>NW_026848311.1:0-600000 GCF_030435595.1 Desarmillaria tabescens
AATATATTCATCGTCGCGATGTGTCAGCTACGCTATCCTGGTTACATCCGATCGAGTTGGTGGTGTATGCATCAATGCACCGACTTTGGCCATATGAACTGCCAGTAATCTTATTCCGACTTTAGCTTAGCTTTTCTTTCTGCGCCAACACGGGGATTTTCTTGTGGAAATATTATAACCCGATGCAACGCAACCACTGTACTGATGGACCAGCCCGGGTAAACACGCCTCGCCATTATCTCGGCTGGAGCCTGACCCTTTGCAGTAGAAGAACACAGGAGGGAGACGTTGATCCGTCAGGCCTTCAGGTGCGTAGTATATCACTTCCATACGGTAATTTCTAACAAGAAATAGGTAGCAATGCTCAGCGCGGAAAGCGTCAAGCTCCATGACAAAGCGCCTTCCGGTTGTCGCAATTGACGGCATTTGAAGTCCTCACCGGCAACCTTCATATGCCGGGCCCGAACAGAAGGACAAGATGAAGTCGTCGATGCTTTGCAACCAGGAGACGAGAGACAATTAGAGGGTCCTCCAATGGTAGGCTTCTAATGTTCCTTTCGCCGAGATGTGAGTGATTGTTTCCCTTCTAGCTCTTTCGATTATTATGACAGGCGATCTGAAGAGCGTAGACGTACGATGATCTGTTTTCAGCGATTGTATGAGGAATATGCCCGCAGGCAGCAGTGATTCCGAACAAAAAAGGTACTCTCTGCTCCTCGATAGTACTCGTGTATTAATCGATTATATCCAGTACAATAAGGACGAATGTGCTTTGAATTTGAAAGTGCTTGTAGTTCTGACGCGCTGCGGGTGCGTGCGTACGGTGTCCTGTGTACAGCCTCTGATTGAGAGTCCGACCTGAGACTTGCTTCCTTCCTTTCCTACCTTCACTGCGCTCCCGCTTCATCGGTCGGTCTCATGTACCCAATAGCTATCTCTCGCCACTGTGGTTATCTTCTTTCGAATATATTCCAAGGACTCAGCCGCGACGCGTAGCCGCTCAAGCAGTACCAGTACGTCGCAATAGTAGCAGAAAGGCCAATCGATGCCAGTTAGGATGGCTGAGAAATTCACTATATGTGAACCCGAGAAACTTAGACCTCGTCCGCTGGTTACTGATGTGACTTGTGTAATCTAGTAGTTCATTACACGAGCATGCCTTCGCCGCCTGCGATCCCGTACGATAATGTCATCATTCTCGTCGACGACGCATGTATATGAACCCTTGGCCCATGGAGTGGATGGAATCTCCAGTAAGCTTTGAGGATGGAGCTGGTGAGCCCTTGTCGTTCTCGAAACTCTCTCCTTCTCATCCTTTGTCATTGCAGAGCTCTGCTTCGATGAAAAAAAATAGGCCTAGCATCACTGGATCTCGACGATTCTCTTCGACGTACATTTGCTTTCAATGTGGGACGCTGAACTTTACCTTGCAGTGATATCAGAACAGTCGACCATCTTCTCCCATTTGGTATGACTGACAAGCTCATTACAAGTGAGTTCGTGAAACTTAAACCTCGCACACCGTGTACTAACGTGCTCTTGTATTTCAGTAATTTCTCGGAAAAGATCGACATCTCTCGCTTGCTCCATGCGGTTATGTTCGCTACTCGCGTCGGCCATGTATAACATCTTGGTGCCAAGGCGTTGAAGGTAGTGGGCCCTTTTCGTTCTGAAGACTCTTCTTTCTCATGCTTTGATGCTGCAGAAGCTTTTGCCTTATGATACGATGAACAAAATTCAAAATTGGCGGGGTCAGAGTAGCTCGCCAGTCATCGACGAGGCTTCCGGAGATCCAAGGATATAACCCTCACTAACCTTGATGCGGGACCATGATGGCCCATGCCCCATTTATCGAAGGCGACAACAACTTCGCTTTGTGTACATCATTGTACGTTGACGTCCTTTCGCTTAATGACACCCTTTCCGACGCATCGCGCAGTTGATTAGATTATAACCCTGTGTATCGGAATTAAAACCTGCGATGTTTTCAAAGGTTCTGCACGCACTTGACACAACTATGACCGAAGAAACCAAGAATGGAGATGTCCAGCGCAGAAGGATTTACAATCCCACGCCACGTGGATTGCTCTGTGTTCCGTTACTTGGCTCTCTAAGAATTCTGGTGGCGGGATAGGGTCGCTCTCTGCGTCCATCTGCATAATCGGTTTGGAGTTGCTATTCACTTCTTCGCGGGTCCTACGTGATTCCTTTTTCTCTATATGGATCTAATCCGTTTCATTACAGTTCGAATTAAGTGTCGCTACTTGGATTTCATTGTCCCCGCGCGTTCATGTTGGTCGTACGTCCGAGTTTTTGAACATTCCCCCCTCCCCCAAAAGCAGCTAGTGTTACTGGGTGCATATTCGACCTAGAGATACCAGTGCTGCTTCCTCGGTTTGCCCATTTTTCTTCGTTCTCGCTAATCTGTGCTGACGTCAAAGATTGACCCAAACGAATGATTATCTATGAACGTCTATACCCGAAGGTTGTCTGCGAACTCGATGACCGTCGCGCACCGTTATCATGGACGAGAAGGAAAACATTACTGGGACCTTTGATAACATAGATATGTTCATTATTCGACCGCTGTCTCGATATCACCGTATGTATAGCAGATTGTCGACGTGCGACCGCTTTGACTACCAAGTTCATGCCCTGGTTCAGCTTCAAGTCTCGTCTCGAGTGTGTCAATGTTGGTAGAGATTGGTTAGCACTGCTCGGAGCTATACAAGGTGCTTTCGTTGGCAGGAGGAAGGTACATTTGACTCAGCACCTTTCTCAGCTCAGATGTTTCCTTGGGCATGCTTTACGACTTACGATGCATGTGTTTATAAAGCCATGAGGTCTGTTACGTGTCAATGACCGTTCTTGTGTATTACACGATGACGATTGACTTGACAGTGCCCGTTTTCCTCTGGTTTCAATACAATTTCTTCGAACATACGTGCAACTCTTTCAAAATTTCTCGTGTAGATGTAAATACGCAAGGAATCAACGCTCCACTTGCTGGCTTGGGAATACTAAGGTTCTTCCTTCTACGCGGTAAGTATTCCCATTTCTCTAGATTGGTTGATGAATTCTGATATTTAACTAGCGGTGCCTCTCCTTGTCTTACGTCAGCAAGGCCCTTCACAAAGTTATGGTCCGCTAACATTGTTCCATGTGCACCGAGCCTGGTTCGTGGCGGAAAACTCGCACGGCACGGCTGCAAAGTGCTGTCTCTGACGCATGGAAAATGTCTTATGGCACGGAGAGGTGTCTAAAGCAATCCCTGAGAAATTTACACGCGTTTAGCTGATGGCTGCTCCTGCCAATAACCAAAGTCGAGGTACCCGAAAGAGACAATCAGCCATGCATGGTACCATTCCTGTTCTCAGCGTCATTTCTATATACACTGACTATCACTCCGTATCATAGCTTGGTCATAATAATGTACAGCGTGCAGCTTAACTTGGCTTTCCTGGTTATCTGAATTGGCGCAATTGCGAAGTTCATTTAACGTTGCTGACAATGCGATCAAACGTCTGTATATCATAATGAAACGCGGGCTAGTAATGTCACGAGAACGTTCTGATAAATAAGCATGCTTCGGACCGCAAAGTTGACTAGACGCCAGGAATTTGGTGGTTCCGTGGTGGTCGCCAGAAGTTGAGAACTGGGGGGCCCGTTCCTTATCGTATGGTCCATCAATGTTGATCGAGAAACGCATACACTAAGTATGGTGAGTCATGTTCTTGCTAATGCTCGCGGTTAGTCCGCAGTTCAATGTCATGTGCGGTGGGTGTGTTGTAGCTTCGGGGGACTATACGGCCGGTGAGAGGATGGTTCTGTTGGCAGATTTTCATAACTTAGATGGCTGTTCCGTGTTTCTGCATTTTCGTGGTTCATAATACTGAATTTCCTTAAGCGTACTACTACCATGCTGCTCACAATCGGTCGTTTCACGAAGAACTCGTAGTTAAGATAAGGTAGCAATGACTAGACTGTGCATTAAGGAATACTTTGAACAAGGGTGGAAGAGCGAATCACAAGAATGAGGAACAGGAAGCTATCGTATCGCGAGTGAAGTAGTTTTACAATTAGTTACTAGTTAGTCACAGCGGAATGTTCAAGTACGACCAGTTCGAGACACACAGAACAAATATACAAGAAAAATGGGAAAAAGGATCCTGAGATAAGTATTTCAGCTACATGGAAAGCGGCGATAGTCATAGGAGACGATGGTTGGAAATTAGGCGAGGCGGAAAAACAGGGGGACTTTGAACAAAAGCAGAAATAGCGATAGAAAACGATGGTCACAAATTGGGAGAAAGTTCGCAGCGCAGGAGCGCGCGGAGCAAAAATGACATTTAGTATGGGACCTGAAGACAAGGGGCCGGTAAGTGATAGGAAACTAGAGAATGGAAAGAGAAATACACAGATTTAGATCCAGGACGTTTACTTGAATGGGCACCCTGGTGCATGATCACCCCTCCATCCGCAGTGGCAGCATTGTGGCTCGTTGGGTCTACCGTACATGAACATTGGCGCGCCCGACGACGGCGACTGCGAAGTTATGTTGGACACTTTACGGTCGTATGGATGGTAGTCCTTGCTGGAGGACGTCGAGGAGAATGACGATAAAATGCACATGATGAAATGCAAGATAAGAGGACAAGAGGGCGGTATTGATTTAGATGCAAGGCAAGGATTGACTGAGGGTCGTTTGGGAGAAAGAGGTCTGCCTTATATCAGGTCCTAAGAAGGTATCCAGATTTAGTACTGGTATCAAAGAAATATAATGTGTCGCGCGGCACAGAAGATATCGGGCTTGGCTAAACCGAGATCTCTGACTAACCGATGACGGCGCGAAAAGTTGTAAGCAGAGGGACATATTCCATTCTAGCTAGTAAAGTGCTTGAGCCGTTCCAGAAAAAGACATCGAGTTCGCGCGTCAAGGACGCAAAAGCCTGACATAATCTTCCTACCGTAAGAAAGACATGTCTTCAATGTCATTGATCTGGGCAGCAACGAGGATACTTCCAGAGCATTGGATCCAAGAATACCAAGAGGTCCTGCAGGAGTTGCGGTGTATGAAACAAAATGAACCAGAACTAGAGGGGAAAAGCCAAGAATATCTGTAGGCGGTTGGTTGCCATATACGTCACAGTTTATCATATGTCGTGTAGTAGCGTTTGTGAAAGGCCTGGGTGTCGGGTGTGGCGTTAATATTATGAGCGAGAAGTTAACCATCTGCAACGGACCGACAAGCAATGCGAAGCCAGGAATAGAAAAGAGAAGAAAAGCCAAAGCAACTTGATATTACAAATTCAAGGTCCGTGGGATCGTTGCACGCGATTCTCCCTATCAATGGGCACCGCCACTACGTTCTCATCAATTTTGAGACGACCTAATCTTGAATTAACTCAAGCTTCTCCTGGGATATATATGGGATCTGCGAGGATATGAATAAATTGAATCGAAAAGCGCTAGTATTCACTGGGAGCACGGGCCCGACATTACTTTCCCTAATGCTTCTTTGCGATCACGCAGTTCGGATTTCTAATGCCGAGAAGACTTGGAAAGTATAGACATAGTAACACATTCCGACTTTGTTGAGATTTGCATCTGATAGGGCAATGAATGTGGCCGACTCAGGGTTTGGTTTGGGCCAACATTGTCATCATGATTCACTAACGGTTCCGGCCCTTACTCTTTCTTCCAGAATCTTCCGACATTCAAACCGTCGCGGCTCAGTAACGGTACCGGCCTTTCGTACCTTCTTCTGAGGTATCAGTCTATTTTCGGATTTTCAACTTACTGGTATGATTCGTCAACGGTACTGGTCCCCCAAAAATTGGTATAAGACATATGCTTCTGATATGCATCTCAGGACCTTCAATTCAGTAGCTGACGGCCGATTGATGGTATAGGACACGAGCACAATGCTGAGCTCAACGACATTCAATTGAAGGCTGCGCATAGACATAATATAAGACGAGTGATTGGAACTCAGCTGTCATTTTTTACGTCCCTAGTAACGATACGGGTGCTTCGTGTTGCCTTGCCTTTGACCAACCCAAAAAGGATGTTTTTGTGCATACAAGGTCATGTCCTTCCTGGAAGAATTGTACTTAAACCTTGGAGCCCCACGGGGTGATCAAGGAATACTGGAAGCAGCCGAGTGAGCTTAGGTGACCGGCATTCATACTCAAATCATTTGCCTTGACCCAAATCTACTTGTGTAAGACGGCGAGTCACACACTGAGGAAAATTTGCCTTGCACCGAGATCCCCACGTTATCAAATGACCTCGGCTTGAGAAGTGATGACTCATTTCTCCGCATTTAACCACCTTTTTTTCCAGCTTCGGCAACCCACATGTGTCTGGATCCCATTCAAATTTCTAGGTTTTAGAATGTATGTATGTATACCTCGAGCGATACTCTGGTCCTTGACCAGTTCTCGCTTGGTATTTATATTTCCTGGGAAATGTGCATCTCCCCGCCTCCCACGAGATCCCAGATGGTTGAATATCACGCGTGGGGTATATATCACTTGAAAAATCATTTCTGATTCTGATTGCAAGCGTGAAGGCTTGCATATTTACAGGACTGCGTTCAATAGAACCTTAGTGCGGTCCTCAACTTCCGGTGTAGTCATCGATAGCATCCTGGAGCGCCTGTAAAAGCTCAACGCCGTCCTCCAATTCAGTCTGGTCTCTTCTGTTTTTCATTACCGAGGATCGTATGATAGGACTTCTACAAATGCTTTCCCCATTAATGGAAAGAACTGAGTTGATAAAAGTGCCCATGAAATTAATTTAGTAGGTAGCATCTGCGTGAGGATGAAGCTACCTCCGTTCTTGTCTATTGCCAAGCGTAGTAGCCTCCGTTAGCAAGACTTTAAAGTTCAACGCGAGAGCAACCAATATTTGAAATGGAGAGTGCAGTTAAAGCCCGATCGTTTGAAGTTTCATCTCTTACAAATACCGCCGATTGAGTAAGGCACAGTATGAGGCATTTTTGCGGTGGAAGTTCTGGAAATTAAACCCTGGGACGGTCTTCAAGCCCTAAGCCCCAGTAAATCATCGGTTATCGTTCCGGTAGCAGTTAGGGTCTCATGGTAATTGTGATAGGACTGCACTGGGTACTGCGAGGCCATCGTTCCGCTCATATTGCACAACGTTCAAGGACTGCAGTTTTCTGTTACACGGGTGTAAAGTGCAGTTGCTATCCTGCTGTAATACTTATCTCTTTTACGACCCAAATCGTTGGCCTTGTTGCAGTTCATTCTTGTGCGTAGTACCGAAACTCTAATTGAAGGCCCGATCAAGCGCGCTCTGTAATTTTAGGTCGTCTCCTACAGGAACAGTGAGCGCAATTCCATGGTTTTCTCGACCTGGGCTGTGACACCGTTGAGCACAAGCGTCTTCTTCGCATCGTCCGTATTAGTATGGCTGTCATGGAACTTTATTTTTCCGGCCCGTTTGATTACTCAAATCAATATTATCCAAGTGTTCCTTCGCTTATGGATCTATAGAGTCTGCGGGTTAACATGCCCCGGATGTATCGCGCCCAAGAACCTGCTGAGATAGAGAGTAGATGCCAGAAGCCGCCTGAGACGGGAATATAGCAGTTACGTTCCGTAATGTCTTGCATATTCTAAATAGTTCACAGCTTCACCGTCCAATACGTTTATAGCGTGCAGTCCTAACGTTCGCTGGTTAACTCTGAGTTTTGAAAAGGACGAGAGAGTATTACAATGCGTAAGGACATGCGGACGAAGAATCGCCAGTGTGGCTATCGTTCTGACCTGCTTGTACGATTTAGATAGTAGTGATCATTGGGTATGCACCGCTCAAATCTGTGAACCCTGCCAACCGGCACTGTGGCAACAATGTCAATGGAATGATGATTCTCCTAGCAATAATTGAGAGACGTAAGAGCATGCACACAAGCTGCTTTTTTGACATGAGATTAGGATGTCTGGGCAAAGGACGGGAGTCAGGTGTGTGAAATAGTATGGCCAAAAGAGGCTATTTCCGAGGCTTCCGAGGCCTGCATCAAATACATATCGACATAACATTTTGAGTCTACGAAGCTGGTCTTTTCTGAGCTACCTGAATACATAACTCAAACTATACACTCATCAGCTACTGAGAGACAAGATACAGAGCGACGAACCTGTAGTGTGCATCACAACTCTTCGACGGTATCAATACCTGGCTCCAAGACAACGACATCTGCGGCCCTGCATCATCACCGAGAAACGTTTTGATATTTTCTTAGATAAAGGAACCAGATCCGCTCCTCGCACGAATGCTAATCATGTGTGTAAAACCCAGGCCAAAATGTTGAGTCGAAGTATCCCCCAATGAGGGAGCTTCAACGCGTCAAGCAACAAGCAAGGGTCAACTTTGGTACTACCTTCATTCTAATTTTTAGCGGTGTGATAAATTTTGTAGGAACGATCTTATCGAGGAAGGGGGCGGTCGACGGGATGGAAAACGAAGTGCAATGTGGCTATGCACTGCAAGCTGGGATTTTTATTTTGATCGCTATTCTTAAGGATTAACATTTGTCCGGTGTCGGGATCTTCGGCCCGTCGGATCGGTTATCAAGAGAATAAAAAGCCTGGACCGTGGACGTTGTGAGCTGACGGAGCTTGCAGGGCGCACATAAGGTGCTGACTAAGATGACGGGCTGATACAACACTCTCCACCGCAGCCAGCATCGTTTTTGCACGAAATCTCTACACTGAAGTCTTCGACTTTCTACACTCAGATGCAAGGATTCGAATGCTGAGCTACCATGGGTAGCACAACTAAGAAATGACATGAATGCAACAGTATTTTAAACCATAACTGAGTCCACTTTCTGAAAATGACCACTCTGGTGAGATACTGGAACGTTTACGTGAAATAGATCTCTACGGTGATGGTAGGCGAATACGGGATTAGGCGAATACGAGATGTGTTACAGGATCGCTTTCATAGAGAAGGGATTGGTTTAAGCCGCGGGCTAAGTCTACTGTTCAAAGTGACTGATGAGAGGGATTTTGACCGTTAAATGGATCACAAGGAGTCAGACTCAAGAGAGCGGTCGGGGGGTCCATTTCAACACTAAACTAGAAGGTATCTCGAATCGTCCCCAGTAGACAAATGCCATGCTTGTGGCATCTTTCCAGAGGTCTCGTCGAAAGCTGATGAGGAAGACAATCAGTGTCGGGGAGCACGTAAGAAGAATTTTGAGAGAGGTCCGACGAGTGATGTACAGGGCCTGGCTTGGCCTGGCTTTTAGGGCTTGGGCTTGGCTTAAGGTGGGCCTGGCTTTCGAAATCATAAGCCCGAGCCCTGAGCGCTTGAGCCCAAGCCCTACCGGGCTCGGGCTTGGCTCAGGCTTAGGCTCAGGCTCAGGCCAGGGCTTGGGTAGTCCGACCTGGTCCGACACAGAGCACAGAAAATGTTGGGATGTTATTCGATTGTCGGAAAATGCACAATGAAGCATCCGATACCACCCGATTAGCATGGTATGCCGAATGCATAAGCGGTGGTTCGGCCATTGCCGTATCCTTCCTTTCCAGACCATCAATCTTCTAAATTTTCAGCACGAATCCCGACTACCCAAACTACATTAAGAACTTGCACATAACTAGCGAATCAATACTGAGCTCTTAATATTTGGCTTTAACTCGGAATTTGGCTGTTTTAACTGTCGGCGAACGCAGTGGGAGTAATGATGAGGACGGAAGCCACGCGTCGGACCCTCGGCAGTACCCCGGACACCTGGTGGCACAGGCCCTCAGGGAGCTGCAATGTCAAAGCTTCAAAGTACTTGCGAGGTTCATGACATAGATGAGGAAAAAGCGAAACTGGCGCCTATATGCAGAAAGCCTACTCGGCACGTAGATCCGAAGTATTTATGATTATTTGGCGCTCCTTCCCCTTCTAAGTTCTCTCCATTAACCTAGATATGTCGTTTGTTCCCTTCTGTGTTCCTTCGAGCTCACTTCCCCCAGATAGACTCAATGGAAATTTGTATCTCTCCATTCTTTTTCCTTGTCCAAACTCGAGCTCAAGAAGACACCAACTTTGCACCAACTTGAACGTACCCAACAAATTGTTCATTGCACTGCGACTTAACATCAATAACATCGCAACTACCGATTTCATCGCACAGACCACGAGTAGTGCTCCGTCCAACTTTGCTTCAACTTCTACTCCAGAAAGGAAATTTTCTCAGAATGGCGCCGTTCAACAAAATCAGTTCACCGATAGACGAGTTTAGACAAGCACACCATCCTTATGATCGGATCGACCTTGAGCTCTCGGACTGGAAGAAGGCTGAACTCGCCTGCGTTAGGTGCGCAGTTTATCATTATCATAGGGCGGCTTCTAACGACCAACTGACAGCCCAAACCTTTGTAACAAATCATCTTCAGTCGCTACAATTCTAGATTTGCAGCTTCACATTCGGTCACTGTTCACGGGCGCATGTTTCGGAACGGAAGTACCAGCTGAAGTAGTCGATAACGAATGTGAACGAATGCAATAGGAGAAATAGGTGCGTACTCAGAATTTTCAGTGACATAGGAATGCTTCAGGAAGGATAAAGACCACGGCAACTTGGAAACGAAGGCAACTAGAGGCGGATGACCTTCTATACGAAGCTTCAAACAAAAACAAACGTCGAGATCACAGACTGTCCCATCAAGGATAACAACAGGGTTATCGAGGGAGATATCTGACAGGTAGGATTACTCCTTGTTCTATTAGACTAGCAGCTCATTGTCGCTCTCGAAGATTCGAATATTCATGAACCGGAATGGAAGGAAGAATGCAGCTGAAAGCATCACGACTCGACAAAAGCATGGATGTGGCAAAGATCTCCTATGGTCGCTTTTGACCAGAACGATAGTATGGCATGGAGCCAGATGCGCGCGCAGGTAAAACTAACAGTCTGGAGATCGACTGCTGGAGGTACAGACGATATATGAATGGGATAGAGGGAAAGAGGAGGTTCGTGCTTGAGGTCTTGAGAGTCGTATAATGGAACTAAATGCATTCGTTCGTGAGCTAACCGTCTTTCTCTACGATTGATCTCCCCGTGATCCTTTTTCTAGAGGAGCACGCCTACGTCTCACTGAGCTTCATCCGATGTCGCCTTGGAATACCTATCTTGCTGCAGCTTTCGAACTCTAGACGTGAAGGACTGTAAAATGATGCTGTGGTGCAAGAGCCGAGTAACATTCAACCGCAGCGTCAATTGGTCTCCGCAGGAGGCTTATAGGGCGGAATGACCCAAAGCAAAGGTTGGCGAAGAACCCGATACTGTACGCGTTTCAGGTCTGACTGGTACGTACAGACACTACCATGAGGGAGGTGAGGAGGCGTACGCGTCTGGTATCGTCTTTGATTCCCCTTTGGCTGGTAACGACAAACAGACGGTTCGGAGCAGTTTCAGTGCTGGCGAGCAACAAATGTGATTTTTTGGTTCTCTGATGGTACTCTGGTATTGATCAATTACGTCCAGTATATGGAACTGCGCTTATCCGAGCGGACCTTGGAGAAGATCAATATGCCGCGAAAGAAAATGCTCGTTCTTTTCCGAGCGCTTGAAGGAAGGCCCACCACGTTGATGCATATTTTCCCTTCTCCGTTCGAAGCAGATGCCGTGGAGAAGATAAATAGTTTCGAATAATGGCACTCTGTAAGTGTCTCAGTAGTACGATGTTCATCAACAGTCGAACTGATAGCGACAGTTTGTCCAGTAATAGATCAGCAAGGAGATATCATGC
This sequence comes from Desarmillaria tabescens, assembly GCF_030435595.1. NCBI lineage: Eukaryota > Fungi > Basidiomycota > Agaricomycetes > Agaricales > Physalacriaceae > Desarmillaria > Desarmillaria tabescens. The sequence goes on from NW_026848311.1 coordinate 11,778, forward strand.
TGTATCGTAAGCCAATACCAGGAAAAATCCGTGTGAGTTGGATCGATGGTACAAGTCAATGCCCAGTTTCTTCTGGCTGCAGGCCTTGCAGAACGATGACGGTCTTTTGGACTTGCTTGACAGTCTCCGAGAAAAGAACTGTCTTCTTCCTTCGATGTCTCATTTCCTGGCACCTTTTTCATCGCTTCACATATCTTCCCACGTCATCACGACGGTCACAGTTACCTGATCTATCTTTCGGCAGTATTTCACAGTCAGGCCGGCTGCGACAAGTTTTAATGGTGCTAGTGCGGTCCACATTCCGCATTGATTGTCGTAACACGAGGACAGCGTGACGGAAACCTTTGGTTGCGACCACCCCTTAGTCGGCATGACCTGAATCTCACGATCTCACGGCGGTCCTAATTTCCATTTGTCTTTGAAAGGGTGAGCCATACATCGCCGCTCTGTGGCTTAGTTTCTCCTTCGTTACCCGTGGGCTGACACGGGAATAAAATATAGTCTTGGTTTCGTCTTCACCTGGTTATTCCTCTTGCATTGGCGCCAAAGACAACTTTAAAGCTACCATTAGTATTCTGGGGCTCTAGGTACCAGCGTCAAGGATATGAAATTCATCTCTTTCATATTTGGAGTCAGAAACGTCTATGGAAGAGTTTCCACCACCAACGGGACAATACGCCCCAAATCCGAATTTGCCCTCGAATAATGTGTCGTCCGCCGCTGTGCCGGCTTTTTAAATGGACAATGCCCTACAATGCCACGCAGATGTCTTTGCAATTTACGTTTGTTTTGGTCACAAGACCAGCCTCAGCCTCCAGTAGGAATATTGTCTTGTCTTATCATCGTATCCCCCATGTCGCAGGAAGATTTCCCGTCTCGGCTTGGCTCACTCGCGTATGTTCCAACGGAAGTTTTGTATCCTGCAGAGCCGGAATCTGCTGGGAATGATCTCTCTTGGTCACCGACTCAAGAGCAAGCGCGTTATTCGTACGTCTACCCGTGGCTCAAACCCTTCATGTAGAACTCACATGTTCTCAGCGACGACGGCGATTCGCCCGGTATTTAATGTCTCTTCCAGTCAAGGCGATGCACCGGAACATCATTCCCACGTGGATGACATACCGTCTTGCCTGGAGACTATCATTTTGCGGTCTGCATGCTGCCAACAATGCCGAAGAGTGTATGGACCCCACTGGGTGGAATATTAGGTCTGTCATTTCATTCATAAGGTGTCACTTCGCTCACTCTCGCATTTGAATTCTTCCTCGATCGCACTTTCACCTAGTAGACCGCTCTACTTCCGGACCCACGAGGACGATTACTTGGCGGAAGCAACTCGACCCTTGTATGAGTGCGTGTCTTCTTCATCCAACAAGTTATCTATTGACACGCCAAACATAGACACGCTATGATGACAGCGTGTTCAGATGTTAACTCGTTCGATACGTCTCGTTCGACCCAGAAGGACGAATCCCTGTTCCCCGGAACGACCACTGCTGAATCAGCATATGATTCATTCTCTACTGTCCAACCAAAGCTTCGCCCTCGATCATATTTTCTTCCTATGCTGGACTATACGCCGTTCACGGATGGATACCGAGAAGCATCATCCTCGCAGATCATTCTCGGAGAACCTTACCGCAGGATCAGTCTTCCAATCAGGCCCTTGCCATCGGTGCCCAAGTGGTACCGTGTCGTGTAATGACGATGATGATAACGCGCGATTTAACAGTTTCGGGCGTATCGGGCAGTACGTCAACACTGATTGTCATATTTCCAATGAGCTGATCGTGACAATGCAGATCTCCAACCGAGCGCTCCAATGGTGCGCCAAGTGCTTCAAGTACTTCAAGTAAACCTCAGTACGTGTTTCCCCCGCGGAATCATATTTCATATTCATCAGTTATTACAATAGAAAAACATCATACAAGCCGAGAGTTCCTAGCCCAAAGGAGTCAGACCGGGACATATGCGCAACTGCCAGCCAGCCATTCCTTCCTTCACTGACGGTTACAACGCAGGGACCCGCCTCCTTCCTTGGCGCCAAAATTGTGGGTTCTTCTACCATTCTTAAGTGCGCAACCGCTTATGTGACTACAATACAGTGCCGATGGAAGAAACAAATACGTTCTTTTGTCTGAATTCCAAATCGGGCGACTCCTCAAGGTGTATGATGTCTCCTCAGAGGAAATACCGGTGAATTTCTACGGCATTAAACGAATACATACCCCGGAAACCCTGTATAATTGTCCCATGAAAGCCTGCAAGGCGGAATTCACCCTTGACCAACTCGATGATCACTGCCTCTCTCATCACTCCACTATCTCTTGCGATTCGGCTTGCCCGAGTCGGGGAGACCGAACGGCTATAACCCATACCAGCCTCTGTCGGTGGTTTATTAGTTGTGATGCCCATGAATTCACGGCTACGTATCCAGCTTCAGAGGCTAGCAAGCACATTATAAGGTCACATCTTCTCCCCGACGGAGTGCAGTGTCCTCGTTGCGATAGTTTACATGGAACCAAACGGCTTCTATTTCAACACTTGGAAAGAAAGGGTTGTAACAAAAAGAAGAAAAACACGTCGACGTAGGCAACAACTGCGTTTTTAATCCTTGATTTAGTGTAGCTCCGTCCTGTATCGAATAGTACCCACTCCCTAGATTACTATATTTATTACATGTTTGGAATATCTCATCATATGTGAAAGTGGTATCGTGTAATCCCAGATATGGAGCTAGCGTTGCTCCGTCTCGGGAGAACGTAAAATGACCCGAAAATTACTTAGAGGTCGACGAGATGGGTAACCACTTGATAAAAACTGTAAATGGTCGGCCGGAAAATTGCACACTGTGGATAAACCACGATTGATATTTAACTTGGAGCATGACTTCAATCACCGGTAGATCCCCTCAGCTTCGCTGCCCTTTTTCTTTGTCGGAGAAGGTAATGCCTTTCCACGACTGCTTCTATCACCGAGAACAAAGCACAATAGCTCGATTCTCTTCCGCGGGCGTCGCAGATACAAGCGGAAGTATGCTCGTGAACATGCTATTATCTTCACATTGTTCACATGATCAGATAATATCCCGTGTCAATGACAAAAGATACGCAATGAACATCCTCCTACAATCTAGTGTTAATGGTGCACCGCCCCATTATCCCTATCTCCCAAGGAAGTCTCTTCCTTGATCCAATTTGTGAGATATTCCAAGGATTCCTGTTCATAGAAATGATCTGTCCCAACGTACATGAACTGAATGTGAAAACTGCCATTCGTCAGGTTCCAAAGACGTGCCAGGTGATTCGGAATATCCGCGTGCACCCAGAACTTCGACTGAGGCATACTGAGCGTGAGCCGTTCCAGGCCAGCGTCACGGCGAGCGCGTACCATGGAGTAGATTGAATCGTCTTCAAAGAGTACTTTTGATAGTCGAGGTAAGTAGCTCAAGCTAAGCGTCCGTAATGAGGGCAAAAGCCTACAATTGGCCAACTCCTCCACGGTGTCATCCCAATCGATGGTAAGCACCAGATCCGTCAAGCTCGTGCTGCAACAGAGCACTATGCTCCTAAATACTGAAAAAGGGACCGGCTGTTGAATCACTAATCGTCGCAACGGACAGTTCGACCTCTCGACAAATGAACAAAGGTCTCCGACGTCGTTGTCGTATATCGGATGGTGCGACTCTGTAGGCTTGGTGAAAAGAACGAGTTCCTCAAGTCCTGGCATACTGCACCAGAATAAACTGGCCGGAACACTGTCGACGAATGTCAACTTCCGAAGTCGTGCGTGTACAACAGTGTTTGGAAGAGGATCGAAGATCATCTCGCTTTTGCAGTGGAAGGAGAAAGTATCAAGGTTAACTGCGCCATCAATGCACTGATGAAAAAGCGAGGAGGCGCCCGCCCGGGATGGCTGGTGTATGGAGAGCTCAGTGAGCCGATGAAGGGGAAGAGATAGGCTTAGGAATTCCAGTCCGTAAAATTCAACTGTCCGTAAGGCAGCTGCGGTAGAGAAAAATTCGGAAGGCTCCCCGTGTGTATCGCCAAACCACGTGTGAGTACCGGCTTTGAGGCGAAGAGTACGAAGGTTTGGAATGTTTCTAAAAACATCTAAGAACTCTCGAAACTCCCAATAATCCGCAGATAAATCACATGTTACCCAGCGAGACGAAGTGGAGATTATGTGCTTCCAGAGGAAATTGACATCTCCGATCGTGGGATGGTGAATCGTTAACTGGATACTGAGGTTCGAATTCTTTGACAATTCTAGGGCCCTCTGGAATGGAACACGATATTGCAGTGGGTGGATCTTTGGATTTGCACCGGTGAAATTGAAGGCCAACACGGACCACAGCGTTGGAGAGTTCAAGGCGATGTTTCTCCACGAGTTGCAGACACGAAGGAGAGCCCAGGGGCGCATGTAACGGCGAGGAAAGATGATCACCGATGCCATGGGATGCGAACTTGAATATACGAAGGAGTAAATCATCTGGTAGACGCCGAATAGGAGCGAAAATAGACTTGTGATTGTCCAAATCGCGCTGAGTGTTGTCGAGTTCACTCTGAAGATTAGATAAGAGGGACTTTAGAGGGATGACCTCTTGGCGTCGAGATAGGACTTCGTTCTCGAGTAGTGGAATCTTGCAGCGGATAGAAGTCAGACTAGATGAATCCAGGTCGGCGGCTGAGCGCCCATCGCGAAGGTGTTCGTGAAGAACCTTGTTCGTATTGTGAGGTGTAATCTTTGCATTGTCGATATCTAGACATGGATAGTAGCATTGCTTCATCTACGAGAGGTTCAGTGTCTCCCACATACGATCTTCGAGAGACTGGCTCACTCTATTAGCGACCATATGGATCAATTCAAACTGCACTTGGGTCGACAACACGCCTTCCCTCAAGCAGGATGACCTGGTTATACAATGGATCTGTAACGGTGATTAGACAGGAATTCGGTACGGCACAATTGTATTACTTTGATAGTTTCCTCTAGGGACGAGGATATCAAATAAGCACCGCCTCCTTGGCTGGTCAAAGAAAAGCGAGATTCTGACAAGAAACACGACAACCGCAAGAAAGCAATGGTTGATCAGGTAACTGGAAAACTGAAGGCTTCGTTCCGCTCCCTTCTCGAAATAATTGGGTGGTGGAAGTATTGGTTTGAGAATTATAAAGGCCACGTGAGATTGGTAATGCCTCCCCTGCCGGCAACTGCCGAGTATCCACCGACTCCAACAGAATCCAGCATGAAGTCCCATCGTATAATTCCACATCACACATGACTCGGGGTCATCCAATGAATTCAAGCAATGTACATTGCAGTGCTAAGCAAATTTCAGACACCATTTGACTTAGACCGGATGGAAGAAGAATTGTTATCTAAAAGGCGATCGAAGGTATCATCATTAGTCGGTAAACGTTGGGATTACATAGCGACAATGAAATTCTTTCGCGTATAGGGTCATTGCATCCGGAGACCTAAACATTTCCTAGAGCAGCCACCGCACTCGAAAACGCAGCCTGTAAAGAGGTCGCCGAAGCTTCAACAGCGAGCTGAGAGGCGTCATGTGCGGAAGCAGAAGCTATCATACGAATGAACCCCAGTGGAGATACAACGATGAAATGGTACACGTACGATACAAACTTGCAGCAATCGTATTGGTAGGGTTGCTTCCACCGCCGGTGTGTAATCCAGGGTCTGATGTGGTCGTGTTACCCGTCGTAGATACCGCTTTTCATCAATGAGTATATGCACACGCAGGAAGTCGTCCAGCTTACCGATGGTAATATATCCCAATAGTCCATCACCGTAACTTTTGCCTAGTTGGACGATCTCGACGACGGGATACCACGCCGTAGTATTGGATTGAGGATAAACTTGATCGTGGTCATTCGAGGGACGCCTAGTTTGTGAGTGCCCTGTATACGGAGACGTGTTATGAATTGCGTAAGTCAAATCCTCGTCGAAGAAGAGCTGTCCGACGTGGACTTGCTCTCCTCCGATCAACGTTCCGTTATCCGCGAGAGTTGCATCTATGTGAGCAATCACATGTACATGGACAGCTCTAGGACTGTACCAGCCAGGGAAAATGGTAAGAAACTCCGCTGAAAAGGCACCATAAGAAATGAAGAAGAAGGGAAGACAAGCTGTGGCTCACCGATCCCATTCTCATCTGAGACTTGCCATCCACGAAGGAAAGTCAAGTCATCCGTCGTCCCATCATCTTTCGTCGGTAGCGTGTATTGCATCGTATCCGGGTCAATACCCGTGTACGACGAATAGTAACCCGTGGAGTTACAGTGCCAGAATTCGAGAAATACCCCAGGGAGAGGCTCACACGTATCAATGTCGATGATACCTATATCCATCCACAACGGAACGCCGGGCTCTACATCGAAAATTCAGTGAAATATTACCGCACATGGAGGAAATTTTTACCGCCGTCACGGATATCCCGACGATAAAGCTCGCCGTCGATATGGTACGGACCAGACGTGACTTCGGGGTTGATCACACACGTGTTATTCGCCAACCTATCAAAGGCTGTTAGGAAGGACTTTCAGTGAAGGGAAAAAGGAAAAGAACACATACTCAGTGAAAATCGCCCGTTGCTCCAGGGTCGAGCGTTTCGCTATGCTTTGCTCACCGTGCATAAGGTCCATGCGCCTCTCCAAATCCGGAGAGCGCTTCGCCTTTGTCTCCCGCAAGGACCGCGAGCAGTGGGAGAGGTCTCGGGTCTCCTGGCGCTTATGCTGATGTGTACGATGGGCAGCGGCAAGCGCAGACAGGCCAAGAACAATGAGGGACTTCCACAGCATTTTGTCGGTAGTGATTGAAAATGAAGGGCCCATCCGTTCGTTTATGTAGGGAGCAGGCGAAACCACGGAGGCATTTTCTCTGATAGAATATACGACGCGCAGCAGTAGCAATGTGTTCTGTATTGCAACAAATTCGATTGGTCCTTGTCATACGGCAGCCATGCTGCCGGTACGCTCTGTCGGACTAGCGTCATATGTCGGGTTTTCGATTCGCTAGCAACAAGAGAGGATGGATAGCCATGAGAGTTAGCAAAAATGAGGCGTTTCAAAAACAAACGGATGCATCCCTTGTGATCCAAAATAAGCAGTTGTATTCTGGTGCTTAGAACCATTTCTCCGGGGCCGGAATGCGTGTCGCTACAAAAGGGGACAACGCGACCTTCCGCATGGACCCTCTAACAGTAAGATGTGTAGCCAATTGAGATGCTCCAATATCAAGAAGGGGGAACATCGGGACAACAGAAATCAAAGCAATCCCGCCCTGCAGAGATGAAGAAAAAGGCGAGAGGTCGGACACGGAGCGACTTGGCAGTCTATTGACCCTTCGTCCTGGAAATTCCATTAACAACCGGTGAATGTAAATGACAGTGGATAACGTGAGGTTACATTCCTAGGCGATGCAAACACCACCGAAATTAAGTCGATAACATGACTTTTTGACAAAATCTTGGGCCATAGCAAAATGAGGTGTGTTCATATTCAAGCCAAGTCGTTTCGAGGATAGAAAATATATCGGAAACTTGCGAGACGACAGCCACACCAGCAACAACCAGAGGAGACAAAGATGACAGATACATCCTTTCTTCTGCATAGGGTAATTTTGCGCATGGAACCAAATCGGAACAGGAGCGAATTTCACGGCTATGGGTGGGGGCGGCTTCGACCTTGGATATCGATGACCAGTAAGTTAGCGCAGAAACTTGTCGACTGATTAATGCTAGTAGTTGTTGTTGAACATGATGGTCAGTGTCAGAAGAACCGGGCCGTTACCCGGAACGGCACCAGCCGACCCGGCACGTCTCCCATCAATCACAATGCCGACGGTACGGCTGCCACACCACGTGGGTACCGCAAACCTTCGTCTAGATCCAGAGTGTTTTCGCCTCATTGAACCGAGCATCCCTGCAAACTTCAACAAAGGATCAAACCTTTGCCTTGACGGCACATCATGGAATTACCGGCTCTCTTCCGGTCGATATACGGTGGTACCTTCCACCATACCTAAGTACTTAGTAACCTAACTCACGCCGCCTTACAATCAACCAGACCGTCAGTCGAATACTGAAGTCGATTCAATGGTACTTTACTGCATTTCATTTCAGCTACATGCAGCTCATCGTTCCATCCTACGCCTGTTTCAGAATTTTATCAGAGACAGGATTATATCTCTCCTCGTAACACAGCTGCACTGAAAGACCCTTTGTCGAGATATCACAACCACTGCCGGTATTTTCTTCCCCATAGTAGCAATCGTTTTTTCCTGGGATAGAACTATCATCGATGCCACCGACATCTCCCTCGCGTGCTGAATTTGCAGAAGCACCGCCTTTGGCTTCGGATTGTGTAACGGACGTCGTCTTCAAATATTGACCCACATTCTCCTCCGCCTCCTCTGAGGGTTTCTCCGACAACGTCAAGATCTCCATTAAGACGCTCCATCTGTCGTCTGGTGTACAATTGTTCACCGGACTCCACTGGTCTTCATGACCGTAATATGCTTCATCAAGGCCGTACTCATCCATATCTCCCGCTGGAAACTCCAGTGCTCTAGCAACGGCAGTCATCATCCTCTTCTCTATTGCACTGCACAAGTCTCGATGTGCCGTCCACGCATCAGCATCATACTCCACATGAAATTCGACAACTCGAAGGCATCCAGAGCAACGCGCGCCCTTTCGGGAGAGGCTCGACAGGCAGAGCCACTCTTCTTTAGTCAAGAAGGTCTTCCTCATAGTCGCATCTCCGCCTTGCAGGGTTAGGAACCACTTGTGTATAAAAATGACGGGATTGCGTAGATCAGTTGTGTTGTGAGTCATGTAACGGAACGTTCGCGCTTGCGAAAATGTCGGCGGGCTGATGGCCTCCGATGAGGACGTAAATCTCCTGATTCCTGGTGCTCTTTGCCACTGATAAGTGTGAAGACTGAAACTACTCTCGGCGAAGGGTACCTTTTACACCTTGAAATAATATCCTCTACATTCTCTGTATTCTCCGCGGGATGAGAGGCAAAATTCGTGAAAATGCAGAGAATGGGTTGTCGCAAGTAATTTAGCGAAAGCCACTGGTGACGGTATACGCTGCTGGGGTAGTTCATTGAGAGTTCTGTTCTCGTCACTGTTGCTACCAGAAGAGCCTGTCGTGTCGCAGCTTCAGTTGCAATGCCGAAGAAGCCTGGATACTTAGTTGATGTGAAAGGAAGGATGAAGCTGAAGTGCCACTCCATCGGTTCATTTTTATAGTCTATGAGAGCCAACGAACAAAGGAGGACAATAGAAGGTCTATCCGTTTCTAGCTTGTCTTTTGACAAAGGCCCATGGTGGTTTTGCTCGCTCAGAGGGTACATATCCAGAATACCTTAGGAGATAATCCATCGTTTACCAGACACCTAAGTACAGTCACAAACGGGAAACGTCCCCGCAGAATCGAGTCATATACAGGTATCATTCAATCATATGAATACGTAACTATAAAATACATGACTGTGCGGTAGAAGCTTCGTCAAAAATCATAACATCGAGCCCTTCGTCTACGTACCTCCGCAACGTCCGATGAACCATATCAGAGTAGTACAGGTCTCCCCATCCATACTTTGCATGTATCTCAACACGCCGCAACTGCGCAACTCGCGCGCTCTGTGGTACGTTCCACCGTGACTCTATCATAGGCATAAATGGTTCGTGAGTGAAAGACTGTCCTCCGCATTTCGATGTTACGTCAGTGAATCGCAACTCGACTAGCTTGGAGACAAGATTGTCATCGTCCTTTCTCACTCGAAGTGCGATGAATGTTTCGCACGCGGCCCAACTCTCCACCACGACGCTCAGTCGCGTCAGGTTGGAACATATCGCTCCAATGGAGTGAAGGCAGACAGTGAAATTCAACGATAGGGAACGGAGCAAGCACCGGGACCGTTGAACCAAGGTTTTGACGCTCTGCATGTCTGAAGAAGAGAAGGGCTGCGCGTTGGAATGACATCCGATTGTGAGATGTTCGAGATTCGGAAGAAGCAGTCTATCTGCGATTTCCTGGACTGGTCCACATCGAAAGTGCAGACGGCGGATACTCGGAAAGGTAAGCGTCTTAGATCTATGGCTGCTGGAAAGGATTCTGAGGGAAGACGCATGCGAGATGGTAAGCGCTTCTAAAACTTTGGCTCCGGCAAGAATGGCGAAAAGATCTTCTGTAGTCTGTATGGTGCCTTCCAGCAAGGCTAGCCTACTTAGAGGCAAATTCAGAGACGACAACGGAATCCCTCTCAACGATACATCGTGGAGTTGTGGGGAACGTCCGAGAAGATCTCTTGTTCCCACAGGCACAGGTCCGCGATCCAAGGTGACCCTGATTTTCCGTAACATCGGAAGGGGACCTAAACGATCGAAGATCTGATACGAAAGGCGTGGTATATGTACTTCTACCAGGGACCAACGAGATGAGTGCGCGAATAGGAGATCCAGTATGGAAAGGAGGCTCGGAGAGATCGAAGAAACTTGATTGTCGCAAGATACTAGGATTGTGAGGGGAGATCGTTGGGAGCGTTTGAGGGATGTGCGGACCATAGACACAGACTGCGAACACAATCTTTTACCGTTGCTGGTATCGATGGCCACCCTAGACCACAAAGTTGGGAAGGAGAGATATATAGACCTCCAGGAGGAGCAGATGCTACCGAGAATCCATGGGGTAGAATTCGGGTTGATAGTGTCAACGGGGAGGAAATGGAAGATGTGCAGAAGGACATCCAGTGGCAGACGATGTATTGGAACAAAAAGTGACTGGTATGCTTGAAGGTTACGATAAATACTGCTCCTCTCCTTTTGGAGACGCCCAAATTGGAGATCGAAAGTTGAGACACAATTCTCCGATCTGCGAACGTCCTGGTGGATCATGGACAGAGCAATGCTGTCGAGGGCAAAGGAGGATTGTCCAGCGCGAAGGAGTCGGATGATGGAGTCGGTGGGAAAGATATCTGCATCTACGTCAATGGGTCTGGTCTTCTGGAAATGATGGCGGCGTGGACAGATAGAGACGGATGGCATACTCCTGATCTAGGATCTAATATGAGAAGTGCAGGTAGAAAGGGGGCCAAAGAGCTCACTGTTATGAAGACACTACCAATGGGATGTAGGCCGAACGTTGGCGGTTGAGATATATGTAGGAAAGCGATAATAGGTACCGGCAGCACATTTGCCTCATTCAAGGTGCCTGAGATCAGAAAGGTTGACGGCCAGTTACGTCAAATCCATATAATATCCGAAATAGCGCAGGAACATCGGCGGCTTCAAAGGTCGAGGCATTTCTGAGCTATCCGTTTAACGGAGGAACATCAATGAACATGAGTTCACTGGAATGGCGCAGATCTCAATGGCGCATAGCATCATGATTCTTGATCGTTAGACAGTATGAACGTTGGACTTTCTATAGTAGATGAATATAGGTGAGGTCGCCGGAGCTGGTTTTTCCTCGGTGTTCTAGAAAGTAAGAAGAACACCCTGTAGGTAAGTTAGCGATGATCGAAGATGTGGTGATTATATGTCCGGCGATATACCTTTAGCGCCAACAAATACTCCGGGTTTTTTTATACAGAAAGTTCTCCATGGATGCAAACATCCTGACAGGACGCAATTGAAGCAAAGGAGAGGAGCAAGGAGTGTAGAGATGAAATCGCTTACAGACTCCAGAGGATGGCGAATAGGATTTTCCGCATTTCGTGTTGAAGGGCACATACGGACAGAGTTTCTCTATTCATGTGAAACAAAGACCGGTTGAATGCTTGCCTACGCATGCCATAAGGTTTCGACCAACGTAAGTAAGAGCACGAGTGCTGTTCCGGTGAATGGTTGTTACCATACTTGCGCAGCTGGTCATGCACGTCGTAGGTCGGATCTGCCAACTGTATCAATAGCGACACTGAACCATCGTGGCTAGTGTCAGAAGCAAACACCGAACAGGGAGAGGATGCAATAAACGATTTGGCCCTTCCTTCTGCGAACAAGATCCAAGAATACCGGCTATTCACATGGAGCTATCGTGGGACTCGATTCGGCCATCCGGATACAAAATTGCGTGAAAGGCCGTGCGTTACGAACGATCAAGAGAAAAAAAAATTAACAAGCAGCAGAAAGATATACCGAAGTCGTCTTTTCACAAATAGCAAGCGGAACCCGAACTTTGGCGATTGTCGTGGCCGTTGCGGAACAAGGTTTGTTCGGCCCATCGGACCGATCCCGAGGTCTGGTTAACCTAGGTTGGGTGCATCCACTACAGAATCTCCTTCGCTAAGTCGTGAACACTTTATTTCCTTATAAATATGTCAATCGTAACCGTTTATCGCAACGAGAATCAACTTTGTAGCACCGCGAGTGAAATCATCTCAGCCATTCTATGGCAAGAGCAACAGGAACAGCAAGCATCATCGCAAAGGCAACGCAAGCCAGTAATATCTCTTTTGGCCCCGCCTTGGGCACCTCAAATTCCGGCATGCTCATTCCCGTGTTGTTTTTAATGTCTTCCACTTGTCAGCCACGTCAAACGTCTGTACGAAGCAGGTCTACGTACCAAATTCATTGAATCGACTCTCTTCAACTCCAGGGCTGACAATCTCATCGATATCTTTATGGGAAAGTCATCGTTAATTGCGAGGTGAGTATGGGTACAGAGCAAACCCTTACCTGTTTGCATGACAGTGAGGAATGAAAGAAGGCTCGGGGACTGTGCTATCTCTCACTGGCTGCAGTTTATTATGCCAGGTAGACTGTCACGTACTCGGGGTCCGGTGCTGGCATCATGAACTCCCTGACCTGAATAGATGAGCAGAATGAAGGCGGCACCAAACGGCTAGGTAGCATGATGTTTCTGAACGTGAAAGTGCACTGAATATATTGACGGGATAGGATCCATCGAAATGGATACAGTGGTCCAATATGAAGGATTTCAGGGAGGCCCAAGTCGAGATCCTCATTGAAAGCTCCCGCTGCCCAAATCACGTACCTCGTTCCCGCGGACCTTGACTAAACATATCACGCCATAGAGAACAAATGATTATATTATTTCCTGTAAACAAGACCACTGGCAAACGTCGACAGGTAACAGAACAAATCACTGTCACAATCTCGTCAGCCTGTAACCATTCCGAAGGGAGACAAATCAACCTACCTGGAAGTACATCTTTCTTCCCTGCCCTTGGTGCACCGGCATAAAGGACTTGCGATACTTCTCAAGTATTTCGGCAGGCGTTCCTGTACCTGTATCTGAAGAAGCACTCCAATCTTCGTCTGGTCCTAGATGCGAGTCGGGAGAGAAGTGATTGTTTGCCCGGGAGCAGACCGTGTCCGCGTCTGAGCATATGGAAGATCAAAGAAAACGAGAGGACCACGGCGAGGAGACTCACAATAAACCGGCGCCGGGATGGACACCGACCGAGTCGATCTAGCATAGACGTAGCAAAGGGCGTTCATGAGCGTCTGAAGGTTATCAGGACTGTGGGATCAGGGATCAGAAAGTCAGTCGTGTATTACCAACATCAGACGATTTCAAACGTACGTCATCTGATTCTCCTGAAGTAGGCGAAAAATGTCAGTGATAATTGACTATAATTGACGAGAGGTACTTACATCATGTAAAACCTTTGACACCAAAACATCGTAAACACATGACATATTTGAAGTAATAATCAAAACCTCACCGAGTAATGTGTAGGCCGACTGGTTCCTAACAGTCCTCCATGACTCAAGAGATAAAAGTTGAACTCGGTTGGATGGCTGATACCTCGGTCTACGACGGTCCCGCAAGGCAATGCCTTTCTGGTCTCCGTCTTCTTCCTGCTGAAATAATCCTAGCGGGTATGGAAGCACACGAGGGATCAGGACACGAATACGGGATTGACGCAGTACATGAGCAGTGAGTACGTAGTCAATCGAGTAAAGAAGAGAAAAGCGTAGCTACGAAAATTTACCGGTACGTACACGTGACTGATTACCAATAAACACGCGAGCCACGAGCTCGATATCCAACACTTCCCTTGTCGGAAAGAAACTGCTCATGCAAGACGTTAGCGACAGGAAAGAAAGTAAGATTATCCCTACCGGATGTGATGACGCTTCCTGACAATGATGAAGGTTATTTTGGCGTCTACATCGTGCGTCTTGCACGCCGCTTTCAATAGAAGATGAGGAGTCGCCCTAAGAAATACCTCTAGCAACGTACCTTTTAGTGCGGCGAGCTCTGTTGACGATGCAATCAGCATATCATCCCAACGCTGGGATATCACGTACCAGTATCAAGAACTTCTTTCTCGGATTCCGGAAACACCATCTAAAGGAGTCGGTGAATACCGCGAGCAAGCATCTATGCATGATCGTCTCACCTCGGTAAACAATGATTCGTTTCGGTTTGATTTGTGCCTTCTTCTCTATAACCATGTGGTAGTCACAATAGTCCTTGATCAATTCCTAAACGATTTGCCCATTAGCATCCTCAAGCACATCAGCAAAAGAGGATTTCCCTAACCTTGCACATGGACTGGAAATGCTCGATGATCTCCTGTCGTCCTTTCTGAACATGCATCTCTACAAAAAAAAACGTCAATATGGACGTGATAAATGCAACTACAAGCATCAGACGCATTGGCAACGTATCGCGCCGTATGAGTCAACACTACCGACTGCTGCCGTGTAGGACGGACGGTCGTTCGCCCCAGGAGGAGGGTGCATGACATCCGCACCTAATGGTAGATAAGTAACATCAACGTAGGGCCAAAAAACAACTCGCCGATGATCATGGTCGGGTTCCGTACATCAGTTAGAGCAGGCACAGACGTGGGCCACGGGATGAGGTTGATCCCGCCCAGCTTGACATTCAACCTAGAGGACGTTAAGCATAAGAGAGCATAATGAAATCACGTACTTCAAGCAAACGTTTGCAAAGTATTGAGGTTGGGCGTAACAGCACATATGCCCGACCATGCATTGCGTGGGAATACCCACCTATACAAAGGTATCTCGGAACGGCGGTGAAACTTGACTGATAGAAAGACGTTACAAGACAATCACCGAAACTGAGATGAACTATACATACCAAATTTATGACACGCATCAACAAAAGCCTTGGTCATATTGACGCACGCTGCATTATCAAAATGCTTCTTCACCTCGAAAATGATCAGTGACCACTTGGGAATGGCCTTGGGTTCGAATAGAATTTTGTCGGTCCTGTGGCCATGCTACTTAGTAGAGTAGAGAACCGAGAAAAGTCAAGCCTAGCTTACATGTTCCATTTTCCATCCTTAGGTGTCTGGAAACAGAGAAGTAGTCAGCATGACAAGAGGGATCCGAATAGGTAACCTACAATCTCTCTTTGACGACTCTTGTTACTATACTCCAAGACGGGAGGAGCCAAGATTCGTGCATCAACCTCAAGGGGCTCCGGAGAAGTTACGGCCATGCCAAAATGACGAACGTACTCCGACTGGCCATATGCCAGTACCTATGACAGGGTCAGCCATCAAATCTGATGATTCACTTGGAAGAAAACATAAACAGACGTCGAGTCCTTGTTTGATACTCCTCAAGCCGTCAGGCGGCTCCATCGTTGAGAACTTTCGAACCTCCTTAATGATTTCGCCTGATATCTGCTTCCGCATAATCTGTCCAGGCTTGATATGGCAGAGTTCGATAGGTATGAAAGCGCCGTTCCCAACCTGTTAATGGATCAGCCCTACAGCCAATTTCCAGATATTATTCCGTACATACCTCAGCGCAAATGAAGTCCGGATACTGCAGTCGCACGTTATACGTCCTCCAAAGATGGTCCACGACATTCATCGGTCTATCCTTGGGGGACGTAAACTGTATGGCCTTCGCTGTGTCGAGCGACAGCTTCTTCACGACTCTTTCGACATCAGGCCGTCCGGGTATCCTCACAGTAACGCGCACGCCACTAATCTGCCGACCCAGCTTTCGGATATCACCCGGCGTCAGTCCAGGACCTGGAATGAATGTCCTCTCATTCAGTGTCGCATTGCTTCTACCGAGCATCTGGACAAGAATCGTGGTGAGCTTGCCAGGCATGTACATAGATCCCGTCGAGATGTCGATGTTGATAAACATTGAATTCCAAGTGGGTCGCACAGATTGGAAGTACCCGCGCCACAGCTGGACGCCGAGCCCGACGTTTGCACTCTCGGTGTTTGTAAAGAAGGACGCTATGTTGAACGGATGGTTGAGGTACGGTTCCATGCGTACAACGACATTCAATGCCTACGTGAAAGGACATTGTTGAGCCACTCAAAGCAAGAAAAAGAACAAGATGCGCACCGTGATCACCGCAAGGACACTGTTCTCCTGTGATTGTTTGCCTGCAATAAACCGCTGTAGGACCCTATGCACATCGTGAGTTAATGGCGAGAAAGACAGAGGCCAAATATCGTACTGAGGGTTCACGACTGCAGCCTCTGTGAGTTTGATCTTGTATATTCGTGGTGTGGTTACGCCTAATCCAGTCTGTCTGGTCCCGTACGGAACACTGAACTATAACGAATAATTCAGCCACTCGCCACGTACTCCAGGCATCGATAGCACACCTCAACAGAACGATTATCATTCAATTGAAGCTTCTTGACGGTAAACGCAATTTTGCGTCCGTCATAAACCGCGCGAGGTGTAAACACCTCTGGTGCTACGTCCGTCTGGAGGAGCTTAAATAACTCCATGTTGAAACGAGCCGGAAGGGTTGTCGTCTTGTCGGACGAGATGACTGGAGCACCAGGATTATGACTTGACTTTAGCGGCAGAAATCAAGAATATGCATACCGACTATCACGAGAGATCAGCGTGAATTGAAGAGTAGAGAATGCGAAACTCACCATCGTATTGGTAAATTACACACTCCGGCACTGTCACCGCAAAGGCATTGATCTTGATTTTAACCCTCCTATCAACAGCACCAAATTCTGCTCATTTCACCCCGATGGTCGTGATATGGTCGCCACTGACGAGAGCTGGACCGACTTGGAGACGAGATTGAGGTGCACCATGGCGCGCACCGCCACGCAGGCGGCGAATCGCGATCCCAGAAGGATGTGAAGGAGCTTGGGATACTTTTGGAGGCATTGGAAGGAAAGGATGGTGATGGTTGAAAGAGAAAGACGCGTCAAATGTAAGTGGGAGAAAGCTTGCTTCTTTGTTCTCCGCTTCGAGTCAGTTCAGGCCCAGCTCGGACCGAAGCGCCTATTTCCTCACGTGTTTTAGGGAACCGAAAATGACGCGAACTTGGAGCGAAGCTGTTCTGAGACGTCAGGAAATATTTCATTCGTGTAATAGACGCAGGGTGTAAATAAGACATGGGTGTCAATGAATACAATTTCATCAACATCTTCAAGAGACGATGCTGAATGTGAGATTGTAAGAAGGTACTAAAGCCTGGTGAAAGGGACAATAATGTTATCAGAGACCAGCTGAGATCGATTTAACACATCTCATTCGATCGATTCTTCCATCCTCACCCAAAGACCATCCTGAGAAGGGATGATTAGCAATAGCGTAAGACTACACAAATGACATCAGTTCTACCTTTACACTCAATATTGCGGTAAAAGGCGTAAATGCAATCTTATCCCCACCCATAGGTGCAGCGGTCTTCGCAGGTCCAATATTTGGCGGACTCTTCTTAGCTGCTTGAGCGTCCAGGACGAGACTGAAAGACAAGTATTTTTGCAGGAGTCGAATCAGGAAGTACGACGCCTCGTTATAAGCGAACTAAACAACGCTCATCTTTAGAATTGTTAATATCTTTCAAGGATATTCTCACCTGCTGGCCCATGCATATTCTTGGTCCCACGCTAAAAGGGAGGAATATGGATGGATTCGGAGTCAAATACTTGCCCAGGCGTTCGTCGAGGAAACGATCGGGATCAAATTCGAGAGCTACCATTGAGAGCACGGTGTTAATACGGGATGATTTCTAGCCAATTGCTCGTACCATCCGGTCCCCATAGATCAGTACGTCTATGCATAAGGAAGTGAATAAACATCACCCTACGAGGAGTAAATTCAATCTTTTTCTCATAGTAAAAGCGAACATGGAATCTAATTACCTCGAACCTTCTGGAATGTAATACGGCGCGCCTCCCTTATTTGGAAGAGTAGTTGCGACCTCCGTTGTGCTGATAAATGGAAAGGTTAAGACCAAGTGGTAGGAATTCAATTTTAACAAACCGAATGTTTGACATACTAAAGGGAGGTAGTTCCGTGTTAGTAATTTCCATAGGATAACGGCTCATATAACACGTACACAGGCGGATACAGTCGTAAGGTCTCTGGATCCGGAATTCAATTGATACCTCGAAAGATAGGCATATAACAAGCCAATTCGTACCATTTAGAAACGCGCGTAGATACTTCATATCACGAATGTCGTCACTGGTAGGCTTTCTAGCACCCACTTTCGCGATAACCTCAGAACGCAGGCGAGAAACCATTTCCGGATGTTCGCACATCATATATACTGCGAACGTGATGAGCGAAGCGGTCTGAATGTTCAAACTC
This sequence comes from Desarmillaria tabescens, assembly GCF_030435595.1. NCBI lineage: Eukaryota > Fungi > Basidiomycota > Agaricomycetes > Agaricales > Physalacriaceae > Desarmillaria > Desarmillaria tabescens. The sequence continues at coordinate 30,358 of NW_026848311.1, forward strand.
GTAAATATACTTCAATTGTATCATGTTGATTACTTACAGTGTCTCTTCCGGCAATCAGAATATCCACCAAGCCATCTTGGATGGATTTCTTGTCTGAAGGCAACGATAATTAGGACTTCTTGGGGCTGCAGATAAAAAATTCACATACCGTTGGTACTCTGTACAAGCCGGTCAAGCAGGGACACAAACTCCTTTTCATCTTTCTCCACGTTAGGCGCATTTGTCCCCCTACTCTTTCGCTCGAGCGTGTCCACAAGCAAAGGTTCAAAAAACTCATTGATCACTTTGCGTAGGGGTTTTAACTTGTCTGTAAAGAATTCACGAAGCGGCCAGTAGGGTCCCATCAAGACGCGAAGGAGAAGTTGTCTCTGTGCTTCTGAAGATGCTCTGAGAAAGCTATCTGACGGATGATTGTCGAGCGGGAGAGAAATCTTCTGCTGAGATCCGGGCGGGTAAGGAAACTGCGCGGATGTCGAACCAACATCCTTTCCACATAGATGCTCAGTAGCTGTATCTATCGTGAAACGAGCCGCAGCATCCTAGTTTTTTTTTGTTAGACAAGCACACATGCAAGCAAATTATTGAGGAAGTACCTGTACATCTACGGGATATCCCTCTCTCAGTCTTTTTTCAATTTGCGTGAGGGCGCTACTAGTATGCCTCTCAAAGATATCCAGGTCAGAGATACGTTCTTTGTTGAAGAGTGGCCGCAACATCGCACGACGAGATCTATCGAGATATTCAGCATTAGGTCGGTTTAAGTATACTCAACTAAAACTCACTTCCAGATATCACCTGTAACGCATTAGTGGCAGTCGGTATGAAATTGAAGAAAACGCTCTCACCATCTGAATTGAAGATGCCGGTACCCAATAAAGATTCTGTCATAGAAAAGAAATCATCTCCTGACGGTTGTGTTGTTCAGATAACACCGAACGTGAGGACACAGATGAGCAGACCTTTGGGAAAGTCGTGGTGTTGAGTCGACAGGATCGCCTGTATGGAGAATAAACCATATTATGACGTGGGCCGTAACCCTGATAACCGCCTACCTTGAGGTGCTCTGGCTCCATTGTAACGACCTATGACTATCTTTAGTGCTGATTGAAGGACTTCTCTGGGACTGTGCTCACTGATTTGTCCAAGATAGAGGTATATGAGTAGGTATACCCGTACTCTTCGCTCCACGCATGGATAATATCAACTAGCGATGTATACATTAGTTGATTATAGCTTCTGACAGGGAGTTCGGAGCGACATACGAGGACACCCTATTTCAAAACCGTGCACTAGGCGCCGCGAGACAGAGATCCTGTTCTCCTGTATACTGGGCGGGATGATGGCACCCCTTTCAGCGACATGCCTGGTCACAGCCCTGCTTATGAAGTAATTGCGACCAAGGGAAACGATCAACAACCCGACCCAAGGTGCTACAAGGATAGGCCACGACGAAGACACTGAGTCAATCCTCTGCCCGAGAACACGGCGAAGGATCCAGAAGACAGAAAATAAGACAATAAAGAGCGGGGAGGAACGGAGACAGAGGAAAACTCCGGGTGATAGATGGACCGTTGCCATGAGAGAGAAACGTCGATGAAGGTGTTTTGAGATCCTTACTTATAGAGATGAATACCACGAGCACACCAGCTTCTGCCGACACCGACTCTATTGCATCTACATTTACCACGTCTATAATCATCTACATGCAGGTCAAATGCAGATTCCGTAACAAACTAGAAGGAACTTACGCGCAGGGTGACTATTTTGAAGATTTTCCCTCTCCATCTGCCCGTAATGGCCGAGAGCGGCGGACATTATGTTCATAGCGGAAGAGATCTGACAGTGGATGAATGGTGCACGATGCACGACAAAGTGACTCTGGAGTCGAATCCGGAAGCTATCGAATTCCAACCACGGCGCTCAGAACTGTCACCAGAAGACTTGTAGTCTAATTTATACGTTCAATGGAGCAAAGACCATAGTAGTGGAGCAAACCGGTCATTCACCCGTGAAAGAGAGACTTGAACAGCAATGTTTCATTTCAGTGGAGTCGCACGAGAAAAGTCCTCCATTATCGAATCCGAGGAACGTCGAATTCAGAAGTGCGGTAATTGAACGGGGGCGACCCCGTCGACGATCACACTCCCACGACCCTTTAATTGAATATTTTGGTTTTACGCACCTTACCAGAGTTTGATATCATTCCATGTTTCTGACGCGCTGCATGGCACCGCCGCTTCTTTGGAATTGATGTGCAATTAGGCTGTCGTCGTTTCCAATCAGATGGCAATCTTCAGATTGATTGCGACCCGGTCCTGACTGAGGGAAATGCGCCTGCTACAGCGGCGATATTGACACTAACCATGACGGTGTCAGCGGCGGCTGTCGCATTGGGAATGCGTCAATACCAGCGAAAGATAGCCCGAACGACGCACTGCATGGATATCATATTCTTCCAAGGGCTGATGCGGGTGGCAAGTCTAGTGAACATTAATCGTAATCGGCGGACGTGTCCAGCATTCCGACCCACATGGACATGTCACTCACAATCAAAACCTGCTTGAAGTTCAATTTCGGACATATGCATTAGTTTCGCGTACGCACACCTTCCTCAGCCTCATGCTCGGCATCTAGCCTCTTATGAGGTACACAAGCAAATTGCGCGAGCTCGAGAGCTGAAAGGTTCCTACAGGGTTAAAAACGTGGAAATTGAATGGATATAGTATAGTGAGAAACATTATTTTGAGTTCAGAAGACGCGAAATTCGAATGAGGTCAAGAAACCGAACTGCCGCCTGAAGAAAAAAACTGGCATAAACAATACACCAACAACTATTGCCAGAATTATAAGGAAAGGACGGCTCACTAGCAGGATGTTAGTTCTTATCTTATTCCCCCAAAACCACCTGCAAAACCGAGAAAGCGGCAGTTTCCCCTCGGAGAACGCCTTTTGTAATGGCGGCAGTAGGGAAACCGCCGACTCCTCGGCTCAGACGGAACCGATGCTTAGTCAGCACATAGTTTTGGCTTGGCGCTGCGCCACCACTGTCCCAAGCGACCATGACGGTTTGCCCGCGGCCTGTGACTACTTCCAGTTCCTTCAAAGTCTTCGAGCGTGAATGCGTTGTCATCTTGCTCAATTTTTTCTAGACCTGTCCTCCGAGCCCGCGACAGGCCACGTTACTAAAAGTTGGACTTGCCCCAAGCAGGCAGTACGCACATCGGTCGGCGAGTTATCATTCTCGTACGGAACTCTTATAACAAATTGAATTTATTTTTGTGTCAAGCACTTCTACCAACGACTAGATTCTGAGTGAAGGATCACTCTGCCATGGAGTTTTGCTGAGAAATCGAAAGTCTTGCCGAACATGGTGGCCTTTCCCCCTACCGCCGAACTGTAATGATTCTATGTACTCTTCCGCCCCCTGAGCTCCAGAGAATGGACTACGCTTGCATATGACTGTGCTGGAAAGAATCAACTTTGCTACTCTATGATATTACATCCAAGCCCGCGCCAAGAGTCTTTACTCTCCTCAAACGTCAAACAAAACAGTCCAACTTGAACTATTCTTAAATCATCTTTAAGAAATTCTGCGGCCCATGATAACGCACAATTCTCCTCCTCTTTCACTGCCTTCAGCAAAGCCCAGACATACGCTGCATACTTGCCCACCTCCTGAGACTCGTTGAGCACACGGTCGTACCACAATTGTAACATATCGACAAGCAGTGTGGATCGTGGTACCAAAGGAAGACCCTCCTTTATTTCGTACGATATCCATTCCTGAGCCATGACGAAATGGACTTTGCTCAACTTCCATTTCCGCGCCCCTCGACCGCGTCCACGAATTCTATAAAAGAGGACCTGGGATTTCGTATCTGATCCTGGGACTTTTACCCTTCCGGTGTAGAACAGGGAATGCTTCGATAAAAGACGCTCGATGACTTTGATGTCGTCGTGAGAGAATACGGTGATTTCAGTTGACTAGAGCAAGGTTTTCAACATCTCTGAATGGAAAAAGCAAGGTGCAGAACTCACATCGGGCAACGGTAATTCCGCATCATTAGCCTGAAGATAGGATGCCACCATGCCAGAGACGGCGCAATGATAACCAGCATCGGATAGCATCTTCATCGTCATGGTCGCGGCCTCGAATACTATATCATCCCTTGGATTATGTTCTTCTTGCTGGATCTGTACCGGCGCTGTATCAACGATTGGCTTCTCTTCCTCAGGTGTCACAAATCCCAGATTAGCAAAAACACCCTTCAAATCTTCATGCACAGCACAAACACCCTTCACCAACTCATCGAGCCGATTCCTTTCCTCCCCATCCAAAAACGCCTTCCGAAGATCCACATTTGCCTTTGAAAGATCCTTCAGCACAGGGACGATCTGCTCGTACGTTCGTTCCGGGAGCCCGTAGTCAGCCAAGATCGCGTTCCGCAAGCGTGGCTGCGTTAAGTGGGAGAAGAGGGTGATCCCGGGGTTGTAGATAGGTATTCTATCTTTCGTTGAGCCGTACGCCAATGTCGGATTAAGACCGAGGCTTTCAGGGGATGGGGCCTGCTCGATGAGGATTTTGCAGGTCCGCTGGGAGTTATCATCGGTGTAATTGAACGTGTTGTTGTTTCGTTTCACGACTCCGAGTTTTTGGAACAGGTCGTCTAGCGTCATTCCGTTGCTGGGGTCGACGTAGAACCAAATGTCAGTCTACGAGAGTGGCAAATAACATGTTAGCATGAAATTAAGGTTGTATAAGGACAAGGCTTCTTACCATTGGTATCACAGGAGCACCGAGGATAAACCAAGATACGTCCTTTGGACCTGAAAGATAGCATGAACATCCTGACTCTTGTATACGCTCCGAGATATTTCGAACAGCAGACAGGATGAACTTCAATAGCTTCAAGTCCCCCTTCTTCAACTGCCACTCCACACTCTGCTTGTTCTGTTTCCCAGGTCCTTGTGGATAGCGCACAGCGACAGGAAATTCAATGAGACTGGCTATCTCGTCGTTCGTCATAGTGGCAAGTAAGCGTTGAGAAAGTCGAGGTGCGAGGGATGAGTCAATGTAAGAAAGCAGGTAGCTTCGAAATTTTAAATACGTGAGGGGAGAACAAAGACAAATGGTCCCGGGCCGGTAGTCAGATCTGGGTGGCATGGAGCTCTGACCAGGGCTATTCTTGGAGGGTTACCTTCGCGAAGGCAATTCCTGATCTTAGTGAGGCATGTGATTTTCAACAAGTTTTAAGTCCTTGAAGTCCTCGCAAACAGTCTGATATGACTTTCGAAGCGACACAACCTTTCCAGCATGCATCACACTAACTTTGGAGCAAATATCCCTTACCTCGGTGAGCACTTTTCATTATATCGAGAAAATGTATAAAAACACGAAGAGCAAGGTTTTGGAAAAATTCTCGAAAATTGGGCAACAGCGGCACGTCAGTCAGGTGATAATGCATGTGTTGAGGTACGTATGCACTAGGGTTGCGCACGAAACCCTAGGTTTTGATACACCAGGGTTTCACGTTTATTCCCGGTAACTTACCCCCCCTCACCGGAGGGGTTTTCGTCGAGGTAACTTACCTCTCATGTGACAGGTAGTTGAGCGGGACAATTCAGTACTATTATATACATATTTCAATATAGATTGTATATTTACATATGGGTGGTCTTTACAACTGAATCACCCATCTTTATATCAAGAAAACGTAAAACAAAACACGAAGACAAGGGTTTTGGAAAAATTCAACAATCGCGGCGCGTCAGTCATGTGATACTGCACGTGATAGGGTAAGTAACGGTACCATAGCAAAACTACCCCCTTGGGGTGTGGTCAGTAACAAAACAGCTAATTAGCCACCCTGGAGTTTTCACGCGCAACACTAGTATGAACTATTGCAACTTTATGCATTATTCCAAGGCATAAAACGATATCTCACATTAAAACCGACACCAGCAGGATTTGAACCTGCGCACTCAGAGAGTAATAGATTTCTAATCTATCGCCTTAACCACTTGGCTATAGTGCCCCACAAAGGGCTCGGTTTGTATTCACCAGGTACAGCAATTATTTTTCCACTCGAATGACAACCTTCCCAACATGCTTCTGAGTCTCCAAATACGCATACGCATCGACAGCCTCCTTGAACGCGAACACTTTGTCAACCACCGGACGCGTCGACTCGGGACGGGCACATAAGAGGCGGACTATCGCCTCCTGCCTACATATCATTTCCGAAGGTCAGGATACCCAAGTATATAATTGAAGGGACGATAATTCCGCTCACTGTACAACAGACCCTCCAAGAATCCCCCGCAGGGTGATACCCTTGGTGATACACATCCCAATGACGTTCGCTACCGCAGGCCCTCCGGTGTTGTGCGACATGAATCCAATCAGATGGACGTACCCCGCGTAACGTACGGCCGATATCGATTTCAATAGAGTTCCCGGTCCCCCAACCTGCGGCACATTGAATTCAGGAAGTGATAATTAAACGCAAGGACCGTGTCATACGTACCTCCAAAACATGATCAACGCCTCTCCCACCTGTCAGCCTCAGGACTTCCTTGTCCCAGTCCGGCATGGTGCTGTAGTTGATCGTGTGGGTGGCACCGAGGTTCTTAGCGATTTCTAGCTTGGTGTCGGAGGAAGATGTTACTATGACTGTTGCACCGGAGGCGACGGCGAATTGCAATCCGAAGCTACGTGTGTGAAGTTACATTTATGATGAATGGGGAGGGGAGAGGGAGAACGTACATGGATATGCCGCCAGTTCCAAGGATGAGGACCGTATCGCCTGCTTTGACTGGCCTCGGACCCATGAGCGCGTTATACGCCGTTACAGCAGCACAAGGAATCGTCGACGCCTCTTCATAAGACAAATGTTCCGCTATCCCAACCAAGCACTGAAAAAGAATAAATTTCAATGAGAACCAGAAAATAAACGCCAATATAAATCTTCACATGATCCGGGAAAGCCCTGTACTCAGTCAACACCCCATGCTGCTGGCCACCAAGCATCATGCGCATCGTATCTGCATCAACGTCCCCATCCAAGAAATCCGTTGTCGGACTAGCGCAGACTCTATCACCCACCTTCCAGCGCTTCACGTCTGCGCCAACGGCGACCACCTCCCCAGCCATATCTGAGCACGGGACAAGCTCGTCTTTCAAGTCGGGTGTAGGGTACCGGTCCATGGCTACCATCAGATCGCGGTACTGCAGAGACACGGCGTGGATTTTCACAAGGACTTCCGTGGTCTTGGGGTGGGGAAGGGGTACGGTGCGCAAGACGAGGTTGGTGTATGACCCTCGGGTCGGGAGATAGTATGATCGTGTAGTTGCTGGGATCTTAGCTGACATCGTAGGGGTCTCCGGTAGAATTGATAGGTACTAGATGAACAACACAGTCCATATTTATAAAGCAGGGCCATGATTGTGATGAAAGCTGACGAAGCGCAGAACTTCGTAGTGATCGGATGAATAACCAAGTCTGTTGCGAGACAGATTCCTGGACTGGTAGAATCATAATAAATGTTTACGAAACGGAGATACAAAAGGGGAAGGAGAATGCTAGTTAAGGAAGGAGATACCGAGACTAAGCCGCGGCAAGAGTCCCAAAAGGAACACGCGTCCTGGCAAAGGCAAAAGCGATGCGTAAGCCTGGGATCCGATGACGCGTAATCCCCGGAAACGGCGGAAAGCCTAGAATCATAGCTAGATACTGTATAATTTCGATCACATCGAATGTCACACGTCCTGAGCCCGCATCCGTATTCGTAAAAGAAGGGTATGTCACAGGTCACAAGGGCCTCATTCGGATAGGTTCCGGGGTTCCAGACCCCAAAAAAACCCTAAATTGAGCTATAAATCATGTAAATAGCGTAAAATTCTCCAAAGGCGCTTCTTGCGCGGTTCTCAAAGGATCCTGATCCTTTTACGGTCGAAGATCTGCCCAAAAAATCAACGTTTGTTCGGGTTCCTATTCGTACTTTTTACGAATGTCACAGTCCCAAATCCCCCATTCGTTCATTCGGCAAGGTCCAGGACCGTCACAGGTCACAAGCCATTCGCTCTGATCGAAATTATACAGTACTCATGTGATGCAGGTATGGTCCTATGGAGCTCGACTGTTACCAACAGTTTATTTTTAGAACGCAAATATTCGAACTCCAGGCGTGGACATTCGATGATTGAAGGTATTTGTCTCTTTAGGCCGAATAGCTCTGTAGGTAAGAGTCAGGAAATAGCATAATATCGGTCGTGGATGTACCACCTCATGCGAGGCAGCAAAATAAAAATTATTCACACTCTGGGTCTTAAAGCTCAAAGACGGTTCTGGAAAATGCAACAAGAATGTGCCAAAGGCACAGTACTCAGAACGTGAAGCATGGTTCTCCGAAAACAACAGGATGCGGAGAGTGTAACCGTGGAAGAGACGACCAGTAACCAGCATGCAGCGGCAAAGCTCGAAGGCCCAAAATACCGAGGCGGCACCTCAGACCTCAGTGACGAAACAGAAAGGCGACGACATGCTCATTTTTCACCTGTTGGAAGCAGCACAGCCATTCTTTATCCATGTACAAACGACATTTTCGCATTCCATAACGCCACGATAAGAAATGAAAGAGATGCGACGCGACCAAAGGCCGGAGACGACGACAGAAAAAGTTATCGGAGACAGTATTACCGTAACATTTACACCGAACAGGTCCCTACATGCCGGCCAATTCTACTCGTTGCGCTTGCAATAAGCAGCAGTGATCTCAAACTATCGCTACCAAGTCCTTGTGTATCTCCAATTATCATACGTCGACCTCGGCATGCGCTTAACCAACGGAATGTTCGTATCAATAACCCTGAACGTTTCATCTGGAATCATCTCCTCCTTTACCATCTCCTCCAACAGATCCCTCAACCACACCCTACACCCGTTCCTCGTCGAGCGTCTATCAAACACCACATCCTTCGCCAACTGTAGTATCCTATCCCTCTCCTCCCGGCAGAACTCCCCCAAGAAGAAAGGCGTGTCTGGGTCTTGCATCGGTCGATGGAGACGTGCTAAGACTTGAAGCTGTAGTCTCCTGGGATCCCAACAAGTTCGATGACTTGTACGACGCGAGAACCATTGAGAGTGCCGTTGTCCCAGTACATAAGGACATGGCGCTCGACGCCGTTGAACGAGGATCCTGCAGCTTCGACAAAGACCTCCTTATCGGATTCATCATCTGGCCGGACACCATGCACGTTTGGTGTGATGTTCCGAGTGACTCCCATGAGCACGAGTATATGTGAGTACGAATTTATTTAGATGGTGGTGGTTTGAGATAAGTTTGTCGGTGATTGCCGGTGTTGTACTTGGACGAAGAAAATACCCAGTGTCGCCTTTTAGAACTTCGAAGTATATAAACACAGAATAACCCACTCGGAGCGTGTTGGATTTATAACAATGCTAGGATGAAAGTTTCCAGATTCAGATTTGACGCGACAAAAAACATCATACCGCCCTAACAATCAGCAAGATAACTCGTCAAAGCATCATACTCATCCTGATCAACACTAAGCCCATAATAATGTTTCACAGTAACCCAAGCCCTGACATAAGTGCACACGTAACTCTCCAGAGGGACCATCCATTCCGCAGGGTCTATAAAACCAATCAAAACTATCCTCAGGACTATTTTGGCTGTTTTACCTTTATCACCTTTAGCCTCGTTGAGGTTATCAGTCACCGCTACGAGCTGAGGACGCGTCACGTCATTGGCAAAGGCCTCTCGCTGGGCGGCAGTCCAGGACCTCGCGCCGGACATCCATGCCTGTGAATTTGTATTTGTCATGGCAACGGTATCAGATACGATGACGTACCTCTTTCAATGGAACGAGGTGGTCCTGATGATATTCCGAATGTAATTCACATATGCGTGCTGAGAATTGAATCACTCACGATATCAAGATCACTAGGCAGCGTCGTCGCAACACCATCGTATGGTGATACCCATCTTCCCGAAGTTGCAGAACAGTCGGAGGCTTGTACGATGCTGCTCAAGGTTCAATCACTTTCATACATTCTGACGGCGTATACACATACGAGATCGCATCACGAGCCAGAACAGCTGGGAGGAGTAGCGTCTGTCAATGATATCACTGGCAGAGTGAGAAAGACAATGGGTACTCACTCTCCCTGGTATCGCATTTCCCTGAGACTAATCATGAATGAGATAAAATGGTACCTACTTGTCTGTGACAGACTCGACTCACTGATAATCCAAGTGTGGAAATAATCCCGTTCGTATGCCGGAGAGTTGCTCTCAGCCTCGATGGTCACTATACAGCTATCATCAATCCAGCCGCAGGTGCAAAGGAAAACATCCAAACTTACATGCTTTTAGGTACGTTCTAGCTGTCGAGGCGCTTACGGGTGTAGGCAAGTCGCGTTTCAAGTTGATAGGCGTAGCTGAAGCGAGGCTAAGGCAGAGAACGAGGAGAGGTGCGAAGGGAAGCATGTCTCGCTATTGACTCTGCCAAGAGCAGTTGTCCTAATAAATTGAGGATCACCGCACATGCGTTGTCGAAGCTTCTTAGCATGCTCTGCATATACATATCGTTATCTCCACGTGGTAACCGAGTGTCAATTTGTATAGGATACGAGGAGCACGAGAAAGTGCTGTACCACATGAGCGGCGCCACGCGTTGGAGAGATTCACACATGTGGTGAGTCGTCTGGTTCACATGCCAATAGCACTCGTACATGAGAAGTCAATAGAGACAGTCAAAATTACACTTTAGGAGAGCAAGCGATGGGCATATATTCCCTTCTGAAGTGAGCACTGAGAAATAGAGAAGAACAGCGATGATGTCGTCTCGAGTGATATCAATAAGGTAGAGAGAGACGAACAGGGTCGCTATGCCGTGCTTCCACTGAGATACGGTGATCGAGCCGATACGGTAGGAGAAAGACCCGACTGGCGTACTCAGCCCAAGGTGCAGCACTAGTCCAGTAGCAAATCAGACACGACGATTACTGGTGGTTGGAAAATACACAAGATGCGATTCGAGGAATCATATTAGCGGAAAATTTGAAGTATGGCTTTTTTTAGGGTTATCTGGGTTGTAAGAACGGCGGGAGAACGCGCAGGAGCCGTGGAAGCAGACAAGCTGGTGGCAGGAAGCAAGGACTCGAGCGAAACCTGCCCTAAAGCTCACGTGCTAGCGACACGTCCCACTTGATCGATTTTCAAATTTGTTTTCGACCCGCCATTCCATATTTTTGAGGCGATAACACCTGACCGACTGTGTCCACCAGGTGACCCAGAATTGAGTAGTATAGTACGCATACTGTGATTACGATAAAAACCAACTGTGCCCTATGGATTCTGTAGTCCGTTTGGTTCCACAGTACCGCCAACCTGAACAAGTAACAGGTTTAGGTATGAACTTCGGACCACCAACGCGTCCTTCTCACAGATTTAACGGTACCGACGCGGCCGTTACCCGTAATTCTAAACAAGGACAATGAAAGGATCATAACTGCCGTTTCAACTTACAAGAAGGCAATGCGGTTATGCAGACGAGACGGTACGTACTCGCTCTCGTAGTTCTCTTTACAACTACTAACTAGTATGACAAGATGTTAGGTTGCATAGAAGGAAGTCAATTATATAGGCCTGCTACTGCACCAGCTCTTTCCCTACAGACACAACCAGAAAATTAGGTATTAGCAGCAAATCCGTATCGGGCCGAATGCACAAAGGTACCAAGTGCCGCCTAGCATTCATAAACACAAAAAAAAATTGCTTATTCAAACCAGAAAACTTCGTGAACATTGTTCTTCCGATGCCGTACTAAACCTTTTAAAAGCTCTACGACTTATCCAATAATGGACACTTCGCCAACCAAACAACAAACTAGCATTGTGCCCTCAAAACATCAGTAGTGGCATCATGCCAGCCTTTAAAGCTGCCACCCTTCACCTTCTCATCGATCACCCCCACCATGTCTATCCCCCCCTTCATCTTCAGTCTGCTATATGCATTTCACTACGGCAATGATCTTGGAAGCGAGCCTCATAGGCAACGTCTTCCCACTTTGTCCTCACTCTAAATGTGACTGACCTCATTACTCCCACTCCCCAGATTCACGTCCCCGCCAAGCGACTTCGACCCCACCACCTCCGTCCTTTCCTCATCACAGAACAGCACTATATCCTATCGGTACATTCACGATACCAAGCTCCTCGTCATCTACAAGACCATGTACGAGTACGCGAAGGACCCCACTGAGATTCGGATCTGGCAGCTCCAGCACGACGAATGGGCAGATTGCCATGAGGAAGAGGAGGGGGAGGTGTCGGTTCGCTGTCTGGGGTGCTCGGAGCTCGTGGTGTTCGACGTGTGGGAGGCGCATCGGGATGGATGTTCGGGGATTGAGGATAAGATGGTGCGAGCGGTGATGGCGGATATGGTGAATGAGGAAGAGGAAGAAGAGGAACGGAGACGGTGCTGGACGATCAGGTCGCTTCGTGGGTCTCCTGTCGCTGAGAACGCGGACGCAGATGTTGAGATTCAGGATGATGAGGTGCTTCAGAGTAAGAGGAGGAGCTTGGGGATGCGGTTGTGTTCGGCCCTTGTACGTTGACATTTTCTTTTCGTGTTTTTAGTCGTGACACTAACGGGAAACGTGATAGCATTTCATCGGGAATAAGCATTCGAAGGAATGAGCGGATGAACATGTCGGTGAGCTTGCGGACTTATGAATTAAAAAAATGTTGTATTATTTTGATATGTGGCATGTACTTGTATGAATTATATGTAGCTCTATCAGTGTATAAAGTACAGTTCTTCTGGTTTCTTGGGAATCTCAAGGTCTTCCGGCCCATGAACTGTCTGTTCCAACGTCGAAGCGGCTCTCGTAGATTACCGTCTCAGTCCAGAAGAAGGACAGTAATATAGAAATTATACGCTTTAGAGTGGATTAGAGCCTGGCCATCGCATGCCCTCTATCATCTATCAGTAGTAATATCGCGTCCGCTGCATGAGAAGATCAGGAAGCGCTCTAGGGGTGAAGGGATGACGGACTTACCAAAGTCCTTTGGTTTATCCTGGGGTATCTGCATCGACGCGTAAGAAAGTGTATAACGAGACAAAGAGAATTCTCAGTACTCACAAAATGGCTAGTGCCGGGTATCGTCATGCTCTTCGTATTTACCGATCGTAGCTCTATCATCTTCTGCGTGAGGTACGGGCCGATTATTCTAAAACCTTCATCAGCAAACAGCCCCATTGCGAGAAGATAAACGAAACACGACGTACCCTCCGCTCTCAGGCAGGACCCAGTTCAGCTGTATCCCCGCGTCTAATTGGTGCAAACGGCTGTACACCATGGAAGGTGTGATCGGGTCCGCATACAGAATCGTCTCGTTGATCGACGAAGTCTTAAGATGGACCTGGGAGTCGACCTCACTCTCTCGCAGACCGTGATCTATCAGCCTGTCAAACGCTGCAGGATCCCAGCTTTGGTACGGTCTGTATTGTCGCAGACATTCTTCAGCGATGGTCCTGGAGAGAAGCCTCAATTTATGGATGGAGAGGAGGAGAAAACGGGCTCCATACCAATTCATCCACGTTGATTGTCGGAGTAAGGATCCTTTCATGAATGAAGTCATCAATTTCTTTCCGGCACCACTGTCGAAATGGCGAGGAGGGACGATTATTGGGTCTATGAGGATTAAGGAATGGAAGAGTTTGGGGTATTGTAGCGCTGCGAGTGCACTGGAATGGGTAAGGTTGAGACTTCGAAGCATAGCAGAAAGGTTCTCACGAGACGCAACCTCCATACGAATGTCCCACCAAGACGATCTTTCTCGACGAGAAACCGTTCCAAACGCGACTAGCTGTCTCTGTCTCGTCTATTCGTATTGAAGAGAGGTCGTCCGGCAAAGGGCTCCGGCTGACCCTGGACGGGAGATAATGTTTGACAAATTCGACGAGATCTCGCGTATCGTCTTCCCAGTTATCTGATATTACAGATAAGTCCGAATCGTGATTCGCACGAACACATAAGACTCACAGGCCCCACTTAGTTTCCCGGCGTTCAACACCCCGCTATCACCCTGGAAGACGCTTTCCCACATCCACACCTCATCAACAAGCTCTGGCGAAGCAGCGATCAGATGTTGAACTGCGGGTTCATACGTCTACACCGCGTTAACTACCCCAAGGTTCAAAAACATTGGCGTTAGGACGCACCTCTTTCGGTATCCCATTTCCAGGAACGAACACAAACGTCAATCCCTGCCCGACGCGATTGCTGACGTATCTGTTGACGCAATTCCAGAGGCGATGCGTGTTTGGCGTTCCGAATTTGAGAATCTCGCGTCGACCTGTTATTATCGTCTCTACCGCCCGTGAGGCTCTTGCTCTATCCACAAAAATAGGTTGGTCGATGTGCGGTGTGAGGCGGGGGCTGGGGGCGGGGATGATATGTGAAGAGAGCGTGTGTTTGCCGTGCCTCTCTATTCGGGAAGTGGGGAGATCAGTTGGTGTTGACGACAACATGGGGGGAGGGGGAAGAATGATTTACCTCAAGAAGGTTGGAAGGCGAATCATAAGTACTTCATAGAGGCTGTGAAGATGCGTGACTCGGAGCGGTTTTTGTTGTTTTTTCTTGAATTGATGTTTGAGTCAAGCCAGGGTCCTATTTGCGGCTTATACGGGGCCGGCATTTTGCGGAATTAAGTAAATGATTGGCTGATCCGACGGGTTTGCTTGCCGGCCTGGAAGACAGACAGAATGATGTGGATGGATCGTGTTGGAAGTCGCTCTGTGAAAGGGATTGCGTGCGCACCGATTGGATAGTTGGAGGGAAAGCAAATCTGGATTTCGGATTCCTGGACGGTGCCGCCCTTCGCTCCGTGGTACGAAAAACATGAGTCATTGCGGCAGCTATTAGTATTTATCAGGCCGTCGACGTCGCATCATCATTAAGACTCAGAGCTGTGCTAAGCCATATGCAGTCCAGGTAATCGCAGCCCTTTCTTGATACTTGTCGTTGTCGCGTCTTGGTTATAATCAGATCAGTCATCAATGTATCTATCTAATATCTAACACATACTGAATGCTTTCTTCCTTATTCACGGGCGTATATTGAATGAGCATGGCCTGATTTGGGGTCAACAGAGGATCAGATCCAACAAGACCAAGTAGAGTGATTACCGCACCAACTTCTTCTCATCGATATCACAACACCGGACGCACACATCACATCATTTGTTTAAGGAGGGTCAATAAATACCTGTGTTTCAGATGATGAAGTGGTCTAGAAGTCTTTGTGGACATGCTCCACGGTCCACGGATCACTTCGTCTTAGTATTGCCTTGTATTTTGTATGTGAGGCATAGAGTAAGTCCGCCCGAGACTCTTGGAAGAAGCTGCATTGTATATGGAAAGGAAACATGGTGTGAGAGAATGTGAGCTATCTTAGAAAGAAACGAGGCGCACAATTCTGGCAGAGGTAAAAGAATCGGAGTTGGATCGGCACGGAGACGAGTCAAGGAACGGCAATTTAAAATGTCGCCGAAGTTCGCAGCTGAAAGCGGTGATTTCCGATTAAGGTAAAACGCTCTGCATTTTACCACCAACCTGATTTTCAAACTCGACGTTTCTGGCTGGCTATAGGTCGGTTTCGTTTTTTCTTGCGGAGGTTTGAGGTTATTTACGCATTATACAGGACCTGAAGCCTACGCGGAGTGAAGAGAATATTTGGAAAGCTGCCGACAGCAGCGCTGCGGGCGGAATGAGAACTCCGAGTGATTATATCGGTGGTTGCAAATCAGCGACTCCCACTGTCCAGAGCCTTGCCACGTTCCCCTACACGCGAAGCTCGGGTCCGTCATTCGAGTAATCTCACTCAATCTCATGATCGATATCGATATTTTATCTCCGTGCAGATGGATCTAAACGAGAAGCTTTGTGATATCATAGCGTCGCACCGTTTTCGGGAAAACTGCACTAGAATTCGTTGCAGCAGTTTCAATCTCGAAAAAGCTCTTCTTGAAACATAGGAAAGGCAATAACTCCTAGTGCCAGTGGACGAACTAGCAGTATAATCCGATGGTATCGCCAGAGGATTTACTTATAAACGGCTTCCTTACCACCATCGTCGTCGCGCTTGTACACAATGGAAAGTGGCTCGTCTATGGATGTGATATCAATTGTCGCTCTTGCGCTGGAGGGTGTCCTGTATGGTACGTAGCTTTCTGCTAGCCAGTGGTATCTAGGCTTATTGTTAATCAGGTCTTTCGCTCTTGATGTTCTTAGCCACGGTATACGTTCTGATTAAACGACGATGCCGGGATGTCGAGAGCAGGGGCATTAACGCGAAAATGATGGTCACAGCCTGTGCCTTCTGCGCATTAAGTACAGCAGTACGTTCGGCACTTTCATGGAGACCTCGTCAATCTTAACTTTATGCAGCATATGATAATCGACGTACATCATGTACTCTCTGGCTTCGTATACAAGGATGACTTGTTTGAAGGAGGTCCAGCGGCATATTTCTCAGATGTCAGCGAAGCGGGGTTCCTTCTCAAGATCTCAATTTACTCGGTGCAGACCGCTCTAGCTGATGCGATAGTGGTAATGTAATTCTGTTCTCCTTTTTCATGTCGTCTCTGACTCGAGTTAATAAGATATATCGTTGTTATATTGTCTGGGGATCACTCTGGGCTATTCTCGTTCCCAGTATAGGCTGGAGTTCATTCGTAGGTCAGTCGCGACTGATTGATCAATATAGAGATGATGTTAACGTGGTGACCCTCTACAGCATGTGCAGTCGGAACTGTGTATAATTGCTCTCTTAGCCACCAACAAGGCGTATTTGGACATGAGATCGAGCATTGGATGCAAGTTTTCTTCGTGTCGACTTTAGCTACAAATATTGCTGCGACGGGTGAGTAAACGCCTGTCGTTCCGAACCTCTAGCCATGATGAATCTGCTAGGTCTACTCGGCTATCGCATTTGGTCAATTGACCGACATATCGTCTCTCAGAGGCATGGAAGAGGCATCCTTATGCCCTCGCTATTGATCATCATCGATGCCGGTATATTATATTCTGCATCTCTAATTGCCGCTATAGGGTGCTACGCCGCAGAGACTAACGGTCTTTTCATTGTCCTGGACTTGGTAAGGCTGATTCTTTCACTGTTCACTTTTCTTTGACTCCAGGCTTTCAGATATCACCGATCATCAGCGTTGCTTTCTATATGATTATAATCCGCATTGGCATGGCGGCTGCTGGCCAGGTGAGCGCGAACAAGGTCACACGTCGTAGTACTGGCGTTCAGCGTTCTCCGTCTCCCTGGCGTAAAGACGACATCGCGATGAAGCCACTGCAAGTACGCATCACGCAGTTTCACGAGAGCCATATCGATAACGGTGAAGGAGATGTAAAAGATTTAGAGACAGAGTATCCCTATTCGGAATCTGACTGGACTACTATACCCGTCTAGATTCCGGTTGGTTAATGGCTTTTATTCTTATCCGTATATACTACTGAATTTCTGAAACTAAGTCCGAAATACCTTCAAACCTAGGCTTGATGTCAACGTTAAACGGCAATGGATGGACATTGGCTGTTTGGGTGAATGCCATGGTATCTATTGGGCCGGACTTGCTTATGTTGAACGCCCAGAGGATCATAGCAGCCGTGAGGAACAAGGATCTACGCGAGAAATTTAGTCAAGACCATAACAAGCTGAAGAGACCGAGCAATACCTTTCGGCGACGTGAGAACCTGGGCAAACGCGACGGCCAAAACCAAAGGTGAATGGTTTGTTATCAGTGTTGAGAGACGAGTCCGAATCTCGGATCCAGCGCTGGGGAATGAATTCGTTCGGAGAGGGATAGACCTCTGGGTCTCGCGAGATGCACCTTTGGGGGTGTAAAGGCCAGCTACAAGAGGGCAGGGATAAATGTGACGTACCAGTGATTACCGATGACAGCCGCTCCCGCTGGGATCACGTATCCTTGCTGGGGAGTTCCGTAATGTAGTACGGAGAAACGAGCGAGTTGGTGAAACGCACCCAGTAAATATCTTTGGTTGCCTTGTGGGCGAATCCTAGTAGTGAAAAAATAATTAAAAGGGAAGCATAATCGCATTTGACTACGTGGTCGTACCTGAAATGCTTACGGGTCGCCTAGACACGTAAGTTCAGCTTCCGAGTCAGGCACTTTACATATAGTGACTGACCATCTCGTACACTCCAAGACGAATGCTGAGACGCACGGCAAGAGTTCTTGATCTCCGAATGTCGGAGCTATAAATCATCGCGTTCAGTAAGCATAAAGAAAGTGATTCCGTAAACATGTACAGCGTTGCTGTCCCACTACCCTGTCAATCTCCTCCTGCGCCCATTTCTGCGCATCCGGGAAGGAAGCACAGGCCATGATCATAAAACTGATGGCGGCTGCTGTCTACATGGGATATCAGAAACAATAGGCGTATTATGAACTTGGAAAAGGACTCAACCGTATCCGAGCCTGCACCAAACATCGATCCGGCAGAGTACGCAACCTCATCATCGCTCAACCCGTAGGTTTTCTGATTCTGGAGGAGGTGCTTTGCGAAACTCGGGGGGAGTTCCTCATCCTGGCATGATCATAATGTCAGTCGTGAACGCGGCTCGGGGAATCTGGCGTACCTGGATCATCTTTCCTTTAACGTTCCCGAGTTGTTCCCGGAAGAGCGTGAGTTCCTCTTCGTGGTGGCGCTTGAGATGGGAGAGGTAGCTTGGCACATAAGCGAGGATAGGGAAGGTGTCGACAAGGTAGGTCCCAGGACGGACGGCTGCACCCAGACGGAATAAGCAGTTGTTGACTTGTTGGACTTCGGGATCGGTGTAGCTTGTTGGCGTGGTTTTGCCGTAGGTAAGTGTCATGATGACGCTCGCAGAATATCTGACATACGATGAGTTAAGTTTGTTTAAGGGGGTAATGCAGCCACCTCTTTGCGTGCATTTGATGCTGAGATGGGTCACGGAGTATGTCTGCGATAAGGTTCTTGGCGTGGCGCGATTGCATGTCTTCGTATGTCGCTGCCACTTTTGGCTGTAGTTGAGCGTGCAGAGCCCTGAACGTGGACATCAGTTAGATACAAGAAGAGGGGAAGTGGCTTACTTGCGAAGTCTTTTCAGTCTTTGCCCTGCAGGAGTTAGTAGGACGCGCATCCCCCCAGATAGCGTGTCTCCGGCTGCGATACTCCGGGGCCGATCAACCAACGACGCGCCTTCTTTTTCCATTATGTCGCAGGCAGCCTGGGGGAGATAGTCACGACGGAAACAGCACAATAATTAGTCAAGATGAATACCTGATACCTTCCAATGATTACAGTCGTTTGACCTCCTTGCTTCAGTGAGAACACAGGGCCATAATCCTGTGTCCATTCTTCGAACTGGAGAAAGGCACTGAGAGTATGTGATGCTGAGCATTGTGTGCCACTGAATGGAATGAGGGCTCACTCAGTGGGTGGAATACTGTTTCCGACAAAAGGTCTTCCTGGCGGACCCGGAGGTAAAGGCAAGTGACGTCTGTTCTTCGACTTCCAGTAGTAGAACGTCGCCGCCAAAGCAATTACAGAACAAAGCCAGATAGTGGGGGAGTCCATGTCGTTTGTGAAGATCGGCTGAAGGTGCTTAAAAGACCTGGAGAATTCCACGGTCTGACGTACGCTGTTCCCTCGTGATATGTCAGGTCAATGGTCCCATGACAGTTTTGATGGGAAGCGCGAACTCGAAGAAGCATTGAAGTTACCCGGCGATGTTAGCTATTATTTGCAGATAAGCGTGTCTTCGTCAGATTTGAATCGCTTACCCGTCGTGCCAGGGTAGCATGAGAGGAAGTGGCAGAAAATGAGATCCTTTCTTCATTGTAGTCTCCTAGCGCATAGTAGTTGTAAGTGGTTTATCAGGAGCAAGGTAAATTGAGCGTCCGCTTCCGTCGCAAACGAACCATTGCGATTCTTTCGTGGGTTCAATATGATTGGTGAAGAATTGAGCATAAGCACTATTACGGCCTGAGTCGGAATTGAAGTCCGGAGGCAAATCCTATTTATTCACAAAGCCAAGAAAAGAACCCGGAGCGAAAAATCTGGCGTCGAGTACAGCATCTGTCGGAAAGTAGGAGCCTGAAGGAAGTTGTAATGTTCCGCTGGAAATGTATTTCGTGGAAAGACGGTGCAGGGAACTTGTTGGCATCCTCAATGGGTTTTCCTAATGAACAAACTTGAAGGCCCCTCAAGAGGCAGGGAGCCAACACCGCTCTCAATGCGAGAGGATATAACACTTTTCGCGAGAGGCGAAAAAAAAACCTCGTTCGATGGCCCCGTTAGTCAAGACAACCTTTCGGCTATGAAGTTGTCCGAGTTGTAGAAGAGTAAGAGAGGAGCGTGGCTGTGTCTTCCCGAAACGGAAGTTGATTGCAAATCCTCTGACCTTCGCATTCTTGGACTCGAACGACGACCTTCTTTTCATTCTTGCTGAAATCCCTGAAGCTACGACTTCCACAAATCTTCTATTTTCAGCAGTGGCTCTCCTTCATACGCTTTCGTCATCCTGGATTGGTCTAACGGTAGTCGCTGAGGTGATTTGCAGTACAGTACGTACGAACTTGCTTTCCTATGTTCCTAGTTCTGTTTTTTTACCTTGTCATCAGGTATATTGCACCAGAATTAAATAGGGCTTTTGACTACACTCCTACGCTAATATGCAGTCAAGCTGGTCGTCCAGGCGTTTTGAAATGTAGAGTTTCTACTACGAATCTGCGATATTTGCTCCCGTTCATAGCTGGTTTTCTTCTGTTTTTTACGGGAGCTGGAAAATAACCCCGGATAATGTCTAGGCCTCCTCAGATGCGTTTTGTCATAATCGCAATGATGTCATCATTTCTAGACGATTATAAACACTGTGGATTACTCATCTACCCTGCCATTCAACCCTCCTTTGTTACTAACCCCCACAATGGTGACTCAGATACCAACCACTGCACGGTCGTACTACTTCCCATCTCTTGGATCCTACAGGAATCTCACCTTGCAGACTACTCCCCTTCCGCCTCTCAAGTCTACATATGTTCTCGTCAAAGTCCATGCTGTATCGCTCCAGTATCGCGATCTGATGATCGCCTTCAACAAATATCCTCGAGGTGGTATACCAGAGAACCTTGTTCCCTGCTCAGATATGGCTGGGGAAGTGGTTGCCCTTGGCTCCGACGTGACGCGCTGGAAGGTTGGCGACCGAGTCTGCGCCAACTTTTCGACGGACCACTTGGATGGAGATGTCACAGCTGAGAGTATCAGTACAGCACTTGGTGGAGGTCAACATGGGGTGCTGACCGAGTATAGGTCTTTGCCAGATTATGTGAGCTCCATGTTTTTGTTTCGTTTGCCGTCCTCATGCGGTGTATCAGTCTCTAGTCAGAATCCCAGAACATATGTCCTACGAAGAAGCGTCAACATTACCTTGTGCTGCACTTACGGCGTATAATGCACTTCTGGGCCCCAAGCCAGTGAAAGCAGGCGATACCGTCCTTGTTCTTGGAACAGGCGGAGTGTCCATGTATGTCTCCTTCATTTTCGCGGCATGTTTCTTATCATTCCTTTATATAGCTTTGGTTTACAATTTGCTATCGCTTCTGGCGCCAATGTGATCGTGACATCTTCTTCTGACGCCAAGCTGGAAATCACAAAGAAACTTGGTGCCACCCATACTATCAACTACAACACGACGCCAGACTGGGACAAGGAAGTTCTGAGACTCACCGATGGGAGAGGCGTCGACCACGTTTTGGAGGTTTGTTCCCACTCAAATTACATTTCGCTGGTATTGATGCAACCCGCAGGTTGGTGGTCCAGGAACCTTTGAGAAATCAATAGCGTCCGTGCGTTACGCAGGATGCATCCATGTCATTGGATTTTTGGCACAGAACTCGGATGCCCTTACCAGTATTATCGGGCCTTGTATCGGGAAGGCTATCATCATTCGTGGAATTCTGATCGGTTCTGTCGCACAGTGAGTTGTTTTTACGTCTTTTCCCCTGGCTGCAAATGATAAAACATTTATAGATTCGAGTCGATGAATCGGCTCCTTCGTGCTCGCCCCGAGTTGACGCGTCCTGTCATTGACAAGGTGTTCTCATTTGAGGAGGCGGTGGATGCGTATGCATATTTGGAGAGCCAGATCTTGAGCAGTGGACCGGGGTGTACGTGAAGGGAAGGCACGGTTGCGAGAGGGAAAAAGATTCTATAAGATATGTATGAGTATCAAGTATATATCTCAGCGTGAAGACGTTGGTTGAACGCTGTACTGTACCTATAAGATATGTATGAATATCAAGTATATCTATAGGTACGATTAGCAATAGTATAATAGAAATATAATGAGTATACACGTACATCTCAGCGTGAAGACGTTGGTTGAACGCTGAGATGCCGCGATGAAAGAAATAGACTAATCAGGTATGTACCGGTAATCTAAATATAGTCCGTGGCTTGCGGTTAACGCTCGCCATGCTCAACACCAGAAGCATGTTGGGAAGATAGTCATTCGTGTTAGTCCAGCTTCGAAGTGACGAATAGATCTCCAGAAGGGGTACAAAGATTCGTTTCCGTATTGACCTAGCGCTTGTATTAGAGAGAAATAAAAGCTTTCAGAGAAACAGAACATGCTAGCTTTGCAGATGTGTTATTGGGGTCCTGATTCATCATGGCTCAAGAGTGTGATTCCGACCGCTTATCCGTCAAGACAAGTTTTCGGGTATGGCGTCGTAGAGCTCGAAGTTCAAGTAGCTTGAAGACTGATGCAGGTGCTACTTAGTCACTAGGGGATCTTTTGATGTGGCTGTGCAACCCCGGAATAGAAGTCGATTGCAAATTCTTTGGCCTTTTCGACTCTTGGACTCGTACCACCACCTTCTTTGCCCTGTGTAGCAATTCCTATTGATATTTCTTCGACCTGCGCTCTTTTTCTTCCCAGCGATGGTGCAGAAATTCGTACCTTCAAAAAGGTCGTCATCCTGGGACCTGGGCGATTTGCAGTACAGTATGAAGCCTTATTGCCGTTGCCCCTCCCATCCTTAACCTTTCATCTGATCCACAGAAGTAGTATTACGAGGAACTCCCGGTTTTCGCCACTGTTACAGATTCGTAGGAAACGCATCTTGAATGTAGGATTCGTGGTACGCCTGCGACATCGTTCCCATTCGTAGCTGGCTTTCTGATTCTTTCTCAGGTGCTGGAAATAGTTTTCCTTCTTCAGCTTCGCTTTCTCACCATCGCGCCCCATGATGTCATCTTTTCCAGACCGGTATAAAAGCATCGAGTGGATTACTCATCGAGGTTGTTACCAATCCTCACGATGGCTGCCCCAGTACCGACCACAGCCCGCTCGTATTACTTCCCCAAGCTTGGGTCTTACAAGAATCTTACCTTGCAGACTACGCCTATTCCGGTTCTCAAGTCTACATACGTTCTCGTGAAAGTCCATGCTGTATCGCTCCAGTATCGCGACCTGATGATCGCCTCGAATAGGTATCATGGTGGCATACCAGAGAACCTTGTACCGTGTTCCGACATGGCTGGAGAGGTGGTCGCTGTCGGTTCAGACGTAACCCGTTGGGAGGTTGGTGATCGGGTTTGTGCCAACTTCGCGACCGAACACTTGGATGGAGAAGTCAATGCCGAGACTAGCAAGTCGGCGCTTGGTGGAGGACAGCATGGGGTGCTGACGGATTATAAGGCTTTCCCGGATTATGTGAGTCGTACGGCTGGTGTTTTAAGATGCCTTTCTCATGCAGTGAATCAGTGTCTTGTCAAAATCCCGGAACACTTATCTTTTGAAGAAGCGTCGACTTTGCCTTGTGCTGCGCTTACTGCGTATAATGCACTTTTGGGTCCCAAGCCAGTCAAAGCAGGTGATACCGTTCTCGTACTCGGAACTGGCGGTGTTTCTACGTACGTTTACTTCATTTTCTGTGGGTATGCTTCTTATTATATGATACAGCTTTGGTTTGCAATTCGCTGTCGCCTCTGGTGCCAATGTAATCGCGACGTCTTCTACTGACGCCAAGCTGGACATTGCGAAGAAACTCGGTGCTACATACACCATTAATTATAATGCGACGCCTGACTGGGACAAGGAGGTGCTGAAGCTCACCGGTGGAAGGGGAGTTGATCATATTTTGGAGGTAAATCCTCTTACGTTTTTTGATGCAATCAGTTATTGACATGTTCTTCAGGTTGGTGGACCGGGGACGTTTGAGAAATCGATGGCAGCTGTGCGTTACACAGGATGTATCCACATTATTGGAGCCGTAGCGCAGCCTACGACTCCGTTGACGAGTGTCGTTGGGCCATGTATCGGGAAGGCTATTATCCTTCGTGGAATTCGAGTTGGGTCTGTTGCACAGTGAGTTACTTCCGTCTCCTTCCTCGTCGATAACCGACAATTCATTGGCAGATTCGAGTCGATGAACAGATTGCTTCGTGCTCGGCCCGAGCCGACGCGTCCAGTCATTGATAGGGTATTTACATTTGAGGAGGCGGTGGATGCATATGCGTATTTGGAGAGCCAGAAGCATGTTGGAAAGGTTGTTATTCGGGTGGTTTAGTTCACAGTTGAGGCTTTGAAGTTCGTTTTCGCTTTGTACAGATGTAATTTTTTTAGGATTGAATGGTATTATTTTGCTCATCGGTATCCTGTAACAATTTCGTCAACGATTACAATGCGCAAGTATGATTTTCCTTTGGTATAGATTCGCTACTCCAGCTCAAGTCTAGAGATCATTGAATCGTTCTGTGCTCTACAAAGTTCATATCATCTGACACGCGTCTGGACGCCGGGTACACTTATTCTTCCAATTTGGTTACGCAAAATCTGCGTTTTTGTTTCGTTTCTTGCCCTTTCGTCGATTTGACATCTACTAGTACATCTTTATTATATATTTATCAGTCCCAAAACTCCTTCAATACCCTGTGACGTACTTGGCTGGCAACTAGGTTACTTAGGGCGTCACAGGCGAGAGTGGTCTGTCGGTACGAGCCTGGACATCCTTCGTCGGGATCCTGACCAGCTATATATGTATCTAAGTACCAGGGCCTACAAAGAAGTGATAAGCGTATTTCACAAAAATAACGAAAAGACGGGGTGTAAAGGCACCAATGCAATTAAGGTGAAACGACATCTTGTACGGGCATCCGTGTCCGTGTAAGACTGGTAGGGGCACTTTCCTATACATTCCTACATTCCGTAGCAGGACAGCACGGTGTGAGTGCGAGGTGGAAGCACGCTTGGGAGTCGCAGGAGAACCGGTACACAAACAGCTCGGATACGCTCCTTGATGGAGATCTAGGGCATCCTGATCTTCAGCGAACGGATCACGAATGTACAGGGAAAGTATATCTACTGATTTTCGTCCGTGCCTTTACAAAAGGGACCATCACCTCCAAGTTCGAGGCAAGCAGTATGGCAAGAGGCGGCTACTAAAATCGTACGATAGCCCTGTGTTCTAGATAATGTCTACCCTCAGGCAAGTACCAGGAATCAAGACAAAAATGCGGTATCGCGAACATAAGTCTCGCCTGTTGAGAGAAACCAGTTCAAGCGTATGCCAGTACGGAAATGAAATCGTTACCTTTGTACGTATGTAGATGCTGTACCATCAGATTCAAGGGACGGGGATTTTGACTGCGAGACCGTTCATCGCATGAGATCATCCTATGATGAACTAATGAGCGTCATTTGTTCGGCTCCGCTGAGCGAAATGAACAACCCGTGCGGAAACATATAACCCGAGGCCTCTGTATTACGTCCGTTCACCTCTCGAAAGTATTTTAAAGAATACCTGGACTGACATGAAAATTATTTCAGCTCATCGTAGATGAATTTTGATCGTTTCGCAGACACTTTCACTTTAAACTTTTAAGATAGGCAGGGAGAAGGGAGAAGGAGAGAGAGAGTGCAGCTCACGTTGCCGTTGCGTTGCGATTCTCGGAGTCGCGTCCGAAAAGGCAGGACCCTGTCACTGTGGGACGCCACTGGTATCACGTGATGTCTGGCCAGTCCCGTCGCGATTTCTTCTTGGACTCAAACCACCATCTTCTCCTAGCAGCAGGGCACGAAATCCGAATCAAGAGCAAGAAGAAAGGCGACTCGCTGAAGGAGCAATACCGTCGCAAGGTACGTAATACCATGATAGGCGAAAAAACAACGTTAATGAAAGGATCGCCTGATGTAGATCTTGAACATTCATTGCACGGATTACAGGACACTGAGGCACCGGGAGAGCAGGGAAGATATATTCTGAGCTGAATTTCCAGGGTGCGTCAACATTCCGGCACTGTCTCGTTGCCATAATGCTTGATGTAGTTTTGACAGGTTCTAGCACGGATACCTCGGTTCAGTGGACGATACCGTAAAGGAGAACGACAAGGCGCGTAATTCGTGCCTTTGGATACAGGAATCGTAAAGCTGAGTGACCGCTAGATCACCGAAAGCAGTATACAGGAAGGTGCGTAGTACCTTGATAACGCAAAGCTTAACGACATGCCTCCTTACAGGTAATGCAAGATGCTGAAACCACGGCAATCAGGCATCCCGACACCCGGACGCGCCCGCTCCCTGTCGCGATCCCAATCATACAGCCATCTACATACGACACACGAAGAAGAGGAGTTATCTCGCGCATTTGAGGACGTTATGCGGGGGAGGCCACCAAGTATCACTTCTTATCCCAACCCCACTGTATCGTCGCGGGCGAAGACGCCGGTTTCGAAACCGCCGGGGAAGCTCATTGCATCGACCAGCAGACCCCCGAGTAGGACCGCAGGCCGACCACCTTCCACCTTACACGCTTTCGAAGAAGGCGATAAGGTGCGCATCGAGAGCCTGGGGTTTGAGGGGACGCTGCGATATGTGGGGGAGATTGAGGGTAAGGGAGGACTGTGGGCAGGGGTAGAGCTCTCCGGCGGTTTCGCTGGGAAAGGGAAGAATGATGGAAGCGTTGGAGGGTGAGTCCAAATGATAATTGCATTACTTCTTGGCATGTTGCGAAAGTTTGTTTCTGCTCGTTGACTTTCTGCTAAGTCTCGGAGTTGATTACTCTCATTTCCGTCTTTTCTTGTGACTTGGCCTACGTTTCCTCATACTTTTTACTCTAACTGGATAGCTAAAACCTCTTTATTTAGGAAGCAGTACTTCACCTGTCCGCCACATTGTGGCGTCTTCGTTGCTACAACAAAACTCAGCGCAGCTACTACAGGTGTGACGAGGAGACCACCTTCAGCACTAGCCGGACGAGCAACGCCGTCTTCGTCCGGAAGACCACCGTCCTCAGTTGGAGGACGCACTACACCATCTATCTCGAATGGCAGAATCACACCTAGTACCAATGGCCGGGTTACTCCATCGATATCAAACGGAAGAGTTACACCCTCAACCAGTTACACAAGGAAGCCAGCAGTGCCGACAATTACACCTGCTCCGCGTCTACCTAGAAAGAGCCTCAGTACAGTAACGCCGACGCCCGGTACCAGAGCTAGTAAATATGCCGGCATGACCGCTACGCAACTCCGGAGCTCGCCGCAGAAGATCTCTTCGCCCAGTTCGATTGGATTAGGGTCTCCTAGTGGTATTGCGAGGAGTGTATCATCTCCTAGATCTATTTCGAATGTTGGCGGCGCGCCGTCTTCACCGTTTGCCACTCCGAAACCTTCTTCAAAGAGACGGGTGCCTAGCGGTGTGGCGATGCCCCCTCCACCATCACCAATCAGGTCTGTATCACCAACGAGGAGCACCAGCGTTGGGAGCAGCGTGTCTCCATCTGTGACCGTCGATTTAGATGCTCGAAGTCGTGACATACAAGCGCGCATAGCTGAAATCTCGGGCGGAGGTACTGGGAAGGGTCTGGACTCCCCATTTTCGGGTTCGTTCAAGACTGAAATGCTACCCCCGGCTTCGAGTCCGGGTCCATCACGGACTAGTCCTCTCCCCAGGCGTTCACTGGGACTCACACCCTCATCTCCAAGTCCGAGAAGGTCGATGGCTTCTAGTCCTGCCGTTCGACCGGAATCAAGCATTTCAGTAAGAAGTGATGGGAGGATGGAGGCACTGATAGACGACAATGAGCGTCTACGAGCTGATGTGGAGCAGTTGAAGGCAGATATGGCGAAGCTGGAAAGTGAGAAGGCGGCCAAGGACGATGAGAGGGAGAAGCTGAAGCTAGAGATTGAGCGAGCGAAGGAGTTGAAGGAGGAAGAAGAGAAGAGGCGCGAAGAGATTGAGGGAAAGCGGGAGGAGCTGGAGACGAGACGGGAGGAGCTAGAAAAGCGGGTGTCAGACCTCGAGGGTGAAATACGCGAGAAGGACGTTGCTGGAGATGCCCGTTTGAAGGAGCTCGCTGACTTGGAGAGCAAGTTCAAGGAGGGCGAAGCCGAGGTTGGAAAGCTGAAGAAGGCGATTCTAGCTTTGGAGGAAGAGCGGTATGACTTGATGAGTCAAGTAGGCGAGCTTCGGGAGGCTGGGCAAGAGACGATCGCATTGTATGAAGAGCGACTTCGGGCGACCGATGTGCAAAAGTATGAGATGCAAGATCGACTTGCCGAGTTGGAGGCACGTATCCCTGCTGTTGCGCCTCCTACCATCACTCTCAGCGCCGGACAAGAGATCGACAACGAGACGCTGAGAGACCAAGTGCTGCATCTGCAGAAGAAGATCGCCGGCCTGGAGGATATGATCGAGGATGGGAGAGTTG
The DNA here is from genome assembly GCF_030435595.1 of Desarmillaria tabescens. NCBI lineage: Eukaryota > Fungi > Basidiomycota > Agaricomycetes > Agaricales > Physalacriaceae > Desarmillaria > Desarmillaria tabescens. The sequence goes on from NW_026848311.1 coordinate 59,163, forward strand.
CTGCTGAGCGAGAAGAGGGAGCATGGAGAGAGAGGATGAAGAAAGTGAAGGAGGAGAAGGAGGCGATGAGGAGGGAGCTTGGTGAGGGTAAGAGGGAGGCGGAGCGTGCAAGGACGAGCGAGGACGAGGAGAGGGGACGGAGGGGCGAGGTCGAGGAAGCGTTGAGGGAGAGTATGACTGCTCTTGAAGAAGCTAGAGCCGAGCTTGAAGGACTGAGAAGCGAGTTAAACGTAAGAACCCTTTTCTGTTCCGTGCTTCTTCCGTGTTTCTGAACTTGCCTGGTTACAGCAGCTTAATGGTCTCGACGACAAGGAGGAGCTCGCACACAAGAATGCAGAGTTGCAGCAAATTGCGGAAGAGCAGGTCGCCCAGCTTGACAAGCTGCATCAGCGATTAGACGACCAGACCCTCGAGCTCGAGGCGTTGAGGAAGAAGGTCAACCGGGAGGCCGTCGTTACGTCGTCGAAGAGCGAGATGAAGAGTGCGCAGGAGGAGATTAAGGGTCTGAAGCATATCGTGCGGGAGCTCCAGGCTGAGGCATCTCGTTTGGAGAGCGAGAATAAGATGCTTATTGGAGAGATGGAGGAGTTGCGCCAGGTGGGTTTTGTGTGGGTTTATTTTTGTTTCCTTGTTGATCATGTTTTGTGTAGGAGGTGAAGATCCTGGAAGACAGCATGGATAGGGAGGAAGAAGGTGCTCTTAATGACGATGTCGAGGATATGAGGAAGAAGCTTGCGGAGGCCGAGAAGAAGAATTTGAGGGTTACGAGTGATGTAAGTGGGAGTTCCTTGATGCGTTGCTGGGATTCTGATTGTTTTTTTGAGCAGCTCAATAAGGAGATCAGCGAGCTGGAGGCTTTGGTGGAGAGTAAGATATATCGAGAGGTGGGTGGTGGCTTTTCTTTCGATGGCGTTCTTGCCTTTCCATCAGGTCTTCTCCCTTGAAGGATTGGGATGTCTTGTTTTTCGATACTGTATACTTACCACTGTGCTCACAGGACGAACTCGAACAAGAGATCGAACGTCTCAAAGCCAAGCTAGCGAAGAAGTCCTCTTCCTCAAAACTCAGTGATAGCTCATCGCTACGCCGCGTTCCATCTACTTCGAGTCTTGTCAGTCTTGATTCGAATACAGTCGTTTGCGAGATCTGTGAACGGCCGGGGCATGATATATTCAGCTGCGACTTGCTAAAGGGGGATGCTCCCGCTCCCATCAATGGCACAAGAAGCTCGCTGAATGGGAACACGGTGGACAAAGGGCCATTCTGCGAAGATTGCGAAAGCTATGGGCATCTTCCGGTTGACTGTCCCCATTCTATGGATGTTTTTTGATGTATATTACATATGTTTCCCTTTTTCCGTGCCGATATTTCATCTCATTTTCTTTTTTGATACCCATCCACATTCATTTGTTTTCCATCATCTCACTTCATGTGTACACAGTATCACTCTCATTTGTTTCGCTTTCATAGGTGCTTTCGTTCCGGATATTTTATTCCTCTGCGCATTCTCTCCCCTCTGTTTCTGTTTCTGAGTTATAGGTATCTGTATACTCACTGGGTACATACTAGAGCAGTATAATTGAAAATAAAGAAGGACCTCGGTACGGAGGTTCCAAGTCGCTGCTATCCCCTTTTTTCTCACCTTTCTCTCCATAGCTATTTCGCCACTACAATGGGCTTCGCATATACCGCAATGGCGGTCCGGTCCTCCATTTCGAACTATCATTCTCAGCGCTCATCTTCATATCCGAAGTAGTACCCAGCTCTCATCAGGTTCAGTTTCACGCGATTGTCGTGCTGATACCATGGTTATAAGCATGGGGTTTGTTATTCGTCCACCCTACCATTCCCCTTCAGAACCCTCACAATGGCTACCCAGGTCCCAGCAACCACACGATCGTACTGCTTTCCGACCATCGGCTCCTACACCAACCTTACCTTGCAGACTACGCCCGTTCCAGATATCATCAAGTCCACCGATGTCCTTGTCAAAGTACATGCTGTATCTCTCCAGTACCGCGACCTCCTCATCGCTTCGAATCGATACTTTATCGGCAACTTACTCGATAACCTTATCCCTTGCTGCGATATGGCTGGTGAGGTGGTCGCGACTGGTGCCGATGTGACGCGCTGGAAGGTTGGTGACAGGGTCTGTGCCAATCCTTCGATGGAATACTTGGATGGGGACGTCGACGCGGATACGTTGCGAATGGCCCTTGGTGGCGGACGGCATGGTGTATTAACCGAGTACAAGACTTTCCCGGATTATGTGAGATTTGCATTGCTGTTCTTTTCCTGGTTCTCATCAAGGTTTGCAGTCATTGGTCAGAATACCGGAACATCTATCCTATGAAGAAGCTTCGACGCTTCCTTGTGCTGCTCTCACGGCATATAATGCGCTCATGGGTCCGAGGCCAGTCAAAGCAGGTGATACTGTTCTCGTTCTTGGAACTGGTGGCGTCTCTATGTACGTCTCTTCTATTTACCGAGCCTCACTATCTAAATTCATTTAGCTTCGGCCTGCAATTTGCCGTAGCTTCCGGGGCTACCGTTATAGCAACATCTTCCTCCGACGCTAAACTGGAAATTGCTAAGAAACTCGGTGCTACCCACACGATCAATTATAATACAACGCCAGACTGGGACAAGGAAGTACTGAGGTTGACGGATGGACGGGGTGTCGATCATGTTCTAGAGGTACGCGCTCGCCGCTTTGGGTATCTCTTACTGACTTTCCGCCTGTCCCGCAGGTCGGAGGTGCTGGAACTCTCGGGAAATCGATAATGGCTGTACGGTGTGCGGGATACGTACATATAATTGGATTAGTTTCACAGGATTCCCCGGAGCTAACCAACGTTGTCGGACTTTGCATCGGCAAGGGTATCAATCTACGGGGAGTTCTGATCGGTTCTACTGCACAGTGAGTAAAGTCATCATCTCTCTATCTGGTATTAATCCATATGCCATGTAGGTTCGAGTCGATGAATCGTCTTTTGCGTGCCCATCCAGAGTCGACACGACCAGTGGTCGACAAGGTGTTCTCGTTCGAGGAGGCCATCGAGGCCTACGCGTATTTGGAGAGTCAGAAACATGTTGGGAAGATCGTGATTCGTGTCGCTGCTGAGTCCACATTGTAATTATTCAAGCTGTACGAGAATAGTGAATAACCTTCATTTTCACACCGTGGTAGGGTCCGCTGATATTATTACCATCATCACGCGACATAGAACCGGTCCTTATCTTCGGCTTTCTCCTCACCCTTCGATCAGATGGAAGTATCTGTTGTTCTCACCTTCCATCTAACGCAGTCGTCATCATGTCACCATCTCATTGATGATTGTAAACAATATGAGGATGACTCATATATCTTTCGAACGTCTGTGTTACTAACCACCCCAATGACTGCTCAGATACCAACGACAACACGTTCGTACTACTTCCCCACTCGGGGATCATACAAGAATCTCGTTCTGCAGACCACGCCCCTTCCGGCCCTCCGATCCACAAATGTCCTCGTCAAAATACATGCTGTATCATTGCAGTATCGCGACCTCATTGTGGCATCGGGACAATACCGTATAAGCAGAGTGCAGGATAATCTTGTCCCATGCTCCGACATGGCAGGCGAAGTTATCGCAACTGGCTCAGATGTGACGCGCTGGAAAGTCGGCGACAGAGTATGCGCCAATTTCTCGACAGACCACCTGGACGGGGACGTCACTGCTGAGATATTGGATACTTCACTTGGAGGAGGGCAGCACGGGGTGTTGACTGAATACAAGGCTTTCCCGGACTATGTGAGCGTTTTGCTGCTTATGTTGTTTTTCTCACACTCATATGGGACTTTATTTCCAAATTCCTAGTGTTTAGTCAGAATCCCCGAGCACCTGTCTTACGAAGAGGCGTCGACTTTGCCGTGCGCTGCTCTGACAGCGTACAATGCTCTTCTAGGACCTAAGCCGGTCAAAGCAGGTGATAGTGTTCTCATCTTGGGAACTGGCGGAGTGTCCACGTATGTTTTACTTTAACTCTTCAATTCACCTCGTTTTATTGTTTTATAATGTAGTTTTGGATTACAACTCGCCGTCGCCTCAGGTGCTACTGTTATAACTACTTCTTCCTCCGATGCCAAGCTGGCTATCGCGAAGAAGCTAGGCGCAGCGCACACAATCAATTATAACACTACGCCGGACTGGGATAAGGAAGTACTCAGGCTCACCGAAGGAAGGGGCGTTGACCATATCTTGGAGGTAGGATCGGTGTATGTTTCGCCTTGAACATTTTTTACTCCGCTGCGAAAGGTCGGAGGACCGGGAACGCTTGAGAAGTCGATAGCATCTGTGCGTTACGCAGGATACATCCATATCATTGGATTCGTGGCGCAGAACCCGGCCGCCCTAACGAGTGTCATTGGACCTTGTATCGGAAAAGCTATTACCCTTCGAGGGATTCTTATCGGCTCCGTTGCACAGTGAGTTGCTTTGGACTAACACGCTTCCCTTCGCTACAACTTGAAATACTAAATCATACATAGATTCGAATCCATGAACCGACTACTCCGAGCCCATCCTGAGATTACGCGCCCGGTAATCGACAAGGTGTTCAAGTTTGAAGAAGCTATTGAGGCCTACGCTTATTTAGAGAGCCAGAAGCACGTTGGAAAAGTTGTTATCCAGGTTGAGAGCGAATAGTAGTAGTCTTGTTCAAAACTTTTGTATAACTAATTAAATAATGTAATGGTACTCTCTATCATTTAAGGTACTATAGCCAAGTGGTTAAGCTGATAGATTAGAAGACTATTACTCTCTGAGTGCGTAGGTTAAAGTCCTACTGATGTCGATAGTTCCATGCGTGTTGATACTTTTTAAGCCTTGGAGAGGAGATTAATACTCAGTAGGGCTAAAGCTCTAAAGGCTGAGGTGGGCTTAAATTTCGGGATCACACTCCCTTGACTACTGACCACCATCATCCTCTCACATTGGCTTGTTTGTACCCTTGTCGCAACACGACGTGTTCCTCCTTTGTACTTGGCTTCTCTTTTCGCATCTATGAAGGCATCGACTCCACTGCACAGGTATTCGATTCTTCAAGCTTCAACGGCGGTTATTCACAGGGAACACTTTCATGACAGCAGGTTTATGACAGGTTTTTGGTTGGATTGAGGATCGATATAGGTGCATCCCTTAATCCTCGTGGATCAATGTCTTTCTGGTGTCGCAAAGGTCGCGCAAGGTGACTATATGCTCCTTGATCGTTAACAGGACCATCTCGCATCTGCCTTGAGTCCGCTGGTTATTGCGAACCTGAGAATCAGAAAACGATATTGAATATTCTCCACAATACTACTGTACTCGTATTTAGGCGAGTTATTCTTCCGCCTTTGCCACTTTCTTCTTGGCTTCATATGTCTCTATGCTGCTGAAGGAAAAAAGGAACGGCGCCTACCGTATTTTACCATTGATTTGTGCAACGTAACTCGGTGTTGAGGATAATACTCGTGCTTATATCACCGCCTCTCAATGGCTCCGCTGGGTGTAAGGACACTGGCAATCGCAGATAGCCTGCTTATCTCAAACCACCATCATCCAAGTTCGTACTCACATATCCTAATCTTAAACTTGTGCTCATGGGCGTTACTCGTAATATCGCACCGAATGCGTATAGTGTCTGGCCCGACGACGAGTCCGATAAGGAGGTTCTTATCGAAGCTGCAGGATCTTCCTACAACGGCGTCGAGCGGCACGTCCTCATGTATTAAGACAACAGCAACTCTCAATGGTTCTCGCGTTGTACAAGTCATCGAACTTGTTGGGATCCCAGGAGACTACAGCTTCAAGTCACCCGTAGCATGTCTCCATCGACCGATGCAAGACCCAGATACGTCTCTTTATTCTTGGGGGAGTCCAGCTAAGAGGAGAGGGATAGGATATTAAACTTGGCAAGGGAGGTATGGTTTAAATAATAGGCCCTCGACTAGGAACAGATGTAGGGCGTGGTTGAAGTATCTGTTGGAGGAGATGTTTTCGGATGAAACGTTTAGGGTTGCTGATGCGGAGGTCCCGTTGGTTAAGCACATGCCGGAGGTTGACGCGTGTGATAATTGAAGATATACGAGGATTTCGGTACGAAAGTTTGGAATTGCCAAGGAATTGCGGCAGTCTTCTGGTTTCTGAATCTCCAATTCGGCAAGAACAGGTATTTCGGACTCCGAAATACCTGGACCGGACCTTTTGGACCTGGACCTCAGGTTCGAGGTTCAGGCAAATATGCCTGAACTTGGACCGAATCGGACCCCGGCCAGACTATTTCGGAGACAAGTACGTTCAATTAAAAGTCGAGCTCCATGCCTGATTTATACAAGTACTCTAGCCAATCTATTTTGGGTTCCCAGGGGTTACGCGAGGCTATACCGTCCATTTTGTGCAAAAATGCCCTGTAGTTACAGGGGAACGAGTTGTACACAAATCCCTATAACTACAGGGAGCAGGATTTGTGCACAGCTCAGGGAATGGCCTGTAGCACAAGCGCTCAGCGCGTGCACAGCCACGCCAGAGTTGTCACGCTTGGATTTCCCACGCTTTGCTACACCCTACGCTCCGCCCCTCCCGCTCGTCGTTGCCCGCCTCCCACTCTATTTTTCCCCTTTTGTATTGAGGCTGTATTGTTCATTTAATACAATTTATCCCAGTAACTACATGTGCTTGGATGCATTTACTGTGGGAATATAGCATTCCCAATCTGATAGTGGATTCAATTTTGGGGATAGTAGATGGATATGGTGTTTTTTTTTTGGTATAAAATGTGCACTAATGACTCTATCATGACTATATTTAATGCATGTATGAATTAGTGAAAAAAGAACATTTGGGGTGGATTTCCGGAATTTGCTGGACAACCCCTAAATTGACTGCAGCAAGCAATGGATCGCAATTGTACAGTCATGAAGCTCTTCCATCCCTCTAAAATCAAATATATTGGTGTCTATTGGCATTTATATATCATGTATAGCTTAGTTATTCATACATTCTAGTTGATTTGTAGATAAATATGAATTATAGTGTCAAATGCAAATACTCTACATCCTTTATCCCATAGTACATGTTCAAATGAGAATACAGAGTCAATAAAACCATGGATTTCATCTATTCTGAGTAGTATATATCTGAAAATGTACCTGCCCTGAAACTGTGATACAATTTTATTTTGGTCAGACGAAAGTGCACGGAGGTCAAATTTCTAACAGTTCTTCTAAGCAATGAAGTGAGTAACAATGTTTCTATGAGAAGATCACTGTGGATCAGACACTTTGTTTGGATAGTATACTACATAATCTTGTATATGCAGCCCATTGTATTCTTTTCTACGGTGTATAGAACAGCATACAATGAGTATATGCTAGCAAATGAACCAAAAAGCGGTTTTTCAACTGTAAAATGCATATTAATCAAGGCTGGGATTCATTTAATATATAGGAAAGTATAGAACTATATTGTATAATACAATATCATTACATTCCGACAATTCTCGGGCCTTCGGGATGCAGGGATGGAGCAGAGGATGCATCCCCGGTATTCATTCCACTCGCTCAATCGCTCCGGTCCGTGAAACCGCAGAGTGATCGAGTGGCTGTGCCACTTCTTTTTCCGCTTCTTTCCCTCACCATACGCGGGACGACGACGGCAGTGGTGGCCAGGGAGGTAACAGCAATGACATGAGCGAGGAGGCCTTTAGCATGAATATCCAATGACTAGATATATTCCTTTATTCCATATATCTACTTGTTAAATAATACAATATTATTTTTATACAAGCCATGGGATGGGATCAGATTTTGCGAAAGGGAACAGGAAGCATGGGAAAAAGTAATCAAGAGACGATGCATGTGGTTCCTATCACTGGCTGTGATGAGAAAGGCAGCCCTATAGTTACTTTTGTATTGGATTTTATTTTTGGCTCGATTGTAGTATCACTTTGCTTGTCGAGCACAGTGCCTAAGGACTCTAGCATGTCGAAGGCGACAGCGAGCTCGACTGCTCACATAATCACACACCAGGCAGTCACAAGAGGCATCACAAGATGGCTGACTCACCACAGCAGGGGTGTATAGTACCATTCCCTGTAGGGCTGCGCACCGTACCGTATACGGTATATGGCCATAAAGCCATTGTCCTAGACGGTCACGGAACTATCCGTATACCGTGCCGTATGGTCAGTTTCAATGCCTTGTCGGCGTCGGCACGGGTACATTACGGCCGTCTATGGTCGTTGATGACCGTGCGCCTAAGTATGAAATTGATTGGCTTATAAAGAAGTAAGTCAGACACCTTTGAGACTGCCAAAAATCTGTAAAACGCACCTAGTCTTATAATGAGCTATGCCACATTGAGTAGGGCTAGAGGTATCCAAGACTTAAAGGAAAGTCATGCATATTGTCTTGAATGTGTACGAAATTTTGATAAAACGGCTAATAAGTGAAGTTAGTAATGCCACGGAATTGAATGATGGATATTTTGTGTTGATTTTGTGTCATAGATTTGCCCTAAAAAGACTCTTGGTTGAGTCAAAAGTCAGATAACAAAATAAGCCGTATTACGACGTTGTATGGCCGTCTGTAAGAGCTCTTGCCGGTGACGGAACAACCGTATACTGTGCTGTACAAATGGTCAATATGGTGCTTTCGGCTTCGGCCCGTCTTCTGTATAACGGTTACCGAAAACCATACAATACCGTGACGGCGACGGTGCGCAGCCCTAATTCCCTGACCTGTGCACACAAATGGCTCCCCTGTAGTTACAGGGATTTGTGTACAACTCGTTCCCCTGTAACTACAGGGATTTGTGTACAACATGACAGGAAAGGTTGGTTACGCGTCATCGGCTCCCAGGCTTACGCGTCGATGCCAGGACGCGCGTCGCTTTCGGTACTCCTTGCCGCGTCTGAGTATTCACACGTACCTCCTTTTGTACCTCCGATTAGTACGCATTTATTATCTACTAGTTATGAATCTGTCTGGCAACAGACTTGGTTATTCATTCACTCACTACTAATTTCTATGCTTCGTCAGCTTTCATTATCATTGCCTTGCTTTATAAATATGGACTGTAGTGTTCATCGACTACCCACCAATTCTACTGGAAACTCCCACGATGCCTGCGAAGATCCCAGCAACGACACAATCATACTACTTCCCGACCCGAGGGTCATACACCAACCTCGTCTTGCGCACCGTACCTCTGCCGCCCCCCAAGTCCAAGCATGTCCTGGTGAAAATCCATGCCGTGTCTCTGCAGTACCGTGACCTAATGGTAGCCATGGACCAGTACCCCACAGCTGACTTGATAGACGATCTTGTCCCGTGCTCAGATATGGCGGGGGAGGTGGTGGCGGTCGGTGAGGAGGTGAAGCGCTGGAAGGTCGGTGATAGAGTCTGCGCTAGTGGTGCAATAGATTTTTTGGATGGGGATGTTGATGAAAATACGATGCGTATGGCGCTTGGCGGCCAGCAGCATGGGGTATTGACTGAGTATAGGGATTTCCCGGATCATGTGAGGATTTACATTGGTGTTTGTTTTCTGGTTCTCATTGAAATTTATTCTTTTTCAGTGTTTGGTTGGGATACCGGAACATCTGTCTTATGAGGAGGCGTCGACGATTCCTTGCGCTGCTTTGACGGCGTATAATGCGCTCATGGGCCCCAGATCAGTCAAAGCAGGCGATACGGTCCTCATCCTTGGAACTGGCGGCGTATCCATGTACGTTCTCCCTCTCCCCTCCCCATTCATTATAAATGTAACTTCACACACGTAGCTTCGGATTGCAATTCGCCGTCGCCTCCGGTGCAACAGTCATAGCAACATCTTCCTCCGACGCCAAGCTGGCGGTCACTAAGAAACTAGGCGCCGCACATACGATCAACTACAACACCACGCCGGACTGGGACAAGGAAGTCCTGAGGCTGATGGGTGGGAGGGGCGTTGATCATGTTCTTGAGGTACGTATTATGATCCTCGTTCCGAGTCTTTCTTGAATTCGACGTGCCACAGGTTGGGGGACCAGGAACTCTGCTGAAATCAATGTCGGCCGTACGCTACGCGGGGTACGTCCATATGATTGGATTCATGTCGCACGACACCGCAGGGCTGGGGATGGTGAACGTCATTGTGATGTGTATCCAGAAAGGTATCACTCTGCGGGGGATTCTTGCAGGGTCTGTTGTGCAGTGAGTAGAATCAACATTTTTTACAGTCTCGCGTATTAATTTGGTGTGTTATTCAAGGCTAGAGGCGATAGTCCGTCTCTTGCGTGCTCGTCCCGAGTCGACGCGTCCAGTTATTGACAAAGTGTTCTCGTTCGAGGAGGCTGTAGATGCGTATGCGTATTTGGAGAGTCAGAAGCATGTGGGGAAGGTTGTTATTTGGGTTGGGAATGCTGAGTAGACCAGGTCCATTATTTAATAGATGTATAGTAATTAATAAGGCACTATAGCCAAGTGGTTAAGGGGATAGATTAGAAATCTATTACTCTCTGAGTGCGCAGGTTCAAATCCTGCTGGTGTTGTATGATGTTATACATTTGTTTTCCCCTATCCTTGAATAAGGATATCAAGGGTCATACGGCCTTAGCAGTATGTAGGCTCTGAGGCTCTATCTTTAGGGCCGCTCACCAAACAACCAGGGGAGGGTTAAATTACGGTTTTGTACCGATCCCTGGACCAGCGAGGGGAGGTAAATTATCAGTAACTAACCGGTAACTTACCTATCCGAAACCCCAGTGTAACAAAATTTTGTTACAGTCCTGAGTCATAAGCTTCATTGGTGTCCGGCTCAGAGGTGCGAACAGTCGATGTGTCAATAAATGACGCTCCTCGGCGGCTGCCAGTTCCGGGATCGGCCGCCCTTGTACGTCCTCTTCTTCCATGATGCGTCAACGCAATGACGAGCTTTCTTTAATTTTCTTTACAAATATAGTGCCCACGCTAGTGCCAGAAGCCGAATCGTGGATCGTGGGTCCAGGCGCCCTTGACTCCGTCATGTACACCTTGTGTTCAGCATCTGACACACGCGATCTTCGTCCCTTCTAGTTCCGCCAACATCACTTGTTTAAAACTCACATCCCAGAGTTACTAGCACAATTTGTAACGCCCGATACGACATTTAAATGGGAGGCTTTCACTCCAAGAATACTACTGCCGACCTTGCAAGTGTTGCTTTTCAAGTGGATTCAGATGAGTACGAACAATGGAAGTCATACGACTATGTGGTAGTTGGAGGAGGTAAGATAATGTCCTTTGGTCCTTCCCCAGCCGTATTCTGACTGACTGTCGTAGGAACTGCTGGTTGTGTTCTCGCTTCTCGGCTGTCTGAAGACCCAAGTACTACTGTCTGTCTCATCGAAGCTGGCAAGACGTGTGTACATTTTCTATTCTTCTATTTTGAGACACTAAAGCGGTACTAAACGAACAGACACGAGTCCGACTTTCTGACTAGTATCCCTCTTGCATTCTCGAAATTGTTCAAAACTGGCGTAGATTGGGACTACGAGACAGTGTACGTTTCCATTTTTTTACATTTGTATTTTTTTAAATAAAAAATTGTATGGCCATTAGACCCCAAGAGGCTCTCGGAAGCAGACGCATCTATTGGCCTCGAGGGAAGATACTTGGTGGAACTAGGTCTATCTATTGATTCACTTACTATCTAAACCTCATCTCATTTACTCTCTTAGCGCAATCAACTGCCTCATATATCATCGATGTGCACCAGAAGGTATGATTCTTTTGTAGCCTCATGCTCTTGATTTGTTCCCGACCTTAAGGCTTTACCGGAAGATTTTGATGAGTGGCAGCGTCTCGGCGCGGAGGGGTGGTCATACAAGGACCTCCTTCCGTGAGTACGAGTCATTGAAGTGGCTATTCTGCCGACATTTAAATGGTATTATAGCTACTTTCGCAAGGCAGAAACGTTCAACCCGGACCGACGTCGTCCAGACGTGAAGATCAGTGACCACGGTGTAACCGGGCCTTGGCAAACAGGTCCGCAACACTTTCCTCCTGCTGTACGTCGGTTATTTTTTACCATTTAATCAACGTCTTAGTGGGTTTCTGTCGTAGCCCATTCACGAAGTTCTTGTTGAGACGTGCAAGGCGCTTAACATACCATTTATCAGGTCTGAATTTCTGTTTTATTCCAGGTCGTAACCTAACGAGTTCATTCAACAGCGATACCTCCTCTGAGTCTGGGACACTCGGCTCGACAGAGTTCGTTTCATGTACCGACAAGAATGGAAAGCGTTAGTCGTCACTTGTTTTTATTATACTTCGTATCTCTGACAACTTGTTAAAGGAAGCTCCTCAGCAACTGCCTATCTCCCACCATCTGTTCTCGCAAGACCTAATCTAACGGTCGCTACACATACCATGGTAGAAAAGGTTTTACTCGACACCTCGGCTACTACTACACCCCGAGCTATCGGCCTCGAGCTATCCAGTGTCCCGGGAGGTCCCTATTTCCGTGTTCGGGCAACGCGGGAAGTAGTGCTGTGTGCGGGAGCGGTGGGTACACCCCAGATCTTGATGCTGAGCGGTGTTGGACCACGCGATAGCTTGGAGAAGCTGGACATCCCGGTGATAAAGGATCATCCTGCGGTAGGACAACATCTCCTAGATGTGAGTTTCTCCTCATCGGTATCGTACGCAATCTCACGATGTTTATTCTTTGACTAGCATCCGAGCTGCGGCACAGTTCTCTTTCGCACCAAGGCCTCGAACAACCTGACGTGGGATTATGTCGGCTCCCCGTTAGTTGGAGCATGGGCGCTTATTAGGTGGCTTTTCACCGGCAAAGGACCCATGTCCGGAGTAAGCTTTCCAGGCGGCGCGTTCGTTCGCTCCGATGATCCGTCGTAAGTAACAGTGCCTATATTACATATCATGATTCGTTTAACTGGGCGAATGCATGTAGCTTGCGCAACACTGGTTCTCCCGTACGTGACAACACTTCAGGACCAAATGCACCGGACATCGAGATTATCTGGATGCCCCTTCTTGTACTCGAGGGCGGAACGAAGCGACCTCCGAAGGGCGTTACCGGAGTGTCGATGGTATGTTAACCGAGATTTTCCATTCGGAGTTTCGCTAAAGGCCATCAGGGCGCTATGGTAATGAGGCCTCTCAGCGAAGGCTCAATTTCACTCAAGACAGCTAGTATCTGGAACAAACCGCTAATCGATCCGAAGTAAGTCGTACTTTATAGGTGCCCTGCCCTGCTCGTCCATGAAATTCTTCTTAGATATCTCTCCAACGAGAATGACATGAATGTTCTTCTCCGAGGTGTCAGGTTAATTCTACGAATGGCTCGCTCGGAGCCGTTCTGCTCTAACATTGACTGGTCCAAATCGGATGGCTCCATGCCCTGGTTATATCCTGGAAATGCTGATCCTGATGAAGTAAGTTATGAGCCCTTATCTTCTTCCCAAAATCGTAAAATCTAATGTATCTCACAGATTAGCGATGAAGTTCTGAGAGCATGGATTTCAGAGAACGGAATGGGGACCTGGCACCCTGTTCGCTATTTTGGTTTTTCCCACATTCATTATTCTGATCGATTTCCAGGTTTCATCCGCGCGCATGGGCAAGGACATAGCGAGCAGCGTCGTTGACGCAAATCTGAAGGTTCATGGTATCGATGGCCTACGCGTCGTTGATGCGTCGGTCTTTCCGAATCAGGTATCAGGGCATCCGTGTGCAGTTGTGATTGCTGTAGCAGAAAAAGCTGCCGATATAATCAAGGCTGCTTAGCGCGCCTGTCAGTCTTTTCCTATCGACCGCCCTGTGTATTTAGTATGGCTCATCAAATGTAGCTTGATTCTTGGTGAGGGCCTGTTCGCACAGAACCATTAGGACATGCGGTACATCAAATGAATGTCGAGGATTTTCATTTCAGGAACTACACTGTACGAGATTTCTGACATGGTGAGTGTCCTATATCTTCTCGCTGAGATATTACCTAGGAATATTGCGGCCACCCGCATGTACAGGGATCTTGTATTATTTGCCTCGGAAAATGTCATGACGCGAGCACCTTCTCTTTTCAGCCTTCCGAGATCTCAGGAAAACCTCAAATACAGGTCCAGAAACATGGCTTCGCTACAATTTGCCTCTCGGAACTCCGAAGATTCAGATACAAGTCACTCTCGTTCCTACATTTTCTACCTGCATCCGATTTATTAAGCAATAGAAAACGCATACATTCAAGTCTGTCAGAGATGGGACCACTCCTGTAAAAATACGCCTTAAAGCATGGACCACCAAGCTCAAACAGATCGCAGGTCTGAGGTTAGATCAAGTGGTACATCGAAGTTACCTTGTGTGGCCATGTACGTTAGGACTTTATTGTTTGCCTTTTTCGATTATCTTAGTGCTTCACTCAATGTTGAATGGAGGTGGTGTCACGATGACAGCCTCGCTTTTTGTTATGGTTTAACAGAGAAGCAGACCGTAATACCAAGTGCGCAACGCCCAGTCTTCTGGGAGGATAGTCGAACGAAGGCAAGTTCGCCGTCTTTTCGTCGCATCCGACGAAGTGTTCTAGCCGAAACACTCATCAGCATCCTCAATCCTTCAGGTGGCATTATAAATTACCCGAGTTTTCTTCTGCTGCGAATTCAAGTAATTGACGTGGGCTGTAGGTTCCTTATCCTTCCTTTCACAGACACTATTGTTATTGTAAACGGGTCATAAGCCTATGCAACATCGAAGTCTGAGATCTTGCATTCATGTCTTCTTCTTTTCAGCATGTCTTGATCGGAGAACAAAGGCACTTGAATAAACACAATGGTCTTGAGGTAGAAGTCAAAGCCTTTGGCCCACGGTCCAATGGCCATCCCGCCATTTATAAAAACCCATCAAGCATCCTCGATTCATTCCACACACCCCACCTGAGACCCAAGCAACGGCGACAAAACTAACAATGCCCGCCGAGCATGATGAATACTCTTTTGAGGTTATACCGCCCTCTCCCACTTCCGAAGGCACAGGTAAGCATCATTTCCACAACCGATATTTTCTTTGTCTTACATTCCTCTGGTATAGGCTGCCATGAAGATAATTGCGATTGTTCGGAATGTCGGGCCGATCCACGAGAATGAAAAGTCATCGAAATGACATGCTGGGAGCGGTCTATTGTAATTTTGGCATTTTGGATTGACTTATTTGTCGTCGGACTGAGGGATGACCAAAGCCCAGCTACGATACTTTGTTGATAAGTAGTCATTTCTGTTCGCCTGTTCAATCAGATTTGTGTATGTTATCCCAAACTCCTGACGGATGGCAGCGACAGTCAACTTCACATTCGTATCTTGCACCCACCCGATTTCAGAGATTCGGTGGCGACGACACGGCGACTCTAATTAAGCTCTTCGGGAAGATGTCGCGTGCACGTCCGCAGTAACCACATCCACGCTGATATATATATCACGGACCGTTAAGCATTTCCAATCGCGAATATGTTCACAAGCGAAGTCCAGAAGGAGGCCGGTTTGCTGGTAAGTACACTCTAGAACTTCGAAATGTCTGACCGCCGCGGGTGGCCAAAAATTCTTCTGCCGACGGGATCGGGCATCAGATGCGGGCACATAGGCCCAGATTCCTCCTGCCCGGTAAGGGTCGATGTCTGCCTATGACAAATGTAATGTAGAAAGCTTGTACGAGTAAGAAGTTAGAAGAAGAGGTAGATCTATACATACACGAAACCGTAATTTAGAAACAAAGAAGAAGCGAAGATTTTTGTAGACCCAAACCTGGGGCGTTATACCGCATCAGCGTGGTACTTCCGTTCACTATCCTGTTGTACATTTAGCCAGCCGTGAATTTGAAGAAGGAAAAATGTTCGTACCTTATCTGAGCTTCTCGTCCCGTCCTTCCATGTAACTACGGATGTTGTCTGCAATATACGGTATTGGTATATCGGGCTGAAAATAGCTTATAAACACGTACCACACGGACGGCCGCTGCGTTGTGCTGGCTCGCAGAGATAGGTTCGAGGGGGACTTCATGGGAACTGCCGGATTTCTCCCGCATACTTCTCCTGTAGTTTAGGCTGAAATAGGTGTTAGGAGAATGCTATGACAGTGGGAGTTCAGCTTTAGGCGTACCTGCCCACAACAGAAAGGACATAAACTGTAAGGAGATTTCCATCAACGTTGATCGGATAGACAGAATTTCAAACACGTACATTGGCAACTCGGAAGAAGCGGGATCATACTGTATTGAGACCGCTGGTCAACCAAAGGTTATATCGAATAACGAAATCACACACAAAATCATTGCCTCGGGCCGCCATACGAACTTGCAAACGAGTCATTGTCAATTTCTGCGCTTTGGATTCGAAAAGGAAAGATCTGCATACCAGAATCAAATTCATCAGCGCCGCCAGACTGGTTATCGCCCCCCGGTTTATGGCGAGGATGATCAGGTTGTCAAGGAGGTTGTCCGTTCTATTGATAACGTCAAAAGCTATCAATAATTGCGGTACCGGGAGCACTGACGATTTGATACCCGTTCGTTTGGTATGAAAGATCCAGCAGAGGATGACAGTGATCGCCATGTCACACGCGGCGGTTGATGCGGATTGAAGACTCGTAACTTTCTGTTGGAAACAATGAGAAGGGGAAGGGAAGAAGTAACATGGGCTTACCTCTGTATGAATCAGATGGCTAAAAGTACCGCCTATACCGCTAGAGAAGAAAGTTAGCCGTCAAAGCCACCGAAGATTTTATGGAACGCCGTACGCAAGAGTCGTTTGGGCTGATCGGGGAATATATGTGAGTTCCGTTCATTTCATTCGAAAACATATATGCCGTACCAAGTCCGGCGCCTATGAGGGATGTTAAAATCCGTGTATGTAAGCTGGATCCGTGAACGCACTTATATTGGTCAAGGCAAGAAGACCCTAGTACACAAGCAATCATTAGCGCCCATAAGCTTCCGTTCCATCTAAGTATTTAGGATGAACATACCACAGGTGCAGCGAGAAACCAGTTGTGTGTCACTGGACTGGAAATCAATGACAGTGGATAAAGATGGAAACCGAATGCGAACAGTAGTATATCCGAGACGTGAAGAACCTACAGTAGCGTTAGGTCGCAGGATAAACATTCGCTTCGAGGACTACTTACACTTGCGAGATGAAAGATACCATGTACTAGGGTGAGTCTTTCAGTGACAAGATGAAAATTTGACAAGCAGTCCTCCTTACGATAGCTAACAGTTGAACCTGGCGAAATTGAGCTGCTGGTGTCCTTCTCGCCAAAAGTTTGACTCACCAGTGCTGTCCTAATAGGTATAATAAGCTTAACGAACACTCGCGATCAGCTACGACGCCAACACACCTCGGCATACTATCCAGTCCCGCGAGGTCCCCAAACCGTGTTATCAGATCCTCATACGCCCATGCAATAAAAGTCACAATGTGGGTTGTAGCCAGCACTCTGTGGGTCTGTCAGAGCGGAAATTGTCATAGATATGAATATCACCAACGCCAGCGAAAGCACCATTAACTTGACCGCGGTTGAGTCCGCCGACCATAAGTTACCGCGGAAATATTGGAATACTACGAGCTAGACGGGGAAAGTTCTTAATGCGTGGAAAGAGAGACTGAATTCGGACATACCATACCAGCGCCGTAGCACCTACCAATGAGAAAAGTCAGTATACGCCTCGAAAAAAGCAGAATGATGTTCTTACATCAAGTCTATTGTGAAAGCGATGAACATACAGCCAAAGGTCGCATTGAAACTCTCCACCATGGCGACCGTGAGGAAGGAAGGGCGAGCAACATTGTGCGGCGACGGCCCAGGACTTTTTGAGTCGGCAGAGATATTAGAGATCTGTAATTACAATTAGCGATCCAGTATTACAGGAGATCTCCGGAGCAGGGTTGCATGAAAGTTAGGATACATGATCAAAATCTGATCGCAGAAAGCGTTGGTTACGGGCCTTTACCTTTCTGCCACTTGATTGCCTATCCCTGCGCGTAGGGTATTTTTTTTCCTGTCATACGCATCACTGAGGTTGTATTCTTCACATGCGAAAGCCCAATGACACCGTATATGAAGAGCTACTGAACATCGTTGATTATGAAATTGCTTGTGAACCTGTGCTATACTCCAAAATCAAGCGGAGTTCGAAGCCGGCTAACTCGGGAAATATTCGGTTTTCTTTCCTGCCAACCCTGGTGTACCCTCGCAGAGACTAGAACTCCTACTGTATCGTGTGCTGCATCCCCCCTGATATGCGATGGAATAATCCATGGCAGTGTCTAGGGAAGACTAGTTCCTTCCGGCGGCCCATTTTGACCTGATTGGAACATTTTCGCCTTCCATCTTCGAGTGCAACGCAAAGGAGTTACATATATTAGCCAGGCCAAATCTTATCGAGGTAATTAAAATACCAACGGTAACCGCTGATCGGGATCCCTATGTAGTTCCTGACGTTTTCCACTTGGCTACGCATATTTTAGTCGACAACAGTCATGACTTATCACCAAATTCGCATCCCCCTCCTTTGCTCTTCATGTCGTATACAACTGGTGTCGGTCCTGTGGATGACAATGGCACAGTGCTGTTCTTCACCGACAGCGGGCCAGTGCCGGGCTCGACCGACTATACTACTGTAGTCATCTTCCACGGTAGTGCTTTCACAGGCCGTAAGTTTTCCTTCTGATGCTCGATGTCGCGTACATCTCATTCTTTCGTCGTTTTAGACACCTTCCATAAGCTCCTCCCGATGGCGGGGGAAAATAATCTGCGTCTTGTCATCCTGAACAGACGTGACTATGCAGGTTCAACGAAGTATACCGATGAGGAACTCGCAGAGTTAAGGGAGGGAAAGACTGAGTTTTTACAACGCCTGGGATCCGAATCAGCATACTTCTTGGCTTGGTTTGTCAAGACTCACGACATTCCCAAGATCGGCACCGACGGGAAGTCTGGAGGATTGGCTACCGTTGGATGGAGTCTTGGTACTACGACGTGCGTTCACTTTTCGCTTAAGTTTTGCCATGATATTGATGTTGACTCCGTTTCAGTCCGCTTTCCATTCTCTCCCATCCGGAGGTTATACCCAGCGAGACCTACGACGCACTGGAGCCATACTTCCGACAGATGATCTTCTACGGCTAGTTCTCCCCTTCTATCCGGACGTTCAATTTTTCTCATATTTACGTCAGACCCACCCCATCTCGCTTTCGGATACGATCAACCCCCAGAAGGGTATAACCCATTCACCGATCCCGAGCTCAAGACGGCCGAAGAAATCTTTGCTAACTTTGGATACTGGGTCAGCACGTACTACGACCATCCGGATCTCGCGTCGCGTTCCCCCAGCGGGCTTGACTTCAGCAAACGTGGCACACGCCCGTCAATCGAGAACATGACACCAGATGACATGAAAGTCACGTTTGACGGCGAGGCGGCTGGAAGAATGGAGTTTCCCATGTAGGTCTCTATCGCCTCTTTCCTCGCCCTCGACTCATTAGCATTTTTTAAATTAGGTATTTCCCTCCGATGCAACCTACCATCAGGAAGCAGACCGAGACCGCGTTATACGATGAAGAAGCTATCAAGAAGATTCTCCCCAAGCTGGAAATCGTTCATCAGTTTTGTACCGCATCCAACTGGTACTGTGTGTGGGGATTCTTTGGGAACGAACTCTTCGCTCCCAAGCGGCCTATCCGCTTTATTGAAATCCCAGGAGCAAATCATTTCGTACGTCAACCCTCTTCATTATTCAGGTCCGGATTATATTTATATACACTCACAGGTCCACTGGGATGACCCCAAAGCGTATATGGAGGCGACGGTGAAAGGCCTTACGACATGATAGTTATTATGGTTCCTCAGTAAACAACATTTATGTATACTGATACCCTCAGTGGCGGGTGGCGAGTTGAATAGTGTATCATTCCCAATGTCCCTCAAATGACACGTATGAGTTTCAGCTCATTTGAAACGCTCGGTCCATGGGGAACTGATAGAAAAACAAGCTGCCCTTTCCCTGCTTTTGCATCTGCTACATGTTGATCCCAATTGGGTTTTCCCCGATACACCGATGCCGAAAACACACTGAACGTCCTAGGCACGACAAGATAGTTGACGGCGACTACAAGGGGAAGATTATCAGCCGGATGCGATTGCCTATACTCTTTCTTCAGAGTTTTGATATGATTAGGATTTTTCCTCATGTCGCACTGCACAAGGTACAAGAGGAAAGCGCCATCTCGTGGGTTCATAGGCGGCAGTAGTCCCTCCTTGAGCAAAACGAGATGAGTACTGCGTTTAGCTTGACGTATGTAGCCTTACTTTTTCGATTCTTTCTTATCCGAGTGCAGATCTCTCGATGCTCGTTGTTCCATGCGTCCTTCTGGCAGAGCCTGGAACAGTAAAATGTTTAGTAACAGCCTGCGCACCTCTTGAGTGGAGGAAGCGTAGCTTCAGGGGTTACTTGCGGAGGCAGAGTACACTGAAATTATTCTCAGACGGGCTAGCCCAAAAACCTCGCGAAAATAACGCACCTCCGCATTCATGCACTCCGCTTTGTCTCGCCAAAGATAATGTTTCCTCATTTCCATACGAGTCGCTATGACCTTCTTCAACCTTGTCCACGCTTCCCAGAGCCTGGGCGCGCCCTTCTCAATACCCTTCTCTATCGACAACGGGTGCCATTCGACCTCTGTTACAGCTCTAGTGGCCTGCCGTAGAACTGCCCGAATAATAGAATGACAGTTGACCTCGTTCAAGAGATGTACCAGTACATCATTGAGCGTGTTACCTGTCGTGCGATCAGGCGTATGTCCTCCTCCCGCGAGCATAAAGTACGGTTGACATTTCATGATGGATAAGAGCAGATGGTCCTGAAGAGCCTCTGCTACCCATGTGAATTGATCCGTGAACGCTCCGGAGAGATAGGACGCACAAAGCGAGATGATGCCTTTTGACGTCTCAAAGTCATCCATCGTCATCGATAGCACGAGCTTCCGAGACGATAGACGTCGTAGAAGTTGACAAGTCCACCTGACACCGTCGGCAGCCAGAAAGGCCCGCTTGACAGGCGGAGAATTGGCGGAAAAATTGAACATGGTCATCATGCAGCGCTTGAGCACGTAGTAATCCGGTTCTCGGGAGTGTATTTGGAGGATGAGACGTCCGAGGCAGGGATTAGCCACGCTGATGGATGTCGTACGAAGGACTTGATCAAAATCATTGAGCCAGGGCTCGTTGGTATCGAATGTCATATTCTGGACGGCGCGTCCCGTAGCTTGGGCCATGTTCAGGTCGTTTGCAGAGGTGAGAATCCAGACTTCCGTGATGACACGCATGAAATCTGGAAAGTGGCCCAATATCTGAACGAATGAGGGTATTTCAGAGAGGTCGGCAATGAGTCTCATCGTGTTGAACGTGAGCTCATCCTCTGCAGAGTCGAACTCGGGTAGCGCGTCCGCTTTGTCGAGAAGGTAGAATTTCATGAAGTACATGAACCACGAAAGGACATTAGGCAGGACCTCAGAGATCTGAGGAATTAGATCAGGCCGCAGCGGAGTTTTGTTTTTGATCTGGAACCCGAGTGCAATGGCTTTGAGGCAAGATCTGGCGACGATGATAGACTGATGAGGCTGATCCGGATCAAGCCACGAATTAGGAACGCTGGTATTACGAAGACGATATCGAAAAACGGAGAAAATTTGGGGAAAGGTGTTTTCGTCGTCTTCAACGATGGACACGAGACGCTCTAATGCTGGTAACGAGCCCTCTTTGGCTATTTTCTAACAAAGAGTTCAATTCCGTATGAGAATCAAGCATGAGATACCAGAAGAATACCAGCCTTGATGGTGGTGTACGCCATCCAGATATTTGAGAGTTTCGTAGTTTAGTAAAACCTAGGAGCGAGAAATCTTCAATGTGGATACAAGTGAAAAAACATCATCACGTAAGGTTGCATTGGGGAAACGAACAGCGGTACCGTGAAATGCAAATGATGGTAAACATTTTGATGGAAGCGGGGTCGAGACACGGTCACCGGCTAATGACTTGATGCGCGTTCTTTTAACGTTGTTTCTCTGGGAGATGGAGGTTTAAAATAAATTCATTGTGAGGCCTCCCCGATCGGAGGAACCTTGGAATAATCTAAAATAGTGGGCACTTGGCACAGTGGTAGCGCGCACGCTTCGCATGCGTGAGGTCGTGGGTTCAAATCCCATAGTGTCCAGATATGTTTTCCCTCTGCCTGGGATTGTTTTTTAATGCTCTGAACTGCGGCTTCTCTGAGGACTGAGGACTGCACAACGCAGAATGTTGTGTCCCAGCTTTTGATACACCACAAGGTTAGGGTTGCACATGAAACCCTAGGTTTTGATACACCAGAGTTTCAGGCCGGTAAGTTACCAGTTATTTACTGGTATTTTACCTCCCCTCCCTGTAGGGTTTTTTGTCGAGGTAACTTACCTGTCATGTGACAGCTAGTTGAGCACAATAATTCAATGATATTATATGTATACTTCAATTTACAAGGTACATTGACAGATGAGGGATCTTGATAAATAAATTACAAACCCTTATGTCAAAAACATGTTTAAAAACATGAAGATGCGAGTTTTGGAAAATTTCTGCAACTGTGGCACATCAGTCATGTGATAGGTAAGTAAGGGTAAAATACCGTATCAAAACACCCCCCTTGGGGAGGGGTTGGTGTAAAACCATATCTTACCCTCCCCTGGAGGTTTCGGGCGCAGCGCTACACAAGGTCAAGAATCTGTGCAAAACGAGAAGACAAAATTCTGAGAAAAACGGTGGAGTCAGGCTGGCATAACGACACCAGCAGGATTTGAACCTGCGCACTCAGAGAGTAATAGAAGAACGCGAATTCGAATCTATCGCCGTAACCACTTGGCTATAGTGCCGTCTCACGGTGAGGTTCTCTATAAATATCTAATCCAAATAAGCCTAAATAATAGAAAAGGGCCTAGCCCTTCGACAACGCTCTCCCCTTTACCACATACTGATCAACTGCAATCCTGGCTCATATTTCTCTAATTACTACGGCACTGTCTCAGTAAAGGCGAATTGCTTTGGCTTCTCTCACGTAGTCTGCAGACTGGTTTGCGCAGCACGCTACAACCGATTGGTATCTTTCACCACCGGAGTTATTCATCCATCTATGTCCACCGGTTCCTACGAAACGCCTCTTCGAACTTCGCTACTCCATGTTTCATCATATATGGGTTGATTGCTGGTCCTTCACACGATACATCTCTGGTCCGATTACCAGATGCTACTAGCGGAGTAATATCGCAACAAGAGTAATCATGTGCCCTGATGGACCGAAGTTTACATGGGATCATCATTCGTACGCGCAAAGTGGCAAAGCAAAAGGCTACAGCATAAACTATTTCCATGTTCTTTATTTCAAGTCAGGGACCAACAGACCGAGATCGATTAGTGCGCCCTCACTCTTCAAGGCAGCCTCGATAAAAGCGACATCCTTCAGAGCTCCTACCGGATTTCCAAATGGTTCAACGCCTTCCTTACCGTTTGTCGCGTTGAAAAAGCTACCCAACTCAACTTCAACGCCTCTCATTCTCTCTTCCACGACCGTTTCCTTCTTCTCCGTCGTGAGAACAGCTTTGACGAATCCCCCTTCCATAGAAATTGACACATATCCTTTTGTCCCTGTAACAACGTATGCATCCTTCGCCGAGACTGGCTTGGACACTGTTGGAAACGCAAAAGACATCTCGATGGTGCCATTGTAATGCTCCGAGGCCTTGGCGATGGCGTGGATCGTGTCATGAGGCGCGAGATAATCCTTGTTAAGCGAAGCAAAACTTGAGAGGTGTGTAATGGGCTGAGGAAGCAGAACGCGCAACACGGCGATAGTATGCTACAACGTGGAGCGTGAGTATCCGTTTTTCTCTGAATGCAAGTCAATATACTCACGACGCCGCCATCCAACTGACAGCCGGGGACATTAGAACTTGCAGAACCACGGAAGAAAAGCACGCACTAGAAAGCCTCCTTGATACTACAAGCCAATTGTCCGTCAAGAAGGCAGGCAAGCAATGAAAGACCGGCGTACCTCAGGCACAGTTCTCCACGGTGTCTTGTAATACTTGGAGTCCTTGTCTACGTAATTCAAAACGCAAGCTTTGAACCCTATAACCTTACCAATCGCTCCATTGCCAATAAGTTTCCCAACCTCCTGGATCCCCGGTTCCACTTCGTAATTCTCCGCGACTCGCCACACGAGCCCCTTCCCTTGGAACTCGGACCGATATTGTTTGATCAGAGTAACCCCGCTTGCGACATCAGGGGCAACCGGTTTCTCGCTCAAGACATGCTTGCCTGCTTTCAGTGCCTTGAGGATCACTGATGGCTGCAGAGGAATGGGCAAGACGAGAAGAACCGAGGCTATATCCTCCCGCGCCAGAACAGCGTCCATTCCTCCGCCGTTTTCGCCGTCGTGGTAAACATCCGGCGCAGGGATGCTCAAGGCTTTACCAACGGCAGTCGAGAGACTCTCGGCGCTCTTAGCAGAGCGTGAGTACACGGCTTTGAGTGGGGGCGCAGCCTCTCCTAGAGCTGCGAGGGCCGGTATGTATGCTACATGCGGGGGAAAGGTGAAATATCGGATGTGATATTGTAAGCGAACGGTTAGATATCTCAAGATATGAGCTTACCTTCAGTTGCGAAGATACCGGCACCGAAGATCGCAAAGCCTTGTCTCGCTGGTGGAGTCATCGTCGCGAGGCCAATCTTGACTGCGGGTTCTTGTAAGCCTGGTGCTTGAGAAAATCTGGAGCAACGCTGGAGAGGGAAGTGGGAACCAATCACGTGCTCGCCGATAATTCTCCGCAAGAATAACACGCCCCCTGCCTCTTCATCAAAAGTCTTTCTTCATCTGGTTGGTACCAAGAAGATGAGATGGAAACAAAGCGATTCAGGGCTGAATCTCAATAAGATCTGTATGCGAGCCATTGTCTTTTCCCGAGCATCCGGCAAATCTCCTTTACCTTTTCGCAGCGTCATCTTCCCCTACGGAGTATTCTCGGAGGGCGTGTCAATACTCTTTCTCTGATATCGGTAAATGATGTAGGTGGACAGGATATAAAGGACAGCGCGATGGCGTTTTGAAAATGGTCCTCTTACAATGACAGCTCCTTCCATAAACAAGCTGCCTAAAGATTTTCTGTGGGGTTTCGCAACGGGTATGTTCAGTCCTAGTCGGTGTGTTACGTTACTAAAACGTATTTGCTCTGGGTTAGCGTCATTCCAGATCGAAGGTTCTACGTCTGTTGATGGGCGCGGTCCTTCCATTTGGGACGACTTTGCCAAGACACCAGGCAAGACGCTTGACGGACGCGATGGTGAAGTTGCCACGGATTCATACCGTCTGTGGAAAGAGGATGTAGCGCTACTGGTCGAGTACGGCGTCAAAGCCTACCGTTTCTCTATCTCCTGGAGTCGAGTGATTCCTTTAGGCGGCAGGGATGATCCGATTAACGCGAAGGGCATCGAGTTCTATAACAATTTGATTAACGAGTTGTTAAGGAATGGAATTGTTCCGTTCGTCGTATGTGACATTTTGGGTGTCGTTGAGAGATGGTGACTAATGCTTATTTTCTAGACGCTGTATCATTGGGACCTCCCTCAAGGTTTGCATGACCGCTATGGCGGATGGCTCAATCAGGCGGAGATTACGAAGGATTATGCCCGGTACGCTAGGGTGTGCTTCGAAGCATTTGGCGATCGCGTGAAATACTGGTGCGCAATTTTCTAAAATTTCCATCTCTACTCAGCACAACCGCTACAGGCTTACTATAAACGAGCCCTGGTGTGTCTCTGTTCTAGGATATGGCCGAGGGGTTTTCGCTCCCGGAAGATCCAGTGACCGCGAACGCTCAGCCGAGGGTGATTCTAGCCGAGAGCCGTGGATGTAGGTCTTCAGCATATATATCAGTTTACCCTCGTTCAAACCTATTCAGTGTTGGCCATAATGTACTTCTCTCCCACGCTGCAGCTGTGAAGCTCTACAGGGAAGAATTCAAGCCGAATCAGGGCGGTCAAATTGGAATAACTCTCAATGGTGACTGGCAGATGCCTTGGGATGACAGTCCTGAAAGTGAGTCTTATTCTAGTAAAACCGTGCATGCTTATCTTCTTTTCTGTCGGTCAGATGTGGACGCAGCTCAGCATGCCCTTGACACCGCCATAGGATGGTTCGCCGACCCAATTTACCTGGGCCATTACCCACCGTACCTGCGTCAGATGCTTGGGGATCGTCTTCCAGACTTTACGGATGAAGAGATCCGGTTGGTCCAAGGGTCATCAGATTTCTATGGGATGAATACATATACAACAAATTTGTGCCGTCAGTCGCCCTCTTTC
This sequence comes from Desarmillaria tabescens, assembly GCF_030435595.1. Taxonomy (NCBI): domain Eukaryota; kingdom Fungi; phylum Basidiomycota; class Agaricomycetes; order Agaricales; family Physalacriaceae; genus Desarmillaria; species Desarmillaria tabescens. Next base: position 85,596 of record NW_026848311.1, read on the forward strand.
CTTGTTTGGGTGACGAAGAACTGAATGATATCAGGGGCGGGCGGAGACGACGAGTTTCAGGGATTGGTCGATTACACTTTCACGAGACCAGATGGGTCGCAGCTGGGAACTCAAGCACATTGTGCGTGGTTACAAGATTGTAGGCACCGTCTTCTTTTTTTCCATTAGTGCGTGTCGATGATTCCAACGTTCTCAGACCCGCAAGGATTCCGATCTGTAAGTCGTCATTTATTCGCAGATGAATATACTCCATCTCATGACCATCAAGTTACTCAGTTATCTATGGAATGTACGTACTCTTTTAAATAATACTCCCGTTTTGTGCATTGAAGATCCGTCAAGCGGTACCACATGCCCATATAGTACTGTTTCTCTCTTTCTTTTTGTTGGATTTCCTGTTCACGTGTCTCAGCCTCACAGAAAACGGGTTCGCCGTCAAAGATGAAGATGCTATGCCTTTAGAGCAAGCGTTGCTAGACCACGACCGGGTTCAGTACTTCCGCGGAACAACATCGGCACTTCTGGCTGCTATTCATGAGGATGGTGTAGATATACGAGCGTATTTCCCTTGGAGTAAGTCCTTTCTGAGCCTTGTATCAACCTTCTGACAACGTTCCACGATAAGGCTTCCTGGACAATTTCGAATGGGCTGATGGGTACATCACGCGCTTTGGAGTGACATATGTGGATTACAATACGCAAGAACGGTTCCCAAAGGAGTCTGCAAAAGAGCTTGTGAGGGTACGGTATCTTACAAAGAACGCCTGTTGCCCTACTGACCTGCTCCAAGTGGTTCAAAGAACATTCATCGGACGAAGATACGTTGACGTCGAAAGCTGGCAGTGTCAAGTCGAACGTGAACGTTAAGGCTTCTAGTATCAACGTTACGGCGAGTCCTGACACGCTGCCGAAGCCGAAGTCACTGATGAGCAGGATTAAGGCGTATGTGGCACGATGGGTTGATGCCATCGTGCGCTTGGTTCAGGTGAATCGTAAATGAAGCTCTTTCTTGTTTTTCTCACAGATGTACTCTTATTTACCCTTGAATTTTGATACCTTCACATCATGCAACCTGGAGTAATCTGCAATTTCACCTATGTCCTCAATTCCGCAGTACCTCATATATTGATTTTTCAATAGGAAATACAGGGCCCTTGGCACAGTTGGTAGCGCGCCCGCTTCGCATTGTTTGGTGACTGCGTGAGGTCGTGGGTTCAATTCCCACAGTGTCCATTACTTTTTTTTTAGTCTCACCTCACAAGAACCTATTTCATCTGATTCAAGTTTGTCATTTTCAGGCCGTTTAATGTTGACTACAACGAAGTCTGGCCTTTCAGCTCCAGAAACATGATAATAGTATCAGGAGAAGCGATGAGAGTGGAGTACATCACGTGTGGCTTGTTTATAACTCATCAACTTCGAAGTTCGCTGGCGGCTTTAGACCTCTGCTTGAACTCTCATCGACAAAGATATGCGCGGACTGGACCAACTGTCTGCGTTCACTTTGCAGTTTCTCTCATCATTTCAGGTTCACTCAGCTCCTGAAGTCCGGCTTCCTGGTTCTACATTCATTGGAAAGGAAATCCTTTTCGATGGAGCTCATCAAGAGTTCTTTGGGGGTGCGTTGTAATGATCTGATTACTGGGTTACCCTTGGTTGTAAAGACTTTGAACCAAACGAAGTACTAATCGATATCCACACTCAATACCAGGCATACCATACGCAGAGCCACCAGTCGGCCCATTGCGACTGAAAGCTCCGGTTGCGAAGACGGATATCCAAGCTAAACATAATATCATTGACGCAAGTGAATACGGATACTCGTGCATACAACCTGTGAGCTTCAGACCTTCGTACAAGTAGACTGCAACTCAGACAATTGGTTGAACTTTGCAGGGTATCGAAGAGCACATGGTATCTGAAGACTGCCTGACTGTTAACATTCTTCGTCCTGCGGTTCTTCCCGAGAACGCTTCGTTACCAGTGATGTTCTGGTACCTGGACCTCTTTCTTGTTCGGAATCATTCTGACTAGGCGCTTCGACACAGGACGTACGGTGGCGGCTTCAGCGCAGGAACGTCATCCTTCTATAACGGCAGTGCTATTGTCGCCAGAAGTATCGCCAGAGTATAATGGTTTTACATGAGGCTTCGTCCGTCATTGCTGACGAGTAAAACAACTATAGGGCACGCCTATCATCTATGTAGACTTCAACTACCGCCTTGGACCTTTAGGTTTCCCGCAAGGAAGCGAGGCTGCTTCAAGAAGATATCTGAATCTCGGAATGAAGGATCAGATGATGGCGCTGGAATGGATCAACAAAAATATTATGCATTTCGGTGGGGACAACAAAAAGGTAAATCTGCAGCCTCCTAGCTGCAAGGTCTGACCAAGGTCGGCCAGGTGACCATCTTTGGGCAGAGCGCGGGAGGAGTTATGATATCTGTCCTTCTCTTGCAACCACACATCTCAAACCTGGCAGCTGGTGCGGTACGAAACCGCTCGAACTGAGGAGTAAACCTTTCATGACTAAAGATACGCTAGATTATTCAATCAGGAGCGGCGGCAGCTCTTCCCTTCTTCCCCGCGGAGCGTAACGAACAGGTTTGGAATACCTTTGTCTCGTTCGTTCCAGGATGCAGCTCCTGGGTCGGGACCTCGTTCTCAGTGAATTGTCTACGTAAAGCTAATTCGTCCGCCATTATGGAAGGCATGCGGGAATTATACAAAGATCCTAGAGCAAGCAATGAGCTCTGGTTCTCTCCGAATGTCGACGGCGAAGGGGGACTGGTTCCCGATCTCCCGAGCCGACTTCTCGACAATATTCGACTCCCCTTTATCGCTGGCACTGATTTAGACGAAGGCAAGTGCTATGCAACAATGAACAGACACGCAATAACTTATATTTCAGGGACTATATTCGTTCCTTCCGATCGTGATCTTTCCGAGGATGGAATCAAGGATATTATCAATGAATTTTATGGGCCGCCTATGATACCCTCTGCCGTTATGGATGATTTGATGATGCTTTATCCTGACGACCCTGCTCTAGGATCACCATATGGGACCGGGAACGATACGTTTGGCTTTTCATCTGGCTACAAAAGGATGGCCGCCATGAGTTCGATTCCTCTTTCGATATGTAGCCCTATGATCTAATCATTGCGTTTATTAGATGGCGACCTGATGTTTGATAGTCAACGGCGCATGATCTTGCAGCACGCGGCGAATAACCGTGTTAAGACATTCGGGTATCTGTTTTCTTGTGGTTTGCCTACCTTTTCACCTCAGTCCGGAGGTTTGTTGGCCGTACTTCTTGGCAAGCTGTGCTAGATATTAACTATTCATTTAAGTGCTGCATTCTGCAGAGATTTCTTTCGTATTTGGCGGGTTAGGAATTTGGGAGGATCGTATGAAAGGAGCTTCGGCTGCCCAATGGAAACTGAGTGAAACCATGCTTGATTATTGGATCTCATTTGCGACATCTTTGGATCCCAACGATGGGTTGGGTCATGCTCGTTCGTGCTATTCTTGTCTGTGTCTTGCGTAACTCGTCCTTATGATGGACGTCCCACTTAGGTCCAATCTGGCCGCAGTATTTGCCAACCAGCGAGGTACACCTTATTTGAGATAAAATATCAATTGAGCTGACGGGCTTCCCTGATTAGGTTTTATTACAGTTTGAGTGCAACAATACGACTGTTGTCGCAGATGATTATCGGCGGGAGCAAATCGATTATATCAATTCTAAGGCTCATGTATTCCATCACTGAATTCATATCGTAGCAAGTTTCGGCGGAGAGCAGTTTAGAGGTCAAATACTGTAACTGTGGTATTGGTAGTCCAAACATTGCTGTCTACATGCAAAAAGTATAATACTGGGTTGAGTCCATGGGCAAATAAACATCTGACATATAATAAACACGCGAAGACGAAGAAACATGAAAATATCGAATATAAGTTGGCCAGTTAAAAGGGAGTAAGATTTTTTCCCCTCAAAAATGAGGGATAGAATTAAAACCGGATTACCGGTAGTTAGGTAAGTAAGTAGGCTGGGATTTAAATGGTGGGGGGTGGACGCCACTTGCATTGTAGAGGGGACACAAATCGTTCCAGGCTAAAGCGACGAGTTGAACATTCAGAACAAATATAAAATCGATTGTAGCTCTGGGCTTACCTGGTACAGGATGGATAGCACTGCTAACATTCTTGATTCCCTCAGCTAGGACGACGGCTAAGCCACTATAACAGTAACAGTGTCAGTCAAAGTACGGATTTGGACACAGGGTACTCACGCGTTAAGGTGAAAGTCGATATGACTGGCGTTGGAGTTGTCAATAGATGTTCGAATGATATCCACAGATGCGCGTACCAGTGCAAGAACCAAGGTCCGGTATTGTCTGTCACGAATCGAATTGTCGTGGTTCTCTGCTGGATTACTCCGGTTGTATCTCGACGAACCTATGACATGGAGGACATAGCCATCAGCACCGGGAATCAATCAGTGATTTCATCGTACGAACCGGATCAACGAAATTGTATACATCACTATCGGCGCTCTTCACCACATCGAACGCATGCTGAAACACTTGTTAGCACAGGACAAATTCTGATAGCCAGGGGAACATGCTCACTCCATGAAGGTGGAAGGGGTGCTGGATGAGCGTGAGCATACATAAGTAGACTAGACGTGAGAAACACTCACGGGATCCCCCAGTGCGTGGTGCCCAAAGAGATTGATTTCGATGACCTTTCCCAGGGGTAAACCGAAAACACTTCCCTGCGGAAGCAGATCCTGTGCGCGCTGAGCGCCACTAAGGATTTGGAGCAGCACAGGAACAGTGGGAGGAACGAATCGCACGCCGTTCATGAAGAAGAGCCCACCATCAAATCCGAGAGTGAAATTAAGCACAAGATCTGCGCCGTTTGGAACAGGTCTTCCCGGTGCGCCAGGAGATTCTAGTGGATGCAGATCGACTTCGAGAAGTGGGACAATGTTTGTCTGGATGGAGGTTGTGGGCTCCGCGTCTGGAGCGCCTTCATAACGAAGAATCGCCGAATTAATACCGCCCTCGAATCCTTGGGGACCAGCAGCGTCCGGCTCGGCGCGAATCCAATAGTTGTCTATTGGCTGACTTGCCTCCAAGATGACTGAATACCTTTGGGCGGCCAATATTTGAATTGAGTTTACCGTCAGCGGCTGTGTATTGATGCCGTCAACCTCGATGATAGTAAGGTTATGTCCGTCGATTGAAAAGGTAAAGTTGGGGTCACAAGAGATGGAAATGAGTCGGAATCGATAGCGCTTGTTAGGAGAGACAGTGATCACAGCGAGTGGGGCTGTGGGCTGTGAGCATAGCTTGTTAGCGATTCTGGAAGTTCAAAAATAGGGAGTGGCACTGACGTCCTCAAAGAATCGGCCCATTCCATTGATCAAGGTAGAATTCGCGAAGGGAGGGAGCAGAGTTTCGGCTACCTGCATAGCGGTAGGATGGTACCTAAACGGGCCTGAATAAAAAGCTCTCGGGAATAAGATGAGAAACTCACCAGTCCGCCAGAGTAATTATAGTTGTTTCTGAAACTTTGTCAATACTAAAATTATCGTAGGAGAAAAAAATAGACCTGCCATCGTCTACATCGTATAAAGCCCGGTAAGGATCGTTTGCGCCATTTGGACCGTCATACACCACCAGCGGGCCCCTGAGCCCTTCACAGTATTGAACTCCGATATGTGAGTGATACCAAAACGTTCCGGCTTGTTCCGGGACGCTGAAATCGTATTGGAATGAATGCCCTGGTGTGATGGGGCACTGCGTCACAGAACTAGTGCCGTCCTCGTAGTTTGTTCCATGCTGAAATATACCGTGCCAGTGCTACGGAGAATGAATGAACATATACACAGCAATTTGAACCTTAGCACTTACAATGCTGGTGTCGATAGCCATACTTGTATCGGTCAAATCGTTGATTACATTGATATGAAATTGATCTCCCTGAAGAGGACGTCAGACCTTATTACAATGGATCAGAAGTGCCCGACCTTGTTCCCGCTGATCAGGGGACCCGGGAATGTCCCACCTGCAAGTACAGTCCTGCAATAAACTTGAATGAGGACGATTTCAGCGAGCGAAAAGATTTATTCCTCACGAACGGGTGACGCCATCGGGCGCGAGATTCTTGTTAACGACATGAAGATCGCCAGAAGATCCAAACACTTCAAGTGACCTAACCGAGTGGAATGACAGAATAAGGCTCAAGAGAAGAATATACATTAGTCGCGAGAAAGAGAAGGGAAATATTAATGGAAAGGAAAGTGGGTTGTGAAGTGAGTGCTCGAGAAGCATACACCATGAGGCATTTATACTCTGCCGGGCGACTTAGCTTCCCGTTTGGTGTGGCGCGATGCCTGTGGGGGCTAAAAACGACCTTAAAACATGTTTCTGCGCGTCTAGTAGTGCCTTCGAGAATATACAGGACGGATAAAGCTGTTGATGCGAAATAGCGAGCGTATTCAGTCATCCCGGTTTTTGGGATTTTGAGCGGAAAGGACGCGTACCATGTCCTTATGATGCGTTGATGCGCTGACACAACTAGGTAACAGCTTTACGAAACGAAGGTATGAAACATTATAAGCTATGCAATAAGGAAGCGCGCGCACCGGATAAGATAAATATAGGTTCCTCAGCGACGATGCAAGTGCTTGAGCTGAAGTATCGGGGTAATGAAGGAGTCACTCTTGGGTTTACGTCACAGAATGGCAGTTTATCGCCGACAACGGGAACTAGTACTATGAGTCGCGCGTAGCAATGGTGATGGTGGTGCCGTAGTATGTCGCTTGACAGATGCTCTTGGATATCGATAGAGATTCTTATCGCTCTTGCATGCTGTTAAATAATGTCATAAGTAAACGTATGGTCTGAGCATCCGGGACCGAATGGAAGCGATGCATGCTTAGGCGGGTCTTGAATACGGCACTCAGTTAGCACTTTGTGGCTGAGAGAGAAAGTCTAACTGTACCTGATATCGGGTGGTTTTCTCCTGCTCCCGTGACCGCTTGGGCCTGTGCCTCCCGTGAAGCGGAATGACGATAAGGTTGACACATCATCGGTAACAAAATGTGTGGTATATTGAGTGATATGTACCCAAATACGTCGAGGTCAGATCGTGGATCATCGACATCTCGAATTCCGACTCAATTATAACGTACGTCGTTTCATGATGTATATGTCTGAGTGGAACACTTGAAACGCACAATCGCGTTGCGGTGGTTGGAACGCTACGGTCTAGTCGGCGTGGAAAGGGAGTACGCCTGACACCGAAGCCAAGACGACGGTCCATTAGGAAGAATTCAGAATTCGGCATGCTATGTATGCAAAGCCAAAAGACACGCGTCGAGAGAATAAATATCGTCCTGGCAACGCAGCTAGTGACTCGGACAGCTAGTGGCTCGGACAATCGTTCACTACAGGAAGGCTGTGTCGATCCACTTCATGTGTCTATGGAATCCAGGGCATACCACGAAATAGTCCATCCTCTGGACCACGCGAAGCGATATGGTCATAACTGTCACCCAGTATTTCTGCTCCATATCGAACTATCATGCCTCTCTCTGAAAGCTCGTCCCACTGTTAACGAGCAGTTTCGTCAATGACAAAACGTTCGTCCAACCGTAAAACTCGAAGGTGGCCGCTAGTCGAAGAGGCGATACCATTCGTCATTGTCCACCTGGCACGCATTGCCGAAGGACAAAGCCGCGACTCTAGCATAGCGACAAAACATAGGGCTTTTGAAGCTCAACTGTGGAACCACGGAAGTCAAGGCATGTTAGCCATGAGACACTATTGAGGAAAACTAGAATGTTGTGAATGTCGACGGAAGAGAGACGGAAACGGAACGTGAGCTGCAGAATTGTTATCTTGCTAGTGTTGGTACCCGTGGGGTAAATAATAGAAGGAAGTTGTACTTGGTTTGTGGGGTTAGAATATGCGAGCCTTAATTCCGGCAAGGACGGTAACGACAAAGCGGAAATGCATTGGGACAGCGACCCTGCAACTGCGGAGTAGCCCTCCTCGAGGGTTAAGTTCTGCAATCGAGGAAGATGAACACGTCCTGACGCAGGGATAGTCGAATCTCTGTCACGAAAGAGGCGCATACTCTCTAGAAGAGGCATCTTCGTCAGCGCATGCAAATGTGGCGTCTCGATGATGTGTTTGCTGTCTGGACTATCTGGCCCATCGTATATGGTGACCTGAGACCACGGTAGACTGAAAACTTGCAAGGGATCACCGACGTGAGAAAATGCGACATGTGTGAGTTTTGGAGACTGCTCAAAAGCATTGAGTAAAGGGGGTGCAGGGTTAATGTAGCCGTCTCCGTCATTGAAGTCGATATGAAGATAGCGCAGGATCCCGAACGATCCTTCAAAGAAGGAGAAGGATAGTATTTGGATTGTTCTCGACGGAACTGCGAGCACCACGACGTCTCTCTGCTAGTAGAACGAAGGAGAGATAGGGCAGAATGAGGGATGTCATTTTCTGAGCAAACGGCGAGTGTTAATTCGAGATTCTTGGACCTTTTGATATAACACCTCAACATCGACGTAAATCCCCATGTACGGCCTGTCCACATTGGAAAGATCAGGCTGATGCAAGACCAGAGCTTTGCGGTATTCGTTACGATGTCCCTCCATCTATGACAAACATGGGATATGACCCAAAGTCCTTAAAGAAGGTCCGTTCAATCGACGCTGAAATTAGAAAAGAGGCATTGCACTGGCGATTCAACCCATGCGGAGAAGATTTCTCCGAGCACGTCCGTCGGAAGGCGACGAATTGGATGTAGCAGATTTGTGGCAATAGCAATATTGTCACCTACTTTGGTTCTCTCTTGAAACAGCTGTTGATGTCAGCAATTTTAGCGTCAAGATCTGATAGCAGTGGCGTGCATTGATTCACAGCATCTCGAAGAGAAGCTTCTTCGGACTTGGGAGGTGGTTCATTGTTTGAAAGCAGCTGTTCAATACGAGGGATGTGAAGTGGGGCACGGCGGTTACTCGAAGGTTCCTTGCGCCACAAGTAGGGCAATAGTGGTCATTTGGCATCGAATTTGAGACCATCTATAAGCCACGGGTAAGCCAAAGACCTGAACAAACAAGCAGAATCAGAAGTGAATAACCTAGTCCTATGGATGTATGTTGCGAGAATTGGCGTGTACCTTGATGCTGAATTGCTGATCGAGGGAAGCACTGGAAACGCGGGTTACGTTTAAAAAAATCCTCCTGGAACACGTATCAATGAGCCTACCCAGAAAAAATGAGCGCTATACCATTCCTCCTTGGGATTTTCAACACCTTCGTATTTATAGAGTAGCAGAGGAGTGAATGTGGTAGTGTAGAGCTAAGCTAAGAAGAAAACTGCAATGCTGCCGAAGCCCGAGCTAAATGCACGTGACTTAGAGGTAGGCGGGCCGGGGAACCGTTCTTTGGCCAATAGAGAGATTCGTATCCCCTTTGCATAAGCTAAGGGATAGTATTCATTAATGTCGGTGAGAAAGACGGACCATAAGCGTATGGTCGTGTCGCGCATCACTGCAGTCGACAGTCCTGAGGCAACACCGGGATCTTCGGTTGTCAGGCAAGGAGACGTTGTTCTTCTCCTCGGAATTGTTTACTACGTAGTATTATTTCCATTAGTGTACAGTTGTAGATAAATAGCTAGACAAATGATGATGACCCTCGCCTGTTTGCAAGGGTTCCCTGTCATATCCGGGTTAACAGCTGGAATATTACCGCTCTTGTACCGCTCATCTCAACACCGGCGGGGTCTCGAATACTGCTGGTACTCAGTTGGTACTTTATGGCTGAGGGAGGAAACGAGAATTGTCGCTGACATTGAGCGCTTTGTGCTGTGATCTTACAGCCGCTTAAGACCGTAGATCCTGTTAAGCGGAATGTCGGCATGGTTCACACAACGTCGGTAAAAAGATGTATTTATTCAATGCTATGTGCCGGAATATTACGAGGTAAGGTCGTGGATGGTCGACGTCTAGAAGCTTGACCGCATTATAACGTACATCGTTTCATAATGTATATGAGTGGAATACTTGAAACATACAGTCGCGTTGCAGTAGTTAGAACTACGGTCTAGTCGGCGTGTGAAGGGGATTATACCTAGCATTGACGGCTATACGGTGGTCAGCCAGGAAGAGTCGATAATTGGAGGCGCCATGTTTGCAAATAAGAAAGAGATATATGGAGAGAATTAAAGTTGTCCTGGAAACACAGCTAGTGGCTCGGATATTTGTCCACTCCGGGAAGGCGTCTACGGAATCCACGGCATACCACGGAATAGTTGATCCTCTCGACCACGCGAAGCGATATGGTCATAACTGTCACCTAGCCCTTCTGCTCCATATCGAACTACCAGGCCTCCCTGCGAAAGGTCATCCCACCGTTGAAGATCAGCCTCGTCGATGGCAGGACGTTCGTCCAACCGTAATTCTCGAAGGTGCTCTCCGGCCGAGGTGACGCTATTTGTCATGACATCCGTTGGTGAAGGAGGAAGTCGCGACTCAAGCATGGCGATAAAGTATGTGGGCTCGTCAAGCTCAAGTGTAGAACCACGGAAGTCAAGGCATCTTAGCGATGGTAAGATGTCTTGATTATCACGACGACGAGCCAACCCATCTATGACGGTGTCTGTGACACCCTCAGCCTGAATCATTAGATGTATCACCGTAGGGAGATCCGCGAGAAAAATCAGGATGCTGTGGATGATAGTCGAAGATAGCTTGAAATAGAATGTGAGCTGCAGAGTGGTTATCCTGCGAGCATCGATGCCCATGGGGGTGGATAGCAAATGGTAATCGCACTTCGGTCGTGGAGTTGGCGTATCCGAGCCTTAATTCCGTCAAGGATGGCAACGACAAAGCGGAAATGCATTGAGACAAGGACCCTGCGGCTGCGGAGTGACCTTCCTCGAGGGTTAAGTTCTGCAGCCGAGGAAGATGAACACGTCCTGATGCAGGAATGGTAGAATGCTTGTCACAATAGAGGCGCGCGCTCTCCAGAAGAGGCATCTTCGTCAGCACATGCAAATGTGGTGTCTCGATGATATGTTCGTCGTCTGGACTATCTGGCCCATCGTATGCGGTGATCTGAGACCACGGTAGACTGAAAATTTGCAAGGGATCACCGACGTGAGAAAATGCGATGTGTGTGAGTTTTGGAGAGTATTCAAATGCGTCGAGTAAGGGATCCAAGGAAAAGATGTATTCGTCTGCGTCATTGAACCCGATGTGGAGATATCGCAGATTCCTGAACGACCCTTTACAGAAGGATAACGTCCGGATTGTTTCAGATGGAGCGACAAGCGCGACGTCTTTCCATCGATGGCACGTAGAAAGAACGAGGGCGAGGGCAGAATGATCCGTGATGTCATATTCTGTATACACGGCGAGAGTTAACTCGAGGTTCCTGGACCTTTCGATATAACACCCCAACATCAATGTAAATCCCAAGGTACGGGTTGTGGGTGCTGAAAAAAACAAGCTCATGCAACACCAGAGCCTGGCAGTATTTATAGCAATGTCCCTCCATCTACGGCAAACATGAGATACGGCCCACGGTCCTTGAAGCAAATCCATTGAATCGACAATGAAATTAGAAAAGAGGCACTGCACTGGCGATTCTACACATGCTAAGAAGGTTTCTCTGAGCACGTCCGTTGGAAGGCGACGAATAGGATGTAGAATTTTTTTCGCAATAGTGAGGTTATCGGCTGCCTCGGATCTCTCTCGAAGTAGCTGCTGTAGAATATGGAATACAAGACTGGTACGCTCAATTTCAAATGAGATCAGTACCTTAATACCCTGGATACCTCTATATTACTTCATATAGAGATATATTTTTTATATGTAATCAATATTACTATTTTAAGATACCTCTTTGTATATCTAAATATAGTTGACATGCATAATATGACACTGCTCTGCTAGAATACTTGCATGATCTGCAGGGATTTTTTGCATTCAGATTTCCCTGTAATCAAGTGTGTCAAACAATAGTGTCAATAGTGGTATCGAGGTGTAGGATGGGTGGGTAGTGAAAACTAAGCTTATCAAGCGTTCAGTCATTCAGTCTGTGCTTCAAATCTTTGAGACATTAAAGCAAGATAAGGTAATGGAAGAAAATCGTTATATCACTCAATCACTATCTTGTACACAAACCCTGTTCTAAGACCTTACTTGTGCCTCATATATTCTTTGAAGGTCCAATAGTGTTAGGAATATACTAAAATCTGGATATATGAATATAGGATGAAGAATATTGATTAAAATACAGTAAGATTGAAAAGAAAGTATGTATATTATTAGAAAACACTATACTACTTCAATCAGATATTCACATGACATACAATGAGGTCTTTTTGAGCTTTTTTGTCTCTAGAATTCATTAATACATATACTATACTGTATTCATATCATGTCTCATATATAGGATTATAAAAGATCAGAATTTGTATAAATATGATGACAAAATTTATATTCCAAGCCTTCAACAGTATGGTACAGGCTCATATATATGGTATTCATATCTGCTATATATACAGATACAGTGGCTATTCTTATGTGCAGTGTTTATATACTAAATATCTGGCTACACTTATTATTTTGTAAAATTTGTGACAAGAAACTCCGCTCGATGTGACATATGTCACACTATGGCCATCCAGCTCGATGAGATGTGATGTGACAAAGTTCATCCAGCTGGATGGCACTCCTGCCACCGAATAGTTTCCATCTGAAGGAAATGATTTGCAGAGCTGAAAACGTTTCCGCAAAAGGATTTCCACTTGGCAAGAACTATAAATAATCGTGACATAAAAATTTGAAGAAAATTATATATTTCCTTGAGATTTACAGCTACCGAAAAGCCTAAATTTGGAGCGCTATTTCCATATAGGGGATATTATAACACAATTTTGAATTTTCTTCCTCTTTCTGGTAGATAACCACGACACGTTTCAGCCTCCGTTTCCGTCCGATGTAACTGTATCATTTTAAAAACACCTTTTTCTGCGCCTCTGAAATTGTAACTATTCATTATAAGGAAACAAAGGTAGAAATGAATATTTTCGAACTGGCTGAAATCAATCGCGCGCGCAAGCGAGGCACTCAATCACGCAATCATCGCGTCCTTAGTGCGTGCATACGCGAGCCCCTGCAGAGGGCACTGAAGCATCTGACGGGGTTTGATCAGCGTCTTAGGAGGCGGTTGCCTGGAATGACAGTTGCTAAGCGCGGCGCAGCAGCGCGTCAGCGTGTTGTTTCTTGAGGACAAGGCATTGATATGTGCGCGATACAGTGTCTTAAAACCGAACGACCATGACACTACAAGGGCGCCTCTCGTTCTCTCCCATAATTGGTGATCTTGTCTTGTAGGCGCCGAGCATGGAGAGGCTTCAGCTTGAGATAGGCTGCTACATGATTCATCTGATAGAGAAAAGCACCACAGAGGATGCACCATAACCAACCACCCAGCGACACAACCCCCTCCTTAGGTCCATACCCAACCGCCGTCGCTAATGATCCTGCCATATGCGCAGACTATTACTCGGTCTTTCCCCCACACGTAGACTCCATCCAAAAAGATCGTCGACAGGTCGAAACAGTACAGCGCTTACTGCAGATTATCCATGGAAGAGGAAGTGACACGTTTAGAAGAAATGGGCCATGAATATGTGGGGACGTCGGGACGCAGTACTGGCAGACTATGCACTGGATCAGTAAGTTGAGAATTCGCCATTACATATACTAAAATATGCTTACCAAACTTTCTAGATTCATCAAGCACGTCCAATAGAGAAAACGGTTCTCCTTCCCCAAGCACCTGGCATTCCGTACGCCCTAGTCGATTTTCCACCGTGTAGAGCTAGAGAGAAAGAGGTTGCCATGCGTATTCAGGTAAAAATATCGTTGACTGCACCAAATAATGGCAATGAGAGAGTGTGACTCGAGAGCGATGCACTGACCGAGGATGATGATCATGAAGGTCGCTGAGTCGCTCACTGCGTGCGTGACTGGGCTGCTGACAAAGCCAATGTTGCATGTTAAAGCCAATGTTGCAGTCATCGTCATCATATTCTGGTAGTTTTTGGTCAGGCATACTTCTCGCCTGAAATTGTGCAACGGAGTTAGATACAAAAAAATACACTATAACACCAAGCATCCAGTCCGACATTTAGTCCCCTGGAGCAGGTAGAAAAGAAGTGGTTGGACCCTTAAAGATAATGCCTCAGCTGAGACCCAATGACAAGCTTGTTCATGTACAGCATTCTCCGAGAGAAAAAGTCATACAAGTTCAAGCTTCAAGGCGAATGTAGTAGATAAATCTATAGCGAATATAGTTTCATCTATAATGTACACGTGATATTGATCCTCGATTTCCCTGCATATTCAAGACCTGTCTGTTGCTAACAGGACTCTTGGGCATCGCTGAAACACACATAAACAATGGACTACCTTTAATACCTATGATATCAGATAATGGAACTGGGAATTTTTGATACTCACTTTGACCGGAGACATATTGAACAGGTACACAAGTCTGCCCGCTCTTTGGCAGAGTGCGGGGAATTTAGAGGGGCCTGTGAATATTGAGGCTTTAGCTGTTGGCTATACACTGACAAAGAGCCACGCTACGTGATCCCGAACGCTTCCAGAAGTCCCCTCGTTGCTACTTTCGAATTGGCCGTGCCTTTCTCGATAACTTGCGATCCTCTGTCTTAAACTGGCTGCATGTGCAGCTTTCTCCTGAGCAGCACTTTTCTTTCTGTCCTGAATCAAATCCCGACTAATTTTGAGGACTACAGCGTATCCTTTCTCTGAGGTTGTTGCTTCGGAGAGCGCACGCGTGAGGTCGCCTTCCATCGCCACTTCGTCTTGATGACATTGATCAGTGAATTGTGCGAATTTTTCTTCAAGCGAGGCCCGCATAGTGTTGAGTGAACTTGCGCATTTGCGTTGCCGGGCTAACCATTCCCGTTGAAAGCATTCATGGACTTCGTCCTCGATGGAAGTATCTAGTCCTTCGCGCAATTCCTTCACGTGATTACGAAGTGGCGTAAGTTGATTGAGAATCTCGGTTACCCTCGCACCACTATCCTCTTGAATCTGGCGGGTGACACCGTCCGCGATGGCCTGCTGCCGTTGCTCTCGTTGACGTGAAAGTTGGTCGGAAACACTCTGACAGCCCGCGCTCGCATGCGTCATTTCCGTCTGTGCACGTTCCTTCATGTCCTGTATTCTGTGGTCATCAACCAAGCGCGATTGGATCCGAGAGGCCACTATGTCATCAAAGGTACACATGAGATTGGCCAGCTCCTCGACCAGTCTGGCATGATCGCCCCAAGAAGTACGCAGCTCCTCGGCTTCCAGAGAAAAACGCAGCTCATCGACTTTTGCCTGCACCTCAGCTAGTCGGCGGGCAGCCGTTTGTACGGATTCCTCGACTAGTTGGACCTTGCTGGTCTGCATCTTTAAAAAAACATGAAACTCCGAAATACTATTTATGAAGTGAACACAAACAGGTATAACCTCGTCGGGCTCCAGTCCACTCGTGGAATATAATGAATCATTCGTCCTCTGGAAAGCATACGTAAGGAATAAGAAAACTATATGAATTAACACATTCCGTAAACGAACCTTTTCAAGTGGCAGACAGGCGGACTTAGGTTTGTCTGGAATGGAGGCAAGAGCATGACGTTTAGAAATCTCAAGGACCGGTAGCATCGGATGCATCTTTGTGTGAGGGGAGAAAGAAAAATGGCCATTGCTAGGCATGAAAGAGGGGAGGACATCTCGTACATGTGAGGGAGGTGAAAGAGGGGTGGGCGATGCAGTAGGCTAAGTAAAGAAAAATAAGTTCCAGGGACTGGAAAAGAAGACCGAATGACCTGTGTGCCATCTGACATCGCTTGTGATGGGACCGGAACGGTGGAGGAGGATGGTGAATGCTGGATAGAGAAAAGTAAGTGAGAGAGACATGGGAAGAAGAATGTAGCTACCCGTTTGTTGTCGACGTCCGTGACCGCTGGGCTTTCGGATGTAGTTGTATCCAACATCAAGGAATCCGCCATCACGGTTTGCAGGCAGGAGGATGAAGAGATGGATAGTGCAAGGAGTAGATGGTCAAAACGGATTCGGAAGAGTCCGACCAGATTCCTTTGTTGCGTTACGCGCCTTTGTTCCCATCTGTGACAGACACGCTGACAGTGCGTCGAGCATCTTGAGCACGATACACCACCATTAGAGCCTGCTGCATGATTCATCACTGCCCAATAGCAACGGCAGCAAAGAAGACGCACCATAAAGTCACCATTCACGACACACTCCCTTCCTTTGAAGTATTCTGATGCCATCCAGACGACAACGGCCATTTGTTGTGATGAGAAAGGTAAGGCGATTTGGGATACTACACTCAACCTCTTTTGCTAATGATCTGCCTTGCACCCAGACTGTCACTCGGCCCATTCTCGCACGCATATATTCCGTCCAGCAAGGTCGTCGTTGGGTCAAAATACCGACCTTGGATAATGGAAATGGGCAGGATCCTATGTGCACCCACGCACTTGACGGCCCTTGGACCCAACCCCACAAACACAACTGCGAACTGCAGATTATCCACGGAAGACGAAGCGACACATTTAGAATCTTCTGTAAGAATCACATATTCCTGAGGGAGAACGACACTGTCAAGGCCATCGTTGGTGAAGAGTATCGTTGGTGTGGATCAATTGTCGTCATGAGAGCAGGCAAAGGCGAGAAGAAATGGGTCGTGAATATGCGGGGATGTCGGGACACAGTACTGGCAGACTATGCACTGGATCAGTAAGTTGAATATTCGCCATTATATACACTAAAATATGCTCACCAAACTTTCCAGATTCATCAAGCACGTCCAGCAGAGAAAACGGTTCTCCTTCCCCAAGCACCTAGTATTCCGTATGCCCTAGTCGATTTTCCACCTTGTAGAGCTAGAGAGAAAGAGGTTGCCATGCGTATTCAGGTAGAAATATCGTTGACTGCGCCAAATAATGGCAATGAGAGAGTGAGACTTGAGAGCGATGCACTGACCAAGGACAATGATCATGAAGGTCGCTGAGTCGCTCACTGCATGCGTGACTGGGCTGCTGACAAAGCCGATGTTCGGCCTGAACCCTGTCATGATCATTCATCTGTCTTTCCCTGATTTTGAAGGCTGAACGTGAACGTTGGATTATAGAGATTACGTTGGGTCTGATTAAATTTCTCAGGTTTAAAAAGAATGTTACTCTACTTTACAATAGCTTGATAATACGTGACATTGATTATAATAATATTACGTGGTTCTCAACGCGGACTGGAGGCTTAACCAAGAAGCAATCCATCGCGTACTGCACCCAGCTCAGCACCCAATCCAACACCTTCACAGTCGTCAGCTGAAACATCCCAGAAAACTCAATGAATACCTATGTCATACAAAGCCGGAAGATGCGACCACGATGCCCAGATAATGAAGGCAAAAATAAGGAACTGAATCTTGTCTTTGGCGTCGGCCAGATCACGTTCTGTCTTGCTCAGTTGTTTCACCTCCAAAGGTCTCAGCTCACGTAAAATATTTGAACCATCAATTTCAAACGCTTACTGGCTTCTCCCACAAGACGACGCTCCCGTTTCTTCCAGACGATCCGGTGGCAACCATATGCCGATCTGATACCGTGGCAGCCTGTTTCGCGGTTTGTGAGTGCGTTCAAGTATGTCACTGCTTTCCGCTCACATCCAATACCTGCAAATAATCACGATCTGAAACAAATGAGCAGCAGGTAGTACCAGGATCCTGACCAAAAACTCACCTTTGCCATGATACATAATCTGCAATGGCTTCTTGCCTCCGTTCAAACACGAAAATACATATGCAGCCCCATGGTCGCTTCCACAAACCACGACTTGACCGTCTTCTGCAAAAACAGCATCTTTGATGATGCTGCGCTCCCGAGTCATCGGAACAGGGAATGTCTGGCTAGTCGAAGAATGAGGAAATGCGTAGAGATCAAATCCGCTCGTCAGATTGTCAACGAGCAAATGGTGGCCTTTGTAGAGAGCGGCGCTTCCACTTTCGAGTCAGTTAGCATTGTCTTACTAGTCCTTACGAAGGTAGGTGATGCCTACATGGGTGATTTAAGGGTTCATGACCATTTTATATTCGGTTTCCCATCTTCAGTCATGATACATAACCTAAAACTGATGGTATATGAATGAGGATAGCAAGGAATCTGGGAGAACATTAAACCTACATTTCCTTTGATTCCAAGCAGAAGACAATGAGCTGTCTGCCTTCGTCAACGAAACGCAATGACCTCGGAATGGTGTTCTTCAATTTAGTTGTCCATATGACGTTGAGAGTGCAAGCTAACTGAGGTCAATAGGACGACGCTGAGAGACGGGTGCATGCCTACACGTCCAATCTAAATTGCACAGCTTGATTTCACCATGTTGGCTAGAAACCACGAGCTGCGTATCCCGTGGATCATAAGAAAGCGCTTCCACACTGTCAGAAGAGGGAAAGGGGGATAGACGTAATGCTTCCTGAAATTTGCGCTGCTGCCGTTAAACGAAGCTCGTTGCGAGCTAAAAGAAGAGGACACACGCTGTTCTTGGCCCTGTTATAAATAGCCACTATTCCCCTGCCGGTCCCAAAGGAGAGTGCCAGAGATCTGCTGGACCGGTTTAAAGAGGGCAACCAAGTAATACTGCTTATCTGCCCCCAGCTCTCGCCGGGGTTTTGAATAAGATGTACTCTCTTTCCGGTGTGTGTATCGTAAATGTGAATTGACTCCGCGTCGTCTGGATCGCGAGGCCGTGATCAGTAAGCAATCTGAAAGAGAAAGAGGTGGGCATACCTCCACTCGCCAATAACTCTCCATCCACCGAAAAAGACAAACAGTTTACTGAAGCAGAGGACCCAGTGAGTCACGTAACGATATGATAGCGCTGGAAAAGGTACATTAAATCCGACCCAACAAACTACTTGGACATGCGAGCTTACCTCTTCTGGCGGCGAGAGCCAGCTTTGCAGGAAATCGTGTAGATGGACAAGTAGAGACGCCATTGAATGCACTGAGGGCACTTGAGAAGAGACGAAGATGATGGTGTCTTTCAACTGCGCACGCGCAGGGTACGTCTACGTGCCTTGATATTGCTTCCTTTGTTTTGCCAAATAGGGTATTATGGTCACCGGTAAGATACCGAGACGTGCGAAGAAACATCTCCATCGTGATGAATATGTTTGTGTGCATTAACGGGCTACTGAATGAATATAATTCTTGAATCACGAAGGATGATGACTGTTAAGATTGATCATACCATAATATGCACTCTCATAGACCTCAGTGCCGAATATCACCAAGCCTTGATGCGTCACGCTCCAAGCGTGCACAAAATTCGGTCTTCCCTGATACAAAGTCTTCGCTGAACGGCAAAGGATGGGGACGATGAGCACTACAACAGCAATGAAGGGGGAAGTCGATAAATGACAAGCCCATCCAAACGCAAATGACTACGGACGACAAATTGAGGATAATTTATTGTCATGATGAGATTGGATACACACCTGGCAGCGGCCTCGCAGCACTGGCAGATCTTCTTTCCTTGGAGGCGGAGGCCACAGTTTCGGTTGTACATCGAGGTCCAACTCTGTGCGGTTCTTATCCCGTTCCTCATCCTATTGCACGGTGCCCTTATCGTAGCCTACCGAGAGCTAGCCTATGGAAAATCATAGATGAAATCTGCGAGAACATCAGAAGTGTCGATTTTCTATGGAAGACATGGGACCATACCAGTGTCCTCAGCCTTAGCATCCTGCCTCTCTTCTGAACCCTCTTCATCTTGATTCGCCTCATCATCAAGGAATCATCGGATTTTCTGTATTTGTTTGATGAGCTTGGTCAGGTCCAAGACGAGTTCCATGGCGACTTGCTTGTGGGTAGGGTGGTTGCAGATTTAGATGGGTCGGGTCCCCTCACTGCATTGGCTTTACGAAAAGGATTTTTGGGTAATATAGCGAGGACAGGGAGGTACCAAAGCACGCACTGTGGTCCGTGGGTGCAAGTGACGAGTGTACCAATCGGAGGAATCGGATGAGTCGCATACAGATCATTTTCCCATGTGTTCTAGCTGTCAGCCATCAAACGGACTTCGCGTGACACAGGTTAGATCTCCTTGTGTTTTATTATTACGCTCTTGGAAATGCATCTACAGCGTGTATGTACAGTATGTGACGACGTGCTGAATAATTCAATAATGTAGGTGTGAACATCTTTCCGTTCATACTCTTTGCGCTCATAAAAACATCTAGCTCTGTAAGAACGCGTCAAGCGTGTTTACGATGCAACCATTGTCAGGTTCGCTCAGAATTGCGCGCGTATATCATACTCAGTATACCCATATATTGAATGAAATCAGATATCGTGGAACATTGATACAACACGATTATATGTAACTGAATGAGATAATTTAAACTCGAATGCCTTCATTCAAATCGCTGATTCGGAAAAAGATCAGCCATGCTAATAAAAGCAAAGGCAGCAACTTGATAAACTTACAATAATCCGGTTGCCTCAATGCTATTTACCAGCCAGAGTACCACCAGATGGCAGATATGGTACATGACTGTCACGATGAGCTGAAAGAGATGGAGAGGAAGGTGCGTAATGGGGTAGCCATTCCTGCGGTAAAAGTGAGAATACATGAAGAAGGAGAAGTACAGGTCAGACGTACGAGACAGAAACTACCATGACGGCGACAATTAAGAGGAAGAAGAGACCAATGAAAGGGTGGGAACCCTTCCGTACATCGAATTCGACAGATGTGACATATGGAAGCAAGTTGGGCAAGTATTTGAGGGGAATGTAGACTATGGTGCCCTCGTGCCCTCTGAGTCCTTTAGTCTTATAGGAAGATTGAAGGATTTTATCAAATGTCAACTCTAGGATGGTGATATTGTCCTGAGAGAACTGATTAAGCACACGATACACACAACCCAAGCTGCAAGATAAACTCACAGCGTCTCTAAAGATGAACTTTGGAACGGCAACCCTTTGACCTCCCTGACAAATGATGACAGGACTAAAGTCCCTCGTAGAAAGAGTCAAAGTGTTAGCGACCGATACAACAAACCAGATCAAACAACTAAGCGTGACTCGCACTTCGGTCAGGTGCTTTATGTTGTCCGCAGGTTTGCGTTAAGGGAGCTATCGCTTAGTTGAGCGAGAGTGAGTTCAGACTAAGTTATCGGGTGAATAAACTTTAGTTCGAGACTGAGGTTTAAGACCTGCAGTCGAGCTACTTAAATACAGTTTGGGTCGTGCTAAATATACTACAAGTGTCTGCAACGGTGTGTTAAACACACGAGACCCACATGGTGAATGCGATCAAGTCCGGAAAACTAGCATAGCAGGATTACGATGAAGGCGATAAGATAAGATAAAGCATGAAATCGTAATATTACCCCCCTGTTAAGGCAGTCGTCCCGACTGCACAATAACTTGGTTTCGGAAGGTAAGCTCCTACGAGAGAGGGTGCATTCGGTTTTACCAGGTATTCTTGAATTGCCTGGACCAGCGGGTGGTCGGTTTCCGACTCGGTTACCGATTCGTGTTCGGACCACGAGTCGGATTCGTCTTCGTCTTCCCACCAGTTTGCTGGAGGTCGAGTGATGAATGAGACTTGTTCGAAGTCTTCGATTGCGTCTCTTGCGTTGTCTAGGTCTTGTTCGTCGACCCAGGAGTTCTCCTCTCGTGGATACCCTTTCCATTTTACGAGGTATTCGATTCCAGTGCCTCGTCTTCTTCCTCCTCTTCGTGGTGCTCTTTCCCTCCGGTCTACTATCTCTTCAACTTCATACTGTTCTTGCCCGTCTATAAGGTCTGGCGGAGGTGGTGAGGGCTGTATTTGGATTGGGAACTCCGGCGAGTGATATGGAGTAAGGAGGTTCTCATTGAAGCGGTCATGGATTTTCCATGCGGGTGGAAGTCGTAGTTTATATGCGGAGGCGCCATGTTTGGAAATTACTTCAAATGGTCCGACGCGCTTGTCTCCTAACTTCTTCATTGGCTGAGGAAGAGATAGGTTTGTAGAGTCCAACCATACTTGGTCTCCTGGTTGGTACTCTATTGCCGCCCGTTGGTGTTTGTCGTATTGGCGTTTCATTGTTTCCGCTGCCTTTTCTAACGCCTTTGCCGTTTGTTCGTGTACTTTTTGTATATCCGCTACGAATTCCCTGGCAGCCGGGTTAGTTCCTTCCTTAATCGTGAGTGGGGCAAGATGAGGCTTTTGTCCATGGTTGACCTCGAATGGAGAGTACCCCGTTGCTGAATGCTTCCGGTTGTTGTGCTGGAAGGCCGCAAGGGGCAACCACTCACTCCAGTCATTTTGTCGGTGATTGATGAAGATGCGGAGATATTTTTCAATCTCCTGGTTTGCCCGTTCGGTTTGTCCATCGGTTTGGGGATGATATGCCATGGATGGGTTCCCTTGTATGTGTAGCATTTCATACAGCTCCTTCATGAATTTTGACACGAATTGTGGTCCCCTGTCCGAGATCACCTTTTGGGGCATCCCATGTTTCGCCCATACGTGATCTCTGAGGATTTTCGCCCATCCCTTGGAGGTTAACTCCATGGAACATGGTACGGGAATGACTTCCTTGGAGAAACGATCCACGATCATTAGTATGGCGTTGTACCCGTTGGAGTCCGGCAGCTCTCCTATCATGTCGACCGTAATGTGTTCCCATGGTCGAGAGGGGATCGCGTGCGGATGTAAGGGGGCCCTCTTTTTTTGCGTGTTCGTTTTGGTGCGTTGACACGCCTCGCATCCTTTTACGTATCGCTCTACATCACTCTTGAGTTTGGGCCACCAGTACTCTCTTTGGACGAGTTCCTTTGTTTTTTCAATTCCCGGGTGTCCCGTGGTGATGTGATCATGGTGGTAGGCGATGAGCTCTCCTCGTAGTTTAGCGTCTCGGGGTACGTATAGCCTCCCATCGTAATACATTAATCCTTCCTCTTGTGTCACCCCGCGGGGATGATGAAGGGATGCTTCGATCCCTTTGTCCCACCGGGTAACGTCTCGTAGTGCCGTCCTAATCTTCTTGTGTATTTCTTCTTCCCCCGGCATAATGAGCGCTCGGAACATCTCCGGTTTCAGCATGACTACTTCACAGTTGTCTTCGCCTCCCTGGTCGTGATCTGCCCGTCGAGATAATAGGTCAGCTTTCTTGTTTGCTGTGCCTGGTTTATGATGCAGAGTGAAGTGATATTCTGCTAGCTCCGTTACCCACCGCGCTTGTCGACGGTTGAGTTTTTGGGGTTTTCGGAAGTATTGGAGATTCTGATGATCTGTCCAGATCTCAAATTCCTGATATGCGCCCATCAGGTAATGTCTCCAATCTTCCAGGGCTAGCATGATCGCTAAAAGCTCTTTGTCGTATATCTCGTAGTTTCGTTCGGTGACCGTTAGGGCCTTGGATAAGAATGCCACCGGCCTCCACTTTCCTTCTTGTTCCTGAGATAAAACCGCCCCTATAGCTCCTTCACTTGCGTCTGCCTCTACGCGGTACCTTCCGGTGCGCGTGGGTATTGCTAGTACCACTTCTTCGGCTAGCTTCCTCTTGATTTCCTGGAACGCGTTTTCTTGCGCCGTTCCCCACTTCCATTCCGTCTTCCCTGTGAGTTGAGTCAATGGTCGAACATGCTTGCTGTAATCTTGTATAAATCTTCGGTAAAAGTTGGTGAAGCCCAGAAACGATTGTAGTTCTCGCTTCTTGGTAGGTTGGGGCCACTCCGTGATTCCTTTGACTTTTACGGGGTCCATGCGTATTGACCCTTGGCTGATGATTACTCCAAGGTATTCGGTCTCTAATACCTCGAACTCGCATTTTTCCGCTTTCAGGAATAGGTTGTTTGCTCGTAAGATGTGTAGAACCTCTTTCACCACCTCCTGATGTTTGTCCTTGTCCTTGGTGCAGATTAGAATGTCATCCAGGTATACAGTGACATCCCCTCTTGCTATCTGCTCCTTGAACAGGTCGTTCATCATCCACTGAAATGTGGCAGGTGAATTGGTGAGTCCGAAGAACATCACCATTGGTTCGAATAGTCCACGATTTGTTCGGAACGCCGCTTTCCATTCATCTCCCGCTTTGATCCGTACATTGTTATATCCCCACCGCACATCCAGTTTTGTGAAATACTTGGCGTCTTTGAGCTGGTCCATCAATTCCCCGATGAGGGGTAGAGGGTATCGATTCTTTATGGTCATTTCGTTTAGCTTTCGATAATCTTGTACTGGTCGAAGTTTTCCATCTTTCTTTTTGACAAAGAAGAATGGTGACGCCATGGGGGATTTGGAGGGTCGAATCCTTCCTGACTCTAGATTTTCGTCTAGGAATTTGTCTAGCTCTTCCTGTTCCGTGGGGTTCAGGGGATATACCTTGCAGTCTAGACTGGCTTGTGCGTTGGGAATAAGTTCTATAGCATGGTCCCATGGCTTTCGAGGGGGTAGCTCGTCAAAGTTTTCTTTGTCGAAGACGTCTTTGAAGTCCCGGTATGCTTTGGGGACTATTTCTTCAAACGTCTTCGTTTTCTTTTCTTGGTTTGCTTTGGCGGCTAATTCATTGGCCTTGCTTCCCATGGCCCGCACTTGAAAGGCTTCTTCAAAGTCCACTATGAGGATAGTGTCTCCTTCCTCTACTTCTGTTCCCCAGCCTTGCTCGGGGTCTTCATCGGGTAATAGGAATGGTATTTTGCGGCAGGAACATCGGGCTAACGTTACGGCTCCGGTTTTCCAGTCGATGATTGGATTATGACGCTTGAGCCAGTCGTGTCCGAGGAATAGGGGTACGTTCCCTAAGTCCACGACGGCAAGGTCAATTTTTTCATGGTGGTCTCCAATCGTCATTCGAAGTTCGACGACCTCGGTGATGTCTCCTCCCTTATTCCGGCTGCCATCCGCATTGTATACGGCTTGTGCTTTGGACAGCTTTACGGTGTTCATTCCGTTCTCCTGTACGAACGTTCTGTTTATGCAGCTTCCGGTGCATCCGCTGTCCACTAGAGCATCAACTGCTCGTACTTGCCCCGTGTCTAGGGTTTCAAGCTGTACGCGGATGTTAACGCTCCTTCCTCTTCCTCCTCGTATGTATTGGGGGGGGGCGCGCAAATCTTCCATGTTCTGTAAGCATTGTTCCCGTTGATGGTAGCTTTCTTTGGAGGAACCGATGAGGTCTAGGACGAGGTCCTCATCTACTTCGATCAATCGCCTGGGGTGTACCCACATGTGAAGGGTGGCTAGCCTCCCGTCCATGGTCTTTTCTTGTCTCATTTTCCTTCTTACCCATTCCGCGCTGTGGGGTTTGAGCCACCCCTTGTCCCACTTGTCGTCGTAGTACTCTTCTTCCAATTCCGTTACTTCATAATCTTCTGGGTACTCCTCGGCGTGGATCGCCGGGTCTTCCCCTTTTGTCTTTAGGCTTTGTTGGTAACTGTAGTCGTCTTCCTCATCGGGTACTTCTTCGATAGAAACATTCTTTTTATTGCAAGTAGGAGAGTCACATAATGGTCCCACCGACCCGCCCACCGGGGAACACGAGCCCCCGGTGCCATTATGTGTTAGTGATGTCGAAGGGAGACGCACCGTGATAGGGGGAGGATAAATGATGTCCCCGGTCGTCTGGACTGTTGTTTGCGGGGCAGCGGATTTCTTGATAGGGATTCGCGTTCCCTCTTGCGGCTCCGTCGTGTCGGGGTAGTTGGCCGCATAGGGCAGGTGCGTACGTTCCGCCTTCGGGCGAGGCCCTGCATCGTTCCTCTCCCGCCTGGAGGCGCCTTCGCCCACTACTGGCTCGGCCGCTCTTCCTCCGTTTTCTGCGCCGGTACCTACCCTCCACGGAGCGATGTTGACCTTGATCCCGTGTGTCCCGCCGCCTTGCGCAGCATACGCCGCTTGTGCTTTTGCACCGGTGGCCGAGGATCTTGAGTGGGGTTCTTCTTCTAGCACGGTGGAAATCCCCTGTACACCGTCCTTCTTTATATGCGACTTGACAATTTCATTTTGTGATAGCGTGAAAGTTTTCTCATTGCCTCGAGGTACTACATGCGGTACATTAGTCCGACCAGCGGGATTCTGTGACGTACCACTAAATGAAATTGTGTCCTTAGCCAACGCGCGTTTGTCGCTTACGCCGCCGGCTCGTCTTTTACCTCCTCGATTTTCGATGTGGAGGCTTCCCCTTCTTCGTCCTTCAATACTTGTTGATACATTGCGCGGATTTGGGCTCGGGAGAACTTGGGCTGATGCTTGACGAGCCAGGTACTTTCGTCTTTGGGGCACTTGTTGTCCTGCTTCCGATGACCCTTGTGACCGCAGCGGAAGCATCGTCCTTCTTTCCACAGTCGGTCTATTTCCATGGGTTGTCCTTGGCCCCCGTACGTGGTTCCCGTTCCCGTCTTTTTATCACCCTGGGAATTCCCGGAGCTCCCGGCTTTTCCCGTTCCCTTGTTCTGTTGGCCCTGCATTCCCTGGCTTCTTCCTGCGTCCTCCGCTAGCCCTACACGGTAGTTGTAGTCCATTTGTTCTACTCGGAACTTCCATTCGGCATACGTGCGAGGTAGCGCGGTGCCTGTGGCATGTATGGCTGTTTTTACGTTTTTGCGGATTGCTGGTTTGAGTATTTCGATCATGTACTCTTCGTTGTGACGCTTTCCGGACTCTTTCGCTAGTCGTTCAAAGTCACGGAAGAATTCCTTTGCCGATTTGTACGTGTTTTGGCGGATGCGTTTGAACTCCTGTAATTTGAGTTCCACTTCCGCATCGGTTCGGAATTGATCTTCGATTATCTGCCTGAATACATGCCATGCGGGATATCGCAGGTATCCGCATGTTTTGTCATAGTACTCGTCCCTGGCGTGATTCCACCAATGCAAGGCTTTGTCTGTGAGCCGGAATGTGCAGAACACCACCCTATTTGGGCTTTGTCCATGTGCGTTCATTGTGAATTGCTGGGGAAATACATTGAAGTAATCCTCGCACTGGTTGAGGAATCTGTCCACGTCGCTGGACTCCCCTTTGAACTTTTCCGGGGGATCCGCAAGTTGCGGCTTCACTTGTGCCCACGGATTGGTGTTGGCTACCCCTACTATGAACGGTGGTGGCGTATTGGGTGGTTGTACAGGGTCTGCGGGAATAGGGATTGCCGCGGGTCTCGGTAGCGATCATAATGCGGGGTTGTGATGAGGGGACGGAGGGCCTTGTGGTGCCGGGGCTGGGACTGCGGGTTGGACTGGTGCTGCGGCTGCGGTGCCTGCACTTCCTGGGGTCCCTGCAGCCGCAAACAGCCGGCTAGGGTCAACATACCCTGTTCTCTGAAGAATTGATAGGTGGTTTAAATCCACCGTGCTTCCACTTGTTTCCGATGGAATGGGTACTTGGTACCGTTCTCCGGGGTCCGTGTAATCGTCCGGGTGTACTTGGTTCCATAGCATGTTGGTGTGGAAGATCGTTTCTCGATAAAGCACCTGGGCTCCGGTCTGCGAGTTCTTTTCCTTTTGGAAGTACCTTCCCTGTGGCGAGCTGTTCCACGACAATTCTCGCTGTAGCTTTTCCTCCGTCCATCGCAACATTTCTAAATAAGTCATATTTTCTAGCTCGGCCTCAGTAGGCTCTCGAGCTAGATCCTTCCACGAATTCGGGGATAATATCCTCCTCTCCGTATTCTCCGACCCTATGCTGCTGTTGTAGGTCGAAGTCCGCCCTATTCCAGGGTTCTCGTAAATTTCTCCTTCTTCTAAGTCCGATAGGTCGGACTCGCTCGAAAGGCTCCGTGCTTCCCGTGATGACACGGTTCCAGTTTCTAATGATTCTTGCCCACTCGTTGACCCTGAGAACGACCTGATCGAAGTCGGGTCTTCGAGGTCGGTCCCATACCCATGGTGCGAGGAAAGGGATGGGGGCTGCGTAGGGGTGTTCTGGTGCGAGTGGATAAATGACGAAGGGGACGACTGAGGCGGGGGGCTCGATTCCTTCGTACATGAGCCACGCGTCGGCGTAGTCCTGTACTTGTCGGCATATATCGCAGCTGGCGTCTGCGTCGTAGGTGGGACCACACTGGTCGAGCTCGGTAGTGGCTTCTCCTTCCCTATCGTTGATGATGATTGGGGTGTTGGGACGCGTGACGAGCTGTAGGTAGCTTCCTTCGTCGTCAGAGGAGTCGCTGCGGGCGTAGTAGTAGCCCCATGTTTCTCCTCATGAGTCAAGGCGGGGAGGGGACCAGTTGTTGCGTGGGCCTGGGAGCTCATCGCTGTCGTGGTCTTCCTCTGTATCGCTGCCTTCCTCATCTGAACTGCTTCCAGTTCCATCTTCAGCCTCTCTTCTTTCTCCCAGATGGTGTCTAAGCCCTCTTTGATAGAGGCGCTGTCTGTCGGAATCATATCCAGGGTTGGCGGCTGAGTTTTCGGTTGAGGTGGGGGAGGGGGCGTCCCAGGGATCACTTCCCTCGCTTTCCCCTTCGCTTTCTTCTTCGGTAATGGGAGAGAGAACACGCTGGTCCACCCCTTGCTCGTAGACTCCTCACTCTTCTTCTTCTTCAAGGACTGGGCCTCTTTGTGCGGGCCATCCTTCCATCGTGGGTTGGGGCTCGTTGGACTCCTCTGAGTCGGAGTCTTCTGAGATCCACTCATCTCTGTCGATAAAGACAATGTGGACGAATGGGGCGGGTCGGGTGTCGACGTAGTCGGGAGGGGGTGTGTTCGATCGTCTAGCCTCCGGGTTGGGGGCTTCGACGGGGATAGTTTCTTCGGAGACTGGCTCCTCGTTTCGTCTGTGCTCGTATCCATATAGGAATGCGAGGTAGGCTATGGCAATAAAGCCTTGTAGTCCAAAAAGGTCAGTGAGATACTGTTCGATGGGGTTCATTCGTTACTGTTCGTCAACGTGGTTGTTGATGAAGAGTAGGAAAGTCTCGAACTAATTGTTAGCGACCGATACAACAAACAAGATCAAACAACTAAGCGTGACTCGCACTTCGGTCAGGCGCTTTATGTTGTCCGCAGGTTTGCGTTAAGGGAGCTATCGCTTAGTTGAGCGAGAGTGAGTTCAGACTAAGTTATCGGGTGAATAAACTTTAGTTCGAGACTGAGGTTTAAGACCTGCAGTCGAGCTACTTAAATACAGTTTGGGTCGTGCTAAATATACTACAAGTGTCTGCAACGGTGTGTTAAACACACGAGACCCGCATGGTGAATGCGATCAAGTCCAGAAAACTAGCATAGCAGGATTACGATGAAGGCGATAAGATAAGATAAAGCATGAAATCGTAATACAAAGAGGTGATGGTTGACGAAGCGGTCGTGGTGGTAGGTGTAGCGTGTAAAAGTGAGCGGATGAATATGAGGTATTGAATGGATGAGGTCGACATGGTCAAGGCAGGGAGCGAGTGGATGGATGTAGTGGGCTCGACAAAGGAGGAACGCGTTGGTACAATGCAGCTCGGAGCTGGCCGAGGTTGGAACGGAACAAAGGGAATCGACCGATATGGTGGGGGGGAAGTGACATGGTGAGTGTCTTGATATATAATCTGGACGTAAAAAATGTATTTATATGGTCATTCAAACATGAAGTTCAGGACAGCTAGCAAGAGGACAGACGGGCTCAACACGGTGGTTGAACAAGATTTAGATTGGCATCCAAGTCGGATTCATGATCGAAACGGGATGATCGGCCCGTATGCCGCGTCGCGTGGATGATCGAACTTCCCGGTGGTTGCTTCCCCACCCTACATCCACTACAAAGACTTGCTTTATGTCCTGATACAATAATGGCCATGGTATCCTCTGATAAGTACTCAACAAAGCAGTGGATGATCCCAATGTGCTCATTGTTAAGGCGGTTGCTTGTTTTTAAGGTGAGTGACGACCAGACATTCGCCCAGTCACTGCCCATACCCTCTCTCCCTCACAGCCGCCATGCTCCGACACCTTCCGCTCATAACTCGTCGGATAGAATTCACACCTCTTGCACGTACTCCTCTCCCTTCGATAACCGCACGCCGGGAATTTGCTATCGCTCGGGAGCACAGTTCGTCACCTCCTCCTGTCGACCCTGGCTTGCCACTGTCGGACGTCTCGGACGCTAGCGACGTCTCGATGCAATCAGACGATGATAACCTTTCAGGAAACATACTAGAGGAGGACAGCATTGATGATGAAGATGTCAAGATTATACCGAAACCTCCTGGAGAACCTGGCCGCCCGAAATCCGGCGGCTACAACCTCGAACAGACCCTCTCTTGGCCAGATGCCATTTATCAACAAGTTGTCGTATGTCTCTCCTGCTGAGGCTTCTCTCCCGGGCTTACCTATCTCTTCCAGAATCACGTCCATCGTGAAGCTCATCATAGACTTGAAACCAAGAAGAGCTTCAAGAACCAAAGCGTCAAACAAATCCAGGCTATTTGTGATGATGTGAGTCTTCACTGGTTGTCGTTAACTGCCGACCGCTCACTTGACCTTAATGTCGTAGGCTGTGAACGAACATAGCATCCTTCGAGTCTATGAGAATGCATGGCCTGTCCGTGATATGCCGAAGCTCCGGTTGAAGTACACGTCTGAGAAAGTGCGTCGCCAGAGAGGCAGGAAGATGCAGCAAAATTTAGCTCGGGTACATAACTCTTCTTTATACATCTGACAACGACTTGCTGATTGTACATCTCTTTTGTTTAGATCGTACGTGATGGTTCCCCAGGTATCGATTTATGACCGTATATCTGCTTGACGATCTGAAAGTGCACCATTCTGTAGCCTTATTCTTATGTCAAACTGTAGCTTATAATAATTCATCTACACCTAGTTACTCCAGTGCGTAATAAATATCATCCACAGATGTAAAATTTCACAACCATAATTCTGGCTAACGACGGGCATAAGGACTAAATGTTACTTTCCTTCATTCCATGGTGTCGCTTTCATGTTGTAAATAAAGCACCTACGCACCATGTTAGCACACTATGAGGTGTACAGAAGAATTCCTGTTAGAATATGAGTACACAAAATATTCTCAATGCTAGAAGCGACGTTACCTGCTGGCGCTGTGGGTTCAATTTCGGCTTTAATAGGAGTTAAGGAATTTTGCCGATGAAGCAGAATTTGATCTCGGATGATCGTGCTGAAGGGCAGCTTGGTCAGCAGCACAGCAGACGCTGCAGCGGGTTGACTGTAATCATGATGGACTGTATACCTTCCAGGCGTCCAGCATGTTGCGACAATCGCCAGTATGTATGCTCAGTGCTTCATTCAAATCTCCGTATACTGGAACTCTTGGGAAACTTATCATCGGTGAGTGCGCGAATACAATCCTCAGCACCCGGCTCTGATGTTAGGGCGACCAAGCCTTTTGTAAAGATCCAGATGTTGTACCACACACGTCAAGGAATATAGTATTTATGGACGATGTGACTCTGCGGATGTTGGATACTTATGTGGAATAGGTCAACGGCTGTCCTCGAACCCCGTCGATGGTCATTATATGTCCCCAGTGAGCAGTTTTCCCCCTTCACATTCAATAATATCCTGACTTGATCTAGATTGATAAATGTGGGAGTAACTGCCAACGAAAACCTCACCGTTGACCCTTACGGATGTTCACTTGGTTGGGGAAGCGAACTGTCCCAGACATAGAGGAATGAATTTTGGTAGGTTCAATTCTTACGTGGCTCGCATAGACTGATGTGACATTACTTTTGTACAGCATGTGGTTCGTTGACTCTGCTGGGAATATCTTAATGGACTGGACCTGAGACATAGTGTTCAATGAGAAACAGCGCGTCCTTGGAAGCACCAGAAAAATATGAATGTGTTCATTTTCCGCTGGAACTGCCATCTCCACCCCATTATGTGAGGAAGCCTAAAAACCGGAAAGATTCAGAGTTTTCGATGATCCTCGTCGCCTCTGAAAGCTACCTTTGTGGGTTCGTATCCCATACAATTAAAGTGCGAAATCCCTACTTTCAATCCTGATGACGTCTAATTGCGTTCAACTCCAGCCCTATCAGCAGTCAATGTCTTCCAGGCTCGTTGAAGAAATCAAGTTTTTTATTCCCTCCGGGCCGGACACCGGAATTCGCATCCTTTGTACCCCGCTTGGTCTGCGCTCTTTCATTGACCACATAGTCCTTTCCTCTCGAACGAAGCTCCTTCACTTTATATCACGAATGCCACTACTAAAGGTGTGATGGATTCACACTTTCGTTTTGCAGCATCAGCCTAATAGTGCACACTTAGGGAGGTTCAGCACGCGCTCCGACAGGGACCCGTGGAAGGCCAAACTACCTGCAAACACTCTGCACGAAGCTATCGAATAATCTCCCTCATGGAGACAACGTTATTTCTGCAGAGGCCAGCAAGTCTTTTATCGCCATCGCCCAAGGCCTTCTTCGCCACTTCGAGCAGTCTCGTAACAAAGCTTCGACTCCCGAGCTCAGAAATGTATGGACAGGCCTTGCCCCATGGTCTATGCTCATCTTCGACCACTGCATTATTTCCTGTCGAGAGGAGATCCATCTTCAGAGCTTCGAGCATGCTCCGCTCGTGTTCTACATTCTCAGCCTTCTCGAAATTCTGTCTACCGACAACCAAGTTCGTAGGGATATGGCGGGTACACCAAATTTCATTTCCAGGTTCACCAAGGCATGGATGTGTCTTTTACCGGCCAATCCTTATCGGCTACCAGCCATGACGGTCATAAAGAGATTTGTGCCGCTGAACAAAGCCACCTTCATTTCCTCCATTGATTCCTATGCGAACCAACTTCCCCTTTCAGCATTGCTTTCTCTTGAAGAGGAGTTCTCCCTGAAAGGTCGCGATACGGATTACACTCAATTGCATTGTGTCTTACATTCTGTTCACCAAATCGTCCGTGGATCTAGAAGAGAATCTGTATTCTGTACCACGCTTGCAGCCATTTGCCTGCTGAAGATCACATGCCATCTCTCTCGCAAGCGTTTCTCTCGCAAGCGCATAGCTCGCGATCTTGACAGCAAAAATAAATGCGATGGCGCTCTGCACTGTCTCGTCGAAGGATTTGCCTTCTTTGCTAGACTTGTGCAGAGAATGAGGTACACCATCATTGCTGAGGTTTTGCGCTTCGGCTTGTTGAAAGCGATCCTTCGTTCCGAGACCCTGTTCAAAGATCTTTCCGAGTTCCCCCAGGTGCAGGAGGCTCACGCAATGTGTCGCCAGAGCTGGAAGACCATTTTTACCAAACTCAAAGGGTCCATGGTATGGTCACCCGTACTGCGGCAGTTCCATTGCCAACTTTACCAAATAAGCGACGTTGACACCGCCACTTTTGAAACTGTTTCTCAGGGTCAGTGGCTACTGCTGGTCCATATCGCGGAGAGATATACCGGTCTTTATGAGCGAATGCGCGTCGAACGCGTTTGCCACTTGGTACTCTCATCGCTTACTATGTTTGGGCAGTCCATCTCATTACATTTTCTTAGTGTGGTGTGTCAGAAGGCCTCATGACTTGCTCCAAGTGCCAAGATACGTTCTATTGTTCGATCGAATGCCAGAGATCGGACTACCGCGGTGAGCACAAGGAAAAGTGCAAGAAAAATGAATGTAACTACCGTGCTACTACACGTGCCGCGATCTGAACTAACATCTATTTCCCAGGCCTCGCATCTGAAACATTCAAGGCCAAGCACTTGGCCTTCTTTACCCACGACATTGTCGCCAATGAGTCTCGGGCACGAGTGGTGGAAGTTATGATGGGTCGGTGTGAATTTGCTCGAAACGCCAGCGTCGCAGTGCGAGACGTGATCACCATCCTCGATTTTACCGATGGTCTGACAGAGCCTACGTTCTGATTGGCGCGCGCTGATGAGCAGGAGTGCGTCACTGATGGCATCGCCTTAGCGGATGTTAGAGTACTGGGCGGTGAGTATGGGCCTATCGAAGCCTTGATTAGCCTCTCGTAGTAGTTATTATACAAATGCTGGCTCTCAGAATGTCAAGTCGGACAACATTGCTTTGGTGTATATGCACATTTTATGTATCAGACCCAGTCTTATGTAATGCAGGATAGCTTGACGGAATCAAAAGAAATGTTGAGAACCTCCACACCCGTATGGACTGTTCCAGTAAGTTGTTTCAAAAACCAATCTGCTTCCCTCCATAAACCATCTGTCTACGATTCACTGGGAGATTCGAATGTAGGAGCTATCAATCCATTGAATATGACGGGGGAATGTTCAGTCCTTTCCAGCGAAGGAATTTCAGTATTTCGCCAACGGTTCTCTGCCCATTGTCATTCCCAAATGTACGGCCGAGGTGAGCGTTTGCTCTTAGATTCACTCCCTCTCCCAACTTTTCTAACTCCTCAAAAAAATCGACCAACACCAACATTGCCCTCTCATGCGATTGTACAGTAAACTGAACAAGTCTTAGCACAGGTAGCTGTCCACATTCAAAAGATACTCCGTTGAGTTGAGGAGTATCCAATGGAGCAAACATGCCATGATCTGTCCTTGACAGTTTGCACAATGTTTGGACAGCATGCTGCAGGAAAATCTCACGGAAGGAATCAACTTGGTGCGGTGCCCATCTACCAAGTAACAGAGCCCATGCCGCAACTAATCGTCTAATACTACGGCAGATTGACTTCAACTCGACAACTGAACAGAACTTGACCTACCGAAAACTGGATGCTATATGACCGGTCCTCAGCAAGTTGCATAATGATGTTAACGGAGCTTACCAATGATCGGTCTGTGCCATGCACATAGAGAACAATAACAGAGCAGCCATGTAAAGGCAAGAGCTCTTGGTGGGCATACATGAGAAACCACCGGAAGAAAGAACAATATCAGGTAAGCCAAGGTCAGATAACGCCATCTTCGGCGCAGTTGGTCGGGAACTGGCTTGCGGATAAGCCATGATCTAACGGCGGTCAGGATAAAGCTAGATGGTTATATGACTAGGGAAAGACAGTATGAAGGGACATAAATCAACGACAGGATGGTAGAAGTCGACAAAGCAAGGAGCGCCAAGATACGATGAATCGGAGGTCCAGGGACATCGAGGTCCAGTGACCGTGGAACAGGTAAGGATGAAACAATGGTGTCGGTAAGATTCGTCAACTGCAACATGACGTAGTATTCCACAAGGATTTGCTGTAACCGTTATACGGAAGATGGACCGAAGCCGAACGCGCCCTAATGTCCATTTGTATGGCATGGTATACGGCTGTTCCGTCTCCGTCAAGTGCTCTTACAGACGGCCCCGCCGTATAACGCCATAATACAGCTTGACTTTTGATCTTATCTAAAGCTTTTTTTCAAGCAAAAATTATCATGCAAAATGGCCCACCGCACAGCCATCAGCTAATTGTGGTATTGCCACGTCACTTCCATCACCTTCTCTCCTCCGCAGTTTGACTCTTCGCAGCTGTCTCATCAATTCTCATTCGCATTCAGAACAGAACGCGTAACTTTTCCTTAATTCTTGGATACCTCTAGCTTATATCAACGCAGCCCACTTGGTTGCATAGGTGCAGTTTACCCATTCTTGTGTGATCTTGGACACATCTGACTTGCAATGACTTCCCCTCTAATATTTGTTGCCCTTGGGTATAGATTATCTTATTTGTCTCTCAAGTCATCAAACTATGCTATAAATGATCTCTGGTAAGTCTATATAAGTAAATTTATTTCGTACTCAGGTGTACGGTCGTCAACGACCATAGACGGCCGTAAAGTACCTGTACCGACGCCGATAAGACTTTCAAACTGGCCATACGGTACGGTATACGGATAGTTCTGTAACCGTCTGGGACCATGGCTTTACGGCCGTATACCGTATACGGTACGGTGCGCAGCCCTAGGACTCGGTGGACACCAGAGTGGCCAGAACAATAACGACACGAATCTGTTCCGAGTCCTTGGCTGAACCTCTTCCTATGAGCCATTTGTGATAATTAATGGCGATACCGGCTGCGTCATTCATTGAGGGTTCTGGTCATCCGAGAAAATTGGTACAGCTGCGCCTCTTGCGAGAGCCTCATATATGTCCTCAAGCTGTGTTAATATTCCTCCGGATGACACAAGTAGACGATTGTGGGGGATTGCATGAAGGTCTGGATGCTTTAATCAAGGTTGATGCCCAAGAATGCTGATGAAAAAGTCACACAATTTGTTGTTCAACGTCTTAAAGAGGAGGCGGCGATGGATGGCGATCTCGAGCATCCTTTCTCCGAAGCACACAATACGCTGAAACTGTCCTGAGAGATAAGGTCACAAGATGTCGAGAAAGGCACGGCAAACTAGAAGGTGATGGAGCTTACGATCACGTGGTGTAACTCTTTGCCAGGGTACAGCGGGTACAGCTTGAACGTACATAGGGCTCTTCATATTGCATGCATTCTGCCGACGTGGGGGGAGAGTTATGCAGCGTGTCTACCTGAATATTGAACGCTGTCCCACTTTTTTTCTCCCATCCAGTAGCGAACGTGACGTTTTTGACGCTGTACTTGTATGTGTAAACACACTCAAGCCTTCGATGAACTCTTCGCTCACGATGGCATCAGGTAAACACGAAAAATTATCGCGCCTGACCAGCCCTCGTGGGCAGTGTGGCCATGGTTAACGCCGTTCAAGCTTCTCTTATCTGCATCCTTGACTTCTGATTTTTTACTAGCAAATCATAATACACATTCCAGACCACAGGTGACTCAAATTACCTCTGCCTGCAGTCTTTCTTCCGTCAGAGAGCGATAATATTTATAGACCATGTAGGAACATCCATCGCTTAAATCCAGGGTCACCGAATCCGAACGTCCTTGTTTCTGCATCATCATGCCCCAAGTGAGTACCAGTATACTCCGAATCAGCGCTTTGGAATTGACATACTGAGTGGTAGTACTGCTATATCCAAAATATAAGAAATCAAGGCACAATAGTCCTTGTTGGAAAGCAAATCGTTAACGGGATAACTGTCTCCAGACAACTGGAAGAGACAACGGGCAAGGGCAAGGTGCGTGTACTTTTCGATATTTTTACACCTAGGAATAATTGTAATGCACATAGATAACCCCCATGGGAGTATGTTCATTGTTCACTATCCTCAAATTGCCGTGGGTAGCTCAAATGTATTCTAGATTGATTATACATTTGTCTTCAAAGATGGCGACCAACTCTCGTACAATGTTCCCATTGGCTACGAGAAACCCCATAAACCAGCCCCATGAGTAGATTCCAATGTCTCCGCTAGATGTTGGCTGATGTCTGGCAACAAGTTGAGGGACTGATTTGACCGAAGGTCCTACTTATTATGGCTTGAGAAAAATCGTGGACCTGGAACTCAAATCCGATGCATGAAAACTATCGTGCCATATGTTAGTCTATATCACCATGTACATTAGTGTCCTTAAACAGCCAGATTTGTTGTCTCAAGTGTCCTTTGCATGGTGGGAAGAAAATTGTTAGATCAATGCAGAAATGTGATAGGAACCTCGTAGGGGCGACAAGCTGCAACACAGTCCGGCAATTTGCCATGCCGCTATGAAAAGGCTGTGATTGGTCGATCGCGACTACGTTAAAGGTGCAATCTCGGCTTGGCTAGGCATGAGCTGAGTCGGCCTGAGTTCGATCGGGGGGCTACTCCATTATAAATAGACGAATGCTCCACCCTTTACAAAATTTCACGTTATGTACGAGATGAGACTTCGATAAGTGTCGCTCACTGCTCAGTACCGAGTCTCTTTGAATGAGTAAGCTTCGCTAAGATCCCCATGCTTATCGTGATAAACTAGGATCAACCGGTCCGATCCGTTCTTTGTTTGAAGGTATTGTTCTCTGACTTCTCACTACCAGCCTGAGTCACTACTTCATACTTCCATAGCTCGACAACATCGAGTCCGGACTCTGTCGAATCCTCGATGTATTGTCACGTAAAAGCAGAAAATTTCCGTGTCAACCAGCAGTTTGGAACCCTCAAACGAAGTTCTTGGTGCGTTTGACTGTAAGTATCTCTCTTTCTTTGGATAACTCATAACTCATAGCCGTGTTGTTCTCTGGAGAAACAGTGGATGTGTGAGCTTGCAATTGTATGATTACAAACACAATATGATATCTACGTGACCGAGGATGCTATAGCACAAACTCGACACTGGTCATTTCTTTGGAGGGATATGAAGAGGGTCGAATAGAAACTGGACGAGAAAAGTGCGCTCTCTTTCTCCTGGCTTTTTTCTCATGCTCAACTTCATGCGCTTGCAGAAATGGTCTGATATCGATACCATCTATGCCGAGAGCCTACCTCTTGGTGACGTATGTCTGTCGTATTGGCCCTTCATCCTCTGTTTGACTCATGTTCAGCTTGATACGATTTAGAAGGGAAGGAAATGTAATATCACCGTTAACGCTGAACGCATACAGTCCCCTCTACTAGACAGAAGAATCATCGAAAACGTGAGCTGCGGATCTGCCTGAACCCCTGCAATGCATCCTGATTGGCGGTGACCATCAGCGCTCCAAGGGGCATCAGTACGCTACCACGACAAGAACCCAACAAGGATGGACAAAGTGCAGGTACGTCTCTTCCTACCTCAACCAGCTTCTCTGAACTGACTAGATCACTATCCAGGATTCGGTCAGATATGTTCGCATCCGATACAAGCCTCCATGCACCTTGAGCAGAACTAGAATTTCAAAATTAGCTGCCAATAATACGAAGACATTCAGCGACATAAGTTGGTCTGTGTCCTTGAAGGCGCGGTGGTGCCGAGGAGGCCTCGGGAGAATGGTTGTAGTCAGAGGATAGAACTCCGGGGAAGAAGGCCGTGCTTCCGTGAAGTGGATATGCGCATCCTTCCGTGATCGTACAGGGTTGCATGGTGAACTTCTCCGTTTTCTCATTCCCTCTCAAGCTGACGTTCTGTAGTAGCGATTGGTATCATCAAATGCGGCCGAAAGTATCTGGATAGAGGAAGCGTTATCGTACGTGCTCTAGTCTCGTGTCTCTTCTTCGATGCTTACGTCGAGCTCAAGGGCCAACACGTTCACACGTTTCATCTCGGACAGCATAAAGGGAGAAGGAGACCTTCATATACTTCCTTCCATAGTGGCTCGGTCAAGGCATCTCACATTGATGCAGAACCTGCCGCCTCATCGTTACCTCTTTCCCCAATACCACCAGAGCGAAGTACCCTCAGATCAGCTGTTGCGCCTGCCTTTCGCTATCGCGAAGGATGATCAAGACCTTAGCGAACGGAATCAAAAAATGCTGCTATTGGAACGGACGATGGCGAAGTCTTGGAGGAACATCCATAAAGGAGGAACGATCGTCCTAACCCCTCGCTGGATAAGAACGATGAAAATGCTATCTTCGGGATTGTCGTGCTTTCGTACCATGGATTGTTTGTTCGTCAGTCGTTCGCTGTTCCCGGTGGCGTGTTATACGAGTAACGACGCACGGAGTGGTCAACCGTTGCCGTGTTGCGACGTCAACGGCTGGCTCTACTACAGCGGGGAAGTGTAGCTGGAGGATCTCCTTGAAAGAGGTACATTTTTCCGCACTTGGACGTTCCTTAAACTGGCGCTCATGCGCTGGCAGAACTGGCAATTCAGATATTGACAGGAAGAAATCTTACCTGAATCGATCGCCTCTCGCACGCTGATTGATTCATTTCTTCAAGTCGGGCCAACGCTGCACCTGCTCATATCCCCATGTTGTTTTGAATGCCGTCCTTGATTTCCTTTGCCTACCTTCTCACGGATACTCTCCGGCCCTAGTCCAGGTGGCGAAGGCATGGATACGCGCTGTTGTTTATGTAATCATGCTGTCTTCCGTACACCAAATACATGCCTCCCCATGACTATGCGTCATTGATACCTGCTAGACTTCAGAGGGAGGGTGAAAAGATCGTCGAATTACATGGCTGGCCTTCCTGCGTTTCCGCCTCGTGAGCCCCATCAAAAGTTCGATACAGTCAAAATAAGTCAGATACAAGGAACTGAACCTCGAGATGTAACACTATCAGCCTTTAAGTCACATCCGACCTCAGCTGCTCAGAGGAACAGAATCACCTTCTCCAAAGATACCGATGAAGAGATGATCAGAGGCTCCTCTTCAGAATCCTCTGATGCACGTCGATAGATTTTAGCATTTCATACGAAGGGTACAGGTGCGCATTTTTCTCTCTTGACCAGCTCCTGTGAAATGACCACAGTACCATTGACTGTTAAGACCGGATACACTTCCTCCGATATCAGCACGCCGACATTTACAAGGATCACGTCACGAGGTTATATATCAATTGGGTCGAGAGATATAGGATGTGAGCACGCACGAAAGGCCTAATCATCTGTTCTCAGCATGACATCACTTTTATACCTCTACTAATGCAGCAAGATATTCGATTTGACTGATATACAGATGGCGCGACTCTTTGGGATAGCGACTTATGGTGCGAAATAATGGCAAGCAGGGGTCAGGGACTCTGAGGAGGAAGACCACGGATGCATCGGGTCAACTTGCGGCCACTAATTGACTGACATGCCCAATCCTTACTGTTAGTGTTAGTGTGCTCCCTCATCCTGCTTGTATGGTACCGGCGTTATCTCTCGAGAACACGCCACCCGTGCAATCTTAATCTGGTGACTTTCGTCTCTTGTCTCGTTGCTCCATCATAACACGCCCGGCCCATGATGCTCTTTGGTATTTCACCAATGACTTGCCACTGATATGCAAGCAACATAGGGCAATGCGATCTCTGGCGCGAGACTGCTCGAAAATACAACGTCAATGACTCTACCAACATCCACATTTCTATACATCCAAGTCGCGAATCATGCCTTTCGTTCTTGTCTTTATATCGGTGCTCAGGCCTGTGCCAAATGAAAATCATATCATTTACCCTGGGCCATTGAATGAATGCCTTTCAAGAATACACTCCGTAAGTTTCTTTGATTCTGTGGCTCGATGCTGGTCCTGACTATCATATGTACCAGTCACCACTCGTATTCACCTTGGCCCTCATCTTCCCGGAATATGAAGGCAACTCCTCTTGTGCAATGTAATTGCCAAGACATCAGGCAATGTTGGTGTATGCCGCTCGCCTGAACAGTAACTTTGATTAGGTGAATGTTTTGCCGCAACTCAGCATCCACGAGATCTGATGGTGCAGATAGCATGGCAATAAATGGGAACCTGCAAGACGTCATAGTCATTGCATCTCACCAGTCCTGACGTTGTTTGATTCTCGCTGAAACTAAATCGAGTTCCTACAAAGTCTTGATACCTGGTCTCCAACCACCAAAAGCTCTTTATCGTATTTAGTACAGTGGGAAAGCAAGGCGAATCTATCGTTTCTTCTTCCGGTCATCCCATCCTACTGCGTACGCACCGTCATTCCGGGCCCTGGCACGTTCCTTTCAGTGCACAATGCAGGAGTCGTTGGTTGTAATTGGTTATACCAAGAATCAATGCTGATCCCGAATGAATCCTTGGATGTAAAAGTCGACACCGCTGCTTTGATCCTCATCACCCGTCCTTCGGCCACTGTTAGCGTCACTGCTACCCGCTGCGATAACAAATTAGCTGTCGATAAAGAACGATACATCCTCATCTCGCTCCTTTCGCTAGCGAAAGGATATGTGAGTTTCGCCTTGTTTTCTTCTCCCGGACAGAAAGACGGAAAGTTCGTCTGGATACAGTTGTGCAGACCAACGCCCGAGACACATATGATGGATGCTTGTCAAGACGATCCTCGGTGAACCTCAAGTGTCATTCTCAGGAGGACAGCCATGGTAACCTTGATGACGGGGACGTTCGTTTTGTGGTGAGATTATGCATATGGACAGGATAGAAATCGCCGAAATGCGGACTTGAACAGCTCGACGTGACTCAGAGTGGGCGGGAGTATGACACATGCTATTAAGCGCATACGGTCACCTCTACTTCTCAGAGAAACAATCCATATTTTCAAAAAACGCAAGTATCGCGTCCATTGCCTGAACTCTCCAGTGCACCTCGATCAATCCAGTATCATTTGCATGGGTCCCACTTTATGCTCACAGTCTCTATTCACTTGACCTTTATGATAGCCCACTGGTGCATTAGAAAAGTCTCGTCCGCACTTTCTCAGTATATCACAATCTGAATCAACACATTCCAAAAACTGAGCTGGCGCTCAATCCTCATTTACTAACATCCCTTGGTCAGCTTTATTTCATCCATCCCACCATCACGGCGAAGAAATACAACCATAATTCCAAGCCTATCCTCCATCCAACGATGCTGGTCCTGAAGGGAGTACACGTAGCGGTGAAAATGGCACCTTCCTATATACCAAAGGCGTTGCTTCAGCTCTGACTGTACTGGATATCATCAATATACAATCTTTGATATGATTTCTAGGCACATCTCGATGGCTATGATCGATCTCAGAAGGGGCATCCTGGACTTCAATTGCCGCCGGTTACGCGTGTCTCATGATATTTTCGGGCGGTATTCAAGTTATGTTGTGGTGCCCTAGTTTGTCGGGTTGGATTCCTTAAAACCATAATGTGTTAAATTGAAAAAAAAATTATACTGTATGCAGTAAATAGGAAAGGATTGTTACACAGTAAAGACCAGCGATCAAATATTATCACAGCTGCCTTTTCTGTCATCTAATCAATTAGGCACATTCTGCGGTGACTTTACCTGCTCCATCTCTACGACAAAATAACAGTATCCCACTCTCCTGAACCTATCACCTCGCTCATGACGTCAACGCTACTGCCGCTGTAAGCATCAACCGTCGCTTGTGCGACTTTCTTGCCCTCCTTCGGTAGCATTACCTTCATCGTCGAAACCACGCCCATCACGACAGAATATGGGAGTCGTCTTGTGTGTATTGAGGTGAGCCGAAGGATGAGAGGGATTGGAGGACGAGAGATCTGACGCATGAGTGGATTGCACCATAGAACCTGTGCACGCTGGTGTAGGGATTTGGCCTGGGGCGTTAGCTGGGTACAAGGTACGTGCTCTTGAATTCTGTGAGATGCGTTCAAAAGCTCATCATTCTCTTAGACGTGCCCAAAAATTACGTCGAGCTGGGAGAAGTCAGGAGAGAAACATCCGCGGAGCGTGCACGACGCGTATATGGACGCCCGGCGTTTGTTGAGAATGCAGTCATCAATGTTGAAGCTAGGAAGAGGAAAAATGAACACGCACCTGTGCATACGACTATGGATCGTGATCACGAAGCCACCGAAGGCGGAACTTCAACAGGGAGAAAAAAATCGCAGCCCGAACCTGTGAGCTCGATGGCAGAGGGTGATGCTGCAATCGATTCGAATGGCGGCAGAGATGAACACAATTTGCATACACTCGACATTGGTCCCCTCGATGATGATGAGTCCTGGGTCCAGTCCAGTCATTGTGAGTATGCCGAGAAGCAAGTGCAGTCAAACTAACCGTTATGGGGCAGATCGAGATCCCGAGGGACTTTATTTGCAGGCATCTCAACTGCAAGGACGAGACTTTATAATTTGGCCAGAAGAATACGATGCGGAAAACGATAGCACCAGAGAGTTCTCATAGAGGGTGCTGATGCTGGAATAA
This sequence comes from Desarmillaria tabescens, assembly GCF_030435595.1. Lineage (NCBI taxonomy): Eukaryota > Fungi > Basidiomycota > Agaricomycetes > Agaricales > Physalacriaceae > Desarmillaria > Desarmillaria tabescens. The sequence goes on from NW_026848311.1 coordinate 129,293, forward strand.
TGGGTCTTTGGACGAAGGCAGGGAGGGTCAATTTGACATGTCGATGATTGGAACTTTCTTGAATGCAAGGGGATAAATTTCATTCGCGAGGTATATAGAGTGAGAAGTTTCTTGAAGGTGGGCCGAGGTTGCAACTTTGGAGGATTACAGACAATAGATTTCTTGAGGCTGTACAAAGTATATAACGAAAAACAACTGAAATTCCAAGTCAACACTGGACATTCCACAGTAGAAAAGGAATACACGAACATATCAAGCACGTCTCGTGTCCAGTACTGGAAGCAAGTCAATGTTACTGACTAAACCAAGATCTCAAAAATCCTGAGAAACACATTTGTAGCTAGAATGACAACACGAATTTGTGTGGAGGCTTGTGTGAGTGTCGACATGACAAATATCGTGCACATCCATGACATCTGCATAGATGAGGCAGCATTAACATGCCTGATATTCACCTTGCTACTTTAAAGAGATCAGCGGCGACGGGCAGCTCCACATCCACAAGGTATCTTGGACTTCACCACGATCTTCGCTACCGCCAATGTTCGCAAGCTTCTTTGCCATCATTGGCCTGCGGACGTGATACCAATGTGACGTAGGCATCAATTTCGGAAATCTGACGAGGCAGAGCCCAGTGCTGTAATCAGAAAACAACGAAGCAGAGCCAACAGTTCAAGGCCCCTGACCTCCCCCGTCGATAGTATCGCTCCTTTCCTTTATCACAAAAAGTTAGATGCGAGGAAAGGATTTCGTAGATTAGCATCAGGCACGTCCTGTTTTGTATCTCTCGAAGGGCAGAAGGCCGTTAGTGTGTCCCTGCTCTTGAAGCCTTCAGTCATGAAGATATCTCCATAAAAGCTAGTGCATACCCTGACATTTTCGCTTATAGTCGGCGGTATGCAGCGAGTGAGAACTATACAACGGAAAATTAACATAATTCTGACAAGCGTCTCACGGTGCTTCCGCTTCTTTAGCAGAGAAAGGCCCTCCTTCGCCGATTTCAGACGACATGGCCTGTGAAAATTCCAAGCACCTGGTCTGGTGTGTGATCCATGTCCAGTTCCTCTGCACTTCTTGGTGGTGAAAGGTACACGCTTTCCTTTATAGCATACCGAAGAGACCCATCGTTAAGGTCTCTTGATTCATGGTCCATTTCTTCGAAGACTAATCCTTGTCTTTGACCTGACGCCCCTTCCTATGAACAAGAATATATACTGCACGGAAGACGAAGTGACACATTCAGAATCTTCTGTGAGAATCACATACTCTCTCCACAAATTTTAGCCCTGTATTCCTTGGCCCACCCTCATTGTCATGGCCGTAAGTTCGCATAGTTGTGTTCACACCTCGGCCCATTGCCAATGAATTTCTGGAGCGAACAGACGGCAGTATGAGATACGTCAGACAAGGAGAAATTATGCTCACTCCAGGGTTTGCCCTCTATGGAAACGAATCCTACTTACAAGCATTCAGTAGTAGAAAGAGTAATTGAGTACAGGTCAGATATACCCTGTGCATTTTGGCGACACTTTAGAGGGTCCAAGAGTTGTCGCAGCTGTGATTAGGACATGCATTGTAACTTCAGCTCGTCCATAAATACTATATTCCTTGACGTGTGTGGTACAACATCTGGATCTTTACAAAAGGCTTGGTCGCCCTAACATCAGAGCCGGGTGCTGAGGATTGTATTCGCGCACTCACCGATGATAAGTTTCCCAAGAGTTCCAGTATACGGAGATTTGAATGAAGCACTGAGCATACATACTGGCGATTGTCGCAACATGCTGGACGCCTGGAAGGTATACAGTCCATCATGATTACAGTCAACCCGCTGCAGCGTCTGCTGTGCTGCTGACCAAGCTGCCCTTCAGCACGATCATCCGAGATCAAATTCTGCTTCATCGGCAAAATTCCTTAACTCCTATTAAAGCCGAAATTGAACCCACAGCGCCAGCAGGTAACGTCGCTTCTAGCATTGAGAATATTTTGTGTACTCATATTCTAACAGGAATTCTTCTGTACACCTCATAGTGTGCTAACATGGTGCGTAGGTGCTTTATTTACAACATGAAAGCGACACCATGGAATGAAGGAAAGTAACATTTAGTCCTTATGCCCGTCGTTAGCCAGAATTATGGTTGTGAAATTTTACATCTGTGGATGATATTTATTACGCACTGGAGTAACTAGGTGTAGATGAATTATTATAAGCTACAGTTTGACATAAGAATAAGGCTACAGAATGGTGCACTTTCAGATCGTCAAGCAGATATACGGTCATAAATCGATACCTGGGGAACCATCACGTACGATCTAAACAAAAGAGATGTACAATCAGCAAGTCGTTGTCAGATGTATAAAGAAGAGTTATGTACCCGAGCTAAATTTTGCTGCATCTTCCTGCCTCTCTGGCGACGCACTTTCTCAGACGTGTACTTCAACCGGAGCTTCGGCATATCACGGACAGGCCATGCATTCTCATAGACTCGAAGGATGCTATGTTCGTTCACAGCCTACGACATTAAGGTCAAGTGAGCGGTCGGCAGTTAACGACAACCAGTGAAGACTCACATCATCACAAATAGCCTGGATTTGTTTGACGCTTTGGTTCTTGAAGCTCTTCTTGGTTTCAAGTCTATGATGAGCTTCACGATGGACGTGATTCTGGAAGAGATAGGTAAGCCCGGGAGAGAAGCCTCAGCAGGAGAGACATACGACAACTTGTTGATAAATGGCATCTGGCCAAGAGAGGGTCTGTTCGAGGTTGTAGCCGCCGGATTTCGGGCGGCCAGGTTCTCCAGGAGGTTTCGGTATAATCTTGACATCTTCATCATCAATGCTGTCCTCCTCTAGTATGTTTCCTGAAAGGTTATCATCGTCTGATTGCATCGAGACGTCGCTAGCGTCCGAGACGTCCGACAGTGGCAAGCCAGGGTCGACAGGAGGAGGTGACGAACTGTGCTCCCGAGCGATAGCAAATTCCCGGCGTGCGGTTATCGAAGGGAGAGGAGTACGTGCAAGAGGTGTGAATTCTATCCGACGAGTTATGAGCGGAAGGTGTCGGAGCATGGCGGCTGTGAGGGAGAGAGGGTATGGGCAGTGACTGGGCGAATGTCTGGTCGTCACTCACCTTAAAAACAAGCAACCGCCTTAACAATGAGCACATTGGGATCATCCACTGCTTTGTTGAGTACTTATCAGAGGATACCATGGCCATTATTGTATCAGGACATAAAGCAAGTCTTTGTAGTGGATGTAGGGTGGGGAAGCAACCACCGGGAAGTTCGATCATCCACGCGACGCGGCATACGGGCCGATCATCCCGTTTCGATCATGAATCCGACTTGGATGCCAATCTAAATCTTGTTCAACCACCGTGTTGAGCCCGTCTGTCCTCTTGCTAGCTGTCCTGAACTTCATGTTTGAATGACCATATAAATACATTTTTTACGTCCAGATTATATATCAAGACACTCACCATGTCACTTCCCCCCCACCATATCGGTCGATTCCCTTTGTTCCGTTCCAACCTCGGCCAGCTCCGAGCTGCATTGTACCAACGCGTTCCTCCTTTGTCGAGCCCACTACATCCATCCACTCGCTCCCTGCCTTGACCATGTCGACCTCATCCATTCAATACCTCATATTCATCCGCTCACTTTTACACGCTACACCTACCACCACGACCGCTTCGTCAACCATCACCTCTTTGACTCTTTCTACGAGGGACTTTAGTCCTGTCATCATTTGTCGGGGAGGTCAAAGGGTTGCCGTTCCAAAGTTCATCTTTAGAGACGCTGTGAGTTTATCTTGCAGCTTGGGTTGTGTGTATCGTGTGCTTAATCAGTTCTCTCAGGACAATATCGCCATCCTAGAGTTGACATTTGATAAAATCCTTCAATCTTCCTATAAGACTAAAGGACTCAGAGGGCACGAGGGCACCATAGTCTACATTCCCCTCAAATACTTGCCCAACTTGCTTCCATATGTCACATCTGTCGAATTCGATGTACGGAAGGGTTCCCACCCTTTCATTGGTCTCTTCTTCCTCTTAATTGTCGCCGTCATGGTAGTTTCTGTCTCGTACGTCTGACCTGTACTTCTCCTTCTTCATGTATTCTCACTTTTACCGCAGGAATGGCTACCCCATTACGCACCTTCCTCTCCATCTCTTTCAGCTCATCGTGACAGTCATGTACCATATCTGCCATCTGGTGGTACTCTGGCTGGTAAATAGCATTGAGGCAACCGGATTATTGTAAGTTTATCAAGTTGCTGCCTTTGCTTTTATTAGCATGGCTGATCTTTTTCCGAATCAGCGATTTGAATGAAGGCATTCGAGTTTAAATTATCTCATTCAGTTACATATAATCGTGTTGTATCAATGTTCCACGATATCTGATTTCATTCAATATATGGGTATACTGAGTATGATATACGCGCGCAATTCTGAGCGAACCTGACAATGGTTGCATCGTAAACACGCTTGACGCGTTCTTACAGAGCTAGATGTTTTTATGAGCGCAAAGAGTATGAACGGAAAGATGTTCACACCTACATTATTGAATTATTCAGCACGTCGTCACATACTGTACATACACGCTGTAGATGCATTTCCAAGAGCGTAATAATAAAACACAAGGAGATCTAACCTGTGTCACGCGAAGTCCGTTTGATGGCTGACAGCTAGAACACATGGGAAAATGATCTGTATGCGACTCATCCGATTCCTCCGATTGGTACACTCGTCACTTGCACCCACGGACCACAGTGCGTGCTTTGGTACCTCCCTGTCCTCGCTATATTACCCAAAAATCCTTTTCGTAAAGCCAATGCAGTGAGGGGACCCGACCCATCTAAATCTGCAACCACCCTACCCACAAGCAAGTCGCCATGGAACTCGTCTTGGACCTGACCAAGCTCATCAAACAAATACAGAAAATCCGATGATTCCTTGATGATGAGGCGAATCAAGATGAAGAGGGTTCAGAAGAGAGGCAGGATGCTAAGGCTGAGGACACTGGTATGGTCCCATGTCTTCCATAGAAAATCGACACTTCTGATGTTCTCGCAGATTTCATCTATGATTTTCCATAGGCTAGCTCTCGGTAGGCTACGATAAGGGCACCGTGCAATAGGATGAGGAACGGGATAAGAACCGCACAGAGTTGGACCTCGATGTACAACCGAAACTGTGGCCTCCGCCTCCAAGGAAAGAAGATCTGCCAGTGCTGCGAGGCCGCTGCCAGGTGTGTATCCAATCTCATCATGACAATAAATTATCCTCAATTTGTCGTCCGTAGTCATTTGCGTTTGGATGGGCTTGTCATTTATCGACTTCCCCCTTCATTGCTGTTGTAGTGCTCATCGTCCCCATCCTTTGCCGTTCAGCGAAGACTTTGTATCAGGGAAGACCGAATTTTGTGCACGCTTGGAGCGTGACGCATCAAGGCTTGGTGATATTCGGCACTGAGGTCTATGAGAGTGCATATTATGGTATGATCAATCTTAACAGTCATCATCCTTCGTGATTCAAGAATTATATTCATTCAGTAGCCCGTTAATGCACACAAACATATTCATCACGATGGAGATGTTTCTTCGCACGTCTCGGTATCTTACCGGTGACCATAATACCCTATTTGGCAAAACAAAGGAAGCAATATCAAGGCACGTAGACGTACCCTGCGCGTGCGCAGTTGAAAGACACCATCATCTTCGTCTCTTCTCAAGTGCCCTCAGTGCATTCAATGGCGTCTCTACTTGTCCATCTACACGATTTCCTGCAAAGCTGGCTCTCGCCGCCAGAAGAGGTAAGCTCGCATGTCCAAGTAGTTTGTTGGGTCGGATTTAATGTACCTTTTCCAGCGCTATCATATCGTTACGTGACTCACTGGGTCCTCTGCTTCAGTAAACTGTTTGTCTTTTTCGGTGGATGGAGAGTTATTGGCGAGTGGAGGTATGCCCACCTCTTTCTCTTTCAGATTGCTTACTGATCGCGGCCTCGCGATCCAGACGACGCGGAGTCAATTCACATTTACGATACACACACCGGAAAGAGAGTACATCTTATTCAAAACCCCGGCGAGAGCTGGGGGCAGATAAGCAGTATTACTTGGTTGCCCTCTTTAAACCGGTCCAGCAGATCTCTGGCACTCTCCTTTGGGACCGGCAGGGGAATAGTGGCTATTTATAACAGGGCCAAGAACAGCGTGTGTCCTCTTCTTTTAGCTCGCAACGAGCTTCGTTTAACGGCAGCAGCGCAAATTTCAGGAAGCATTACGTCTATCCCCCTTTCCCTCTTCTGACAGTGTGGAAGCGCTTTCTTATGATCCACGGGATACGCAGCTCGTGGTTTCTAGCCAACATGGTGAAATCAAGCTGTGCAATTTAGATTGGACGTGTAGGCATGCACCCGTCTCTCAGCGTCGTCCTATTGACCTCAGTTAGCTTGCACTCTCAACGTCATATGGACAACTAAATTGAAGAACACCATTCCGAGGTCATTGCGTTTCGTTGACGAAGGCAGACAGCTCATTGTCTTCTGCTTGGAATCAAAGGAAATGTAGGTTTAATGTTCTCCCAGATTCCTTGCTATCCTCATTCATATACCATCAGTTTTAGGTTATGTATCATGACTGAAGATGGGAAACCGAATATAAAATGGTCATGAACCCTTAAATCACCCATGTAGGCATCACCTACCTTCGTAAGGACTAGTAAGACAATGCTAACTGACTCGAAAGTGGAAGCGCCGCTCTCTACAAAGGCCACCATTTGCTCGTTGACAATCTGACGAGCGGATTTGATCTCTACGCATTTCCTCATTCTTCGACTAGCCAGACATTCCCTGTTCCGATGACTCGGGAGCGCAGCATCATCAAAGATGCTGTTTTTGCAGAAGACGGTCAAGTCGTGGTTTGTGGAAGCGACCATGGGGCTGCATATGTATTTTCGTGTTTGAACGGAGGCAAGAAGCCATTGCAGATTATGTATCATGGCAAAGGTGAGTTTTTGGTCAGGATCCTGGTACTACCTGCTGCTCATTTGTTTCAGATCGTGATTATTTGCAGGTATTGGATGTGAGCGGAAAGCAGTGACATACTTGAACGCACTCACAAACCGCGAAACAGGCTGCCACGGTATCAGATCGGCATATGGTTGCCACCGGATCGTCTGGAAGAAACGGGAGCGTCGTCTTGTGGGAGAAGCCAGTAAGCGTTTGAAATTGATGGTTCAAATATTTTACGTGAGCTGAGACCTTTGGAGGTGAAACAACTGAGCAAGACAGAACGTGATCTGGCCGACGCCAAAGACAAGATTCAGTTCCTTATTTTTGCCTTCATTATCTGGGCATCGTGGTCGCATCTTCCGGCTTTGTATGACATAGGTATTCATTGAGTTTTCTGGGATGTTTCAGCTGACGACTGTGAAGGTGTTGGATTGGGTGCTGAGCTGGGTGCAGTACGCGATGGATTGCTTCTTGGTTAAGCCTCCAGTCCGCGTTGAGAACCACGTAATATTATTATAATCAATGTCACGTATTATCAAGCTATTGTAAAGTAGAGTAACATTCTTTTTAAACCTGAGAAATTTAATCAGACCCAACGTAATCTCTATAATCCAACGTTCACGTTCAGCCTTCAAAATCAGGGAAAGACAGATGAATGATCATGACAGGGTTCAGGCCGAACATCGGCTTTGTCAGCAGCCCAGTCACGCATGCAGTGAGCGACTCAGCGACCTTCATGATCATTGTCCTTGGTCAGTGCATCGCTCTCAAGTCTCACTCTCTCATTGCCATTATTTGGCGCAGTCAACGATATTTCTACCTGAATACGCATGGCAACCTCTTTCTCTCTAGCTCTACAAGGTGGAAAATCGACTAGGGCATACGGAATACTAGGTGCTTGGGGAAGGAGAACCGTTTTCTCTGCTGGACGTGCTTGATGAATCTGGAAAGTTTGGTGAGCATATTTTAGTGTATATAATGGCGAATATTCAACTTACTGATCCAGTGCATAGTCTGCCAGTACTGTGTCCCGACATCCCCGCATATTCACGACCCATTTCTTCTCGCCTTTGCCTGCTCTCATGACGACAATTGATCCACACCAACGATACTCTTCACCAACGATGGCCTTGACAGTGTCGTTCTCCCTCAGGAATATGTGATTCTTACAGAAGATTCTAAATGTGTCGCTTCGTCTTCCGTGGATAATCTGCAGTTCGCAGTTGTGTTTGTGGGGTTGGGTCCAAGGGCCGTCAAGTGCGTGGGTGCACATAGGATCCTGCCCATTTCCATTATCCAAGGTCGGTATTTTGACCCAACGACGACCTTGCTGGACGGAATATATGCGTGCGAGAATGGGCCGAGTGACAGTCTGGGTGCAAGGCAGATCATTAGCAAAAGAGGTTGAGTGTAGTATCCCAAATCGCCTTACCTTTCTCATCACAACAAATGGCCGTTGTCGTCTGGATGGCATCAGAATACTTCAAAGGAAGGGAGTGTGTCGTGAATGGTGACTTTATGGTGCGTCTTCTTTGCTGCCGTTGCTATTGGGCAGTGATGAATCATGCAGCAGGCTCTAATGGTGGTGTATCGTGCTCAAGATGCTCGACGCACTGTCAGCGTGTCTGTCACAGATGGGAACAAAGGCGCGTAACGCAACAAAGGAATCTGGTCGGACTCTTCCGAATCCGTTTTGACCATCTACTCCTTGCACTATCCATCTCTTCATCCTCCTGCCTGCAAACCGTGATGGCGGATTCCTTGATGTTGGATACAACTACATCCGAAAGCCCAGCGGTCACGGACGTCGACAACAAACGGGTAGCTACATTCTTCTTCCCATGTCTCTCTCACTTACTTTTCTCTATCCAGCATTCACCATCCTCCTCCACCGTTCCGGTCCCATCACAAGCGATGTCCGATGGCATATCTACAGTCTCTTCTTCGGGGACGAGCCAGCCTAGACGCGGTTTTTCTTTTCGTCCCCAGCCCTTACCCACTCTCACTGTATGCTTTCCGTTCTTTTCTGATATATTACTTTTCATTGACGTTAATATTTAGCCTGTACAAGTTCGTCGAGTGACTTCATTTCTCAAAGGATATCCATTGACTCACTTCCCCTTTTAGCTCAGTGGAAAGGCTCGAGTCGTAAAGCAGTCCTCTTACCAAACAAATCGAGCCCTTGATGATGTATGCCATGCACATTGTTAGCAGAATTTCTGATTGACCTTTGTATAGCTCGACACTCATACGGCAGATATCGGTCTACATCGCAAGCATGAAACACCCGAGCTGTTACTGGTAAACCGTACTGTACCGGATGACTCCGTTTCCATCAATGAATTCTCTAACCAGTTAAAACATGTCAATTTGCGTGCCATGTCAGCTACACATCTCGCCGGGAAGGTTCATGGAGACTCCAGGCAACATCAACAACCGGAGGACAGGAAACAAAGATTACGAGGCACCGATTGTTCCAGCTACAACCTTCGAGTGACAGGTATTGCAACCAACGATACATGCCCCCCAGCTCTCCCTGAAGCCATTCTTGAAGAAAATGTCGAAGATGCTACTGCCAATCAGAAGCAGTTTGACGAACAGCGTCATATCTTTATTTCCGACAGGCAGTCTGCAATACACAAGGAGACGAATTTGATACTGGAGAAACTCTTGGCACTCAAGAATGGCCAAAACTCTACTCCTATATATGAGGACGATGCATATCGCAAGGCCTTTGAGGAATTCGAAAGCACCGAAAGTAATGTGTCTCACCTCCACAAGGCTTCAAGAGTTGGAACTTCAGCTACCCCTCGGCGTCTCGTGGACGGGTCTAAAGACCACGAGGGAAGGGGGAGCCAATCCATGTCAGGCTGGGGCAGGTATTCAGATAAAGATGTAGCTATCGGTGCCAACAAGTCTAATCATGGCGCACCAGTACCCATACGTATCTCATGCTAGTCGATTGTCCGTTGTTAATGATTTTGCAGGCAACCCTGTCCACAACCAGCGATGATCAGACCACTTTTACCGGTGACAAGGCATCAATAGTAAGACGTGTGTTGCTTTCACAGCCTGTATTCACGCTTTGCAGGGCAGCATCCGACCACATATTGCTAAGAAGCAGGTCTCAGTTCCAGATGATAAAATTGTACGCACTAGCTGTTTATATCAAACCCGAACTAATATGTCTTAGGGTCGAGAAACTATCGCCCCGCCTTTACAATTCAAGAGATGTAAAGCAGGTAGGGCTGGATTCCATTCCAAGTCCCTCAAGAGTTCATGGCCCAATTCCCCGCTGCCAAACTTTGCTAGTTCGAGCCCATCATCTCCTCGCGACCCTTGGCCCAGATTCGGAAGACACGCCAGTGATGCTCCTGCAGCACCCCCTCGCATCCCAGGCAAACGCGAGCATGATGTTACCGCTAAGGGAAAGGAGAGATATCATGGGCATGGGAGATCAGCAAACTCTGAGGGATCACGTCCAAATGCTTCCGACGCAGATTCGGATGAACCCCCACCACCACCTGAACAGTCCGCGATGAAAGACTTCCCACCTGAATTTGTGCGATGGATGTCAAACGTGAATCGTATACTGGAACGGCAAGTGCCCTCAGAGCCCCAGTTGTCTAGTAACTCTAGTCCGGTTAGGAAGGTAGAAAAGAAGCGAGCTGGACCCTTCAAGGACCCTATCTCATCCAAGATACACTCGCCAAGGGAGAAATGGATTTTAGTAGGTTGAAAGCTTATGTGGCTGGCATCGACTGATGTCAATGATACTTTCGTACAGGGAGAGGTTCGCCGTCTCTGCTGGGAATACCTTGGCATTGAAAACGGATACGATGTCGTGTTCAATGGAATCGGCGCGTCCCCAGAGGAAGTGGAAGAATATGATTCTGGGGGGCCTACACCACTTGCCAACCCCATGCGGCCTGACTGGGGTTCTCTAGGCTCCCGTTGGAACCTTGATCTGGGAGAGGCTTTCTACGTTCAATTTTGTAAGGACGCCGAGAACCCTGGAAATTACGAGTTTTCAAAGAATGACATCCTTGTCGCTTTTGAAAACAAACTCAAGTACCTTCGTGGGTATGTAAACAAGGCAGCTCCCTTAAGAAATGAGACCTCAGCTCAAGCTCTGGAACGCTTCAATGCCTCACTCAAGCACCGTCGTGATATCTCCAGACCAACGCAATGTCGTCTTACGGTTAGTCTCCCCGTGTTCTTTTGTCCATCAGCTACGTGCTGATAGACGATCTCCAACGTGCAGCTCAGAGATATTCGCTTGGAAATCGCAGGCAACAATATGGACCTTGGTGGTGGAAGAGTCGATGCGAGGTGGAAGTCTGTGTATACGATGCTCAACCTTCTCGGGAGAGAAGGGATCAGCTCAGACAAAAGCGATGGAGAGGGTGGACTGTGTATGGTTAAGCGGAGGTCTTGGCATAGCGACAAGTTAACACAACTCCTCGACATCACCAACAAATTGTACGACTGGAAGAATGCCTACGGTAATGCCCATCCAGGAAATAGGCCACATGAATGGATGAGGCATAGAAGGGCTACAGCGTCGAAAAGAGCACCCATTCGAGGACTGCCTATAAATTTCTACGACCGCGATTGGTACCAGCTCCTTACGGACGTCGAGAAGCGACTCTTGCGTCCTCAGCGTGAAATGCGTCTTCCAGCGTTTGTGGACAATTAGATTTGTATATTAGGCCTAGTTCCGATTACATTCCCCGAAGGTCAAAAATATCCGATGTGACGACTGTCTCGACGTATCACTTTTTGTATCCCTTATCTATAATACAACTCTTTATCGGGCAGTCTTTTGCGAAATATCTTACAAAAAGGATCTAAACGACACGGCATACGACCCGATCACCCCCTTCTGATCGATCCGATGACATGCCCGGTCCCTCTCAATGGGTGTTCATCTGTCTGTCTAGAAGAGGCTACACGGGTCGCTGCATTCGTTTGAGCAAGCAAATTTTCTTTATCATCTGTCTGACTACGGTATGCTTCATAAGCGACGGCCCGCATATCTGAGTCCTGTGTGAAAAGAGGGGAGAGAATATCCAGGATTGCTATCATTAATTGAGCGGTGACACATATAAGGAGATTACAGACACCATTCTCCCTTTTGCTTGAGGGCTTGAGCAAAGGTGCTGGAACGCTACTATGTCATGGTATCGGTTACTGGGGGCGCGCATCTGCAGAAGATGCTGTTGCTTGGACCGACGGCTTTGCTTTCGATAGTACGGCAGGCCTCATCTCGACAGGACCTGCGGGGCCATCGAGGATAGTAGACGAGGTGGGTTCGAGGTGCATGGCACGGCAGAAGGCTTGGAATTGAGGACGCATTTCTGCTCGTGTCTTTGGGGTTAGGCTGCTGGAAAGAGTAGTGAGATGGATGTAGCGGTTTGTACGGATAAGATGCTTACACCATGGTATTTGACATTAGATGTACCGACTGGAATGGGGACTTGACGCCTTCAGAAAGGTGATGTAGATCTTGGTGTACAGCGTAGGCACCTTGAAACAGGCTTGTCAGATGAATAAGCTCCTTCGTACCTCCCGATCGCGATAGTCTGAGCAGTTGGACGTCATCCGGATTTCCTGTTTTCAGATGAGCGACGGAGTTATTTCAGAGTGTTAGGCCTAGAAAAGATTGGTTGATTCGTCGCCGATGAAGCCAAAATATGTGCGTATGACCAATCATAGAACTTAATTTTCAATACTCGATATTGTAGGAGCAGTAGGAGCTTACTATATTTGCAGCCTATGAATACCCACTCTCCCACTTAGCCTATCACTGTATGGTTTATATGTATGCCAAGGGAGACGATTCTAACATAGGCACATTACTTTTGCATTCGTCCTCGATCAATACCTCCACCGAATGACATGGATGGGTGCAAAGAGTTCCAACCACGGACGTCGCCATGCCGGTCGGTATACAAGCCAGATAGCAAGACATGAGCAACAATGACAAACACGATGACAGCGAACATACCACTATCTCTCAACACGCTGATAAAGTGGTTAATCTGATAAGCTTTCCATCGAAACAGACCTGCTTACAGGAAAGACAGAAAGACAGAGTGAGTTGGCGTGCAGCTTGCAAGCCATGGACTTTAGCCACACAATACCCCCAATCGCGTAGGGTAGCGACAAGGAGAGGGCCACAGATGAACACTCCGGTGTAATGACTCTCGGTACGATTATGGCTTGCGTCACCGCCATCCAGAAGGAGATTGTCCTCAATATCCACCTTCATATAAGAATGCTGCGTCTACGGAGGAGCTAGAAGCTACTGTTTCGGCACCTTCAAGGTGTATCAACGACAGTTATTTAGTGAATGTGGAGTTTCCCGGTTTCTAGTCAGTCTATTGAGGTAACGTCGACACACCAGAGTAGCCATCGAGCTAGGAAAGATTCCTTAAACGACCCTGGAAAACATTGACCGCTGGTAGGATATTTCCGTTTTTAGGCTTCCTCACATAATGGGGTGGGGATGGCGGTTCCAACGGAAAATGACCACATTCATATTTTTCTAGTGCTTCCGAGGATGCGCTTTTTCCCGTTTAATATGATGTCTCGGGTCCGGTCCGTTGAGATTTCCCAGCAGAGTCACCAAACCACTTGCTGTACAAAAGTATCTTCGCATCAGTCTATGCGAGCTACGTAAGAATTGAACCAACCGAAATTCATTCCTCTATGTCTGGGACAGTTCGCTTCCCCAACCAAGTGAACGTCCATAAGGGTCAACGGTGAGGTTTTCGTTGGCAGTTACTCCCACATTTATCAATCTAGATCAAGTCAGGATATTATTGAATGTGAAGGGGGAAAACTGCTCACTGGGGACATATAATGACCATCGACGGGGTTCGAGGACAGCCGTTGACCTATTCCACATAAGTATCCAACATCCGCAGAGTCACATCATCCATAAATACCATATTCCCTGACGTGTGTTGTACAGCATCTGGATCTTTATAGAAGGCTTGGTCGCCCTAACATCAGAGCTGGGTGCCGAGGATTGTATTCGCGCACTCACCGATGATAAGTTTCCCAAGAGTTCCAGTGTACGGAGGATTTGAATGAAGCACTGAGCATACATACTGGCGATTGTCGCAACATGCTGGATGCCTGGAAGGTATACAGTCCATCATGATTGCAGTCAACCCGCTGCACTGGCAGCGTCCGCTGTGCTGCTGACCAAGCCGCCCTTCGGCACGATCATCCGAGATCAAATTCTGCTTCGTCGGCAAAATTCCTTAACTCCTGTTAAAGCCGAAATTGAACCCGCTGTTACGGTTTATTCATTTTTCTTCGTTTTACTCAGCCTTATTACTCATATGCGATCACAATGGATGTGTTCCCACAGTACTATTATTAGTTTACCAATGTGTATTTAAGTAGAGCCTCAGCTGGACTAAACCCCAGCTTCGGCTAAGGTTTAATCTACCTAACATCGAACTCCGTCCTTCGTGACTATCTGTACCATCGACTTTCATCGCCTTTGACTTGCTAGAGTATCTTTCACCGAAGTGCAAGTGAAGATCCTAGTACGATCTAAGTCGATTAGAGTTAGTGGCTAACATTTAGCCGAAGCTCGTCCTACATTGCCCAACAACTCACCGTTGCCCAACATCCTTCTAATTCTTATAATCGCTGCAGTTGCCCTTTGGGTACTGCCACCTTTGGCCCTAGACCCGATAGCCTCGGTGCTAATCCGGGTAGCCATCACTATCGTTCTGTGTCGACTCTACATCCCGGCCCCACTACTTGCGGCCTACCTTGTAGGGCTGTACATTGAATTCTATCGCCCATACCCCACGCAAAACTGAATCTCTTCACCTCCCTTTTCCAAACCGCTTCATTACTGGCAGTCGTATTGCTGGTATTGACAAGCACGACCGAAACTGACGAGGTCTTGTTAATAACCGATTTCGATTACGAAGCCGATCTTAACTTGATCATCACTCTTCTCATTACACTCGCCACCCTCGCCATTCAACTTCTGGTAAACCACCTATCGTTGCATGGTTAAGAGGAGTCGTCGAACTCTAAAAAGAATAGACGTACGGACGGATGCCCTGGTCCGACGCCATTCCCGCCATCTTCGCGACTTTTATACTCTTTTTCTTATCCATCTCCTTGTACCATTTACTCCGCTGTTGCCATCAACAGAGAAGGGTTCGACCTCAACTTCCCTTCCATTACGTACCCAGCGCACCCGCATATCCTCCACAGGTGATCGATATCCCCGCAGCATCTCAACAAACCATACCCCGTCCTGCCTCACCCATTCCGCCGGAGGAATCCCTATATGGAGAGTCCCTCTATGGATCATCGCGACCCAGCTCGCGATCCTCAGAGTCGAGCACTGACTCCTACAGAAGCACTACCAACGAGTCAGTCGACTCAGTCGACATCACAGATACCAGGGGCGTATTCCTCGGCCGAGGAGACTCGCCCTTACCAGGCCTCTTCGACCAGTCTCCAGTCGAAGGCGAGTCAAGTACCCACAGAGGCAGAGGACAAGGCACCAGGGATCTGGTCGAGGGCGAAGAAAGCGCTGACACCGAGTTCGAAGGGGATGAGCTCACCGAGCTCGAAAGAATCAGACTCGAAGACCTCCTCGGTGACCTCTACCCGAACAAGGAGGAAGATGCAACCTATACCGGAGACAACTGGAGCGGAAGGTCTCAGACAAGGTGGACAGACATCGACTATGGAAGCGAGCGAAGGAGGTATATGGGGCGGCAAAAAGATGACTACGACGAAGATTCCGGAGAGCTTGGGCTTGGGGCCTCCGCCGCGTCTACCGCCGGTGCAGATGGAACAAGACCCGTTCTTCCTTGGCCAGCGAACAGAGGGCCTCCCGTCGGTTGGCATCCCGGCACCAGTTGGGTCTACGCCGACCCCAGGGAAGAAACTCCTGTGGCCCGAGTCCCGACCCCCCGGAGCCTCCTTGTCCCCGTCCGCAAAGAGGACGACGCGCCCACTCCTCCCATCACCAGGGCTGAACTGACGGATCAGCAGCTCTGGGCAGAGTTCCCTAACTACAGCTCGGAGGAGCTTGGAATGATTGCCGGCGCCGGAGACCTCGCCCCCGTCCCCCCTTTTACGCCGTCAGTCGCAGGTCGAGCATTCGCCGACCCCGTCCCTAGCAACCAGCGTCCATGGACGCTACTCTATACCACCCTCGTCAAGTCGCTCGAGTTCCCCATGAAATGCCTGGGTCACCGCAGAAATCGAGGCCAGAATGGACAGAGGAAGAGCGGCAGACCTACGCACTCGCCGCGCAGAGATCGCCACCCTCCTCGGGCCTGATGGATTCTATGACCTCCCCCTTGAACCTGATGCCACCTGTGCCGAGGTCGAAAACTGACAACGAGCCGCCGCCCTCCGATACTCTGGAATGGTCGAGCAAGCCGGCACCGACCTCGAGGCCCGAAGAAGGGCCTGGCAAGCCTATGAGTCAGAGATCACTGACCCCGACTCCAACATTGGGCGTTGGAAGCGAAACCAGGAGATCGACCGACTCGCCAGAGAGAGGGAGAAGGCCAAGGATGCCGAGTCGTCCGCCAAACAGTTCCCTCGAGGTCGAGGTGATGAGAGCGGTCCGGACGGTCCTGATGGACCCGGCGGCCCCAGTTCCAACAATCTTTAAAATTTTACCATGGCACGGACTCTACGAAATTATGATGGAAGACATGGAGCGGGACTCCCAGTGGCTCCTAACGGAGGCTGGGGAAGATTACCGTTATGTGAAGCGCATGGGGGACGTTTACCTCATGAAAAACATTCTGGAAGTCGAAACATGGCACCGAGCAGCCATAGTGTGGAACCAAGTACACCCCGACCCCGAAGCCATAAAGCCGGGGTGTGGGGCGTATAGACGCCCTCAACCGATGCCCAACCCGCTGGAAACTGAGGAGTTCTGGGCAGGCGCAGGACCTGAGGACCCTGATGATGCCTGGGAAGACCCTGGCGCAGGAACGTCCAGGAAGGGAAAAGAATCCACGGTGCCAAAACCACCGTTGCCACCGCCGCTGCCGCCAAAATACCCGGAAGGATATCCCCCGCCGGGCGACAATCCACATCTTCGATCATTGTCGCGACCGCCTAACCCACCAGTGCCACCCAGTGCGCCTCCGCCCCCGGATCCCATTCCCCCGTGGAACTTGGCCCCTGGCGCCGCAAACAACCCCTGGAACGATGTCAAACCAAAGTTGATCACTCAACCCGAGTACTTCTTTGGGGTGTCTTCGGACATCACTCGGTTCTTACACCACTGCGAGGTCTACTTTCAGGTATTCCCCCAGTACTATACGATGAACGATTAAGGGCAGAACCCTTATCGAATCACGTTCGCCCAGGGGTACTTACGAGGGGAAGCGCAACAGTGGTGGGTGGACCAATACTATAGGTACCGGACCCCGCAGGGTCACTGGCGGTTTCCTACCTGGGACGAATTTTCGCATGACCTGACAGTGCAATTCCGAGAAGTAGCGGAATTAACGATATGGAAGGCGGAGTGGAAGAGAGTACGGCAGTCTGAATTCAAGTCCGCGGTAGAATTCTTCATGAAGTTTGAGCGGCTAGCTCACAAATGCGAGGAATTCGGAGACGAGAAGCAGATGTTCGAGACCGTCGAAGCAGCAATAAGGCCGACGGTGCGGAAGACGGTTATGCATGGGGACAACGAGCGCCCCACAACCTACGCCCAATGGAAGGCACAAGTCCTTAGGATCGACGCCAACTACAGATATGATGTCACCCAAGGACTAGGCAGTAAGTCCTCCTCGAACCAAGGTGGTTCGGGTCGAGGCAATCAAAATCAATCAAAGGGAAGTGGGTCAAGTGGTGATAAGAAGGACGCCGGGGGGCAGATGGTGTAGTGGTTACCTCTGCTTGCTCGATTGTACCTCGTTCCATACAGAAAATATTTATTTTCGCACTCGCGAGTTCGAGCCCCCCACCCCCCAGAAAGTAACACTCTAGACACTTTCCGGGTTCTACCACTTCCGATATCCGAATCACGTGAAACGCAGCCTCCCTTTCTAAAACATGATCAAGTCACGCACATTACCCCCTCTAAAATCACACGACAAATCTTATCTCTCCTTGCCATTCTGGGCATCGGTTCGAGGCCCTTCCAGTGATCTTTCGAATAAGACAGGGAAACGGAGTCGCGTGCCGCAAGGCTGCCGCCTGGTTGGGACCCAGGTGTAACAAAATGGAGTGGTGACCCAAGCACACCCCGGCCCGGCACATCGCCCCCGCATCAATTGATCACACTGTGTTGGTGATCTTGGCCGAGTAAGGCAGGTCTGGGAAAGAGAGACCGGAGAAGGACTGGGATTGATGGAGTTTGGTGGGAAGTAGGACTAGGCCATGAGAAGGGTCTGGTGAAGAAACGACGGTGACGGATAGATTGCGGCCATTTCTCGGCAGAGGTCAGGATTTCCCAAAGTGGGAAAAGGTGGCAGTGCCCGAGTCGCACCAAGTTATCGAGGGCGAGGGATAATTTCATGCCATAACATAAGTGCACAGCTTGTTAAGCTGACTTAATCGATGACGTCATACACACAGTAACACAAGTAGCTAAATTGGACCATACGCATGCGTAACCAATATACTTAGGATTTTAAAAAAAAAAAAAAAAAAAAAAAAGAAGGACGCCACAGGAACAACGTATGGTGGGGCCGGACAGCCAATGGAAATTGACAAGCTCCGGTCCGATAAGCGGTGCTTCAAGTGCAGAAATACCGGGTGGAGCCGGGACCATAAATGCCCGACGGACAAGTCGAAATGGCTTCCCGTCAAACTCCCACCTCGCAAGAAGCCCAACGTCCAGCGCCTCCATCAATTACTCGCTGAAGCAGAGAAGGAAGAATTAGGAAAGGACACGAAGGTCGAGGAGGTCAAAGAAGAGAAGTCGTCAAAAGACGAGCCGGCGTTGAAATAAGCGATTCGACGGCGTCAGCAAAGGACTTAGTTTCTACTGGTACGCACTCATGTACTTCTAGTCGGACTTATACTACGTATGTAGGTACTCCGTATTATCAATATACCAACTTTTTTGCCGCGTTACCAGTTGAAGAAATTAAGGATGAAGAATCGCAAAACACCGACGGCGTAGGAGGGGATTCCCACCGCTCGACACAGTCTGCGTCGAGCAAAGAACCCTTAGGGGTTGGTCCACCTCTGACACCCCTGCCTGACCGAACAGGGAAAGTTCTGGAGCACCCAGCGAGCGCCTCAGGTCAGGACAAGATGGACGCCAGATGTGGTGGTCGTCGCCCCGGCAGGGAGAATCGGCCGACAACTCCGACGGAAGGGTCTTCTCCGCAAGAATGTCCGCGGGGCGGTTCCTCCGTCAGTAGCAGAAAAGCAGCTGAGGCTGGGAACCCAGGGGACCACCTACATTTAGTAGTGGCCTCATCCGCAAACAATGCTGACCCCCTGGGGGAGCCAATACGTGTGCGTCTGCCTCGAGTTTCCGAGAGTACCGCTGGCATTAGGAATGAGGATAAGTATCGGATAACCGTGGAGGTTACAACGCCGCGCACAAGTGCTCTTGGCCAGAGCCGAACACAGGGCAGCGAGCCCTCCTCCACCACTTCGACGGAAGGTGACCAAATGCCGCCGAGGGGCCTTCACGACCGGCCTGATGACCAACTGCCATCTCGAAGCAAGAAACCTTCTGTCTCGTTGGAAGAAGTCGAAGATGAGGAAGCTCACCTACAGTCCGACATACCGATTACCAAGCCCAAGGGGAAGTCTCTTGTGACCCCCGAACCAACGTCCGAGGTCCAGAAAGCAGTCCTCGACATGTACTACGAACCTTTCGGGACCCACTGGACTCGTCGAGCCCTACGCCTCGCTCGGGACGAATCCGCAGCATTCGCCACCTTGAAGCGGTGGGTACACCCTCGAAGGACGGGAGAAGTAACCATCGACTTATGGGACTCGCTCAGGGAACAACCGGAAATGGCTGTAGAGTCGCGAGAAAGGTGGAAGTGGATGGAAGACTTAAAGAAGCCCCCCATGTACATACGGGGATGGAAGGGGCGTAACGTGTCAATAAACGTGCAATTGGAAATGTTGGATACCCAAGAAAAACATACCGTAAAAGCTCTCGTGGACAGCGGAGCCACCGGCAGTTCCATAGACCGTGCCTGGGCCCAAGGGCACACCCTGAATCTCAAAAAGGCGGCCCGACCCGTTCCGGTTTATAATGCCGATGGCACCAGGAACAAGGGGGGTGACATTACCGAGTACGCCGAAGTACGATTACGAATCAGAGATCACGTGGAAAGAATCGAACTAGCCATGGTCGATTTAGGTACCACGCCCCTTTTCCTTGGGCATGATTGGTTACAGAGACACAACCCGCTCATCGACTGGGATACCGGAGCCGTTACCCTAGCCCGGTGCGCTTGTCGAAAAATCCCCTTTTCCCTACCAGATACAGATCCCTCATCCCGATGGGACGAGTACGAAGAAGGGGATACCATCTTGGTGATAGACTTCGAAGAAGCCTTTCACGTACGGGCAATGGGAACTAAGGCCAACGAGTTAGCCGCTCAAGCTAACGCCAAAAAGGTAGCCCAGTCCTTCGAAGAGATCGTACCGGAGGAGTATCGAGACTTTAAAGACGTATTCGATAAAGAAAATTTCGATGAATTACCCCCGCGAAAGCCATGGGACCACACCATTGAACTCATCCCCAATGCTAATGCCAACCTAGACTGTAAAGTCTACCCTCTCAATCCCACAGAACAGGAGGAGCTGGATAAGTTCCTAGACGAAAATCTATCCATGGGACGCATCCAAGCATCGAAATCCCCCATGGCTTTGCCATTCTTCTTCGTCAAAAAGAAGGACGGAAAGCTTCGCCCAGTCCAGGACTACAGGAAGCTCAACGAGATGACCATCAAGAACAGGTATCCACTGCCGCTCATCGGGGAGCTCATGGACCGGTTGAAGAAGGCAAAATACTTCACCAAGTTGGACGTGCGGTGGGGATACAATAACATCAGGATTAAGCAAGGAGACGAGTGGAAAGCCGCGTTTCGAACAAACCGAGGACTCTACGAGCCCCTGGTAATGTTCTTTGGACTTACCAACTCCCTGGCCACTTTCCAGTGGATGATGAATGACATTTTCAAAGATCTCATCTCCACCGGGGAAGTATCGGTCTACCTGGACGACATTCTCATCGCCTCCAGGACTAAGGAGCACCACAGACAAATTGTGTGAAAGGTGTTAAAGATCCTTCGAGACAACAAGCTGTTCCTCAAAGCCGAGAAGTGCGAGTTCGAAGTGGAGGAAACCGAGTACTTAGGAGTACTCATCAGTGAGGGAAAAATTTGCATGGACCCTGTGAAAATTGCGGGCCTGTTAGACTGGCCAGTTCCATCCAAGAAACAAGAACTGCAGTCGTTCCTAGGGTTCTGCAATTTCTATCGACGGTTCATTCGTGACTACAGCAAACACGTCAGACCCCTGACCGTGTTGACGGGAAAGGTGGAATGGAAGTGGGGGGAAGCCCAACACAAGGCATTTGACAAGCTGAAAGAACTCTTCCGTGAGGATGTGGTCTTGGCTATACCGTTGGATGAGGGGAGGTTCCGGGTGGAAGCGGATTCCAGCGAAGGGGCGATCGGAGCGGTCCTGTCCCAATGGCAAGAAGAAAAATGGCGACCCGTGGCCTTTCTCTCTAAGGCCCTGTCCATCACGGAACGTAACTACGAAATTTACGACAAAGAACTCCTTGCCATTATGATTGCGCTGGAGGAGTGGCGCCAGTACCTCATGGGCGCACGAGAGGACTTCGAGATTTGGATGGACCACTCGAACCTCCAATACTTCTGAAAACCTCAGAAGCTCAACCGGCGGCAGGCCCGATGGGTAACAGAGCTGGCGGAATATCAATTCACGCTACACCACAAACCGGGGGCCCAAAATCGGAAAGCGGACTTACTGTCCAGGAGGGTGGACCACGATCAAGGGAAGGAAGACAACAAGGATGTGACGGTATTAAAACCGGCTCACTTCCGAGCCCTGATCATGCCGACCAAGGAAGAATTGCACGAAAAGGTCAGACTAGCTACTCATGACCCCCATAAATGGGACCGAGGCATCTCCGACTCCCTCAATCATGAAAAGGGGGTCTCAAAGGATCAAGAGCTACTGTGGTATGAGGGACGTATCTATGTCCCCATGGATCGAAGGCTACGGGGAGAAATCATCGCCCTACGGCACGATCACGTTACCGCAGGGCATCCCGGGATAGAAAAAACGAAAGAGCTTGTCCTACGGGATTACTGGTGGCCCCGCATGCATCGGGAAATAGAGGCATACGTCAAGGGGTGTGAGGTCTGTCAATGCACTAAAGCAGACCGCCGACCGAAGAAGACCCCCCTTCATCCAAACGAAGTACCTACTAGGCCTTGGACACACATTTCGGTCGATATGATCACCAAGCTACCCAACTCCAGAGGGTTCGATTCCATCTTGGTTATAGTTGACAGGTTCTCGAAAACCATCATCCCGATTGCATGCACGGAGGAGCTTACGTCTCTTGGCTTTGCCAAAATCCTACGGGACCACATTTACGTGCCGTATGGAGTAATGCCAGAGAAGGTTATTTCGGACCGAGGCGCAATTTTTGTATCCAAATTCATGAAGGAGTTTTACCGCCTCATTCAAGTCACGGGCAACCCTTCCACTGCATATCATCCCCAGACTGATGGGCAAACGGAACGGGTTAATCAAGAGATTGAAAAATATCTCAAGATGTTCGTGAACTACCGTCAAGATGACTGGAGCAAGTGGCTGCCGTTAGCGGCCTTCACGCATAACAACCGGAGTCATTCAGCGACGGGCTTCTCCCCGTACAAAGTAGTCTTCGGAAGAGACGGAGAAGTTATTAAAACCGCGCAGCGACCTGACACCGTTCCCGCCGCATCGAAACTGGTCGAAGGTATCAAGGAGATACAGGAGAAAACGAAAGCATCACTAGAACGTGCCGCGGAGTCGATGAAGAGGGCCTATGACAAACACAAAGGCGAGGCCATAGCATACCAGGAAGGCGATAAGGTTTGGCTGGATTCCACCAATCTGCACCTCCCGCGTCCAACCAAAAAACTTGGAGATCGACGCATCGGACCCTTCACCATTGTGGCCAAAAAGGGGGCCTCCTCCTACGAACTCAAACTCCCGGTAGGATGGAAGATCCATAATTGATTCAATGAGTCCCTCTTAACGCCGTACCATGCCCCAGAATTTCCCAATCAGCCGCACCCGGAGAGACCACCTCCAGAGTTGATCGATGAGGAGGAGGAATACGAAATTGAAGAGATTGTGGGAGAAAGAGATAAGGTCATCAGTCGGGGATGAACCCGTCGAACCATCACCGAATACTTAGTCAAGTGGAAAGGCTACCTGACAGAAGAAAATTCCTGGGTGAAACGTTCGGATATGGCCAATGCCGAGGAACTCGTGAATGACTACGAGACCCACATTCAAAAGATCGTCTGGACGGTAGACAACAAGGGAAAAACGGTCGGGATCGACGATAAAATACCCCGCAACTTACCGATCAAGTATCATGATCCTGACACCCCGTGTATGACCAACATAATCACAGTACCCTCCTCACAGTGTTCGGCAGTAGCACATTCAGAGGAGATTGATCGAATCGTCGACAAACTCCCCAGTCCCTCTGAAGCTGCGGAATACTGGCAACGAACATTCAAACCGGAGTTGGAAAAGGGATTTATCGAAGCCAAATGGCCAAAAGTCACCACAGACGAAGCAGACGGGATACCAGTCATCGACGAGGAGAACGATAACGAAGAGGAGGTAAACCTTCAAAATCTCCAACGCATCCATGAGAACTGGAACGTGGACGATGAAAAAGAGGACGAAGACGATGACGACGAACCATCGTCCTTTTACTCTGAATCACGACGCTCAACCTCAAACAGTGATGAGTGGGAGTCTGATGACTCATTCGGGACGAACGAGTCTTAGGGAGGGGGTAATGTTACGGTTTATTCATTTTTCTTCGTTTTACTCAGCCTTATTACTCATATGCGATCACAACGGACGTGTTCCCACAGTACTATTATTAGTTTACCAACGTGTATTTAAGTAGAGCCTCAGCTGGACTAAACCCCAGCTTCGGCTAAGGTTTAATCTACCTAACATCGAACTCCGTCCTTCGTGACTATCTGTACCATCGACTTTCGTCGCCTTTGACTTGCTAGAGTATCTTTCACCGAAGTGCAAGTGAAGATCCTAGTACGATCTAAGTCGATTAGAGTTAGTGGCTAACACCCGCTTCGGTTTTATCTGGAGTTAACTCGCAGCGCCAGCAGGTAACGTCGAGCATTGAGAATATTTTGTGTACTCATATTCTAACAGGAATTCTTCTGTACACTTCATAGTGTGCATGTCATAATTAATGCTAATGATTTCATATGTTGAGGTTGATTCATTGTTCTTTTCTGTTGTGGGAGCATCTGTTAACGTCCTAGAGGCAGTATCCACTGCTCGGCATCGGCACGAAGGCCAACTTGGCAACACGCCACCAGAACGAAAGGAGCATCGAGAACTATGCAGGCGAGGTCTCCGAATGCGCAACAAAACGGCTTCGTTTGCAGCAAGGGTCTGTTAGTTATTCTCTGACTACAACCTTGCTTGGAAAGCCGCCTCTGGAGAACGGAAGTCTGTGGAGGGTAAAATGCCAGGTGCATCGTTGATATCCTTCTCGGATTCGTGTGCTCATGTCATGTCTAGAGAGGTTGTGAAGATCAGATAGTTGTGTGGCTGACGAGCGCCAACGCGTTGAAGGATATCCTGCTCTCCGCCTTCGCCATTTCCACGGCTCGGACCTGGGTTTATATCCAGATTCAACCGCCAGGTTTATCGACGATCAAAGCATTCCTAGCCTCTTCGGCCGCTATTATTCAGTCTTATGATGCCCCACTTCTAGAAGAAATGCCTTTCGAAGAACAAGCGC
Organism: Desarmillaria tabescens; assembly: GCF_030435595.1. Taxonomy (NCBI): domain Eukaryota; kingdom Fungi; phylum Basidiomycota; class Agaricomycetes; order Agaricales; family Physalacriaceae; genus Desarmillaria; species Desarmillaria tabescens. The sequence continues at coordinate 154,348 of NW_026848311.1, forward strand.
GAACCTTGGAAATGCGAGACGATAAGGCTCTTCAGGTATATGACTGGGTCGTCGTCACAGAAGGTATCTATGCGGGGGATCTAGGATGTCTAGTAGCTTCGTATGAATGGGGATGGGATGTCCTGGTGATACCATGGCTCCTTCCACACGAGTCGCAAGACGTTCGCCAGAGAGGAATGGTGACCGTACCAAATTTGCTTACTCCTGACCTCAATTCGAAGCTTGAGGTAGACCGAGGACTTATAGTACTGGAATGTCCGCATCAAGGGGTCTTGCGTGCCACTGCTGCCCCATTGGAAATTCTCGCTCTTTTTCAGCAAAGTGAACACCCATCTGTTATTGCTGCGCAGCCCCAGGCACCGTGTCCCACCGAATGGTGCTTTGAAGTTGGCGAATTAGTCGCAATCAGCGACGCTGCAATGCACCCGTGTATCGGACATATTTTTCAGATCAATAATAATGACTTGGACATTAACCTGGACAATGACTCTGGTATACATCACTGCCCTTACATTTTTGTTTGCAAAATCTTTGTCGTTGGGGACTACGTCCGTTGGGTTGATACCGGTCGAGAAGGAGTTGTTCAACATGCTGATCAATTTCATATCACGGTCGTCCAGCTCTATGAGGACGGCCACCATGAGGTATGTCCTTCCTTTTCCTTCTAGAATGCTTTTGAACGAACTGGTCTAGGAGTTTGAATGCGCTAAAAATTCCGTTATTAAGGCACTTCCACCTAAACTCGATCCTTTAGTATCTACGATAGGTGCACCATTCTTACCACCCCCGTCGCTTCCGCTGCCACCTTCACAAAGCTATGAGCATTTCGAACACTGGACACATGATCATCGTCTTGTGGGCCGTGAATTTCGCGTACGCATTGGAGGAAAGGCAAAGGTTGTCATGTTGCAGAAGGGCACGAATGACCACGGAGCTCAGGCATACATTAGAAGAGGGAAGCGAAAGCTTGAACTGCTAGCCGACCACAAACTAATTGAAGCGATGCATCCAGCCAACCCTCGAAACTATGAGCGCTGGATTGTTATTAGAGGCGAGCACACGGGAAAGTATGTTCAGGCCATTCGGTATGACAGGGCTGACAAAACGAAGGGATCGCTTCAATGGACTGTTGCCATCATTGAACCAATACTAGGGGAGTTGGACAAGCTGACTGGAGAAAACCTAGAATTGGACTCTGCATCCCTCTGTTTGGAAGCTGAGAGCGATGCGTCAAAATGGAGGAATATGAAATTTAGTCGGAATCTTCGGGAGGAGGCTCGTTGTTAGTCAAGAAACATCCTTGAACTAGTTGTCACCTTGAGGTCGGAGGAAACTTTACTACCAGTGTCTCTCCGTTCAGTTTGTCTTCGTTTTCCGACGCGGATATTGATGCCTTATACATGCATTAGATCTAAGTATACCTCAGACCTCTTGTTATAATAGATGTAGTAGGCAGTTGAAATTTCGACATTTCTTCGCGAACCTCGGAATTAATATATTACAGGTCTGCTCAGTGCTAGTACGAATAAGTGATACTACAGTTTAGACCGTAAAATTTAGAATACGATGTCAAAGTGAAGGAATTAGGACAAGCTCAGATGTCCGTAAGAGAATCTGAAACAGTACAGTAAGCCACCCTCCCGATGCGTGTATTGACACCGCCACGTAGAACTTTCTTGTCACGTGTTCTTCCAACAACAATGACAAGTAGATAATCAGGAAAGACGGAAGTATGGATGGCAAGGAGTATTTGGTCCAAGGCATTCTTCTCTAGCCCGTACATCTGCAGAGTCAGAGTATGGCCCTTGATGAAAGGTACACATGACGATAGGGCATCCTGAAGAACAATCACAATCAGTACATGGCGGGATATTATTGACTGTGACCCACCAGAATGTCTTTGACGGTTTTGAAGGCCTCAAGTTCGAGATACAACTGCTTTATAAACGCAACCTGAGGGGGAGTTGTCTCATACAAAGCCTGGTAATCAAATTTCTGCGGGAGAGGCAAGGCCAGATGTACAGCGGTCTCGGGAGGGAAAGAGGCCGGAAACATCGACTGGAGAAAGACACTTGGCGATAATGATGTCTCGACACTCAGAACCAGTTGTACATAACGGATATCGGTGAAAGTCAACACCTTCAACATAGAAACTAGGTCTGGACAGGTAGGAAGGTGCTGTATGCCGGACTTGTGGCCCTGCAAACTGTACCTGGAATCACCATCATCATGAACGATAGTAGCTCTGATCGTATTTAGGTGTCTGAGCGAAGCGTGATGCTTGATTATCGCTCTGACAACGTGGGCGGGAATGGCAATCTCAAGCCAAACCTGCGATAGATTATCGAGACGCAAGTCCGTCAAGAATTCCCATTCTTCTGGACGACGAGAGGATAAGCACAGGCGTAGGGAGCGTAGGTTAGAAGACGAAATGATCATTGCGTCGCACAAAAATGATCCGCAATCTAGAACCTCTAAATCATGGACAAGTGGAAGAGATGGGACCGCGAAGAGAGGCAATGAAGGTCGATGATCCGGTCGCATCATAGAATAGATATGAATGGTGGGTGAGGCCAGCTGATGGATGAGTGAGAAAAAGAGCTCGAGGGATGATCTATCAAGTTCGGATACGCGGCATGGGAAGAAATTAAGGAACAAGGTGGTGAAAAGGCATGGAGTGTGACCGGCGGTTATGCAGGATAAGAACTGGATAGAAGACTTGAGATCTTCCTGATGGCGAACTGTGAAGGCCAACCGGACAATGAATGTCAAGTCACGCCCCTGATTCGACGAAAGCCAGAGCTTGGCAGCACGATAGGTTTCGACATTGATGTCGAGACAGCCAGGTAGATACCACATGCTTCCACACTGGGTGAGGATGCAGGCGATAATTTCCAAAAACTGTTTAGACGTGGTAACGATTGCCAATAAATCACGGCTCGGGAGGTATGAGAGTATCTCTAGTTGAAGCTCATTGGGAATACCAATGAGTCGTGCTGATTTAGACGCGAGTGACCACCGTCGACCCATGTACATAGTGTATATGTGTCAAAGCATATGCATGAGTGCTGGCGTTAGGAATGGGAAGGGAGTGGATGAGGTTGGGAGAAGAATGCGTGTTTTTATAGCATGTGTGAACAAAGGAGGATGATCCATTTGCAAGTACAAAGGGGATTCCTGTTGGCACGGTCTGACCCTCCGGCAGGCATGACTTCGGCATGCAAGGATGCCCAGTTTTCTGCCGTGAACCTCCACACTCTGACCATGACCTTGCACGCACGCTGGGGGTGCACTTTTTTCAGTTTCGCCATTTGCATTTGACGACACGTTACGGGCTGCCAGAGAGTCGTATCATTGGCGCCATGACGTATACCGTATTGTTGGAGAGTGAAATAAGGACGTTGGTGCAGGCTGAAACCCAGTCAGAACAACCTGGGTTTTGAAGTAGAAGTTGAATAGTTCACCGAGGTGAGAGCCAACATACCCCAAATGTCGCTGCAACTGTTCTGCTAGTGACTTCCATATGACAATACAATTTTCGATGTTGAAGTCCTAAGTTAATTGGCCTAGATGCGTTGTAAGGATAGTATTGAATACGAAGTCGGAAACACCGCCCACTGGGACCGAAAATGACAGAATTCCAAGACAACCGTCGACCGATTCAACCAGCGTCACTTCTCCCATACTACTATGTCCCCCGGAGCGTCTTGTACAGCATCCGATTTTTCCAAGAGGCTTGGTCTGCCGACCAGCAGAGACTGAGTACCAAGGACCGTATTCGCGTGCTTGCCCCGGGCCATGATAAGTTTCCCTTGCAGACAGACCTATGTAAGTGGGTTTGCAACGAAGAAAAATGTGACAATACAGTAGCATATGCACTGGCGATGTCGTTGGACGCCCTAAATATCTGCTACACAACCATCAGCAACGGTTCGGAGCAGGCTGAGGTGGTAGGTGGGAGTTTACCGGACAAATCCCGATGGGGCACTCTGCCGAGCGACCCAGGTGCTGACAAAGCCCTGCTTGCACAATGAAATCAAATTGCCGACTGCCACGTCGGCATAGTACGTCACCCGCTGCAGTGCACGCTGTGGAAAGCGATATCGGATATCCCTATAGTATGGCTCAAAATCGGTACCCAAGCTGGTCATTTCTGGCACCTACTCAGCAGAATTCTAGAGATCTGTGTCGTGCAGTAAAAGAGGGTAAAAGGCATGATTATCATACTTAGGATTTACTATAGCACTTTTATAAAAGCGTTCATGCACCGCTATAGTACGTGCACGCAGAGGCGCATGACAAAGCTAATCACTTACTTACCAAGTTTTCCCATTCCATTCCAAATGCCCTCATGCCTTGAGTAGTGTTTCCAACTCCCTATTCAGTATTATCCTTACCGGAGCATCTAGGCCGATTTACTGAAGACTTCGAGGTCGAAAATTGTACTGCCTTACAGAATCCACTAGCAGAGTAACACCTGACCGTTGTTGCCGGCTCTAACCACAGTGAGTCATTCAACTTCAACTTCTTCAGCTGCTCACTGGCTCTACTGGCAGGCGCCAAGTCAACATTACAGCCCATACCACTCTCTCAAGGCCTGTGTCACCATAATACACAGGGACCAGGTACTTTTGATCCAAAATCAACTTCTGCTACTCAATGCTCATAAACAGGATCCATTTCGACGGAATGTATTGCAGTGACAAATATACGACATTCACTTAGGCGAGGAAGCGAGCTAGACCACTCAACCATCCAAGATAGGGAGAAATGGCTTATGATATGTTCAAAGCCTACGTAGCTCTCATGCACTGAAGTGAAGATGCCTTTATACAGCGAATAGTTCACGACTCTGCTGAGAATACCCCAATATTCAAAGCGGACCTGATCCTGATCTTCAAGGGGCAACAGTGCATCTCCGGAGCTCATTATTTTAATTGCAGACGTACGATAACGATGTCCATGGAATGGCAAATTTTTCATCCCCCATCGAATGTGACCTTCTGCAACTGCTATAGGAATGGTGCCGATTATAACTCAAGGGCATAGTCGACACGGGTCCGGATCAAAAGTTTAGATGATAAGATACATGCAATCGCGGTAAAGAGCTACGTTAGTCCCACGTCCGGGGCTTCTTTCCTAACGCTCCCATAAAAGTTTCAAAAGTAAGAATACCGCCCAAGGTCTCCTGATCAAGCGGCTGTATCCTATCCTTTCGTTTTTCCAGCTGCGTGTCATAAGCATCAGAAAACAGCACTCTCAGAGGGAAGATCCACTCATCCCATAAGGGGATGAAATCCTTAGTGAAGCGAGACTTGATATGATTCAGTCATTCATCATTACGCCATAACTGTGCCTTGTAGTCATGCGCATGGGTTAAATCTGCTTCGGATCTAATGTCCCAATCTGCAAACAATCCATCGGTTGGTTTTTCTTTGTGAGTTTGAATGTCGAAATATACCCCAGCCCACAAGAGAACGTAGAAAAATGATTCGAGGTCATGACGGTAGCGACAAGGTGTTTTAACGGAAGCGTCCAACAAGTCCACGGCCATAAATAGATCCTTCCAAGGGCGATGCGAGGCCCCAGATAAGATCTCTTCGCCCACGTCATCTACGCGGGAAGACTCATCAAAGCTGTGGAGGGTGCCTACAACGCCAAAGTCTTTGTGGCGATAAAACATGACATTTTTTGAACTGATGTCACCGTGAAGTACCCTGCCTTGGACAAACACTCTATGATGGCCTTTGCAAAAAAATAAATTAGCTTATCATGACGAAATTTCAAAAAGGCATCGAACTCACACTCGAAGATATCCAGGAATGCTGTTTTAAATTCTTCAAGAGAATCAACCATCCACAGCTCAAAGCAGCGTTCAGCGACGGTGACCGTCAGATTGCGCATCTCTACTATCTTCTTGTCCAACTGGATACCCATCTTGAAGCGAGGAAGGTGAAGATCTCTTTCAGAGTCGTAGACTCGATGAAAGGAAAGGCGGGGCAGATGATTCCGCAGCTCTGGAGCGGCACGAAGGATTTCATTGATCAAATCGATTTCGAGGCTTTGGTCAGGGTCCGGCCATTGGAATTTCAGCACCATCTCTCTTCGGCGCACTCCATGGCATGAAGGACGAACGGGAAGGGTATATGTGCGTCTCCCCTGCATTTGTCGAGCAACGAACAAGGGATTACCGGTTACAATGAAGTTGCACGGTACACCGTTGTTATCCGTAAATCCGAGCCGCTGTCCCTCCCATACCCAAGCACGTCCACTTCGTGGTGCCGGCCCTGCCGTAAATGGGTTGAAACCCATCTGCACCGAATTGCATCTATTTATGGAGTGCATTACGAGAATAAGGCATGACGGATCCTCTAGAAAGTTAAAAGGAATGGAGCGTAATGCACCCATGGAATCGTAGTACCACAAGGTGATGTCGTAGTTGTTCACCGAAAGAGCGGTCACAAACATACGATAGTTAGCTAGAAAGCATTCGAGCACATATGTACCGAGTTGGGCGTCTTTCATCGTGTAGTGGTTACATGTTGACCTCTCGCAGGATACCGCCTTTTTTCCTTCCGAAGGCGGTTTGGTTTTCGCCATCTCCACAGGGAACAGTGTAACACCCCAGAGTTTGTGTCGTTTTATGCGATCATTTTCTGACTTTGCGGTATGACCAAGGGATCGTACATACGCCAACTTTGGGTTTGAACTTGAGTGTAGTTGATTCAGAAAGACGCTGAAGGATGTCCTCGCAGATGATTTGGAACTGAGCGTACAGTTCGGGTTCCGTATGATCACCAAGAAGGATGTCGTCATATTTTTCCAAAGCCGATTCATTCAACTTCCAGTTCCGCGTGTGGTGTAGAACCTTAGCGACTTCATCCTCTTTTAATCCCCAAATGTGCTGAACCCATTGGCTGACATCCAGACTTTGGTCCGAGAACGTGCATGGGCCTAAGGAGACCTGGAGCTGATGCTGGCATTCGGAGGCGGACGGTGTTACGCGGGTATGTCCTCTCAGAGTGGCATCCATGTCTGTAGGTCTGTGTATTAGCCGATGCTGCCTGGAGTCACAAAGACTAAGAACTCATACACACTAGACAATTGAAAGTTCTCGTTACGGTGAGGACTAGAGTGAGGGTATCTGTAGATGTTCTGATAGAGCCTTTCACTCTATGAAGGGGTGTCTAACAGTATTTCAGGAATTCACAAAATCACGCAGCTTCGAAAATGATGACGATGCGTCGAAGCTTACAGTATTGCCAATTTGTGGACACAATCAAACTTTTATATCCGATTTGGCTGTATAGCAGGCGAATTCTGCTGCTGGAAGGTAGCCCTCTCTTCATACTCCCATGGAATAGTATAGAAAATATCCTGTAAACGTCGATATCGGTCACCATCTTCGTGCTTGCCAATGGGAAATGGACCTGACACATGTACTTATGTCACTGTTGATTGACTAACAATTTACATACCCGGTCCGGAACGCCCCAGAGTCAAATTTGATTGGATCTCGATTTGTCTCCGTCTCATGCATCAGCAGTAAAGATGCCAGCAACGACCTGCGATCTTCAGCCTCCTGCACCGGAGGAGGCAATACAAAACAAGAGGTGGAATATGGAGAGGATTATATCAAGTCCTCTCACCGAATTCCGGACACTGGCACCCGTAGATAGCAGACTAGTACCCTGTGAGTCAAGTGAGTTTCCTAAGCTCCTGCGCGCGCTTCAGCCGGATCGTTAGCTCGTAAGTCTCGGGCAGAAGTGGAAGAAGGATGATAGGTGTGAAATCGGCGATCCAGATGAGTTCATAGTGAAGCCACCCCCATCCGTTGGCCTGTGCTGCGAACCCTCCGATGACTGGACCAGTAATGGAGTCTGGAAGATGACGAGTAGGAATAATTACTATGTACACCGGGTTACAATCTATCTTCGGAAGTTCTTGAAGAGACGTCAGACAGCGATACGGTTGAACATAGGAGATCTTACCAAGGACGTATAGTGTGAGGGCAGCCGCATTCTGAGAGATATCAAAATCTGTCATCCGGCCGGAAATTGATGACGTGTGGATGGCTGAGCCGATATACACAGTCAAGATCAAAAAATTGGTATTGAACGCGACAAAGGTGCATTTTGCAGGTGACCTCGCTAGGAATGGAATTGAGAAATATATCAATCTAGGTCAAATGAAGCAAACCTTGGATTATACTGACCGTATCGCCGTACCATCCTACTATGCATGGATCTGAGCTAAGAGCAGGATCGGGCTGTTCCGCAAAAGGACTCGAGTCTGTCACCAAGCGATAGTACAGTAAGCCAAGGGGCAGAGATTACACGTTTCAGTCATTATCATGATTAAGAGGATATACACCGAGCTCGGGAATGCTGGCCCCAGTTCCTAGAGTAACAGGCAATAGAACGCCGGAGTGATTGCAATATGAGTGATGCTAAACCTAAGGAAACTGATGGATGTGTCGTAAGGAGAAGAGCATCCCGGTTTGCCCAACTGGCATCATGATCAGCTCGCCGACTAGCCTAAAGCACATGCACGCGAGGATAAGACGCGCACTTGGAACATAAGTGGGTCAGATAGATACAGAGTCATAGTCACTTGTTTACCAGTATATCATGATGGCATGGGTTCATTTTATATTCATTGTGGCGCTCTCGTGAATGCAAAGCTCAGGGACAACCGGAAAGATGTACACTTAATGCTGTTATCGTTCAGCGCTATTAAGGCCTTATGAGCGAGGTTTGAAGGTAAATGCAAAGTGCGTACCCATATTTCCAAGGCCAGATCTTGTGAGTTCTTGTGAGACACTCACAGTGACACGATCACTGATCAGTGCACTTTCGAAGTCCGAATGGGACACGTGCGGGTATCATGATCCGTGCGGCGAGTGATTCGGCTGTCAGCGCGCGACTGGTATTAACCGGGGCGCTATGTATCGACATAACAAGGGACGAACCGCGAGTTCTCCAGAGCTCTGTCAGAGTTGTGAGTCAGACCATCCCTGCCAACTACTACCTTGTACTAATGCCAAAACCAATAGCTTCGTTGCCAATATTGAGACGGATAGTGTTAGTTTTTCAGTATGCGCGTTTAGCTGCTTAATTTACTGCATTTTAGTGTTCACCTGGGTGTCAATATTAACCCACCTTCAAGCCCAGTTTGTTTGAGGTCGAAGCCCCGCAGCAAGTGCCACCACGCTTTCTTATAGACGCAATTGTTTTCGGTCTCACATGCGCAGTTGTCGTCGACGACGGCGACTGGCGATGACCAGCAAGATCAATCGAGATCGTACCATCTCGATTTCCGTTTCCTGATGTGTGGCAGGTGTCTCTTTTTACATCTTGGTAGTTTTTTCCCTTTCCCTTTCATTCCCAGGAGCTTAGTTACCCATTCTCCTTGGTTTTAGGGACGGCCCAAATGTCAAGATTTCGGCTACATGAGCCTCGACTTTTCTGAGGCGAGCGTCATCGCTGCTAGGCTTTTGAAGTTCTCCGTTAGGGCTAGGTCATGCACGGTATGTGTTACGTTCTTTTTTTTTTTTTTTAACTAATTTCGGATTAATTTATCTGCCCCCAAATGAAATGTCGCGCCTCTGCACGCTCGTTCACTCTCCCCGCCTCCTTCACGTTGAACTCTCCTTCATCGCCGTCCTCGCCATGGCATGAACCCAGGACTACGTTGACGGGACCGAGTTTTGCCCCGCGTTTCAGCGAGCAAGGTGAAGAGGGCAGTCGTCGACGCAGAGGGACGTACAACGCGGGAGGCGAGATCCACTTCGATCCCGCCGATCATCCCTACTCCGCCACGTGTCCACACCCCGAGGCATGTCAATCTTATCGATGCCCTTCAAGTTTCCTCCACCGGCATGCGACTCTCTGAGGGTTTCTCCCTCGTTGCTGTCGCCATGCCTTCTTTGTCATCACCACTATCGCTGACCTTTGCCTTGTTATTTGAGTGCGAGGCCCTGTGGAAGAGGATTGCGCGTCGACGCCATTTATCGACGTCCGGAGAGCAAGGAAGAGTGAATGTCTTTGTGCCGCAGATTTATTATCTTGGCAAATGATGCTGTCGTGCATTGTGGAGGATGAATGAGCGATATAGCTATTCTATTGCTCTGCAGCGGCCAAAATCTTGCCGTTCCGCTGTCGTACACGTTCCCAGTGGGAGAGTAGTTGAGTTACGTGTTAACACGAGATTATTCGTCCATTCTTGTCAGTTGGAACTGGAGGTCAACGGAGATCTGTCTACCGACGTTGTCCTGGGTTTCGATTGGTTCCAGTTGTTTGCTGGACATGCCTGTGAACATCAATGTGAGTCTACGCAGGAAGTTTTATGCCATAATGATACTTATATCCTTTAAGACACGCCTCAACCTTGGATACAGTTGCATCAATTGTTAGACATGTGAGATAGTGTCGGCCGTCATCTACATTGTTCATTCCATCCGCTTCTGATGATTTCGTTGTTGCCAATCTATTCGAGCATGCTAGTGGTCGGTACTACCTGCCAAGATTCGTATCGTCATGCTCGCATTATACTTCTAGTCACCTGTCGGTACGCTGTTCATAGAAGATTGGGACTGTCGACGCTAGAAGACACGCAATAGTGACAAACGGACGGAATTTCTAATGATTTGCTCATAGTCAGCAATTCAGACATACAGACGATCAGGACAACTTCGAATATGTTCCGTCCAAAGGTGTTATTCATTTTTGTTGTACCACAAATTTCTATTGATCCGTATATTATAGCCTTCGGTAATTTCTGACCCCGTTATGTCGTCTTACGTTGTCCTGAGCGGACACGTACATGCATTCAATGTTGTCGCCTTGCAGTATGATCTTGATCTGATAAACATCAGAACTTTGAGTAGACATGTCATTGTGATGGGTACCGAAGCAGAGAGGTCAGTTGGAGGCGCGTTATGCATGATTACTTTTAAGGTACTTGTAGCCATCTCTGTGCACGCGTATTTTCTGATGTATATGTCCATAGATAAAGCACTTTTGTATATTAGTCACGAATCGCGAATCGTTCAATGCGTCCCTGGGATCTATTCTTATTTTGGTGCCACCGTCGGATATGAAGAAGAGTGTTAAGGACATGGTGACATGGTGTTGCTCAGTCAGACACAGTTGGCTTCCCCTGAATGACCTGTGCTGTTTAGATATCACATGCGATGCAAACATTAAACAGTTCGACTGTATCTTTGAGCTTCCCACTGTCGCAGGTCTTACCCTTTGAGATGGCGATTCCTCCGAAGGTTCACTGTTGGTGTGGTGGGATCTACAGAAAGAGGCGGATATCGCATACATACGCCATATGCTGAAATGCCGTCGTCGTGCTCTCGAATGCGCAACAATTGCCAGGCTAATGTTACACTGCTTGATCCCTTGAAGATTTGTCTTCCCGCAACCCCCGGCTGGGAATCTCTTTTAAAAGACCGGACTGAGAGTTTCCTTTATATAGTGTATATGTGAGTCCATTTTTTCTTCTATGCAGACTGCGTTTATCATCCAATTCATAGGTGTTTATTAAGATTTATATACTTTATCTGTCTCGCACTAAGCACACACGTATAAATCTATTTTTTGCCTTGACTTATCCATTCACGTGCCTTTGAATATCCCTCAGTCGACTCTCGCTTGTATCGGTCACAAGCCACCCTCACGACTACCCTGGTAGTGGATCTGGTAGTGAAACCGATATACTATGGCTAATGCGCGTCTTATAGTTCTCTGACCTTTCGGATCTACTGAGTGCGCAGAACGCAAGTATCGAGTACGCTATCCTGTTCATGTTCACTCTAACGACCTTCACCTTGCCTTTTTGCTGCTCGCTAACTGTCTTATATTCTACATTGCATATCTCTCTTCCATCGTGCAAATCTCTGTTCGTCTGCGGAAGGCTGGCTCTCACTTGTATCGATCATGCATTGTTTGAAGATCCCCGCGTCTGTCCTCTCCTGGTTTCCTATTATTCCTCTGGGTGTACGTATATTTCGAGTTGAGCCTCCCTCACTGCGACTTGATAATGGAATTGATGTCCAATAACATACCTTTTTACAGTTCTGTGTCCATTCGGAACCGCCGTGTGTACAATATTCAGGTACGTTGTCCTGATTGTGCTTGCTCTAACGACCTTTATATTGCCTTCAATCCATCTGCTTACTTTCGTGCCTTGTACGGTCTGCAGAGAGCCTGTTCTGTTCCCATATATTGTTCTCGTCCAACGAGTAAGCAACCGACCGAGCACATCGTGCCGAGTCTCCGGTTCTCTTACAGCGACTCAGCAGACTTAATATCCCTTGGACTGCTTTCTTTCATCCATCCCACCATCACGGCGAAGAAATACAAGAGCAATTCCAAGCCTATCCTCCATCCAACGATGCTCGTCCTGAAGGGAGTACAAGCGGCGATGAAAATGGCGCCTTCCTATATACCAAGGCGTCGCTGCTTTGGCTCTGACTGTACTGGATATCATCGATGTACAATCTTTGGTACGATTTCTAGTCACATCTCAACCGCAGCTTGATCGATCTCAGAAGGGACTCCTGGACTTGCTGCCGGTTACGCGCATCTCACGGATTCCATCATCTTTTCCTGGTGATGTTCAAGTTATGTTGTGATGCACTAATCTGTCGGGTTGGATTTCTTAGAACCATAATATGTTAAATTGAAAAAATATATTTTGTTTTATATTGTATGTAGCAAATAAGAAAGAATTGTTACACACTGACAGTAAAGACTGGCGATCAAATATTATCACAGCTGCCTTTTCTGTCATCTAATCAATTAGGCACGTTCTGCGGTGACTTTACCTGCTCCATCTCTACGACAAAATAACAGTATCCCACTCTCCTGAACCTATCACCTCGCTCATGACGTCAACGCTACTGCCGCTGTAAGCATCAACCGTCGCTTGTGCGACTTTCTTGCCCTCCTTCGGTAGCATTACCTTCATCGTCGAAACCACGCCCATCACGACAGAATATGGGAGTCATCTTGTGTGTATTGAGGTGAGCCGAAGGATGAGAGGGATTGGAGGACGAGAGATCTGACGCATGAGTGGATTGCACCATAGAACCTGTGCACGCTGGTGTAGGGATTTGGCCTGGGGCGTTAGCTTGGTACAAGGTGCGTGCTCTTTAATTCTGTGGGTTGCGTTCAAAAGCTCAATCATGCTCTTAGACGTGCCCGAAAATTACGTTGAGCTGGGAGAAATCAGGAGAGAAACATCCGCGGAGCGCACATGACGCGTATATGGACGCCCGGCGTTTGTTGGGGATGCAGTCATCAATATTGAAACTAGGAAGAGGAAAAACGAACATGCACCTGTGCATACGACTATGGATCGTGATCACGAAGCCACCGAAGGCGGAACTTCAACAGGGAGAAAAAAATCGCAGCCCGAACCTGTGAGCTCGATGGCAGAGGGTGATGCTGCAATCGATTCGAATGGCGGCAGAGATGAACACAATTTGCATACACTCAACATTGGTCCCCTCGATGATGATGAGACCTGGGTCCGGTCCACTCATTGTGAGTACACCGAGAAGCCAGTGCAGTCTAACTTACCGTCACAGGGCAGATCGAGATCCCGAGGGACTTTATTTGCAGGCATCTCAACTGCAAGGACGAGACTTTATAATTTGGCCAGAAGAATACGATGCGGAAAACGATAGCACCAGAGAGTTCTTATAGAGGGTGCTGATGCTGGAACAATGAGTCTTTGGACAAAGGCAGGGAGGGTCAATTTGACACGTCGATGATTGGAAATTTCTTGAATGCCAGGGGATAAATTTCGTTCGCCAGGTATATAGAGTGAGAATTTTCTTGAAGGTGGGCCAAGGTTGCAACTTTGGAGGATTACAGACAATAGATTTCTTGAGGCTGTACAAAGTATATAACGAAACAACTGAAATTCCAAGTCAACGCTGGACATTCCGTACTAGAAAAAGGAATGCACGAACCTAAAAAGTACGCCTCGTGTCCAGTACTGGAAGCAAGTCGATGTTACTGACCAAACCAGCACCCCCAAAATCCTGAAAAACACATTTGTAGCTAGAATGACAACACGAATTTGTGCGGAGGCTTGTGTGAGTGTCGACATGACGAAGATCGCGCACATCCATGACATCTGCGTAGATGAGGCAGCATTAACATGCCTGATATTCACCTTGCTACTTTAAAAAGATCGGCGGCGACGGGCAGCTCCACATCCACAAGGCATCTTGGATTTCACCACAATCTTCGCTACCACCAATGTCGCAAGCTTCTTCGCCGTCATTGGCTTGCAGACGTGATACCAACGTGACGTAGGTATCAATTTCGGAAATCTGACGAGGCAGAGCCCCTAGCTGTAATCAGAAAACAACGAAGCAGAGCTAACAGTTCAGGCCTCTTACCTCCCCCGTCGATAGTATCGCTCCTTTCCTTTATCACAAGGAGTTAGATACGAGGAAAGGGTTTCCTAGATTAGCATCAGGCACATCCTGTTTTGTATCTCTTGAAGGGAAAAGGGCCATTAGTGTGTCCCTGCTCTTGAAGCCTTCAGTCATGAAAGCATCTCCATAAAAGCTAATGCGTACCGTGATATGTTTGCTTGTAGTCAACGGTATGCAGCGAGCGAGAACTATACAACAGAAAATTAACATAACTCTGATTAGCTGCAAAGCATCTCACAGTGTTTCTGCCTTCTTTAACAGAGAAGGTTCTCCTTCACCGATTTCAGACGGCATGGCCTGCGAAAATTCTAAACACCTAGCTTGCCGTGGTCGGGTGAGAGATCCATGTCCAGTTCCTCTACCGAAGAGACCGATCGTTAAGGCCTCTTGATTCATGCTCAATTGCTTCGAAGACTAATCTTTGTCTTTGACCTAACGCCCGTTCCCATGAACAAGAATATATACTGCACGGAGGACAAAGTGACACGTACTCTCTCCACAAATTTTAGCCTTGTATTCTTTGGCCCACCCTCATTGTCATGGCCGTAAGTTCGCATAGTTGTGTTCACACCTCGGCCCGTTGCCAATGAATTTCTGGAGCGAACAGACAGCAGCTTAAGAAACGTCAGACAAGGAGAAAGTATGCTCACTCCAGGGTTTGCCCTCTATGGAAACGAATCCTGCTTACAAGCATTCAGTAGCAGAAAGAGTAATTGAGTCCAGGTCAGATATACCCTGTGCATTTTGGCGACACTTTAGAGGGTCCAAGAGTCGTCGCAGCTGTGATTAGGACATGCATTGTAACTTCAGCTCGTCCATAAATACTATATTCCTTGACGTGTGTGGTACAACATCTGGATCTTTACAAAAGGCTTGGTCACCCTAACATCAGAGCCGGGTGCTGAGGATTGTATTCGCGCACTCACCGATGATAAGTTTCCCAAGAGTTCCAGTATACGGAGATTTGAATGAAGCACTGAGCATACATACTGGCGATTGTCGCAACATGCTGGATGCCTGGAAGGTATACAGTCCATCATGATTACAGTCAACCCGCTGCAGCGTCTGCTGTGCTGCTGACCAAGCTGCCCTTCAGCACGATCATCCGAGATCAAATTCTGCTTCGTCGGCAAAATTCCTTAACTCCTATTAAAGCCAAAATTGAACCCACAGCACCAGCAGGTAACGTCGCTTCGAGCATTGAGAATATTTTGTGTACTCATATTCTAGCAGGAATTCTTCTGTGTACCTCATAATGTGCTAAGATGGTGCGTAGGTGCTTTATTTAAAACATGGTGACACGGCAAGCGAAGGTCACGCACACAGTGAGCGAATCAACGATCTTCATGATCATTGTCCTCGGTCAGTGCATCGCTCTCAAGTCTCACTCTCTCATTGCCATTATCCGGCGCAGTCAACGATATTTCTACCTGAACACACATGGCAACCTCTTTCTCGCTAGCTCTACACAGTGAAGAGTCGACTAGGGCATACGGAATACTAGGTGCTTGGGGAAGGAGAACCGTTTTCTCTGCTGGACGTGCTTGATGAATCTGGAAAGTTTGGTGAGCATATTTTGGTGTATATAATGGCGAATTCTCAACTTACTGATCCAGTGCATAGTCTGTCAGTACTGCGTCCAGACGTCCCTGTATATTCACGATCCATTTCTTCTAAATGTGTCGCTTCCTCTTCCATGGATAATCTGCAGTACGCGCTGTCCTATTTCGACCCGTCGATGACCTTTTTGGATGGAGTCTACGTGTGGGGCAAAGACCGAGTAACAGTCTGTGCCTATGGCAGGATCATTAGCGACGGTGGCTGGGTATGGACCTAAGGAGGGGGTTGTGTTGCTGGGTGGTTGGTTATGGTGCATCCTCCTTTTCTCTATCAGATGAGTCATGTAGCAGCCTATCTCAAGCTGAAGCCTCTCCATGCTCGGCGCCTACAAGACAAGATCACCAATTATAAGAGAGAACGAGAGGCGCTCTTGTAGTGTTACGGTCGTTCCATTCAAAGTCACTGTATCGCTGTATCGCGCACATACCAATGCCTTGTCCTTACGAAACAACACGTTGACACGCTGCTGCGCCGCGCTTAGCAACTGTCATTCCGGGCAACCGCCTCCCAAGATGCTGATCAAACCCCGTCAGACGCTTCAGTGCCCTCTGCAGGGGCTCGCATATGCGTGCACTAAGGATGCAATGACTGCGCGATTGAGTGCCTCACTTGTGCGCGCGATTTATTTCAGCCAGTTTGAAAATATTCATTTCTACCTTTGTTTCCTTATAATGAATAGTTACAATTTCGGAGGCACAGAAAAATGTATTTTTAAAATGATACAGTTACATCGGACGGAAACTGGGGCTGAAACGTGTCGTAGTTATCTACCAGAAAGAGGAAGGAAATTTGAAAATGTGTTATAATATCCCCTATATGGAAATAGCGCTCCAAATTTAGGCTTTTCGATAGCGGTAAATCTCAAGGAAATGTATAATTTTCTTCTAATTTTTATGTCATGATTATTTATAGTTCTTGCCAAGCGGAAATCCTTTTGCGGAAACGTTTTCAGCTCCGCAAATCATTTCCTTCAGGCGGAAACTATTCGGTGGCAGGAGTGTGGGCTGTGTCACATCACACCTTATTGAAATTCAATTAAAAAAATTCAGCTTCATATCTCAGTTTACTATACTTGTTATAACAGTTTGAGATATGATTGTGTTTATAATCAAAGTTTTGTCTAAGCTGTAATAGCTATTTAAACTGTTACTGCATAGAGAATTTAGCATTGTAGCCTAAAATCACCTGTTAAGCCCGCTAAAGCACAGATGTAATAGCTGTTAAAAACGTTTTTTAATGGCTATAACAACTGCAAGGGAGAGGGATATCTATGGTACTTGAATAATTATTGAATAAAGCTGTCCTGCGTGCTCGTAATTATCAAGTCCTCTGGCATGTTTTATCAGCAGGTACGCATGACATAACTGAGCATGCGGACATCATTCCCCCCGAGCATGCGCTCACCGAATTACCTCTGTCATCAGCTGCCCATCAAATTTGCTGTGCCGAGCCTTCTGTTCATCACCCCACACGATGAGCTCAACCATATAGTGTATATACCTCAAATTTCAGCCCAAAATAATAGAAAAATGCGTAATATATAGATTAATTTTGTCCATTATGTTTTTTGACCTAAATAACATCAAGTGGCCTCATGAGATAGGGAAAACTATCAGAAATACGTGGTAAAAAGAGTAATAGGGGGATAGAGGAGACATACCTGGTATTTTACATTTCTAGTGGTTGGGGCGGGTACTCCTGTTAAATAACAGATGATATACATTGTATAATCATGTGTACAAAACTCCATGGCTATCCGAAATTTATTGAAGGAGATATGAGCAGATCATTCTGCAAAACAGGAGGAGCACATCCCCAATTTCGATGTTCCAGTCATCCTATGGTCCTGGGATTATCAGAATCGGATTCCTTGACCCAAAAAACACTAGGAACATCTATCATCCATGGGGGTAATATGTCAAAACTCCGAAGTACAAGAGGTTCTTACATTTTGTCTTATAGCTACATATGCCTGTATATGTTATCTGGGTAAAATGACCCCCATGGATGATAGATGTTCCTAGTGTTTTTTGGGTCAAGGAATCCGATTCTGATAATCCCAGGACCATAGGATGACTGGAACATCGAAATTGGGGATGTGCTCCTCCTGTTTTGCAGAATGATCTGCTCATATCTCCTTCAATAAATTTCGGATAGCCATGGAGTTTTGTACACATGATTATACAATGTATATCATCTGTTATTTAACAGGAGTACCCGCCCCAACCACTAGAAATGTAAAATACCAGGTATGTCTCCTCTATCCCCCTATTACTCTTTTTACCACGTATTTCTGATAGTTTTCCCTATCTCATGAGGCCACTTGATGTTATTTAGGTCAAAAAACATAATGGACAAAATTAATCTATATATTACGCATTTTTCTATTATTTTGGGCTGAAATTTGAGGTATATACACTATATGGTTGAGCTCATCGTGTGGGGTGATGAACAGAAGGCTCGGCACAGCAAATTTGATGGGCAGCTGATGACAGAGGTAATTCGGTGAGCGCATGCTCGGGGGGAATGATGTCCGCATGCTCAGTTATGTCATGCGTACCTGCTGATAAAACATGCCAGAGGACTTGATAATTACGAGCACGCAGGACAGCTTTATTCAATAATTATTCAAGTACCATAGATATCCCTCTCCCTTGCAGTTGTTATAGCCATTAAAAAACGTTTTTAACAGCTATTACATCTGTGCTTTAGCGGGCTTAACAGGTGCCTAAAATATTAAATTTTATAATCATTTACTTGTTTAATATTAGACTAGAATGCTCAGATAATATTATTGTAGTACTTGGGAGATTTCTAGTATCTCTTGTCGAGATATCAAATATGCTGCACTTCCAATGGCCGTTACTTATTGTTCCATCCCTTTCTATAGTATAATTCTATTTTTAGTAGTATATATGGTAGTGTACCTTGCAATTGAGCTCCTTACATGTTTGTGAGGTTCTCTGCTTATCTCAGAGTCCCCACTAGTCACCAACTCAAGCTATTTGTACTTAGCATACTCCAACATCTCTCAATAAGGTAGATTGTTAAAATAATATCACAGCTATCTTATAGTGTTTTCTAATGTTTACTGAAGCTGCAAACTTTATTTATAAGGTGTATACAGATCTATATCAATAATATATTTGTTAAAAATACATTCATTCAAATTTTAGTGATTGGCATTTATAATAATTGTTCTGTATATGTATTAAAAGAGCACAACTAATGTGTCTGAGGTCCTATTACTATGTATAGTAGATACAAATAGATATAAATACCAGTTATTGTCATAACCGGAGCATACCAGTCTTGTATTCCATAGTAGAAGGTCCTTGACATCGGCAATTTTGGTGTCAAGGTCTGATAGCAATTGGGTGCCTTGGTTCACAACATCTCGAAGAGGAGCTTCTTCGAATTCGAGAGGAGGTTCGTTGATAGAAAGCAGCTGTTCAATACAAGAGGTATGAAGTGAGGTTATGGTGATTGTTTGAAGGTTTCTCGCGCCACAGGTAGGGCAGCAGCCGTCGTTTGACATCGAATTTGAGACAATCTGTAAACGACACCGAAGCATAAGACTCGACGTGACAAGCAGAATCGGAAGCGATTACCTTAGTTCTCTGAATTTGTATTACAAGAAAGTGAGATGTTATAGTGCAAAGCTTAGCTATGAAAACTCGGAAGCCCACCCTAAAGTCGCGTGACTCGACGCGTCACACGGGCCGGTAGCCGGGAAACTGTCCAATTTCGTTTATCTTTCAATCACTGCTCAATTCAAACTCGGATTCAACTGAGCTTCGTATTCCAGAACCACGCTACTCACGCTACTACCAACACACACGCCATCAAAATGACGTGCCAGACAGACTTATAAGTACTGGCTGTTGGCGTAAATAAGTTGACTTTGATAGCAACTTGAATACTAACTTGTTTCATAGTACGACACTCTTTTTCTGGAGTGTTATTATGTCCCTAGAGTACAATTGACACCTATACCAGCTTTTAGAGTCATTTAAAGGAGACTTGACTGTACTAGGTGAAGATCTCCGAGTCCCATAGCCTATTCTGACTTAGCTAAGGGGTTTTAGTTATGTTACTATGGGAGTTTTATAACTTTATATGGCTATCAAATTTGGATGAGTAAAGGCCAAAATTACCGGTACGTTCGGAGAATGAGTGCGTGGATAATTGCAATTCCCGAAGCGACCGGTAAAAAGGTATGAGTAAGTAAGATAACCGAGATCGGGAGGGCGAGCCGGGGATGGTACCAATGTTGCGAGTACTACCTCTAGGCGCTGTTCCCATGCTTGACAATTCCA
This sequence comes from Desarmillaria tabescens, assembly GCF_030435595.1. NCBI lineage: Eukaryota > Fungi > Basidiomycota > Agaricomycetes > Agaricales > Physalacriaceae > Desarmillaria > Desarmillaria tabescens. The sequence goes on from NW_026848311.1 coordinate 174,748, forward strand.
CGGGCCCGAAAGTATTTTATAGGCCCTCTCCAGCCACCATTTGACGAGGTTGTAATCAGGTCATCATCATCTACGAAAGAAGTATAAAAATTGAGCACGTTCTTTTTCTACTCTCTACCTCTTGTCGCTGCTACGATGGCTGATCAGATCCCAATGACTACACGCTCATATTACTTCCCTACATTCGGCTCGTATACCAATCTCACCTTGCAAACAACGCCTATTCCGCCTATCAAGGCTACCCATGTCCTCGTCAAAGTCCATGCTGTTTCGCTACAGTACCGCGACCTCGTCATCGCCTCGAATAACTATCCAGCAGCCATTATACCAGACAATCTTATCCCATGCTCAGACATGGCCGGGGAAGTAGTGGCCGTCGGTTCTGATGTGACGCGCTGGAAAGTCGGCGACAGAGTCTGTGCCAATTTCTGCACTGATCATTTAGACGGAGACATCGACGCGGATATCTTTAATTCGACTCTTAGTGCAGGACAGCAAGGCGTGTTGACAGAGTACAGGACTTTCAACGATTATGTGCTACCTTTTCTTGTCGTTCTTCCTCTCGTTGTATTAATCCGCATTTTCAGTCATTGGTCAAAATACCCGAGCATTTATCCTACGAGGAGGCGTCGACGCTGCCTTGTGCTGGGCTCACGGCTTACAGTGCGCTCATGGGACCCAAACCAGTTAAAGCAGGTGATAGCGTACTTATCCTCGGAACTGGTGGCGTGTCCATGTATGTGTTGGTCTCAGTTACGGTTCTTCCTTCTCATCTTGTACTGTACAGTTTCGGTTTACAGTTTGCCGTTGCCTCCGGAGCAACTGTTATAGCAACATCGTCCTCAGACGCCAAGTTAGCCATCGCCAAGAAACTCGGCGCCACCCATACGATCAACTACAACACGACTCCCGACTGGGACAAGGAAGTTCTGAGGCTAACCGGTGGAAGAGGCGTCGACCATGTTTTGGAGGTAGGTGTACTCCTCTCTTTGACCAATATCATTTTGACATTCGAAGGTCGGAGGATCTGGTACCCTCAAGAAATCCATATCGGCTGCACGGTATGCAGGATGCATTCATTTGATTGGGTTTGTGGCCCAAAACAACATTTCGCCCATGGATTTCATTGTAGCTTGCATGAGCAAGACCATTCTCATGCGAGGCATAGCAATTGGCTCTGTTGCACAGTGAGCTTCCTTTCCTTTCCATGCTCATCATCTGTTGCTATAGTGGAACCCTTAGGTTCAAGTCAATGAACCGGCTGTTACGGGCTCATACAGAGTCGACGCGTCCTGTCATCGACAAGGTGTTCTCTTTCGAAGAAGTGATTGATGCGTACGCGCACTTGGAGAGTCAGAAGCACGTTGGGAAGGTAGTTATTCGTGTCGGTCCCGCGTGATGTGTAGAAAGAGGATTTAACCGTTTCTTGACAATTTTTCCAGTCCTCACTGATTGGAACTTTAAGTATCCATTTAATCATATATAAATACGTATACGACAGTAAGCCCTGACATAAGAACACCGGACTATATTGCGAAATATGAATAAATAAGCCAGTCCATCTGCCACTATATACTGAGAATAAATTTGTTTAAATATTTAAGGAATGGAAGGTAGAAACTGTTTAGTGAAGGACTAAGCTGAAGCGATCTACAAATCATCTTCAGAGAGAGCATCATAGATTGGGCAGAGATTATCCCATTGATCTGGAATAAGTTTGAATGAGATCGCGTTCAACTATCCTCGAGGGTGCGTAAACATACCGGTAGGATCAATAGTGGTACTCCAGTTACCCGTATCTTCTGCGAAAACAATGGCCAGACCGCTAGCAGATGATATTCCCCACGTTAGTATACACGAGCCTGAGATGAAGTGCGCTGGACTCACGCTTCCAAATGCCAGTCAATGTGACTATGAACCAGAATAAGTATCAGCACACAGACATTTGGATCAAAATAGAGAACACACCAATGAAGGAACCAAGGCCCGGGGTTGTCGGTCGTGAACCGGATGGTGACGTTATCGCCCGTCGTCCCAATGCTGACGACATCACGCCTAACCGGGTTTGCGTAGTTGTACACCGGACTTCCCGCACTTCGAACAACATCAAAGGTATGCTACTTTATCTCAGCTTCAGTCCGCGAGCAAGGAACAATGTGACTAACCCCGTGCAAATGGAACGGATGCTAGAATAAGAAAATTGTATCAGCGAAAAGGGAACATAGCGGCGCACGCAGACAACTGACCACTCCACCAACGACGCCTCCAGGCATCGACAGCTCGATAGTCGCATTCATCGGAAGCGGGAATATGGAACCCTCGGGTAGGAGGTCATCCGCGGATTGTGCCCCACTCAGGATTTGTAGAAGGACAGGGGTAGTGGGAGCAGTGAACTGCGCTCCGTTAACCGTAAACGTCCCCGCTGAAGTCTTTCGCCGACAAGGCTGTTAACTCTGCTGAAGACCAACCAGGGAAATATTGAACATACGAATGCGAAAGCAAGGTTTAGCGCATAGTCGACGCCTCCAATTTCTGGTAAACCAGGCTACGAAACTATGAGCGATAGCAAATGCATACGGATGAGCTGACTTACTGCTCCGGGATTCTCAAGTGGCTATGAGGTATAAGTAAGGATTGTGCGAACAAGTGAAATGGGGAAATCTCTTACCACTAACTCAGTCTCGTTCATCTTGAGTACGCTGGTAATCGTTGACGTCTCTGGCTCTTCATCCGCCGCACCAGAGTAACGAAGTATGGCAGAATTTATCCCACCTGCAAATCCTACTGTGCCTACACTTGGCGTAGCGCGGATCCCTGGAGGACAGATAAGACATTTCATTTGAAGTGAAGGCCAGAGAACGTACAGTAATTGCCAGGAGCTTGGTCGGCAGTGAGCTGTTGTAGTAGGTAAGCTTCTAGAGAATACATGAAGGAGAACAGATCTTACGACGAAAGAATATCGTTGGCCTACAATTCCTGTCAATACAAGTACGAACTCATGGTGCGAGAAATATACGCGTACCAGCGTAAATTTGAATCTCGTCAACAGTGTAAGGAACATGATTGACTCCGTCAACTTCAATTATAGTCCTGTCCATCCATTAAGGTCTTGATCGGACAGATACAAAAGAAGGGACAGACATATTATGACCTTCGATCGAGAAAACGAAGTCCGCGTCGCAGGCCATGTTGATCATACGGAAGCGGTAACTATTTGAGCAAGTCAGCGACGGCGCGAGTGCTTGCAAGGAAAGACAGTACCGAGTTCCCTGTTCAACAGATATCACAGACAAGTTCGAAGTGGGGTCTTCACTCCATCTAAATTGAAAATAAGTGAAGATTTTGAAGATCGTTATTCAGTACTTACCGCCCCAGTCCGTTAATCAGAGTAGAGTCTGGCGTGCTAAGAGGCTGTTAGGCGAAGCGACAGCAATGGACAAGTCAGCACTCACGGAAAACCAACCTGCTTAGCTGGGGTATGATACCAGTCCGAGAGCGACAAGATCGTTGTTTCTGTAAAACTCGGTCGAAAAGTAGTAACATGGGATACCGACAAGACGAACCATCATCGACATCATATAAATCCGCATGAGGATCGTCAGGGTCATAAATAATAAAGGGTCCTCTAAGACCGTCGCAGTATTGCGTCGCTGATTGACTTATGAGCTTAGGGAAGGGATAGGCCATAGAAGCTTACATAGATGAGAGTGGTACCAAAATGTTCCGGCCTGGTCTGCGGAGTCGAAGATATACATGAAAGAGTCTCCCTTCGCTATGGGACATTGGCTGACAAAAGCAGAACCATCAGCCCATCCGCTGCCTTTCATCAGGAGACCATGCCAATGCTAACATCATAGGAAGGGATAAGCAAAGGATAAAATGCCAAAGGAAATAAGTACTTACAATAGAGGTACTCTGCAGAATGGTGTTGTCCGTCAGGTTATTAACAACGTTTATTTCGAAGACGTCGCCCTAGTATGGCACTTCAGAGACGTACGAAACTTCCGTTCTGGATGCCGTTACCTTGGTGCCAGTAATGAGTCCCCTGTCAACGACGCCATTGGCGAGTGCGGTGGTACGAGAATAACCATCCGGGGAGACCTCGACGTTGCTAATGACGAGATCGCCCGTCGGCCCAATCTGCGCTTGAACAAGAGCAATGAAAATGAGTGTAGCAAGAGTAGCGAGCGTGAAAGCCATGTCTAGATGAGAAGGCTGGGGAATGAACGAGGCTATTGTGCCAAGATTTATACCCTGAAGAGAAGCGAGTTTCGGCTGAAGCTCTGCTACTCCGTCACACAGGCTGCCGTTTTCTTGCTGCGGAACCTGAAGGAACGAAACAAGTGTGCGGGTGGGCGCTCAGCCCGGAAATGCGCTGTCGTACCTTGATATCGACAAAGACGCCTTCAAGGGAATGGTCTGCTGCCTAAATCCAACTTCAAGCCATAGCAAACCAAGAGTCAGATTCTATGGAGTCTACTAACCTTGATACACTGATAAATACAGACAACCAGAGCAGCTTTGGGCCGTGATCAACAACAGCCGGATGGCAGAACGCATGCTGAACGAATATGATACAATCAAGGCTTTGAGAAATCATCTTACGTCTACCGAGTTCAGGTTGCAGTAGGTACCGATACCGGGATATCAGTGTCCATCTTGTGTGCAGGGAATCATGATGATAACGAAATGGTGAGCGCCATTCACCATTCTCCGACTGATCATGATGATCAATGACACTACATCATGGCTCGGCAGGAACAAAGCACCTGTAGGTCTGCGGGTATCGCACAGCTAAAGATGCGCTACCCGTTGAATGACATCGAAAATTTTTAAGTATAGAATACGATGACCCACCAAGGATCCGGTTTCCAGCATCCATGTAAATGTACATTGACACCTGCTGCGGGAGAGAAGGCTGATAGAAAAAAAAAAACACGTTTGATTTCGGAGACGAGGCTTCCGTGGGCCTCAGCGCGAGCTTCGCTATTATTCGCAAGATCAGGGAAAGATCCTCAAGTCCAAGATAGGAATTCTCGACCATCGGATCCCAAGTGCCCCGAATATTTGTCGGGTCAGATGAGTGCTTCCTCGGCGATCACGCCAAGCGTGTTTATTGCCACGTTCAATGTTCAATGTTCTAGGCACCAGGGGACCTCCGAGTCTACCGCTGCCGGACCAACTGGGACCGATATTCGCAAAAAGGATCTGGAGTCGAGCCTGTACTTCAGCCCCTTGAATTCAGCCAAGGGGATCCTATACTACAGCGTTGAATTGGCACATATTCTGAACGAATAGCCAATTCAATTCGAATTCAATCACCCACAGTGATGCCGAGGAGGCAATGATGTAAAGGGGAAATGGTGAGTAAATGTTACAATTGAAAAGGACGGCATATGAACAAACGACTCGGAGTCTTCGAGACGCTCCACTTTAAACTTGACCGACTTCCATCAAGGCTTTTATTTTCTCAGATCTCGGCCTAATATCGCAAGACGGCCTATTTGGCACCCTAGACCATAGGTTCGCTTTAGTTCGGACAGACAAAAGAGATGACAGGCTTACCTGAGGAAAGAAATGTTACACTTGACTTGTACTGGGTCTTCCCCAGATCTAAAGTCGCGATCGTCGAGGAGAGGAGCAACCAAATGGACAACTAAACCAAGTCTGCGCCTGGGCAGCGTCTAGTACGAAAGTAGTCAGAACAGAAAAGGCCGTATGCTATTTTAAAACGTACTGCAAACGTACGAACCTCCTTCCAAAACCGAAGATATAATTCCTTGGACCTTCGGAGTCTCACAGGCCACCTGAAAAGTTAGTTATAAACTCTGACGAACTGGCGAGGCGTAAGGGAAAAAATTGCCTTACCATATTTTTCTGCTCATTGCGTGGCAGTTAACCAAGATTCAATAGACGTAAAATAATACATGTTTCCCAATAGAGGAGTGCCAAAACCTGGCCCCTCATTGTTTGATATCGGAATCGTGATGCTGCCCAGGAGGCCCGCCAGAGGGGAGTTAAAAACAGAAGAACCTGTATCTTCATCAGACAGGAAGAGATCATTGCGGCGGAGAGGTGATACCCAAAGACTTCGAGATGCCTTGGTAATATTTTGAACTTCTTGTTGTAGTGTTTGGTAGATCACATATCTACAGTATCCAACTGGTGGAGATGGCAGACAAAATATGAGCAGAAAAATAGTGGTCCATTCTCTTAGTTCTTGAAGCTCGGTTCGTCGGCGTTTGAAAGAGAGGAAGGGCGACGCAGTTCCGCTTCCCCGGGCCGGCACAGATGTTGATCAAGGCGTCACAATCACGTGCCGTTACAGACGCGTCCGTTACGGTTTTTTTCCACGACACTGCACGAGCCCACTCTTTCATCATCACCATCATGGATGTCGAGATGCTCGATGTTTCTTCGGGTGCTCCCCAAATCTCTGCCAGCAGTCGATTCTGCGCCTCGTGCAAAAAGCCAATGCCCAACGATGCACTCTATAAATCGTGTGAGCTATGTCTAACCAAGAAACGGGAATACCAGAGAAGACGCGCCACCGAACGAAAGAAGCAAATAATGGCTATTAAAGATGTTGTTGGGATGAAAAGGAAGGCTGAGGATGTCGTATTGGATGCGAATGCGAAGAAGAAAAGGGTCAGACAAATTTTACGGGAGGTACAAGTAACGGACTCAGTACAGGACCCCGTGGTCTCTGTACGTGTTTCCCTCGCCTCTCTCGTAGCTTCTTATTTACTTTTTTTCTTCCAGAAAGGAGTCAGCGGAACCTTCGTTGTCCAAACGGCGTCCGACCTTTACAAGCTCGTGAAAGCCCAACCAAAGCTCGTGAAAGCCTGCCATTCCATCATTTCTGTCGAATCCATCGATCACCAGAAACGTACCAAGCTTGTGTCGAAAGATCTTCTTTCCTTTGCGGGACTCAGATTCGAGTATGTCGCTCATCTTGCTGGTGCGAGCGCGGTCTGACAACATCTTTAGCCGCTTCGAGAATATTTTTAACGGGATACATCTTCCCGGCACCTATACGCGTATCTTCAAGTGCAAGTGCCAGTCGAAAGAGCCGTCGAAGGAACAGGAGCCGTTGAAGCGTAGGGCAAGCGACTTAAGCTCTTGGGTTGTTTCTTCAAAGTCCAAATCGCCAGAGGGCCCTTGCTCAGGTAGGATCACTGTCGTCGCAGAGGACGATAATTCTCATCCTTTGGGTATCCCTGGGCAAAAGGTTACTGTCACCGTTAACCACTAAAGCTTGTCCTTGTCTTTTCTTCTTGCTTCAATTTACCTTATGCTTGTAGATAAATCATCATATTGATCTTGTACATTTTCACTACTACATGTAAAATACCCACAGTGGTCGTAAATTCGTATTACGTGCCGTCAAAGACATAAAATGGAATCATACTCCTGAGATCATTAAAGACAACCAACGTCCTTCGTTAAAGGAAATGCCTAAACTCTGGGCTCGCCACGCCGACAGCGAGCGCCGCCGTCGGCACGTCTTTGCTCGACCAGTTCACACCTTGAGCCGTGTTCCTCCGCCTATTGTCAACCATCATATACGTACGCAAGCTGAGAACGATGCTTATGCCCACAGCGAGGAAGCTAAAGTTGACTACGAGGGCGGTGTTGTAGTAGGGCTCTTCTTTCGCCGTGAAGATATTGGAAGCAATAAGACCAGAAGCTACGCGCACAGATTAAGCCGCGTCGAAGAAGAATTATATTATAAAGAAAGAGACGCACAATTTACGAAGAAAGCCATGAGTGCCGTACGGAAACCGCGTCCAACTTCGGATGCATCGCTGCAGAGGTAACCTGATCAGTTGACACCCACAACCTAAATAACATTTACTTACTTGCAATTATGCCATGATTGGAACATGGCCGAAGGCGTGAACGCTCCAAGACACAATAGGAAGGAACCGAAGTACTGAATACCAGTATTCGATACATCAACAACATAAACTAAACACCAATAAATAGGACGCATAATATGAGAAGGGAAGATGAACGCACGGATGATGAAGCCGATCATCGTTACAGTCATCGCACCAGCCATATGCAACGACCGTTCTCGGAAATAATCCGACGAGGCTGCTGTGAGTAGCATACCAAACCCACCGACAAAGTTGGGTGCGACCTATATATGTGACGCTCGGTCAGCAAATCCCTAATGATAAAAAGGTCAAGGATAGTTCGTACGGTGAGCAGATTCGTCGTCAACTCGCTCTTTCCCATTCGTCCAATGATCTGAGGGAGAAATATCCCAGTCGAGACAGCAGATACTCCATAACCGATGGCGATCAACGCCCAGACATAGAGCTTCCAGTCCTTGAGGGGAGCGAAGAACGCTTGAGAGGTGAACTTTGGGTTGATGACTGCAGATGAGTCACGGAGAATACGTATCCGTGCAACATGCTTTTCCTCTGACGAGAAAAAGGGCGTCGAGTCGATATTAGCGGGTAGGATGAATCTGTGAACATGTCAAGAATACACCAGGAAAATGGACGAGGTAGCATACATTGCCAAGATGGAAAAGAAGACAGTTCCAGCGCCTTCGACGAGGAAGAGTAGCTGTTATGAAAGGTAGGTGGTGAGCGGGCGAATCAGGAAAATATATTCATGTACCTGCCAACCATAAAGACGGATATCCGGCTGGAACACCCCGTATGCGATCAGCCCAGAGAATCCGCCCGCAAAAGCAAGCGCTGAATAGAACATGGCGACACGCTTTCCAAGTTCACCACGCCTAGTAATGTATTAGATATGCACGAGATAAAAAAGGGAAACATACGTGTAAAAAGTAGTCAGATACCAGACGATGGTGACAGCAAACCCAGATTCTGCTGCACCAAGGAATAGCCGCACCATCAGAAAGCCAGCAAAGTTCTTGACCCTAAACGGCGAGGAATGAGAGACGTAAACCAAAGTCGTCCAAGATGACGTACGCAGCGTTTGCCATACATATTCCGCCAAAAGTGAACATATAGAGTGGGAGCGCCACTTTGGCCCCGATCTTCTTTGAGAGTGCGATCGCCGGGATGGTAAGGGTGCAGAATGGTATGTCTAAAAAAAAGTTCAGTCAGATGGTAGATTAACGTACAGCCCGAGAAAAGTCACGCACAAAACAATGAAAGCATAATCGAATAGTCATTCCCATGGAAGTGTAAGTCGCTCTCCAGTCCGTCCGTCTTTGCATTGCCTGGTAGACGTTACACATCAACGAATTTACACACTGCGTACCCACCAACCACTCACCTAAATTTGACCTGTCGATGGCGTTGAAGACGTACATGCAGAAGATGAGCGGCATAAGTCTCGTATCGAGCTTCCGAACGACCCTCCGCTCCACCTTGGGATCGAACCTGTAATAATCCTCGATGTTATGACTGGGTTCTCCATCGAGACCATAAGCAACGTCGGGGACTTTGGACTCGATATCCGAGTAGTCTTTGTGGTCAAGCTTCGAGTCCAAGGACGGGGGCATTGTCAATTCCAAGTATCTGGAGAGAAAAAACGCTCCTTTTATCTGAAAAGCGCTGGAAAGGAGGAGAAGATCCTTGGCTACTCTATTGTAGACGATAATACCATAACCAAGGCAGGCGCAAGGCAGGCAATGCGATCGGTACGTCTAAGATAGGACCGGAGAGTTTAGGAAGTAGGATAAACTACCAGTCGTAGACTCGTAGTATAAGAATGATTATTCTTCATTTTTGCTAGGCTCGATGAGGAAATGATCTGGAGGACCGTAGTATGATCAGGGTACTGAGTGATAAAAGCAGTCGTTGGGAAGATCCAAGGTAGACATATCTCAACGAGACGAGGGATAGATGGAACGAGATAGGAAAGATCAAACCCTTCGGCTGCAGTTTCTGAGTGGGAGTAACTTTCCGACAGGATTTACAGATGGTGCGGAGTTAAATCAACAATGGCATGAAATTTGTAATATAATTTACAGACAGATCCGTAAACCGTAAGGACTAATTGGACTTGTTTTGACTCTAAATTCTTGACTGTCGTCGAGTCCAAATTAAATAAGTCATCCCCGCCGATGATGCGCTACTTTCTCAGTACACTGGCTTGAGAAAAATATGGCTGGAGAAGAGGGTGTATTCGATATTTGAAGCTGAAGCTGTTGAACGGCAGTTTTGCAGAAATACAAATGGTATGTGGAGTGTTTTCAGTGTTATCAGGCTCTGGGATTGATGGTAAATATCATCATTAGCGCGATGTCTTTCAATGAGTACACAGATAGCAGGCTCTAATACCCTACCGATTAGTGACCAGACTGCAATAGCAGTCCACCAGTAATATAATAATACCTGCCATGAGAGTAAACTACTAATCAATTAACTTTGAATTGACTTCTCTACAAGGACTGACTGGCCCTGCGCTGGCTGGGCTAGCCTCTGCCGCCGCCCAGCCAGCGCTAGTTTGCGCCCTCATGCTCCCCATCCACACCAAAAATGGTTTCTTGAAATCAGAGACTGATCTGTAGTATTCTGTAGCCAATCTCTGAATGAAAATTGGTACCTACTGCGGATTATATTTTTAGCATCCTTGGTCACACAATTGTGCAAAAATAGATCTCCACCGCCACCGCCACCACCTTGATTTCTTCCTTGATCTTCTCCCGTTTCTTTATCTGTAGCTTAGCTTGGCGCAGATGACCGATAATGAGGTCTGTAATGATTCACGTCAAAATATGGTGGCATTAATGTATATTATAATTTTAAAACACAATCTTGGCTGAAATGGCAGACGGCATGTATTCGGCCATGCTGAAACTATATGAATGTTGCCCTTCCTTGCGAATGTGGATGCTACATAAAAGAAGGGTGAGTCTGCGGCACGTCAGCCCTCTTTTAATCCCTCACCTTCACTCCATCCCCCAAATATCATGTCTTTGAACCCTCATTTATGCTGGGATCGTCTTGATGTGCACGTGTTGCACGTCGTAGAGCACGGTCGTCGGTATCCACAAGTCCGGGGAGATGGGCGTTAGTGACCAAATTTGGCTTGCCGCTGGTAAGTCGGACTTGTCCTTTTCTTCTCTCGCCATCATGCACTTTTTTCTATTGTTCTCCTCCTTCCTCCGTTGCATCTACGAGCCTTCAAGATGATTCCGAAGCACTCTCAAGCTGTCGATTGATAGTTCAACATAATGTGAGTCAATTGTGCCTTGATACTTTAGATGATCTTCACCTTTGATTTAGCCGGCTTTTCAACCTATCACAAGCTCAAGATGAACATCGCAGTCTCCGAAAAAAATTGCCCTGCCGCGAGTAAACTCATTCTGATATGGAGGACTTCAACAGTGTGGAGCACGGAGGACTTGCGCAGATTGAGTAGTGAGTCTATTTCTGCACTCGGTAATACATCTCATTAACTACCTCCCCTCTACAGCACGGCCTCTATCGCCTCCTCTCTGCACTTCCAAGACTCACACGACGATTGTACACCTAAATTGTCGATTACGCAAGTCCAAGACGAGCATGCCTTTGGGTTGGAAGGTCCGAATTTTCCCAGAGACAGCGTATCGTCGTCCGGGGAGCGGGATTACGGATGTGTGGAGGGTTGTGAGGCTGTGGGATGGATGAAGCAGCACACTGGAAGAGTGGTAGGTCCTCTTACACCTCACGCACATTTAGGGGTACTGATTCTCCGCAGAGATCGACTCCCCCGATCGACGCGAGATTCCTTCCTCCCTTGGCAGGGACTTCGACTAACGCATGCCTTGTTCACTCTCAGGAGCAGGGTTCTTCTCCTGGAAATCCAGTATTTCACGTTGAGACGACGTCTAGGTGTCCGGCGGGCAAGGCCAAGAGAGACGGCGGGTTCCGAGTCCTGTGTATACAGGTCTCGGTCTTATGCAGTCTGAGGGTTTCGGTGGCGGTGCATTTTCATTACCTCCGATGTTTCCCCGGGAATATACGTCATCCTGTTTCGGCAACCTAGGCATAATTCGGCATTATCGGCATTGATCTTACCGCAAATTCTTATGTCAGTCAATGACGGTCATTCGTATTAATGTGTTCTAACGAAAACGACAATGACCCTCAGTACCTGGCTTTACGCTTCAGGATCCTGTTACCGCCGGATTCTTTTTCGCTTTGTCTTTCTCTTTGTCGGCTTTCTCTTTCAGACTATTATTATGGACTGTTCACTCTCTTGTCCCGTCAGTATTGCATCGCAAATATGGATCTATTGAGTGCATCGTCCTTCCATGAATCTCAATATCGAGGTCCCAGTTGTCGAGAACCATAATCCCTCGTAGGTATGAGGTCCCTCCGTTTCCACAGCATCGATATCAAGCCTCAGATTTTGAAAACTTGAGGCCGCAAGGAGACGACATCTCTGACGGTGTGAGCTCGTCGAATCATCCATTGTAACCCACCAGTTTCCTTCCCGAGCTGCTACGTACTGACTCATTTCTAGGGCCGATTCTCCTCAAAATCAACACATTTTTCGAGGACAGCAAGATGTGAGGAGCAATACCGGCGAACCCGACTGTACAGCACTTCGCTGTGGAGTGCTATGTAGATTCTGGGAAGGTAATAATGCGCCCAGACGGCACATTTCCTCCCGGAAAGCAATGGTACGGTCTGTTTATCGTTCTTGTGCTATTTTGACTAATGAAGTTCTGTAGGTTTGGACTTTCAATCTTCGTGTCACCATCTTGCCGCTGTGAAGACCTGAACTCTGTCTCCATCATGTGCTGAACTGGACTCAAGATGTTCATCACAATCAAGCTTCGAGGGCACATTGAGGAGGGATCGATGCCTGGAGAGCAATGGAACACTTACCTACGTGCCGCGTTCATCCCTCGTAAGTCCATGTTCACTGCTACATCATTCCCATACCCAATACCTATGTATTTAGCTCCCGAGATCGTGTTGAATGTACGGATCGACATCCCGCAAGCGACGTAAAGTGCTCATCAGGACATTTATAAGTTACTTTTACTCATTTTAAATCAAGATCAATACCTTTTTTCTCAAGACCGGCGCGTTGCGGGGAGCAATACCGGCTCCCTGGCATGAACCTAGGTGTATGGCACTGCACAGTGGAGTGTTCCGTAGGGTATTGGAGGTTAATATTGCTCCGAGGCAACGTATCTCTTTCTGGCGAGCGACGGTATGAACTATTCAGAATTCTTGTGTCATCTTTCCTAACATTTTGTAGGCTTTGACTCGGGCACGGTGAATTTCACGTTTATAAGATGCATTCGTGCGTTAGCTGCGTTTGCGTGTGCGTTATCAGGCATGCACTGGAACAAATACGTTTGCGTTTGGTTTGATGCGTTGAGGCGTTTGATGCGTGTGCGTGTGTGACAGAGGTGCGCTTTTTACGCTGTGTTATTTTATGGGCATGATAAGAGCTATATTTCACCCCAGCATCGACGTTCGACTAGCAAGACTGGCTGCAACCTATAAACGTTTAGCGCTTCCATGAGTCGTAGGTCATGGGAAAAGGGTACACGTGGCATGATGGCGTGAGATATTACCTGGACAAATCAAATTTCTTCGTCGCTTGTTGTTTCCCGTTGTCCATAACGCGTTCAGACATTCGGAGTCAACTACTACAGCTTCTCTCTCACGAAACAGCATATATCGATATTATCACACACACCATTGAGAAACGCGGTTGGTTTTCAGAATCTGAACGTGTCTGGTTTGCAGCTTCAGATTCCGCAAACCAGACGCAGAACTTAGACTAGTGCTGCACAATCATGGAGTAGATATTGACTACCTGAACTTAATTTACAGTTTATATATTCCCCTTCTGGATATACCTTTCGATTGCGAGCATTTTTCGGGTCCAAATATAAGTGCTTTTGACTTGTATTATCCATTGAATTCAGCATTAGGTCACTGATCAGTCACTTTAAGTTATTATTTACATTGCTAACAGTGTTGCCGCTAAAACAAACAATTTTATGAGTGCCCCGACATTATCAGAAGGTCTCAAATGCTGTTCGCTAAGACTGAAGTATTGAAGAGCATGTTGTGGGCTTGACCGCATGCGTTTTATGTCCAAATGCATGCGTGAGGTCCTTCCAGGTGCGTATTTGAGATTCAATTCATATGCGAGATGCGTTCTGACTTGACTATCAATCTTGTCTTGCAGGATGACATGCAGAGCATTTTCTAAGGTGCCAGTGCATGTAACAAGCCTTGATTTTACATATATTGCGAGTTGAAATACATATACACGACGCTTGCTGGGCAGCGAAGCCTGTGCAGGAGAGTAAGTGTAATAACATCCTGATCTAAAACGCACAAGGTCGCGTGGAAACGCACCCAAACGCAGCATTGCCAGCAAACGCAAGAAAACGTAAAAACGCATCGGATAAACGCGAAATTCTCCCGGCCCCTTTGACTCTCGGTCCTCGTATTGTCACTATGGGACTGCGAAGACCGGAATCATGTTCGATCTATACTAGTATGGCTTTTCACAAGTTTTCAATCTGAAGACGAACGAAATGCGACTAATCTGCTCACGAGTCTTTGGGTGACAGATCTTCGTCTCAGGCGACTTATCTTTCTTTCTCTACATGTACTTAAGCCCGGCGACCATGGCAGTATCAAACGGCTCACTGACTCTTGCTTGAGCTGCCGAAATGGACCACAAACAAAGTGCGTACTTTCCTCTCTTTGATGCTTACCATGTAAAGTTTCAACCTACACTCAGTGCAAACTCAAGTGACTACACTGTCAATGACAGCGCCTCAAGTGTTCCCCTCCCACACACACAGGACTCGGATATGCCACGCTCTGCGCTGGCCCACCACTTCATCTGTGGGATGGTGGATGGTAGCAAGTATGTAGAGGATAGTAAGTACTCGTAGTGGACCCGTGCGGATGGTTACTCACCCATACATAGCCCAATCAGCTCCATGACATGAAGCGGTGGGCCATCGCAAGGCGTGGCAGATCCGAGTCCTGAAGATGGGGTGGGCTGCCCTGCGTGGGCAGCACAAGGTTAAAGGAGCATATGATTCGACATCATCCTTCTGTCAATCTCAATCAGTACAAGCACATTTGGCAGACAACAAAGAGTGAAAAATACCACTGAAGAAGACTTACGATAATCGCCGCAAGGTGAAGAGGACTCAGGAGCATAAACAAAAAAAGAATGAGCGGGAACCCCCTGCTTGTCTCAGAGGCTCACAGTTCACAGATGTCATGGCGGTATGTTTGAAAATCCAAATCGATTGAATAATGGTCTAATCATACACAACAAAAGACTATCGATCTTGAGAACAACACGCCTGGACAACGAAGGTGAGGATGTCCAAGGACATAAAAATGAATACATTGAAGGCGAGGGTGCGAGGATGAATGGCCTTAGCAACGACAAACAGAACGACGAAGATCCTCAAGCAGCGTACGATGGAGATTCTGGCATGAAGAATTGTACATAGACGAAGATGACAACGTACAGTATGGGCCATCTCTATCGCCCGGGATTCCTGCCAAACGTGACTCACTATGCGACGGAGGCCATACCCAAGTAACAGACTCAAAGACAATATCTGTGATTAAAGTTGGTCGGCAGACTGAACAGAATGAGGGGGTCACATACCCAATTCTCGTTCTGGCCTCGCGTGGCCAGTCCTCCCACCAAAGAGTCCAGTCAGCATAACCCATTCATCACCAACTGGCCCATCTCATCCGTCACGCATCACCCGCTAACGCTTCCGTAGGGCCTTGTTGAGTACCAGGAGGGATGTTGATCCAGTTGCTAGCACCAGTAATGCAGAGTCCCAGCGACGGTCTGTGCAAGGAAAGTGGGCGGGAATGGCATCTTCTCAGACTGTGTCTGCGGTTGTTGAGTCAAGGTCGAGGAACAAGAAATGGCTACGAAGTGTGTAAAGAGAGGTGTGAGACCGTTTGGGCCTTCCCTAGTGATCAGAGATACAACAACTAAAACAAATGTTAAGTTCATCAACAACATACAAATCTCAAATACGTACCGAAACGGCGGCGATGTGAATCATGTTCACCGTCGAGCAGAAAGTGAAGAACGGACCGGGGTGGGTCAAAGGTGGGAGGGAAAAAGGTATTACTAAGCAGGGAACACGGCATGCACGACACGGCGAATTGTCGGACTATCACCATCATGCACCGCCACGAGGTTCTCAGGTTAGCATAGACCGAATCCTGTATACACAGGACTCGGAACTATCCTTCGAGCGACGGCCACTCACCTAGCCTTTGATGACATTTCGAGGTAATGATTAGACGAAATCTTGGCCTGAGACGATGTATCGCCGTCCAGCGAGTAAGGTCTGGAGTAGGGCAGTATAATAAGTGATATGACGTGAGAGGGAGATGCGCACGGGGAGGGTAAGTCCTTTCTGTTCGTCGACAGAGTCCACCACTACTGACTTTCCCATAGCTCAATCTCATCCTCTGCCCTCCCTACGGCTCCCTCCCTTGCACAGTGTACGAATATCGAGCTCGAATGTTACATCGAAGCCCTGAAAACGAGGATGGCATCGCGTAGGTGGTATTTTTGCTGACACAAGGCACGAGCATCCATCGAGCTGGGTATCATTCAGGAGTACCTTTATGCAAGTGTGTGGTAAGTGCCTCTTTCCTGCATTTTTCTAAACTCTGGCTGGATTCACGCGTCCAGATTCAGATTCTATAAGGCCCCATCTGGGCTATCTCCGGATGTCTTATCTACCATATCCTTTTTCTGTACAGATAATCATGTAGTACAACAGTCTATGCAGTACTGCTGTACGATAGAGCCAATGTCCGTTGGAAGTATCTGATGGACCACCTTATCTCGCTCAGCGCCGCTATGCCGTCCTGTACCGCCGGGCCGATTTGTAAATCAAAACATAGGACTCGGTAATGCCACGCGAATGCGACGGCCCACTCCCAACTAGTCAATGATGTGAGTACTATTTTTGGGCACCTGTCAAAGAGATTCCCATATTCCATGTCAGCTATTCCGTGGCAGCTTCATGTCTTCCGTGATCCCCTCATGACATCTCCCGTCTCTCCCTCCTCGTGTTTTCCCACTTCCTCTATATGTTTCCTTGTTTCCATCGGTATGTTTTCCTTTCCGCCTGTATTTCCCTTTGTACATTTTCATCACTACATGTGAAATACCCAGTGGCCATAAATTCGCATTACGTGCGGTCAAAGACATGAAATAGTATCAGACTCCAGATATCATTACATAGGACAACCAACCAACGTGATTCGTTAAAGGAAATGCCTAAACTCTGGGCTCGCCACGCCGATAGCGAGCGCCGCCGTCGGCACGTCTTTGCTCGACCAGTTCACACCCTGAGCCTTGTTCCTTCGCCTATTGTCAACCATCATATACGTACGCAAGCTGAGAATCAAGCTTATTCCCACAGCGAGGAAGCTAAAGTTAACTACGAGGGCGGTATTGTAGTAGGGTTCTTCTTTCGCCATGAAGATGTTGGAAGCAATAAGACCAGAAGCTAAGTACACCCATTAGGCACCAAGAAGAGTTATGTTGTAAAGAAAGAGACGCACAATTTGCAAAGAATGTCATGAGTCCCGTACGGAAAGCACGTCCGACTTCGGATGCATCGCTGCGAAGGTAACCTGATCAGTTGACACCCACAACCTAAATAACCTTTACTTACTTGCAATTATGCCATGATTGGAAAATCGCCCAAGGCGTGAACGCTCCAAGACACAATAGGAAGGAACCGAAGTACTGAATACCAGTATTCGATACATCAACAACATAAACTAAACACCAATAAATAGGACGCATAATATGAGAAAGGAAGATGAACGCACGGACGATGAAGCCGATCATCGTTACAGTCATCGCACCAGCCATATGCAACGACCGTTCTCGGAAATAATCCGATGAGGCTGCTGTGAGTAGCACAGCAAAACCGCCAACAAAGTTGGGTGCGACCTATATATGTGACACTCGCTCAGCACATCCCTAATGATAAAAAGGACGAGGATAGTTCGTACGGTGAGCAGATTCGTCGTCGACTTGCTCTTTCCCATTCGTCCAATGATCTGAGGAAGGAAAGTCGCAGTCGAGAAAGAAGATACCCCAAAACAGATGGCGATTAAGGCCCAAACGTAGAGCTTCCAGTCCTTGAGTGGAGCGAAGAAAGCTTGAGAGGTGAACTTTTCGTTGATGACAGCAGACGAGTCACGGAGGATGCGTGTCCATGCGGTACTCTTTTCCTCTGATGAGAAATAGGGCGTTGAGTCGATATTCGTGTGCAGGATGAATCTGTGAACATGTCAAGAATGAACCAGGAAAGTGGAGGAGATAGAGTACATTGCTAAGATCGAAAAGAAGACAGTTCCGGCGCCTTCGACGAGGAAGAGTAGCTGTTAAGAAAGGTAGGTGGGGGGTTTGCGAATCAGGAAAATATATTCATGTACCTGCCAACCGTGAAGACGGATATTCAGCTGAAACACCCTGTAGGCGATCAGCCCAGAGAATCCGCCAGCAAAAGCAAGCGCTGAGTAGAACATGGCGATACGCTTTCCAAGCTCACCACGCCTAAGTAAGTAATGTATTAGATATGTACGAGAGAGTCAGAAAGAGAAACATACGTGTAAAAAGTAGTCAGATACCAGATGATGGTCACGGAAAACCCGGATTCTGCTGCACCAAGGAATAGCCGCACCACCAGACAGCCAGCAAAGTTCTTGACCCTAAACGATGAATGAGAAACATTATTAATAAAGGATATGTAGCGAAGTCGCCTGAGGTGACGTACGCAGCGTTTATCATACACATTCCGCCAAAAGTGAACATATAGAGTGGGAGCGCCACTTTGGCCCCGATTTTCTTTGAGAGTGCGATCGCCGGGACTGTAAGGGTACAGAATGGTACGTCTAAAAAGAGGTTCAGTCAGACGATAGATTAACGTAGAGCCCAAAAATAGTCACGCACAGAAAACTGAAAACATAATCGAATAGTCATTCCCATGGAAGTGTAGGTCGGTCTCCAGTCCGTCCGTCTTTGCATTGCCTGTAGACGGTACACATCGGCGAATCTACACATCGTGCACCCAATAGCTACTCACCCAAATTTGCCCTGTCCATGGCGTTGAAGCTGTACAGGCAGAAGATGAGCGGCATAAGCCTCATATCGAGCTTCCGAACGAGCTTCCGCTCCACCTTGGGGTCGAACCTGTAATAATCGTCGATGTTATGACTGGGCTCTCCATCAAGACCAAAAGCAACGTCGGGGACTTTGGACTCGATATCGTCTTTGTGGTCAAGCTTCAAGTCCAAGGACGGGTCCATTGTCAGTTCTAAGTATCTGGATAGAATAAACGGACCTTTTTATCTGCAAAGCGCTGGAAAGGAGGAGAAGTTCCTCGGCTACTGTATTGTAGTCGATCATGCCACAATTCAGGCAGGCAACGCGATAAGTACGTCTAAGATTGGACCGGCAAGTTCAGGAAGTAGGATAAACTACCAGTAGCGGTGTAAGAGCGATTATTCTTCATTTTTGCTAGGTTTGATGAGGAAGCTGGAGGTTCTTAGTATGATCAGAAGAATTTCAGGGTACTGAGTGATAAAAGCAACCGTTGGGAAGATCCAAGGTAGACATATCTCCACGAGATGAGGGATAGATGGAACGAGATAGGAAGGATCATGCCCTTCTACTGGAGTTTCTGAGTGGGTACCTTCCCGTGAGGATTTACAGACGGATGGGAGCTAAATCAACAATGGCATGAAATTTGTAATATAATTTACAGACAGATCCGTAGACCGTAAGGACGAATTGGACTTGTTTTGACTCTAAATTCTTGACTGTCGTCAAGTCCAAAATAAATGAGTCACCCCGGGCCGCCGACGACGCGCTACTTTCTCAGTACACTGGCTGGAGAAAAATATGGCTGGAGAAGAGGGAGTATTCAATGTTTGAAGCTGAAGCTGCTTAATGGCAGTTTTTCAGAAATACAGATGATATGTGGAGTGTTTTCAGTGTAATCAGGCTCTTGAACTGACGGTAAATATCATCACTAACGCGATTTCTTTCAACGAGTACACACAGCTAGAAGGCTCTAATACCCTACCAATTAATAACCAGACTGCGATAGCAGTCCACCGGTAATATCCATGAGAGTAAACTACTAATCAATTAACTTCTCTACAAGGACTGACTTCAGACTGGCGGCTGGACCTGCGCTGGCTGGGCGTCGGCAGGCGCTCGCCGCTAGCTTGCGCCCTCACGCTCCCCTTCCACACCAACAATGGATTCTTGAAACCAGAGACAGGTCCGTAGCCAATCTCTGAATGTTGTTTCCGGAATCAGTACCTACTGCGGATTATATTTTTAGCATCCTTAGTCACACAATTGTGCAAGAATAGATCTTCTTGATTTGTTCCTTATCGTTGGATTCGTTCCGCGTGAATCAATTTTCAATGATGTGAGTACTATTTTTGCGCACCTGTCAGAGAGATTCCCATATTCCATATCAGCTATTCCAGGCTATTCCGTGGCAGCTTCATATGTCTTCCGTAATCCCCTCATGACATCTCCCGTCTTTCCCTCCCTCGTGTTTTCCGACTTCCTCCATGTGTTTTCCTTCTTTCCGTCGGTATGTCTTCCTTTCCGCTGGATTCCCCTTTGAATTCTTCTCAGGCCCCACACATTATTGTATCTCAGCACGCAAATCAACAACGTACAAATCTGGCGCCCTCAACAAGAGCGATTGAGTTTGTAGCCAATATGTAGCATGTCATTTTATTGACATAGTGACTTTTTCAGTTTGCCAGTCTCTCAGAGTCATCCTCGCTCACTTTCTCACTTCCACGCCTTGTACGTATGTCAGACCGCCGTGCCCACTCAATCTCCATGCAAAGCATCCGCACCCAAGTCCCCGAGGAGGCTTCTGGCACCTATACGCGTATCTTCAAGTGCAAGTGTTAGTCACCTGGGTCCTCAAAGGAGCCGGAGCCGTTGAAGCGTGAGGCAAGCGACTTGAGCTCTTGGATTGTTTCTTCAAAGTCCAAATTGCCAGAGGGCCCTTGCTCAGGTAGGATCACTGTCGTCGCAGAGGACGATAATTCTCATCCTTTCGGCATCCCTGGGCAAAAAGGTTACTGTCACCGTTAACCACTGAAGCTTGTCCTTGTCTTTTCTTGCTTCGATTTACCTTACGCTTGTAAATAACTCATCAAATAATGTACTCTATTGCTCCCGTACATCTTCATCACTACATGTGAAATACTCACAGTGGTAGTAAATTCGCATTACGTGCCGTCAAAGACATAAAATATTATCATACTCCAGATATCATTAAAGATAACCAACTTCCTTCCTTAAAGAAAATGTCCAAACTCTGGGCTCGCCACGCCGACAGCAAGCGCCGCCGTCGGTACGTCTTTGCTCGACCAGTTCACACCCTGTGCCGTGTTCCTCCGCCTATTGTCAACCATCATATACGTACGCAAGCTGAGAATCAGGCTTATTCCCACAGCGAGGAAGCTAAAGTTGACTATGAGGGCGGTGTTGTAGTAGGGCTCTTCTTTCGCCATGAAGATGTTGGAGGCAATAAGACCAGAAGCTAAGCGCACGGATTAGGCTGCGCCGAGGAAGAGTTAATATTATAAAGAAAGAGACGCACAGTTTGCAAAGAATGTCATGAGTGCCGTATGGAAAGCACGTCCGACGTCAGATGCATCGCTGCAGAGGTAGCCTGATCAGTTGAGACCCAAATCCCAGATAATCTTTACTTTCAATTATGCCACACATGGAAGATAGTCGAAGGTGTGAATGCCCCAAGACACAATAGGAAGGAACCGAAGTATTGAATACCAGTCTTCGATACGTCAACAGCATCAACTAAATCTCAATCAATAGACCGAATAATATGAGAGGGTAATATGAACGCACGGACGATGAAGCCGATCATCGTTACAGTCATCGCACCAGAAATATGCAACGACCGTTCTCGGAAATAATCCGACGAGGCTGCAGTGAGCAGCACAGCGAACCCACCGGCAAAGTTTGGTGCAACCTATATATGTGACACTCGCTTAGCACATTCCTAGTGATGAAAAGGGCAGTTCATACCGTGAGCAGATTTGTCGTCAACTTGCTCTTTCCCATTCGTCCAATAATCTGAGGAAGGAAAGTTCCAGCCGATGAAGCAGCTACTCCATAACAAATGGCGATTAATGCCCAAACGTAGAGCTTACATTGCCAAAATCGAGAAGAAGACCGTTGCAGCGCCTTCGACGAGGAAGAGTAGCTATCGAGAAATATATGTGAGGGGCTTGCGAATCAGGAAAAGATATTTATGTACCTGCCAGCCATGAAGGCGGATATTCGGTTGGAACACGCCATATGCAATCAGCCCAGAGAATCCGCCCGCGAAAGCAGAAGCTGAGTAGAACACGGCGACACGCTTTCCAAGCTCACCACGCCTGAGCAGATAATGCATTAGATATGCACAAGACAGACGAAAAGAGAAACATACGTGTAGAAAGTAGTCAGATACCAGATGATGGTCACCGCAAACCCGGCTTCTGCCGCACCAATCAATAGTCGCACCACCAGACAGCCAGCAAAGTTCTTGACTCTAAATGAAGAATGAGAAACGTAAACCCAAGTCGTCAGAGGTGACGTACGTAGCGTTTATCATACACATTCCGCCAAAAGTGAACATATAGAGTGGGAGCGCCACTTTGGCCCCGATTTTCTTTGAGAGTGCGATCGCCGGGATGGTGAGGGTACAGAATGGTATGTCTAAAAAAAGTTCAGTCAGAGGATAGATTAACGTACAGCCTAAGGAGAGTCACGCACAGAAAACTGAAGGCATAATTGAATAGTCATTCTCACGGAAGTGTAGGTCGGTCTCCCGTCCATCCGTCTTTGCAATGCCTGGTAGACGGTACACATCAGCGAATTTACACATTGTGTACCCATCAACTACTCGCCTAAATTTGACCTGTCGATGGCGTTGAAGACGTACAGGCAGAAGATAAGCGGCATAAGTCTCGTATCGAGTTTTCGAACGACCCTCCGCTCCACCTTGGGATCGAACCTGTAATAATCCTCGATGTTGTGACTGAGCTCTCCATCGGGACCATAAGCAACGACGGTGACGTTTGACTCGACATCGTCTTTGTGGTCAAGCGTCGAGTCCACGGACGGCGCCATGGTCGGTTCCGGGTGTACGTACTACGGATAGCAAAAACGCTCCTTCTTATCCGGAAAGCGCTGGAAAGGGGGTGTAGACCCTTGGCTACTCCATTGTGGACGATAATGGCATAATCCAGGCAGGCAACGCGATAGGTACGTCTAAGATAGGACCGAAAAGTTTAGGAAGCAGGATAAACTACCAGCCGCAGTATACGAGCGATTATTCGTCATTTTTCCTAGGTTCGACGAGGAAGCTGGAGGCCTTTTTATTGCGACGAGGTTCAGTGTACAGTGTGGCACAGTGAAAGCAGCCATCGGGAAGATCCAAGGTAGACATCTCAATGGGAGATAAGGGACAGTTATGGAAGAAGATAGGAAGGATCAAGCCCTTCTGCCGGAGTTTCTAAGTGTATCAACGAATATCGCGCACCAGAAAAGCGCAAAATGATGAAAGATAAACATAATATCGCTAATCTTGCAATATGCATCCGGGGGATCGGCAGGATCGGCAAGACCGGCCGAGATAACGTACTTGTTTTCCGATAGCCATGATGAACGATTAAGTCTTCCACTTTCTCAATTCATGGCGTCAACCAAAAAACTTGGTGTACTACAGCTGAATACCCAGTTCTATAGGCCGCCTGGGGATTGCGGTAATCCGAAATCGTACACTTATCCAGTGGTCATATCCATCGTCGAAGCAGCCACCCGCGAGACGGTAGTGTTGGGTGGAAGGGAAGGGCAAATGGTGTTGGTAGACGCGTTCGTTAAAGAGGGAACGAGACTGATGAAAGAGGAGAACGTCACCTGTTTAATTACAAGCTGCGGTTTCATGGCTGCAACGCACAAAGAGCTTGCTGAGAGAATGCCCAGTGGGTTTCTCTTCTCAGTCATTCCCCGCAGTAAGAGGCTGATGAGTAAATTAGTTCCTATAGGTACTAGCGCACTTTTACAAGTTCGATGGCTTCGGGAGCTATTTGGCGGCGCACCTGACTCTGTTGGAGTTATTACATTCTCCTCCGAGAACTTCACAGATGACTACTTTAAAGGTGTGGCGCTGGATGTCGTTCCACCGGTCAAGGGGATGCCAGTTGGGGGTGCCTTCCATAACTGGATGTCCTGCACGACGGAATTCGACCTTGCAGCGTGCGAAGCAGAGGTCGTACAGGCAGCGAAGGACATCCAAAGAGAGAACCCAAGAATACGTGCAATATGCTTTGAGTTCGTCTTCTCCGCTTTAATACATTGTATACTGATCAAACTGGATAACAGGTGCACCAATATGGTACGTTAGGACATCCCGTTCGTTTCTAATCAAGCCACTTAGCATGTTCATCAGCCACCTTTCACAACCGCAGTCAAGGAAGTTACAGGCTTACCTGTGTACTCGGTGTTGATATTGGCTGACTGGTTATACCACGGCTGAAATGTGGGTCAATCTTTAAGCTGAGCGCTTTTGTCCGTGTTGCTTAAGACACGAGACATTTCGCATGTCGTGTCACGGGCTGATATCGTAAAATAGTCCAAACGTACAAAAGAATATGAATATGAATAACGTATCAGTCCTGAGCGTATCGTCAATTTACAAGCGTCCAAACAGCTCTTTCCCTGGCATTCTGCACGTGAGGCCACGATCCAAAGCAGAAGAACAGAAAACGAACTAGAATCATCTCGACAAGAAGCTTTTACACCGGACATCCAACATTCCACGGTGCTTCAATCTTGGCAACTGAGTCTCTAATACAGCTTTAAATTGCGCCGCCTCCACCATTTGGATCCCATATATAACAACCGACAAAGACTCAAATGACTCCGTTGCAGCGGAGAGAACCTCGTCTAGCGAGGACCACGCGCCTAATCCCTGTTCCGGATTTTCGACCACGGCATTACTAGAAAGGCAGAGATGGAACGAAACATCTCGAGGCACATGCCCTGCGGAGCACCTGAATATATCGATCCACGCGTCCAGGTGTTCAAACTCCGGCGTTCCTCCCCACATGTTGCCGTCCCACATTTCAACCTGGAGGCGGTGCAGACCTTGGATCCGCAGGTCCCGAGGAAATTCGGTTACAGGACCTGTGTCTAGTAGGTTGAGATGGGTTTCGAAGAAAGAAATAGAGGGCCACTGCACCTATCTCTCCGTATGAGGGCGCTTGGTTGAGGACTAGCTCTTGTAGGTTCGGTCGAGCAGCAAGTAGTATAGACTGGAGAGTGCCGAGATCGTTTAGAATGCTCCATGTGAATTTGAGCGAGCGAAGGTGTTTAAATGATATAGGGCTGACAGCCGAAGTGATCCCAAAGATACTCGTAGCTCTAACGATAGATAGTTCCATGAGTCGTATACTGCGGCGGTTATAGTCCATGCTGTGATCGCCTGCCGTGAGTACACGAGCATCTGATAACGAGAGGCCCTTGAGCTCTGGAAAACCACCCATAAATCCGCAGACGGTCTGGTAACTGGGAAAAATAACGTGGATGAGGGAGATACTTCGGAGATGAGGAAAAGACATGCAAAGCGCCTGTTGCATGTCCGGCGTGAGGTTTCCCCATTTCAGACGCTCAAGCGTGATGTGGTGCACTGTTAAGGATGCTAGAACACCAAGAAGGTTTTGAGAAGTGAGGTCGCTCCGGAGGAAATTGATCCTGAGACCTTTGATATAGACAGAGAGGTCGTGAGGGGAAGAGGACCGCATGGATACGAACTGTTGGCATCGCTTGTTGCTTGAAAGCTCAATCGTCGTGAATAGATGGACACGGGTTTGGGGAACGAAGGACCGACACGTCAGTGAGCAGGACTTAAGGTCATGCTGGTAGTCCTTGAGTTCATCGATAATAGCGTCGACGATTTCTTGAGGAAGTGAATCGGACATAAACTGCGGATGCAGGTTCAAGTCAGAACTTGAGTGTGAAATTGAGAACGGAACAAAACCTACAAAATCGACTCCAAGGTCGTGGTAAGGAGGAGAAAGCGAATGCGCAAGAAGGCTCCAGCCTCAGAGAAAGATATAAAAGTGGATGTGCGAATGGCAGTGCACAGTAAGAGGCCGGGATCAAAACCCGGCCCAGGACCCTGATTGGATCGATGACGTTTGTGCGCTCGGGCCGACACGTAGCCGGACTTTGAACAAACAAAAACTACGATAAATTCAAAAGAACGGGAAAACATGCATTCAAGACAGGTCAGATATAACCGCAGTGTACGCCACCTTTGGCTGGTAGCTGCTGTCGAACAACAGAGGTGTCGAGCTGGCGCGCCAAGAGTTCTGTAAAGGAATTAGGTAAAATCACTGGGAAACTGCAGGGAAGGGGGTAGACTTACAACATCACTAACTCCCCAGCTGGTGATTGAGACGCAAGCAGAGACGGAAAGACAGGCATCAACGACGGTGGTATAGTCAGATGCGCTCGCACCGGCAATATCCAGCTCGGTGATGGCAACATCTGTACCTGCCCCTGCCAGGGCTGTCAGAGCTGCGACTGCACCGCTCGAGCCGCCAGCCTACACATGATCAGCGACAGATCCAGGCCCGAGTGCACACACACCAACGTACCGATAAGTGCATCTGTGTGCCGATACCATCGATCAGCTGTTCGTCGGCATTGATCCGCTTAACAAGAGCAACCATTCCTGAGCGACAAGGTAGAAGAAATCGACGGAAGGAAAAGCAGTAGAGACGAACCTTGGACCTTGCCGTTGTTTGAGTCGAGGTTGTAATCGTTGATGTATAATCTATACCCCTCGAGTGTCAGTAAGAAACCAGGGGAGAAGATTTAGACTAACTTTGCTGTAGGATCTGCAGCTCTTGCAGCTTTGAACGCGATGGTAATGAAGGACTTGAGAAATTAATTAGTAACACGTCACCGGTAATGATGGGATAAAGGTATACCTCCCCGAGAACGTTGTAGAACACACTCGACCGAAGAGTACCGTCTTCATTTAGGACCTCACTGTGGATCGTCAGAAAAAGGAATATCGCCGGGAGAACTGACCTACTTGCAAACATCCCACTGATTTTGCATTGGTGAATCAGCTGCTTGCCGAAGTGATAGCAAGGACACGTACAGCTATTTCCGAAACGCGCTGCGTTGAACAGTGAACAACGAACAGCAATCAACAGGTACTCACCATAGAGTTTACCAGAGTACTGCCCAGCTACATTGGCGATATGTGTTTGAATGACAGACGTCTTCGTGATGATACCTTAACGTATTGCATCACTGATGTATGGTTCTTCGCTCACCAGGGTGGCCGCGTCCGTAATAGCAGAGACCCACGAAGGGAGCTGAGAGTGCCACACTAAAAAGATGCACATATCAAATTGCTGAACTCGAAACAGGTGCTAAAACCCAACCTAGAGTATGACCACGGATTTTCTTACTGTTCGAGACAGACCAGTTCACTAGATAGTCGGACTCAGAAAAGGTGAAGGTTCCTTGGGTGCTTTCGGTCGCATCCCACTAATAGGCAACGATAGTTGAACATAAGTTATAGATGACCTGAGTGTAAACCAAACGACCTTCATGGAATTCTCGGGAGTAACCTAAGGTTTAGGCATGGTCAGGCAAATGTAAAGAGCCATGAGAAGCCCAACGTACCGCCCCGAATTCGGATTTTAGGAGGGCTTCGTTCGCTGTAAAAGTGTTCCAGTTAGCATGTCAATTCGAATCAGGAAGGTAACATACCGGAGATGGTTATGGTACCTTGGTCGGCTGCAGCACCCTAGAACAGGTACTTAGCATTCTACCGGACGGTGATTCGTCAAGAACAAACCCAGAAGAGTTTTCCCTTCGCGGTGAACTTAGTATTGAGGCCACTCAGTGCTGTGGAAGATGTAGTCGAAGAAGTAGTGGTCGTCGTCGCGGAGCTGGAGGGCTGACATCTAGAATGAAAAAAAATGAGCATGTAAGGTGTAATCGAGTTGCGGAGAATGTCATACTGAGAATAATAGTCGTTGAGATAAACGCAAGTAGTTCCAGAGTCACCTATGTATCTTAGTGTAAGAACGATACCGCGGAAAACGTCAGATGGAGCTCACACGCGGTCTGGCAAAATAATAATATCAGACTGGTACCACTTATATGGAGGGAGAAAGGAACGTACGCTTCCACTGTATCCGATTCCACCACCTTCACAGCAATCAGGTCACAGAGCTAAGTGTCACTGTAGAGAACACGTACATTGACCCCAAACCGAGACAGCGCTGACGCACTGCAAAATGCCAGCAAGAGAAATAACAGAAAGGAGTACGAGCATAATGAGGGAAGGTTTTCTTTGCCAGAACGGAGGACCCTGGATGATATATATCGATTTTGAAGTCGTTTAACCGAGCGAAATCATGGGGCCACAGGAAACGAAACCGAGTACAGTTATTTACCGGTCATTGCAACACCATGGTTCAATGAAACACTTAGCCTCTTGCTCTCCCTCCCTTCATCCTTCATCATCAACTTGTATTACATTGCTGATGTGTATTGTATCTTCATGTTCTGCAGTGATTCTTCATATGTGACATGAATAATATTCCCGAGAAATTGAGGCTTCTGTTCTAAAAATATCTATTTTCTCATGAACTCAAAATCTGACCTGGAAATGTGTGTCCTCCATCTGAATGTAATCACCCACAAAGGCCTCAATAATGTTAATGACCTTCTGAAGAACCTGTGTGACAGGTTTGAGACCAAGCGGCCATTATCTGAGGAGTCTAGGGCATAAATAAAAGTGCGGTTCTGCCAAGCCATCACCTTTGATGGACAGTCTGACAGTCCAATGCGTCCATTATTGCCCTGCTGCCTCCGAACTTTATTTCTCCTCTTGTTCAATTTTTTACTATGCCTGGACATGCCAAATCAAACTCGAAAAAGTGTCAGATTGCTCACAAATGCCATGACCAGCTAATGGAAAAGGCAGTCATTGCAAATGATTGCATACAAGAATGAGCTTGTCAAACTACCTGGTGCTCCTCGGAAAGGTGCAAGAAAAATCTGCAAAGATTTTGAGGCTGTATATCAGAGAGAGACTGGAAAGGAGATCTCACTTTTCTATAGCACTCGAGCGATTCCGAGTAGCTGACTAATGAGGTTTGGGTATATGGGCCGGACTGTTTCAATGACTCAAAATAGCCTAGAATACCCACGCCACGATAATGCTGTGAAAACGGACTTGTACTCGCACCTTTGAGCATCTTTTTTTTACTGTATCTTATTGTTGTATAGTATTACACATTCTTACATTCAAACCTAGTCAAAATTCCCAACCAATTGGAACCTACAGTAAATATCCAGTTTTGCTGTTTCATTGACCGGTAAATAACTGTAAAGGTGACGGAAAAATGTTGGCCAGAGGGTGCTTATTGAAACAAGCAATGTGAACCTGTTAATTTCCCGATATTCTACCTTCGGCGAAAGTAGCATTCTGATACGAACAGGTGCACCAAGGCAACCGCCTGAAGCTCATAAATGAGGAGTGCCTGATTGACACCAAGTTCCAACAATATCATGATCCAAGAGCAAACCTGAGGCCAAGGCCTGAGGTCTACACATCAGGAAAACAGGGAAGAAACGGAGAAATAAATGTTACAAGGAAAGAAGCTTGTCTCTATGCGACCATGACAGACGAGAAAATGAGGTCGAGAATCAAAGTTGACAATCGGGAAAGCGGCCCGGACTCAACATGCGTGGGAAGGAAAAGTTGGCCGTGGCCTTCCGACCGAATCCCGACCTATTCCGATTCATTTCCAAACTTGAAACCATTCCTTGAATCTCAGCTGGGCCCTGGCGAGACACACGAATATGCCGAAGTCCAGCATGATCCTGAATAACCTTGTGTTGACAGAAAGACGGCGATCAATTTTACCGAGATGCGACAGCTTGTACGTGCACTTTTATCCTTTCGAAAGCTCAACGTCAACCTTCATTGAGGAACTTACCGTAGAAATGGTCATCGCTGACGTAGATGTCTCTTACTTTCCTCCGTACTACACGCTGCAGATCCTCCGAGAGTGCTGGATACTTGTCGTCATCGGACATGAACAATACAACAAATTCAATATATTGACAGTCGTCGGTATACGTTACTTTTTGGTCTATCGTTTCATAGAAAATCTATGAAAAGAAAAGAAAATATTTGAAGTCGACGCAAGTTATCGAATAAGCCAGGTTATTGGTATGTATCTTTGAATTTTACTAAGCTAATGCAAAGCATGAAGGTCTCCTCAGGTATAGTCCGGTTGACATCCAATTCCAATCCCATTAACCGGGAAACTACAATACTCGAACGTCACTGCCAAAGATCATCCGTTTGAGTGATGGCCATATCAGCTGAGCATTTTCAGCGGCCCCTTTCTGGTAGTGGGGCATCTCATATTCCTCTATGTTCGGGAACAGGACTACTAGTCCCGACTTCCGTGGCACCGGATTATAGGAAATGTGCGGATGGCAGCCCAACCTCGTGACCTGTGGCAGGCAAATCGTCCCGTCCGTCAACGACTCCCATTCATCATCCTTCAAAGAGCCCATCGGAAAGCTCACATAGTGGATAGCCTGCCGCCGTGCAATCCAGGTAAAAATATCCCGGCAGTCCGCCCCGTTGCAGCCTCGCCTTTCACAGCTTATTGAAAAGTTCAATCGCACACGTTGCAGGTTCTCGCACTCTGCAAGGTCGGGAAGGAGGCCCAGGAGGAGTCCTGCATCAGCCGATATCGACGTCAAGCTATGCAGAGCCTGAGGGAGCCTGGACAGGGACTGACCACCGCGCAGCTGGACATTCCATCCAAAAGTGATGGATTCGAGAGAGGAATGCTTTGAAAGAAAGTGAGATAGGTCGCTCTTCCGCATAGAGCTTCCTTCTACTTCTAAGTGGCGGAGTCTGGGAAGACTCGGGAGAGAGACATCGATTTGAGGAAACCGCCTTGTGGATTTGATGAGTATCGACAGTTTCTCCACTGGAGATGCATTGGCGGAACGGATGTGCCAGTCTACAACGACGTCGGATGTGGGGTCTATGAAAGCTGTTGTCAATGTCGTCAGTGGCGGCGGATTGAACAAGCGTTAGTTATTTTTCCTTTTCGCCGTGTCCAGCAACGCGGCCTTCTTATCGTTGTACGGCGTCAGAAACGAAGCAACGCATTTAAGCTCTGCGAGCCCCGTGAGGAAGGTGTTAAGCTTTTTCAATTGTGAATCTGTTTTCATATCAGACCAACGATTTTGGTAACCAACATGGACGTGCACAGTGGGCCGTTCGGACTCGGGGAACCTTTCGATGTAGTGGGTGAGTAGACGGAGCTGGCCAAGGTAATTATCGCTGAATTTGATGTTCATAACAGGGATTCGCGGCGGGTTAACGACCCATTGGCAAAGGTCTTTGAGGCATACGATGTTTGGGCATGTGGTGTGGTGCCCACTGCATATCCATAGGTTGCTGTACGATTGAAGATACTTGTTGAGACGACCAAGCGACAATGATGCGACAAAATCGTTCAGTCTCCGGCAGGCGTATGCGATTGAGAGGCGGTCCTTCTCGTCGATTTGTTGCAATA
Source organism: Desarmillaria tabescens (assembly GCF_030435595.1). Lineage (NCBI taxonomy): Eukaryota > Fungi > Basidiomycota > Agaricomycetes > Agaricales > Physalacriaceae > Desarmillaria > Desarmillaria tabescens. Next base: position 206,424 of record NW_026848311.1, read on the forward strand.
TGATGGACAGGAGCTCATTTGGAAGAGCAACCAATGAAGCGGGAGATCCCGACATCTCTTCCTGTTCTCCTGTTCTCTTCTTTGTTTCCATTTTAATAATTATGATCAGGGCCCTGTGAATGAGTGTACACAAAAACTGGCGACACGGAGAGCGTACAGTTCTGCTGTGGATGTTCAGAGCAGGTTTTTCAGGGGGGATTGGGGCCTAGAGGGCAAACTGAGACAAGTCTCAACATAATAGCCATGTGAGTGTCGGTCCTCCAATAATTCATCTCTTATGGAGGATTTTAGTCATCGTTGCAAATTTTCGAGCACTTATTTACAAAGTCTAGTAAACATTGATCTGCAATCTAAAGGTGCCTCCTATGTTACTTCGCGCGAACACGCTCGTAAATGAACTCGACAGATGATCCGGATGAGTGTCTCTAGCTTTTGTCCTGTAAGCGATCGGCTTGTTGCCTGAAGCACCACCACCGGAAACCGAAGTGAAAAAGAACAAGCGCGCATGTATCACGTGATCGTGATTCGTCTTCCACCCGAATAATGGCTGGCCCGAGGAGCGGAAAACAAATGCGAGATGATATCATATTTCGGCATTTTCCCTTTTCTTTCATCTTTCAGACCAAAGATGAGTCGACAGCGACGTACGTCAAGGGTAAGCATAGCTTCTACGGTGTTCCACCACATGAAATAAAAATACTTACCTATCTTATTGTCTAGTTTCATGACCTTCCGAGCACTATCGCCAGAATCAATGAACTCGCATACGAACCGCTATCCACGAAACACAAAGACATTCTTCCCAGATATCTAGAGACCTTTCGATATTACCTCTCCACTGGTAAGATTCCTCCCCTCACTGACACGGATGTTGATCTATCGACCGTTCGAGCCTGTTTGGGAGCGTTTACGAATGGTATATTGGTCCTGGAGGCTAGGGAGAAGGGAGAAAACGTCCGGCGTCCAGTGGGATTTGGGAATGAGTCATCTCTATGTGGAAACCCGTCTACTCTTGGGCTCTTTATTTCTTTCAGTCATCCAACATCCTTTCGGGCAACACTAGCCTTGCGCAGGAAGAGAATGTCACATCCGTTGATGTGCTCGGTAACGGGCAGCGCGCAAATGAAACAAGCGTCTAGATCGTCAATCTAGATACTAAATCACACACACACACACACAATCACCAATGTATATAAGTTCGAGGGTGAGTACGATAGAAGCACTCGTGATGTACTTAGATTTAGATAATCTAGTGGGGTTTTGCCTGAAAACAACTTCAATTCTTCTTTCGATGTGTTTTACACAAAGTACACTAGTCCGCGATAGCGGGGTTTTATGAACTTGTTTTGTAAGGTATAGTCGAGCAAGTTATGCTTGTTTCGACGTTGTCTAGAAGAACTTCTAGCAGACACTTCAAATAATCAAACAACCAAAGACTCCGAGGTCTACAAAGAGTGCAAAATCACTCTACAAAGAATGCTCAGGTTCTGACTTCAAGTACAAGACTTGCAAAGAGTACACAGACTCTGGAGTTCCTTGAACTCGACGATTGTTCGAACTTAAAGTGTTCTAGGGCTTATTTTACTTCAACTAGATGAGGTCTTTTGATTTAAAGTCGACTCAGCACGTCTAGATCGCTAATCTCGGAGAGAGAGAACATGAGGCCTTTGTCCACGGAGCAGTTCAATTAACTAGCAAGGTGCAAACACGGGGACGGCTCTACTTCCTACTTAACTCTTCTAGATTACTGTAGTCGCCCTTATGGGTTGACTTTGGTAACTTAATTCACTTCAGTTGAGGATATGCAATAAAAACCAGTGATTGATTAGGTAGCTATACAGGCTACTAGCACAAACATGGGGGGAATGCTTTCCTGCCATTATGCGTCTAGTCGCTGCTAATTTATACGATTCATGTTTTAGGTATAGGAGCCCGTATCTACAGTAATTATGGTACGAGCTTTGGAATTAATACAAACGGTGAGTCACTATCCTACAAGTATCGCGCCATTCCGTAGTTTCTATTCAGTTCGATGCGACTGTGCCGGGTTATTCTGTCGCTGAGGAGTGCCCTACTAGTCCGTGGGTGCTCCTTCTTCCATCTGCAAGGCCTGCCACACGCCGTATGTATTGAATACTGCAGTATGCGCAGGATCTCGAGGATGTAACCACCGATTGTGATTGACTGCAGGTCTGAGATTGTATTCTGTTGATCACTGCGTGATCAAGGTCGGTCATCTCAGTACCCAACGTGGCTATTCATTCTTCCAAGGTTATTCCTTTCCTAGCCTGAGTTGATCTCGAAAGCTGATCTGTTTCTCGACTTAGCAATTTTTCCTGACAGGTTCTTTCTACTCGTCGAGGTGACAAGGCATCTAGTTCGTTCCATTCTTCAACTTCTTGGTTTTTATACTCCATACAGACGAGTCCCCGAGATTTGACTGTAATAGTCTTGTTTAGGTAGGGCTTAGCTTGGCGTGTTGACGGCTGGTAGAATTGACTCTTCGAGATGTTGTTTCTAAGTCCGTTCTGTACTGCCGTGCTTTCATTCTTTATGTAGTATTTAGCTACCAGTGCGAAGCCTCCACTGTAGCCCTCTGTACTGCTTGTAGATTGCATAAACTGATGTAAAATCGCAAAATCTACGGGTAGCCTGATACCAGGCGTATCACCGTCACCATGCTACTGGCTTATATGTCTGCCCATGCAGATATCTGCCGTACCATCATATCAAACACGCCGTTCCTTGAGACCGTTTGTAGGTTGTGGATTTTTCTCGGCCGTAGCTGTGAACATCCAGCCTATCCAGCTTTTAGGAAGCTTATGCATGGGATGCTCTCCGTAGCGCAAAATGATCCGTTATTATCCACCGCGCTGCGACCCGTCTTGATCAGTAACCCAGAACAGGTGTCTAAAGTCGTGATACGATCCCTCATCACAGAAATTCAGCGGCAGCCCACTAACTTTGAATACCTCCTACATGCCATAACCTCATTTCCAGCATTTTCTGAGGCCTCCGGCGACGTCCATAACTACTTGTATTCACATGCGGCGCCGTGGTTATGTCGCGCCATTCGCTTCATCGTATCCCGACGTGAACCGTATTCATCATTAGATCTCGCCGTAGCCGTACGTTCTCTCGAACTTGGCTTCGAGGCGGTGTATGGTTGCTGCTGGTCCTTCATTTATACCTCGGTCACAGCCTGCGATCACCAACTCCTCGAATCCGTTTTGAAGGTTGATCGTTTCGTCCGTATGAATCAAATCAAGCCCGGGGATGCCAAGATCTACGATACAATTGAAAAATTGTTAACATTGGCAACAGTCAACACTGTATATCGGACATTCCTGCGCAGAGTGCGCTGGGCAATCGGCCATGCCGTCAAACTTGAACCTGACCTTGATATGGATGGGCCGATCGCTAAACATTGGTTTCGTTTGAAAGACGTGGCTACGGAACGCGAGATTGCCAAACAGAGATATGATCTTGAGCATGACAAAGGTCTTCGTCTGTGCAATAACAAAGAGGTTAATAATCTCATTTTCTATATGTTGGCGCTTGACGCGTTTGAATTCCTAGTGTCCCAAGACGTCGCGCGAACCTTCCCGACGGTGCAGTGGTTGTTGGGTTTGGTTTTATTGCTCCGAACAATGCCAGAAACTTGACTGGGTCGGAGATCATCGCAAAGCGTGTAAGGACATACAAAAGAGCCGAAAGAGTGGGTACTCCTTCCTTCCGGCATCCACGATATGTTTGCTAACATACTTTCAGCCGATGGTACGCATAACACATGTGCTAGGGATCGCGACTTACAAGGAGAATGGACCAAGCTTGAAGCTCGTCAGAACCTCCGTCGTTTGATTACCATGCGCAAGGCAGACATCTTGAAGAATCCCGCAGCAGAGAATTACCCTACTGCCGTTGCGGTGAACTTTTGTCATGAAGATGGGGTAAGAATTAGTAGTATTTCCAAGGACGAGGCGCGCGATATTATGGGCCAAGAAGATTGGGATATGTATACGAGGGATGGCCACAAGGTTGTAATTCTCATGGAGGTGCCTTATGGAAGGATCTTTCCGCTGCGTACAGTATACCCACTCGGTGCATGTGTTCCACTCGGTGCATCATAGAGTTCGACTTACATGATCTTATGTAATAGAGACACTGTACATATAACGTTACATCTCGGTGGTTGTACACTGATGTATTCACAAATCATAAGGATGAGCACCCGTGCGCCTATATATGGCCTAATTGCAAACGTACCAACTCTCAAGATGTTCACCTTTATTCAAGCAAACTTAATACATTATCCGACCTAGGTTTGATCTCGCATTGCAGCTTATCGGGCACCCTTTCACATATGAAAGCAGAATGAGTGCCCAAGGAACCCAGGAAAAGAAAGATGGACTTACCTGAATACCGAATTATTGTATCGTACCGGAATATCCCCTGCGTCAGGCTTCCTGATATCCAACACGGCGATCATTGAGGCGATGAGGAGCCATATGGAGGACTCGGAGAGGTCGGCACCGGGACAGCGCCTAGCCCTGGTCAGTACCATTGGCATCTGAAAGGATCACAACAAATACCTTCTCCCAAAACCAAAAACATAATTCCGGGGATCCTGTCTTGGGTCGGGGACGACGCCGGGGACTGGCAAGAATCGTTCGGGTCTGAAAATTTCCGGCTCAGGAAATAACTGCTCATTGCGAAGTATGGCCCTACGGGTCATCAATCAGGCAGGGAATGAAGAAGTGGCATGGAAGATGCGATACCATATGTTGACAATAATCTAGCGAATTATGAATGTCGTTTTGAAGCGAAGCGGGCATTCGACGTACGAAAGAACCTTTGGGGATATACATCCCACGGTATTGGTCATCTTGTCGGACACAATGAGGTAGATCTAGACAAATTTTGAGATGGCATGCGGTGACTAAAACGATAGAAACACGCACTCAGCGGAACGGGTGCACCCCAACGCCATACTTCCAACATGATCGCGTCCACTATGACGGTAGTTCAACAGGAATTCAGCAACATAAAAGGTAGAAGTACCATAAGGTAACGCAGGTCTATCATTCAGATCTGGAAGTCGGTCAGGTCCAATAACTTGGTCGATTTCTGCTTGAGCTTTCTTTAGAACGTCGGGGTAGAGCATCATGGCCAGAATGAAATGAGACATTGTTGTCACAGTCTATAAGTCCTAGTCAGTAGGAGCGTTGGCCAAATATCACGAAACTGTGTTACCGTATCCGCACTGGCAGCGAACATCGAGTTTGCACTGTACTTGATATTCTCTTCTTCCGAAGAGTTGAGGGGCTCGTCGCCGCCGAGAATGTCAGAGCAGAAGGAGGGAAGGATCGTTCCTGATTTCTTAAGAAAGTAACGTAAATTCGTGGGATGTAGGGTATGAAAAGCGCACAAATACCTACCACTGATGCCTTTGCTTCCTCGAAAGGCGCATCCACAAACTCTCTCATCATTCTCTTCCATAGCATCGCTTTCTTCTTGAATCCTGCCCCTGGCATCCAGGATGGAAGGTATGCCATCACCGGAAAGACATCTACTAGCCATATCCCGCTTCCGGCTACAATGCGGTTCGCAAGGAGTTGTACACATTCTTCTGCTTGAACAAGGAACTTGTCGTCTGTACTGCGCACTTGATAACCGTACCCGACGGACAGCACCAGACCTCCAGCGTATTTTCGCAGGTGTTCAAGGTACTGGGAAGGCGAGTTGATGAGTTCGACAAGGAATGAGTTGGTCGATGCTCGAATTGTAGAGTAGTAAGCAGGTATACTTCGAGAGCCGAGAGTTTGTTTGAGGTAGCGCCGTTGTTGAGTGAACTCAGAGCTATAACTAAGGAACGGGAGCTCGAATAGGGACTGTAAGCGCTCTGAAAATAGACCATATATGAATGCATACCAATTTCCTGCATCCACATCTAGTAGATGACATTGGTTGGAAACAGGCGCAAAGAGAGATTCTGAGTACACGTACAGGTCACCAACCATTTTCAGCTTCGGCTTGTCGGAGTACATCGCCCCACGCTTTTCGAGGAGCTCGAAGGCAGCATCTGGACTGCTAAGAAATATAACGCTCCATCCAAAGACATGGAGGTAACACACGTCACCTGTTAATGAGAAAATGCCATCAGAAAACTCATGATTGATACGTAAATACAAGAGCAAATTCTCCAACCGTATTTGTCTGCCCATTTCGCTGCCTTCACCCAAAGTTCTTTGGAAGTGAAGTCACCCAGATTTCCGAGAATTGGGGTGGGCTTAGGACCTGGAGGCAAATGCGAGGGATATCCTGATCTCCGATTCAGCCATGTTATCAAGAAGAGCGTACTAGCAAAAGCGAGAAGAGTAGCGATCATTTCCAGAGCGAGATACAATGCTGCTGGGGTGGCAGAGAGAAATTAATTTATATATATTGTAATTCTCACCCTGACGGGGAACAGGAATGTCTGATCCATAAAAAAAGGAAGAATTACTGATAGACGATGGTTACTGCCCTTTAAGCCCCCGTGTGATACACCTCCGCGAGAGTTGTATATCTGACACGCTGCTAGCGAGATAGAGTCGCCGTATAAAGTAAGCATTGTGCTCACCGACAATTAGGTTTCAGCCTGGACGAGACTAGGGCGAGCTGACATATTGCCCAACCGATAAATTGTTGCGCTTATCAAAAAGTTTTGTAGCGCCACAGGAAACCGATGCACGCGTGAATACAGCTGCATTTTACAGACTTGGTTTCGCCGTCTGACGGCACCTGGAATTTTAGCGCCATTGTGAGAAAATCAGGACGGAATTACCTGAACTTCGATTTTGTCTACGGTAAACGCGGAACCCGGGTAAGTGCTAAGTGAATAAAAGGCAGCAAAGTGTGAGTCAGTAATGTAGCAGTCCACACTCTCGAACGCAGCTGAAAGCATGGATCTGCTATCAGGTGTATCGCCTACGCAGCGCTGTAGCTACAGAGCGGCTTGTTACGTATCTCGCCGCCTCGTGTTTGAAGACGTTAGAAAGGAGCCCGATCGGGAACTGCCGGAAATGTCCCCGCTGGCGGTGATTCCCATTTTAGGATAATTCTAGGCTAGACGAACCATCCACCAACACTCCTGTCTTGCTTAAGTTTCCGCATGAAGAATACGCATAGAGACTCTGGGAAATTATCCATACAGTTTCCGTCAAGTCAAAAGCACAGTTCTTGCGAAAAACAGATTTCTGGCGAGAGGGATTTGAAATGTCAGTATCCAGGTAACTTTTTCAGTTTGGCAAACCATTTCCGTCCGCTCTACTTGACGCTGAAACAACTCAGGAATGCAAGTCGACAAACTAAGATAATCGAGAAGTCGTAAAACTCACTTACTTCGTCGGATATGTAAGGTTGTAAAGGACTCCTTTTCTGGATTTGTCGAGACAATTGATGTTATATCTTGAATCCCCCCGTCAACCACATAATACCTCTAGGATCCACCCTTTTCCTCGTAGCCTCCATCCTCCTCAATCCCTCCTCACCGTACATATCTTTCACTGGAGTACCATCGATGGCGTAATTCGGGTACCTCGGTGCGCCCGGTACGCCGAGCTTTTCCGTAATCTCCCTCGCAGCAGCGTGAAATACACTATCTTGGCTCTCCCCTAGCCACTGAAAGCCGAGGTTAGTAGGAAAGATAGCGCGCTCTCGCGAGCCTGGGTAAGCGGAGGAGTTTGCGGGAGCATGAGTAAGGATGGTAGGAAGGAAAGGCTCAATAGAAAACGAGATATCGGAGGCTCCATGTGTGAATAGGATGGAGGCCGAGTTCTGAGATGGGAAGACAAAATTATGAATGCATATACAAGAAGAATATGGGCCTCACGTTTAGCTCGTTGATGAGACCTTTGATTGTCGATTCTGAGTATTCAAGCACGGGGATGTCATTAGATACAACTCTAGTAGTTCACGTGGAAGGTCAGCTATAGAGGTTCGCAGTTGGAAGTTATGGGCGTACCTATCATAACCAGCCGAAAGATTAAAAGAGATAATAAGGTCGTGAAACGAGCGAGACTTGATGTCCTGAGACAAAGGTGGCAGCGCAAGGAAGTCATCGAAGATACCACTCGGAGGAGTCGGGCCATCGTAGAACATCAGAACGGACAGGGATAGCTATAGTGACGTAAGGCAACATCTCAAATGACGAAGTGCACCGCAAATTACCTGACTGGTAGAGCCAGAATACCCGTACATCATAATCATCACTGCTTTGGGATCGCGGACTTCTGAGGAGAATTTTGCAGATGCAGCCGTAAACGCAGATAAATCATCCATGCTATACATAGCGCTTCCTCCCTGTAGACAATATACGTCTGGAACTAAGAAGGAAGTTGAATACTGCACATACCCAGACGGCGCTTTGTGGAAATGCCTTCAAGGTGAACCGAGTGACAATTCCAAAATTATTACAGCCTCCCTACCGTCAGAAGTATAAGCTCCGGAAGTTGCGAACCCAATGTTGCGTACCTTTAATGAAAAGAATAGGTCCTGGTCACTACCTTCGGTTACAGTAGAGAGGGTGCCATTCGGTAGCACTAGCTCGTAGGCGACCACATTATCAATAGCTAGGCCATACTGGTTGGTGTGCCATGAATATCCTATTTTGTGGCGATCAGGATAAGAAAACAGAAGAGACAGGTGATCAAATATATACCACCGCCAAGAGTAAAGCCAGCCACACCGATCCCGGATACTCTTCCCCCAAGAATGTTAACATTTTGAGCGTTCAATATCTTGTAGACGTCGTCCCAAATATTACCGGCACCAATCACTGCCGTCTGCGTCGTGGAGTCGTACGTGACTTCATTGAACCGTGTCATGGAGATCTGAACGCCCTTCGTAGATGAGAAGCCTTGGTTCGTGGCGTGTCCACCACCTTTGACCTATAATAATAAGATATTGCAGTCGGAGTGATTTGGAGACATACCCCGAAGGCCGTATTTGTCTCTCCTAAAATACATAACTAGACAAATCCATGTAAATATCAGGTACGAAGAATAAACTCTACACACGCACAATGATACCGAGGTCCTCAGCTGACCCAGGCTCCACACTGCACAATGATTCCTGTGAGCTTGAGATTGCATAGTGCGCATTGTCCGCTACGTATGATGACGATCCTGTAAATGGTCAGCCAGACAGCAAACGAGGGACGGATGAATGGCAACCAGGATAGTAAACGTCTGTCGCGGACGAAACCTTGCTGGCGATGCGAGGACAGATATCAAGACCCAAAGCAGTTCCCAATAGACTCAGGACAGACGTCGCAGCGAGAAGCATATGAACGGGGGCAGAGCCGGAAGGCGAAGAAAAAAACAGTATCGTTTGTGTGCCAGCTTATAAGGTGTTGTTAAGGTTTCGACCCTCGAGGCCTTGGCTATGTCTGTCCAGCATCACAGGATAGAAAATTGACAAGCTAGGTGATCCTATGATTGGCATTTCTGTCTCCGAAAGCTGCAAATTAATAAGTGATCTGGTCGAGAGTTCTTCTGAATCAGGACTCAGGAAAGGAACTGATAAGAACCGCATTATGGAGATAGAAGGCACCGGAAAACAAACGTATGTAAGTAGGACGAGATTAAACGCCGTGGCTTCGTCTTCTCCTTGACCGCCCGAAGCCTACCGAAGAGACCAGGCTCACAACTACTCAGTATAACGCCATATCTTGCAATCCAACAGAACTGTGGTGAGGATGGGCCAGAAAAATGTAGAACATGATAGCCCTTACTATGCATAGGGCATGGGCCCAAGGGAAGGACATGAATCTAGATTGCGTTGTAGATGTCCGCCCGTTTACGGCCCGCAGCAGCGTTCGATTTCATTTGCGAATAATATTCCCACGCAAACTCTTCCATCAATTTTATTACATCCGGTATGCGTCCTTGCCTGTATCTCTTCCTTTCTGTTTATATTGCAAATACAAGTATATCCGAAGCTTTTGATTGGAAGAGCAGCCTTTTGATGCTGCGCACACTAGAAGATAGGGCGGTAGCTGAATAGGCAGCTCGGGCAGAAGACTAGGGAATCCCACACTATACGCTTGGTAGTATACGTGTGTGGCTTTCTTATTTTCTAAATTACAGAATCTTAGTGCTAATATAGATATATCCTCGTTTTCTTTTCCCCTCGCCTCATACGTTTCACGACTCTAAACCAACTCAGAGCACCGAACGTGCTTTGATACTTCATTTCTGCAGCTCATGTGTATGATAACCGGAATGATACAACTACACCCGGCCTTCTAACTTCTAAGTGCTAGAGTGATGTTGTCAAAAAAAACTTATTTGGCTTCAAGCAATAGATCCGATCGATATGTTTGGGTAAGTGTTAGCGACCGATTACACAAACAAGATTAAACAACTAGGCATGACTCGCACTTCGGTCAGGCGCCTTATGTTGCTCGCAGGTTTGCATGCAGGGAGCTATCGCTTAGTTGAGCGAGAGTGAGTTCAGACTAAGTTATCAGGTGAATAAACTTTAGTTCAAGACTGAGGTTTAAGACCTGCAGTCGAGCTACTTAAATACAGTTTGGGTCATGCTAAATATACTACAAGAGTCTGCAACGGTGCGATAAACACACTGAACCCTCATGGGTAATGCGATCAAGTCCGGAAAGTTAGCATAGCAGGATTACGAGAGAGCTGATAAGATAAGATAGGACGTGAAATCGTAATATTACCCCCCTGTTAAGGCAGTCGTCCCGACTGCGGTATAGCTTGGCTTTGGAAGATAGGCTCCTACAAGAGAAGGTGTATTTGGTTTTACCAGGTATTCTTGGATTGCCTGTACCAATGGATGGTCAACTTCTGATTCGGTTACCGACTCCGTTTCTGACCAGGAGTCGGACTCGTCGTTGTCCTCCCACCAGTCCGCGGGGGGTCGAGTGATGAAGGAGACTTGTTCGAAGTCTTCAATCGCCTCTCTTGCATTACTCAATTCTTGTTCGTCCACCCAAGAGTTTTCTTCTCTCAGGTATCCCTTCCATTTGATGAGGTATTCAATTTTGGTGCGTTGTTTTCTCCCTCTTCCCATGGTTCGCTCCCTTCGGTCCACAATTTCTTCCACCTCGTATTGTTCTTGTCCGTTTACGAGGTCTGGTGGAGGTGCTATGGGCTGTATCTGGATTGGGAACTCCGGTGGATGATAGGGAGTTAGGAGGTTTTCATTGAAGCGATCATGAATTTTCCAAGCAGGGGGTAGACGTAGTTTGTATGCGGAGGCGCCATGCTTGGATATTACTTTGAACGGTCCGACACGTTTGTCTCCTAACTTCTTCATTGGTCGAGGAAGATGTAAGTTAGTGGAATCCAACCAGACCTTGTCTCCCGGTTGGTACTCCATTGCTGCTCGTTGATGTTTGTCATATTGTCGTTTCATGACTTCCACTGCCTTTTCCAATGCCTTTGTCGTTTGTTCATGCACCTTTTGTATATCCGCCACGAATTCTCTGGCTGCGGGATTAGTTCCTTCCTTGATTGTTACTGGGGCAAGGTGTGGTTTCTGCCCGTGGTTGATTTCGAAGGGAGAGTAACCGGTTGCGGAGTGCTTCCGGTTATTGTGTTGGAAGGCGGCGAGAGGTAACCACTCACTCCAATCGTTCTGCCTGTGGTTGATGAATATTCGGAGATATTTTTCAATCTCTTGGTTTGCTCGCTCCGTTTGTCCGTTGGTCTGTGGATGATAGGCCGTGGATGGGTTTCCTTGTATGTGGAGCATCTCATATAGTTCCTTCATGAATTTTGACACGAATTGGGGTCCCCTGTCAGAGATTACTTTCTGCGGCATTCCATGTTTTGCCCATACATGATCTCTAAGGATTTTGGCCCACCCTGCCGAGGTCAGCTCAGTGGAGCATGGTACCGGAATTACTTCTTTTGAGAATCGGTCCACGATCATGAGGATAGCATTGTAACCGTTTGAGTCTGGCAGTTTGCCGATCATGTCTATGGTGATATGTTCCCATGGTTGTGTTGGTACCGCGTGTGGGTGTAAAGGCGCTCTCTTTCTTTAGGTGTTTGTCTTGGTTTGCTGACAAGCTTCGCATCCCTTCACATACTTTTCCACATCTTGTTTCAGCTTGGGCCACCAGTAATTGCGCTGAACGAGTTCTTTGGTTTTTTCAATTCCTGGGTGTCTGGCTGTGATGTGGTCATGATGTATGGCAATCAGCTCTCCTCGTAACTTGGCGTCTCAAGGAATATATAGTCATCTGTCGTAGTACATTAACCCGTCCTTCTGGGTTATGCCTTTTGGGTGATGGGTGGATGCTTCGATCCCCTTGTCCCATCTGGTGATGTCTCTCAACGCCATTCGTATCTTTTTATGTATCTCTTCTTCTTTGGGCATGATGAGGGCTTGGAACATTTCTGGTCTAAGAACAACCATCTCGTCATTGTCACTCCCTTCTTGGTCGTGATCTGCCCTTCGGGATAATAAATCTGCCTTCTTGTTTGCTGTTCCGGGTTTATGGTGTAGCATGAAATGATACTCCGCTAGTTCAGTTACCCATCGAGCCTGGTGACGATTGAGTTTTTGAGGCTTCCAGAAGTACTGTAGGTTTTGGTGATCCATCCATACTTCGAAGTCTTGGTAGGCTCCCATAAGGTAATGCCTCCAGTCCTCTAGGGTGAGCATGATCGCAAGGAGTTCTTTGTCGTATATTTCGTAGTTCCGTTCTGTGACGGTCAGGGCCTTGGATAGGAATGCCACTGGTCGCCATCTCCCCTCTTGTTCTTGGGACAAGACTGCTCCTATAGCTCCTTCACTTGCGTCCGCTTCTACTCGGTACTTCCCAGTGCGATTGGGTACGGCTAGTATGACCTCCTCGGCCAACTTCCTTTTGATCTCTTGGAAGGCATTTTCTTGGGCTGTTCCCCACGTCCAGTCTGCCTTTCCCGTGAGCTGGGTCAGGGGTCGTACGTGTTTGCTGTAGTCCCTTATGAACCTTCGATAAAAGTTGGTGAATCCCAAAAACGATTGTAGTTCTCGCTTCTTGGTGGGTTGAGGCCATTCTGTGATTCCTTTGACCTTTACGGGGTCCATACGAATGGAGCTTTGACTGATGATTACTCTGAGATATTCTGTTTCCAGTACTTCGAATTCGCATTTTTCCGCTTTTAGGAAGAGTTTATTGGCTCGGAGGATGGCTAGAACTTCTCGGACAACGCTGCGGTGTTTGTCTTTGTCCTTGGTACAGATCAGGATGTCATCTAGATACACAGTGATGTCTCCTCTTGCGATCTGTTCTTTGAATATGTCATTCATCATCCATTGGAAGGTTGCTGGGGAGTTGGTGAGTCCGAAGAACATCACCATGGGCTCGAATAGCCCTCTGTTTGTTCAGAATGCGGCCTTCCACTCGTCTCCCCCCTTGATTCGTACATTGTTGTATCCCCACCTTACGTCTAGCTTCGTGAAGTATTTGGCATCCTTGAGTTGATCCATCAATTCTCCGATGAGCGGGAGAGGGTAACGGTTCTTGATGGTCATCTCGTTTAGTTTGCGATAATCTTGCACAGGTCGGAGCTTTCCATCCTTCTTTTTGACAAAGAAGAAGGGCGAGGCCATTGGGGATTTGGAAGGTCTGATCCTTCCTGATTCTAGGTTTTTGTCCAGGAACCTGTCCAATTCTTCCTGTTCAGTGAGATTAAGGGGGTAGACTTTGCAGTCTAAACTCGCATTCGCATTGGGGACCAATTCAATAGCATGGTCCCATGGTTTTCGAGGGGGTAGCTCATCAAAATTTTCTTTTGCGAACACGTCTCAGTATTCCCGGTATGGTTCCGGTACTATTTCCTCGAACGTCTTCGCCTCTTTGCCTTGATTTGCTTTAGCAGCTAATTCGTTCGCCTTACTTCCCATGGCTCGAACGTGAAAGGCTTCTTTGAAGTCCACAATCAGGATAGTGTCTCCTTCCTCTACTTCTGTTCCCCATTGTTGCTCCGGGTCTTTGTCTGGTAATTGAAAGGGTATTTTGCGGCAGGAACATCGGACTAGGGATACCATTCCAGTTTTCCAATCTATGATTGGGTTATGCCTTTTGAGCCAATCGTGGCCTAGAAACATCGGTATGTTTCCTAGGTCGACGACGGCGAGCTCAACCTTTTCATGATGGTCCCCAATGGTTAATCGGAGTTCTACTATCTCCGTTATGTCTCCTCCTTTGTTGCGGCTGCCGTCTGCGTTATAGACGGCTTGTGCTTTGGAGAGTTTTACCGTGTTGAGCTGATGTTCTTGCACGAAGGACCGGTTTATACAACTCCCGGTGCAACCGCTGTCCACCAAGGCGTCCACCACTCGTACTTGGCTGGTATCCAGGGTTTCGAGTTGGACGCGGATGTTGACGCTTCTTCCCCTTCCTCCCCGGATATACTGTGGGGGAACACATAGATCTTGCATGTTTTGTAAACACTGTTCTCGTTGCCTATAGGTTTCCCTGGAGGACCCGATAAGGTCTAATACGAGGTCTTCGTCCACCTCAATCAGCCGTCGGGGGTGCACCCACATACGTAGGGTCGCTAGTCTTCCTTCCATGGTTTTCTCCTGTCTCATCTTTCTCCTTACCCATTCGGCGCTGTGTGGTTTGAGCCACCCCCTGTCCCACTTGTCGTTATAGTACTCTTCTTCTAACTCCGTCACCTCATAGTCTTCTGGGTACTCCTCGGTGTGGATCACCGGGTCTTCCCCTTGTTTCTTGAGGCTTTGTCGGTAGCTGTAATTGTCTTCCTCATCGGGCACTTCTTCGAGTGAAATGGTATTTTTATTGAAAATAGGGGAATCACATAATGGTCCCACCGACCCGCCCACTGGGGAACACGAGCCCCCAGTGCCATTATGTGTTAGTGATGAAAGGGGTAGACATACCGTGTGGGAAGGGATGGGATCCCCGGTTGTCTTGACTGTTGTTTGCGGGGCAGCGGTTTTCTTGATGGGGATTCGCATTCCCTCTTGTGGCTCTGTCGTGTCAGGGTAGTTGGCCGCATAGGGCAGGTGCACATGTTCTGCCTTCGGGCGAGGTCCTGCATCGTTCCTCTCCCGCCTGGAGGCGTCCTTGCCCACTACTAGCTCGGCCGCTCTTCCTCCGTTTTCTGTGCCAGTACCTACCTGCCACGGAGTGATGTTGACCTTGATCCCGTGTGTCCCGCCGCCTTGCACAGCATTCGCCGCTTGTGCTTTCGCACCGGTGGCCAAGGATCTTGAATGGGGTTCTTCTTTGAGCACAGTGGAAATCCCCTGTACACCGTTGCTTTTATGCGACTTGTTAATTTCATTTTGTGATTGCATGAAAACTGTGATATTGTTCGGAGATACTACAAGCGATGTATTAGTCCGACCTGCGGGGTTCGAGAACGCACCACTAGATGAAATTAAGTCCTTAGCCGATGCGCATTTGTCGCTTATGCTGTCGGCTCGTCTTTTACCTCCTCGATCTTCGATGTTGACGCCTCTTGTTCTTCCTCCTTCACTACTTGTTGGTACATGGTGCGGATTTGAGCTCGAGAGAACTTGGGCTGGTGCTTGACCAACCACGTACTTTCGTCCTTGGGGCATTTGTTGTCTTGCTTCCGGTGTCCCTTGTGACCGCAGCAGAAGCATCATCCCTCCTTCCGTAGTCAATCTATCTCCATCGGTTGTCCCTGGCCCCCGTACGTGGTTCCCGTTCCCATCTTCTTGTCACTCTGAGGAGTTCCGGAGTTCCCCGTCTTCCCTTTGTTTGGCGTTCCCTGCGTTCCAAGGTTTCTGCCGGCATCCTCCGCTAATCCCACTCGGTAATTATAGTCCATTTGTTCTACTCGGAACTTCCATTCTGCATACGTGCATGGTAACGCGGTCCCAGTAGCGTGTATAGCGGTCTTGACGTTCTTCCGGATGGCTGGCTTGAGTATTTTGATCATGTACTCTTCATTGTGACATTTTCCAGACTCCTTAGCTAGCCGTTCGAAGTCTCGGAAGAACTCCTTGGCCGACTTGTAGGTGTTTTGTCGTATGTGTTTGAACTCTTGTAATTTGAGTTCTATTTCCGCATCGGCCCGGAACTGGTCTTCCATGGTCTGTCTGAACGTCTGCCAGGCTGGGTAGTGCAGGTATCCACATGTTTCGTCGTAATATTCGTCCCTGACATGATTCCACCAGTGCAATGCTTTGTCCGTGAGTCGGAACGTGCAGAACACTACCCGATTAGGGCTTTGTCCATGCGCGTTCATTGTGAATTGCTGAGGAAACACATTGAAGTAGTCCTCGCATTGGTTAAGGAATCGGTCCACGTCATTGGACTCTCCCTTGAACTTTTCCGGTGGTTCCGCCAGCTGTGGCTTCACCTGTCCCCATGGGTTTGTATTGGCTACTCTGACTATGAATGGCGGTGGCGTGTTCAGTGGTTGTACAGGGTCCGCGGGAATGGGGATTGCTGCGGGATGGGGTAGCGATCGTAATGCGGGGTTGTGATGTGGGGATAGAGGTCCTTGCTGTACAGGGGCCGGTACTGCAGGAACTGCTGTTGCTGCCACTGCCGCTGTGCCTGCACTTCCCGGTGTTCCCGCCACCACGAATAGCTGACTAGGGTCGACGTACCCTGTCCTTTTGAGAATGGATAGGTGGCTTAAGTCCACCGTGCTTCCGCTTGATGTTTCGGAGGGTTCTGGTACCGCGTACCGTTCTCCTGGTTCTGTATAGTCGTCTGGGTGTACCTGGTTCCACAGGATGTTTGTATGGAAGATCGTCTCCTGATATAGCACTTGGCTTCCCACCGGGTTGTTTTTGTTCTGTTGGAAGTATCTTCCTTGGATCGATCCGTTCCACGAGAGTTCTCGTGGTAATTTCTTTTCGGTCCAATGCAGCATTTCCAAATACGTCATATTATCGAGTTCGGCCTCAGTAGGCTCCTGAGCTAGATCCTTCCACGAACTCCGGGATGATGTCTTCTTCCCCATACTCTCCGACCCTATGCTGCTGCTGTAGATCGAAATTGGCCCTGTTCCAGGGTTCTCGTAGATTTCGCCTTCTTCTAAGTCCGATTGGTCGGACTCACTCGAAAGGCTCTGTGCTTCCTGTGACAATTCGGTTCCAATTCCGAATGATTCTTGCCCACTCATTGACCCTGAGTATGACTTGATCGAAGTCGGGTCTTCGGGGTCTATCCCATACCCAGGGTGCAACAAAGGGGATGGGGGCTGTGTGGGGATGTTCTGGTGCGAGGGGATAGATGGCATAGGGGATGACAGAGGCAGGGGCTTCAATTCCCTCGTACATGAGCCACACGTCGGCGTAGTCCTGTACTTGTCAGCATACATCGCAGCTGGCGTCGGCGTCGTATGTGGGCTCACATTGGTCGAGCTCGGTAGTTGCTTCTCCGGCCCTGTCATTGATGATAACCGGGGTGTTTGGTCGTGTAATGAGATTGAGGTATCCTCCCTCGTCGGAGGAGGAGTCGTCGCAGGCGTAGTAGTTGCCCCATGTCTCTCCTCTTGAGTCCAGCCTTGGAGGGGACCAATTGTTGCACGGCCCTGGGAGCTCGTCGCTGTCGTTGTCCTCCTCTGTATCGCTGCTTTCTTCATTTGAACTGCTTCCAGTTCCATCTTCAGCTGTTCCTCCTTCTCCCAGATGATATCTAAGCCCTCTTTGATAGAGGCGCTGTCTGTCTGAATCATATCCAGGGTTGGTGGCTGAGTTCTTGGTTGAGGTGGGGGAGGGGGCATTCCAGGGGTCACTTCCTTCGCTTTCCCCTTCGCTTTCTTCCTCGGTAATGGGAGAGAGAATACGCTTGTCCATCCCCCTTTCGTAGAGTCCTCGCTCTTCTTCTTCTTCAACGACTGGGCCTCTTTGTGTGGGCCATCCTTCCATTTCGGAGTTGGACTCGTCTGAGTCGGAGTCCTCTGTGATCCACTCATCATCGGTGATGAAGATGAAGTGAATGATGGGTTCGGGTCTGTCGTCGAGGTAGTCGGGAGGGGGTGTGTGCAGTCGTCTAGCCTCCGGGTTGGGGGCTTCGACGGGGATAGTTTCTTCAGAGACTGGCTCCTGGTTTCGTCGGTGCTCGTATCCATATAGGAATGCGAGGTAGGCTATGGCAATAAAGCCTTGTAGTTCAAAGAGGTCAGTGAAGTATTGTTCGATGGGGTTCATTCGTTACTGTTCGACAACATGGTTGTTGTTGAAGAGTAAGAAAGTCTCGAACTAATTGTTAGCGACCGATTACACAAACAAGATTAAACAACTAGGCGTGACTCGCACTTCGGTCAGGCGCCTTATGTTGCTCGCAGGTTTGCGTGCAGGGAGCTATCGCTTAGTTGAGCGAGAGTGAGTTCAGACTAAGTTATCGGGTGAATAAACTTTAGTTCGAGACTGAGGTTTAAGACCTGCAGTCGAGCTACTTAAATACAGTTTGGGTCGTGCTAAATATACTACAAGAGTCTGCAACGGTGCGATAAACACACTGAACCCTCATGGGTAATGCGATCAAGTCCGGAAAGTTAGCATAGCAGGATTACGAGAGAGCCGATAAGATAAGATAGGACGCGAAATCGTAATAGTAAGGGAGCTGCACGGTTTTCTTGCGTGGGTGAGAACGTGCTTTCTCCTGCGGGAAAGGTGACGGTATCCGCTATGAAATGGATACGTCTGAAATCACGCATCTTCTATCAGGTGTTTCTCTTATAGAGCGGTTTGGTACTATCTCGTTGCCTCATGTTTGAAGAGGTTAGAAAGGAACGTCGATCGGAAATTTCTCCATTCTAGGCCAACTAAACCATATGAGCAGAGCAAGAGATAATCGAGGAGTCAGACGGCAGGTAAAACTTGCTTAAATTCTCGGTAATAAATCTGCAATCATCGAAATTGCTTTTTTTTTTGGTGGGGGGGTGGGGTCCGTCAACTCAGCTGAGATCATATCTTGAACCCCCTGTCAAACGCATGATACCGCTAGGATCCAGCAAAATGTTTCCTGTGGATGAAATTCAAATCAACGCATTAAGATACGTTCAGAGCTCGGACAAGAGAGTCCTCAGGTTGCTGGCCGTCATGAAGAAGTTGAACGTTTCAAAGCGCGAGCGAGAATCAATGGATTTCGACGATAACTTTGTATGAATACGTCTCTGCCTAGGCCTTATTAGATTTTACATAACTTGAGCCAATCCTCCATTGTTCTGCGTCCTCCATCCGGATGTGCACAATGCAGTAAGTTCCAAGCCAAGTCAAGAGCGTCCCAGATATCCTTGCGGCATATATTCAGATTGCTCACAGTCTTCGAAAACGCAAGAATCCCGACGCCCATACCATCCAGCTCCCTCTCCGTCTTTGTCTGCATCATGAACAAAATAGTGGGATCCCAGTTGACAGAGGCAACCCTCGGCTGTCTCAAGTCCTCTTCCGTTAACCTCACGATTCCTAGAAGGGAGCCCACGATAGGTGAGACCTCGCGAGTGTAGATGTAGCGAGCCAGGGCAATAGAATCTTCAGGCTTGAACATTCTAATTCTATGTATCCGGTCCAACTGAACGGGACATGTGGCGTGAAAGATGAAACCACGAAGTAAGATGTTGGACACGGGTGGAGCCGAGGGCGAGATGAAACGACTTCGCAAGGTGATATGGAATGTCGGCACCTTATACTTTTCCAGCACGTACTCAGTGGAGAGGTGCTGCTGAGGAGGATAGAGGCTAACGGATGAGCGTCAGCTTGGGGTTTTCTGTCAGCAGCAGAACGTACGTACGCCAGGGATACCGCAGAGAATTCGGATAGGGGGATTTTGTGTGAGGCCAATCTGCGCTCAATCTTGTTGATGTGTCCTATTGCGGCCCTGCTCAGCTTTCTGTAAAGAAACTGATGTGATATCTCTGTGTTGTCCAAGGGAGATTCTTGCGGGCTTCTGTGGGTCGTCATGATAATGGCGGGAGAAAAGGAGACAGTGCACGTGCGACTGAAACAAGGAAAAGCGGTCGCTTGATTCCGGCCTTCCCGTTTATTTGATAGAATGTGAACTACAAGCAGCCCAAACCCAGTGGGCGAGACAGAGGAACCCTACAGGTACTCCGTGTCTGAAAACGCCAACATTAGCACACTCCAGATGTGACAGACAGTGAAAAACTGACCCCCTCGACCTGAAATTACATCGACTCGAGCATCAGTGAACTGGCTTTCGATGGTCCGTGTCACTGAGGCTACATCCGTCGTCATCCACGTCGCGGTCACCTCTACGACCACCGACATCAAAGCAGGGAACCTGCGCTCCAACAAAAGCTTGTCCAAGCCCTTCCACACAGCATAATCACCTGTATTAGCGCCAAGCGTGACACAGAAGGTGATACGCTCGATATCATCGCACTGTCTGAGATTCCCGATCCACCACTCGAGCAGGTGTCGATCCACAGCGTCGTCGATATCAGAGTGGTAGTCCCACATGTGTACGGTGACGGTTCGTAACCCTGAGAGTTGGAGGTGATCAGAAGATTCAAGCTGGTTCAATACTACACAGAGACAACATCAATAACGATGGTGGAGAGAAGATGGCCATGCACGTACGATCGATGCTCCGCGGCATATGCGAAACGACAAGGTCTTGCAGGGGACACAGCCCTTCGCTGAGCAGGGTTTGCAAGCGGTGTATATCAGATCGATTGTGCAGTAGCACGTCGAGAGTACGGACGTGTCTCGGTGACAGAAAGGACGTGTCAATCCAAAAGAGTTCAGGCGAGAGGGCCGAGTCGTGGAGAGTTAGATGTTTTACATGTGGCGCAGATTGCTCGTCTTGCTCGAGACTTCCGATGATATCTGTATGGTGTAGCTTGAGGGTGTGAAGGGTGGAACGAGAGGCAGAAACGAGGGAGAACAAATCGGATGCCTTGATACCGGTTACGCAGTGAAAAGTAATGCACTGAAAGGCGCGGGAAGAAAGGGCCGCCCGAACGTCCTGGGGCAACAACGCCCAATTGATGTGAATGAACTTAATCACTCGTAAGTTGGAGAACAGCGACATCACAGCAACAAAATGCTTCGTATTTCGTATTTTTCTATCGTCCCAACCGCTGTGAAGGGCCAAAGTCTCGACTCGGGGAGGTATGTGAGGAGACGCCTGGCACATATTGCGAAACTTGTGAAAGTGCCGAAAGTTCTCGAAGCGTAGTTGACGGAAAAGATGAACTCGGGTTCGACGGAGGAAAGAACGGCAGACAAGGGAGGAAGCCTTGAGGGATCGGGGGTCATTGATTAAGAAATCCAGGATGGAATCTATTAGCTCCTGGGGTAACTTGGTGAAGTCAAACATCTACAAAGATCAGTTTCCCTGCTTGAGAAAAAGACGAAATTGAGAATACCTTAGCTTTGAAGATGGGCGTCATGACGAGAGAAAAGGAAAGACAATTTCTCACGTCTCATGTGATCCCAAATAGGGGCCGTGTTCGTTTGTCGAATTGTCGCTGCACACCCCACCGCCTCAAGCTGTACCAAGTAGTAGAAGACAAAGCAGGACAACAAGTTCAGAGATATCGATCAGCAACACGTCCGACACGCCACTCGAGTGACCGTTCGACGCCCAAAAGCTGCCTCAAAAAGCTAGATACTCAAGGGAAGTTGCGATGGCAGCAAGCCATACGAGCGAAACAAGGAGACATACACTCTTTTCAATTCACCAATGGCAGCTCCCGGCTGAAATGAACATTCTTGGATTGAACACGGATGACAAGTTACTACTAATCGTCCAAACACTGCCATTCTACACTTGGGAGAAGAACGTAACCCTTATACTAATCTGCAACCGCGTCAGAGCCCAGAACAATTCGAAACATCAGGAAAGACCGACTTGTAACCACAACACGAACTCGCTTATCCGTGAACTGACCCTCCATAGCGAGCTTGGCAGATTTAGCGAATGGAAAGGTTGGCCAGTTCGCGTCCAGGTCAATTACGACATCTTTGAGGCAAGGATTACTCCCCTCCTCACACAGATAGCGATCCAAAATCTTCCAGGCCCCGTAATCACATAAATAGTCATACAATGGAAGGCGGAAGGTGACCCGCTCGATCACTGAGCATTGCCTGATATTCTCTATCCACCACTTCAGATGTTGATCAATGGGACGCTCGTAGAAGTCCCATAGCTCCACGATAAGGGATAGTAACCCTGAAATTGGAAGGCGATAAGACAACGTAAGACGTTCCACTAGATCGGAACATATGAGTAGACACGATGAATAAGAGATAGCCACACATACAGTCACAAAACCCCGGTGGATGTGTAACTCTAAGGTGCTGAAGTGAACAGAGCTGCTCACTGAGCACCTTTTGGAGACAGCGCGTCGAGGAAAGATCTGGCAACAACACATGGAGGGTGTGGACATGCCCCAATGGAAGAAAAGAGGGCAGGGTCTGTGAAAATAACTCGTAGCGAAGAGGCGCATAACATAGAGACAGAGTCTGTATACGTAGAGAGGATCCTACGCTGCACTGAAAAGACCCGGTGACTTGTGTTCCATTCAGCTCGAGCCCATCAAGACTGTCGTGAGAGCTAGAGACGAGGGAACGTAAGTCGGATGTGGTCATATCGGTATTACGCAAGAGGATGGTTTGGAAAGCGTGTGAAGAGAGTGCGTCTTGTGAGGCCTGTGGCAGCAATGTCCACTTAATGTTGATGAACATGATGGTTTGCAAGCAAGAGAGCGACGAGATCACAGGTGCAAGGTGCTCGGAGTCTCGTACTCTATCGCTCGTAACATCGTGAAGGGTTAATTGTCTGACTTGGTGAGGTATCTGGGGAGACTTTCGGAACATCTCGTGAAGCTCGCTCAAGGAGTGGGCATCAGTGATGCGAAATCGCCAGAACAGATGAACACGAGTTCGGTGGAGGAAAGAATGGCAGACCAGAGAGGAGGCTTTGAGGGACCGAGCGTCATTGACCAAAAAATCAAGGATATAGTCAATTAGTTCTTGAGGTAGCAAGGAGAAACAGGACATCTACGAGAAATTAGTCTCTTCCCAGGAATACCACGAGATTAGAAGATATATCTTATTCCTCTGACGCCAGGTCTCAGGAAAGATAGATAGATAACCGGTCGAGGTCCAAAAGGGAACGCTGGGGCTATGTACCACCACAAAACGTGCCACATACTACAGTCCCTCACGCCGCTGTGATATCCTTGGTTGAAAGGTGGACGAGAGGAGGAGAGACCTTTTGCCGTGTCTTGTATGATTATAAATAGGAGAGGAGGTGGCACGGCCGTTTCTTTTGGCAAACAGCGCTACCTGTAATGACCTCAATCAGTAGAGAACGTAGTCACTGACAGGGTAACTACCTGTGAGCCCTCCACTTCAGCATCGCACAGTAGTGCTCCCTTAATGATGCTCACCGGGCATTGAGACGCAGCTTCAAGACAAGATATTACAATGCTGCGTCCCTATGATACGACTGTGGTAATGTCATGCGCAGAATCGTGAATGAGGGAAGGAATTCTGATTAACGGCCTGTCCACCAATAGCAGGAAAGCGGGTTAATGGGTCATCACGCTGCTCCCCGTCTCTTGCTCCCTATGTGCATGCTTTATTAGTACAAATGACCAAAGATATGAACAGCAACAAGACGTACTTGAGAAGAACGTCGCTCGCCTCCAACACTGAACCTTTCCCAAGGCTATACTCGGCATGATGCTAGCGTGCTAACAACGAGCAAGGGCATTCGGAGTCGTCGGGCATGGACATAGCTGCAGCAACAACGGTGACGGCTAATACCTCATCTGTTGGTGGTTGGATTCCTCTCCTTGTCTGCCTCACTCGCGGTCGCTGCCGGGGAAAGTCTTGATGAACAGACCGTTTTCCGCTCCGAAATCGGGAATAAGTACGCCGGTCATGGATTAATACACGATATTGAGCCAGCCCCGCAATTGACTTTTCATCTGTAAGTTGTAGCTGTGAGGATCTGAATACACCAACACGATGCCATAGCGTATCATGGAACTTTTCGCTTCTATACCCAGATTCCCGGGGCCTACCGTCACCTCCCCCACTATTCCAGGTGCCCGAAACGCGATTACAACAAATCTCGGTATTGATGAGAGTACAGGTACATCTGGCGATACGGATGGAACAGCATTCAACGAAGCGGAAGCAACTCCTTTGTCCATAAGTCGGCTCTTGCTGATGGCCCCTCGTTTCCCCTGCCTCGCCTTCATCGTCGTCACGGTCGGCCATGTCGAAATAAGGAATTGGGAAGCGCCGCTCTCTAAGGACAAGTATCCTTCAAGTCATCGGTTGCAGATTCGAATAAGCATGTCGGTTGCAGGCTCTTGTCGCTAGGATTGAACCAGGTCCATGACCTACTTCCCAGTAAGAAATGGCCATGAGCATTTGAGTATTTGAATACACCAATACGACACCATAGTGGACCCGGCCGTTCCTTGGAACCTGGTGCCGGTAACACCACCACCACTATCTTCGAGCTTGTAATTCTCACATCTGAGTTACCGGAGCCTATTTTTTCCACCTGCATCTTCGCCGTACCCCCGCCCGGAAAAATGAGGAACTGGAACCACACTGCTCTCTGAGGGTCGATGAACTGCAAGCCATTGATTGCTGAGTCGAATGAGAAGGTTGCACGGTGCTAAGCCAGGACTTTGACGGACTTTTCAACTGTAAGAAATAGCGGTGAGCGTACAAATACGCTGACGCAACTTTGTAGGGCACCTGTGGACATGTAATTCATGATTCTTCCCCAGTACCTATCGTTGCCGTTTCGAACAGAGAACCTGTCTCGAAAATGGAGTGGCAGCAGCTCTGTACATCATCTTGGTGAGGAGTTGAGGAGTTCAGTACATTCCGTTTTCTGGGTCTTCAGAATCGAAGGCAACAAGGTAGTGAATCATGACGATGATGGCGGTTGTGATTCCTCTGCCAACCCTAACCTTAGGGTGGTGTCAGCGAACGGTCTGCCGGTCCGGTCTTCGCCAAACTTCTTTTTCTTGCCTTTTCACGGTCAGGACGACACACTACAGCTTGGCTCTCTTGTCTCGAAGTCCACGTTTGCAGGCTGCCCGATTTTTGATTAAGGCCGTACAGGTGGTTATGCTAATACTTCGGTTACTGTATCATAGGTATTGATAGCCGTCTGAAATCCGGATTCTAGTGAAGATTTTTAACGACGATAGACCTGCGACTTTTATTACCACGCTCAAGCACTCACTGTCCAACATTTCCCATCGATCTCTACGTCAACGAATCTTCGTCATTGGTATAAAAAGTCTTCTTGCCGAGCTGCTCATTTAATTCCGCAAAGCTAAGGCAGTCAGGTGAATCTCGAATTATTACTTTTCTCTGTGCTGATATTACTCCTAGCGCAATGAAGTGTCTACCAAGGGATGAGGCGAGGATGTTATCAAGTATATCCATGTCCTACGAAACGGGCTACTTGTCAATGCGGTTTTACATGTACACCTTGGTCGACGTTCTGCCATTCTCCAGGTATAAATCACGTCTTATCATGATTGTACTTTGGCTCACTGCAAATTTTTAGCACTGGTATTTATAATTAAGGCGACAGACATCGACAGGGGACAGGGAACTAAACGCTGGACGATGTTCACGTATTCTTGCATTTATACGTATTTCCTGTCTATCCAAGTTTCTTCGTTCGGTTAGCGAGAGCTATGGGACGCCAACAGCATGTCTGATTCAACAAATTCTATAGTCGTTTCTGGAAACGACATGCTATTCCAGTCTTGTGTATTGGCCATCATCCCATGGTGACGTGCATTCCATCGATGGAAGATCCTCGCAACAACCACCCTTTTCTAGCGGCTATGTTAGTCTAAATACTCGCTGGTCACGAGACGGCACATCCCAGTTATCTTTGATTCTTCAAATGCACGGACCTGCATGTTAGCCGTCACGCCGGTCGATTTTGCAGTCGCCCCCTCCCTGATCCCATGCTTCGAAACGATAGAAATGAGACATACCACACTTAATTGCCTTCGGTCGACGCCGTAATGGATGAGTCGTACTACATCTCATTACGTTCGAACCTGGCGCTACACTGAGTCGCTCCTTACTACTGAGCATCCTCTACGACTGCTACTGGCCATGCGTAGACTATGTATATCTGAGTGGCAGATGCTTAGCAAAAGACTTTTCCTGATGCAACCGCGGACTCCCATTCACCTGTGCTATTGCTTCTTCCCAATGTCGTGATCATTGTATCGAGCCGGAAATCTCCTAGCGCAACCCCAACGAGGACAAGTTAGACGCCGACCTGGAGGATTACTAGTATATATACATCCTGCAACATCTTTACACCGTCCAGCCCGGAACGTGCCTTTGGCGCCTAATAGCAACAGTATCTCATGGAGACCAAGAATAGATCCTCTCACATTGCAGGCCGTGCCGTATGCTGTTGAATAAGAATCAGCATTCCATTCTCATGTTCAAGGTTCTGCACAGTGTAATACGGGCTATGCATATCGTACTTTGACCTCTCAGTCAGCTCGGACCAGCGGAGCGAGTTCCATCATCGCAGAGTATTTTAAGGCTGCAGAGGCGGTATCCTTTTTACGATGTCCATACTCACTGGCGTGAATCCAAATTGCTATCGAGTCCGGCGGGCGGCCCTATCGAGAGTCGAGATGCGATATAGTACAATGGTAATAACTGAAGGATCACCATAATCGTTCATCAAACTCCACCGAATGAAACTCCGTTCACACAGGTTCCAGGAATGATTAAAGTGAACAAGCGCCCAGAACCCTCCGAGAAGGTACTGCATCCAGAACCGCGATGACCTCGGAAAACAGTCCCGGGCTTCATGACGATCAAGCACCTCTTGTGATTTTTGTATATACTTATTTGCACGAGGCAGGAAGGTCGTAATGGAAGTGTTCATCGTGTATCCCGAAGTGAAAGGGAGCTGAGAAAGGTCAACGATGATCGCGCAGTGCCAATGCATCGGACAATCAGAGCGGAGCAGTTTGTCCCCCACTGCTTTTCCAATTGTCCGATACGAAAGGTTTGTGCTTATCGTCACGACGCTTTTATTGCTTTGGCGGCTAAACGTATTTTGTATCTGTGTCCTGGTCTCTCTTTATATATCCCTCACTCACCGCCGTGGGTGTGCATAGGCGGCGAAGTGTTAAAAGGAGAGAACATGCGATAGTGGCTCGAAGGGAAGTGCTGCCGGAGGTTAGGATCAAAAAAGCGAGCCCTTTTTGCGGATGCGGAGAAAATGAACTTTACCCTCCACACTTGGGCTAGCCAACCTCTGATCCAGGATTTCCTGGGGTTTTCTGTTGTGCGTCTTTGCGAGTCAATCTTCTTCACAGCAGCCCACTCCTTCAAGGTCTGCGTAATCTTTTGATTCTTTCCCTCTAGGCCAAAGATGAAAAAAATGCAAATAAATATAATTGATACTTCGAGGATCGCGCGAACGATAGGTGTATATCCGTGCCTTGGTGGTATATAATTCAGCTTAGAACAATCATGTTACTGTCAAGTTTATACAAAGGATACTGCCTGCCGTTTTCTCGTACACAAGGGAAGGATCGGGGATTTAGAAACTGGTATGCCGTTACTGCATTGTGCTTACATCCATAATTATCACTAGCAATTCCCCATTCTCTCTCCCGGACCTAGCGAGACAGTTCCAGTGTTATGCGGATTCGCCTTCGAACCTCTCTTCTTGGCTGCCTTGAGAACTAGGACCAGGCGACACTAGAGATTCTACATTCGATAATTGTGCATCCGTTTCCTGGAGGAACGTCATAATAAGGGACTCCGAGTCAGCCCTGATAATTATCACAATCTAATAAAGAGGATCATCGCACCTGATACAAAACCCTTGCATATTTATACCTCCCAGCAACTACGGCTGTCTGCGAGTAGCACTGCGAACTCGACTCATTCAAGTGACGGATAACGTCCACATATGTCGATCCATCTTCCAAATGACCGTTTCTAAAGACACGAAGGAGCGCTTGAGTGAAAACTCCATTGTATCCTGACTTCCCCTTGTGCTGAGCCTCCGTCGCGAATTGAGCCTCCTTGCATGCGGCCAACACTACGTGAGTATCCATGTTCTCTCTCCAGTCCTCCATGGATACAGATTTATATCCCGGAAGCTCGCCTAAATCCTCATCTGCAGCATCGAACATAGCTTTTATCGAAGCACCAGGCATTGGATCCGCACGACGTACGCCTGGTATCACGACTCTGGTGACACCCGCAGAGTGGCAGCAGTCCATAATTAAGGTGATATGATGTCCCTTCTTGTCAGAAATGTGGGAGATGATTCTGTTGATTTCCCTGTCGCAGATGTCAGGAACGCTGCTGCTTCGATCCATGGGGCACAGTGCCTCGATGTGCCCTGCGGAGGCAACGGGATCCCCGTTGTAAAACTCTGAGCCAGGGTAGCATGAGCCATGTCCAGCAAAATAGATGACAATGTTGTCGCCTTCCTGAATATTGGAGTTGTCGGAAAGTTTGAGAAGCGCCTTGATAATGTTGGCGCGGGTGGCGGATTTAGTATGAATCGAGGGATGAGTGGCGGATGAGCAGTTGATAGAATCGGTATTACAGTGCAGTGAAAAACCGAAAAAATGTTTCACTGCACTGATAAATGACGAGCACGATGGGGACTTTTGCGGTTGGTTATTGGTGGAACCGAGAAGGCACTGGATGTTATTTTTCGGGACATGAAGTTCGTCAGCCAAGTATTTCACGACTTCTGCCGCATCTGATACACCGCCACGTAGCGGCGAGGTGGGATAATCGTCAATGCCTATGACAACCGCCCAAACTCGAGAGGCATCAAATCCACGCTGGGTCTATCGTGAAGCGCTGTTCATCAGTACTGTCATATCCAGGCTAAAGGGGAAATAATTGCACCTACCCTTTGACTGTCTCCACTCATTGGCCTGTTCGATAGAGGAGAGGGATTGTCAGGAAGTTCTATGGAGTCACTGTGCAGTTTTCTATGTATTTATATTGTACGATGTAAATTCGTCCAGGGATCTTGATGTCTGGATGGTTGGTCTATGAATTGAACTGTATTGATTTACCTTGGATCAGAATACAAATACGCGGCTATCTGGGAGCCATATAAATGGGCAATTTCAGGAGCTGCCTTCAAGAGTCCTAAGATTTCCCAGTACGTGATTACTGTTTGAATTGTGCCATTATACTTACCTCACAGCGCTGATACATAACTTGATATTCTCCCGCAGTGGCATCTGTAGACAGAACTTCCATTCCAGGAAATCAATCTCAGATTTCGATTTTCCTCATCGACTCGAGTACCAGGTAAGTACTTAAAATATCTCACTAAGATGGAACCATCGGTTCTGTAGGCTATCCAGAATTCCGAAGTGCGATCGAGGATGGACAGTCCGGAGCAGTTTACTATTTATCAAGACTGCATATTATGTGATATATGATGCCATGTGCCATTTTTAGTAAGTATCCGGCCCGTTCTCTGGCTGTGGGAAAGGCGACGTGTCAGCAAGCAGCCGCTCGCTCTCCCCACCCATGTTCAGCATGTTCAACGCTGTACCATTAAAGGTTATAATGACAAACTTTGAAGTGTTCTAACCGTTGTCCATCCCAATAGTGCTATTTGAATACCCCGCATCCTTGTCATGGCACCCCACATACGTCAGTGCTTCCCCCTTTTCTGTGCTACATGTGTTGCAGCGGCACATAGTCGACACGAAGGCATTCAAGATGGAACTGGAACCTCTGGGGTAAGTCTCATTATCTGTACTGTGAGCCGAGTCCGCACTTATCCAGATTGTTTCACAGTCTCTACTCGAACAGGACATCACGTCCGATCTAGTGTTCTTCGACCGCAATTCCACAATAGTACTGCCTCAAGTCCTCAACATTGATTCTGCGTTTCGTTCTTCCTGATCGACGAAGGATTAGGCCGTCACCTATCGGGCTGGAACTGTTGTCTTTCGGAGAGATAAACTTGGGAGAAGAACATGACGGGAGAATCGTCGTCACACCTGAGATAGAGGTGTTGGTACTAGGATTCGGAGCTGTGGTGAGTTCTATCAATCTATCAATTGCGTATCTTTGCCTTCTAACCTGCCGGCAAGAAGTTTCGCTCCATCTCCAGTCTGTTCCTCATGGATGGCGCTAGTCCCTTCTATCCCATCCTCCGATTCCTGCTTAATCGACATCCATCCGGTAATTTCTGGCAACACTTGTATTACCTTTGTTGCCTTCATCAATTTGCGTATCGAAATATTGAACCAAATCCAGTTGTGCATCATTTTTAGGGATGGCATTGAATGCTCTTTTTGGCGCGATATCTTTGTTGTCCCTGGCACAAACGTGGTCAAGGAATGGGCTGATTTCGGAAGCAGTGGTGCCTGCCCAGTGCCGCGGCAGGATAAGGCCGAACCCTAACCTAGCATGTAAATCCGATTACCTTGCTGGATAGCTAGGTCTACCCACTATGACTCTTTCCTTATCCGTTTGCTCCGAAACCTGCCAACTGTAAATATAACCAAATAGCCGGTGATGCCGACGAGCCGCAGAGCGTTTACAAGGCCCGGCCTGAAGCAAGCCCTAAGGTGACCCGGGGCCCTATGGGTAGGCTTGTTGAAGGCTCAGGTTCAGGCTTCATTTTTTGAAAGCCCAAGCCTCAAGCTCAAGCCTAGGCTATAAATGCCCTACAACCACAGGCGTTCAGACGAGGGAGTACGTCATTTTGGAAGTCCGATCGGACTATGGAAGTTGCGGAGATCGCTTTTCTGCTTGCCATCATCGCGATTCATTGACGCACTCATCGCAACCATCGCTGATACTCATGATATGACTCCGGCCAGTACAACAGAAGATGATTTGGAGGAAGGGGGGAATTGAGGAAGGTACGGACTTTGTGTTGGGTTGACAGACTGAAACTTGGTATATCATGGTTTTCCTTCGCTGTGTCTATTTCTCATGTTTTCATGTGTTGTGTGGCAGTACCAAACGCGTGCATGCCACTTACTTCAGTCTATCAAAAGTAGACGTATTCTGTTCTTGTATTCTACAAAACATATTGAGCAACTGCACGAACACCCGTAATATTTCAAGGAAACATCGTTTGCGCTGACTATCAACCGACACCTATCCAAGTGGCGTGAGATCGGGCAAATATTCAGCCAGCAAGGTCCTGTGCGCTGGCACCGCAGCGGACCCTTGTAACAGTAGATACCACCCGCCATCTGACAATATTAATCCTTTCCGTATCCTTTTGCTTAAGTTGGTTTTGGATTCTGGAACATTAGAACAGATTGATGTGTACCCAAACTTATGAAATGCTCGTGGACTTAGTACACTGTAAACGAGTGGCAACATTGCTGTCCTCGTTCAAAAAAATACTCAGTATCCCTATCTTAAGGTGGCAACGCGTTATAAGGCAGTAGGACAAGGCTTAGGCTTGGCAAGGCCGACTGACCGATCTATCCGATCTTCTGGAAAAACGGTCCGCGCGCGTCGAAATTTTACATGCTAGGTTAGGGTTCGGCCCCTTGCAGACTTTGTTCCGTACAAAATTAGTTGATTTTAATTTACAATGACGCGCTTACGAAAGTGATCATGGACTGCTAGCCACTCTGAAGGAGCACCGACGACTAATAAAACCCACTTCCTTCCTTCCTTCCACTGTCTGACAACTTCCGAAGGATCCAGTACAACATGGCTACTTTCCCATGTTGTCTAGTTACGCTGTCCGCGAGGTCAACCACGCTGCAACATGAGTGGACGGCATGTGTTTTTCATACTCAAATCATACCACGCTTTTTCTTGCGAAATAGAGTAGGACGCCACTGACAATGACGGGTTCACGCACTGTGCAGTCTCATTTCATTTGCCTCGTGTGGTCGATAGTTGATTCACGCAGAAGTTTGACCCTTGCCTTTCTTGCCTGAAGTCGTGCGGATGGCATTGTGCCTCGTTGTCCCAGCTCATTCTCCTTGATCCAGGCCCTTTCGAGGAACATACACTCACGGTGCGCTTCTGGCATTGTCAAATAACATCGGGAGAGCTTGGAGCTGACATGCACCACAAAGGCACAGTGGCAAAGGGAAGCAGAAGCATAAATACTTAGCTCTTCTCAAGTTATCCAACCACTCCCTCCAGAAAGGTACGATCTTAATGTTCAGTCGTTCTCCGACTATGAGTGGGCTTAGTACCAGAGAACTAAAGTCGCTCTCACAGACACGGGTCAGCTTCTCGTTAAGGTATTGACGTCTTCAAATATCCGCGTGCAACACCATGTTTCTACTTAGGGAGGTAACCAAGGCAAAATCTATGCTTGCTCGCTTGGGTAGAAAAATCCTTGTGGTCATACGTGACTATCCTATTTTCCGTCATATTATGCTCCGCGCTTCTTGTGCTCAGCTCTCTACAATACATGGACAATACGTTCAAATTATCTCAGCACGGGTTTTTGCATCAGGTGCTATATCTCCGGTAAATATCTTTTTGATAGCGCAATTTTGAGCTCGTCGTCTGACTAGACACTAGGGTGGTCCCAAGGAAGCAACGATGGACGAAATATCTGAAAAAATCAGGGTATTGGAGGAAAAGGAGAAGGACTTAGCGAAACAGTATGGGATGACCGGGGACATCGACTCAATTGAGGTTCGAGGAGAAGCCAAAGCACGGGCCTTTTCGGAGCTCGGGAACAGCCAGCTTTTATCGGATTTGAGCAATCTCCAAGAGCTCTACGATAACCGGCGAAAGTTCGAGATATTGAAACTTCATCTTCGAAAAGGGGAAGGATTTTCTTCACCCCTACATGTTGTGAGCTTACATCACATTTTCAACAAGAAGCATTAATTCTGATCCTGTGCTGCAGCCCCTGCACCATGTCGGCACCTCACGATTTTGGTCCCTTCTTATGAGCATTAGTGCGTATGACATTGTTTCATTACATGGTTGCATTGTTGACGTTTCCGGAGAATTCTTGATCAGGAACCTCTGGGTATCTAAAAATCACATTCAGCATCCAGCGTGTTTTCGGTTCTGAGAGCACTTCACCTGGAAATTCGGTTTTCACTTGTCATCTTGATGCATTTGCTGCTGTAGATGCTAGCGTGACATCCTCTCTTGATATAGAGCTCTTATTCATTACTGTAGGGAATATAATTTCTTGGTAGACAGTAAGCAGTCTAAGCTACGTTTGGAAGGAAGGAAAGAAGGAAGTTTTATTGGTCGTCGGTACATGTTTGGCGGCAGTTTCGGACAAAGGAAATTCTCCATGGTTGTCTCAGTGTTGCCTCATTTCTGCTGTCTACATCGCTGCGAGTCATTTATTCTCACTTGCCCGCTCTTTCAAGGGCCATGTAATCCCTAGGACAAAGATCACTCAAACGAAGCCGAGAAAAGAAACATGACTGATAGAAGCATCGCACACTACACCAGCTTAGAATGGGACGATACACTGTTGAATGAGATAGGTAAAAATGTAGGTCGTATCGGGCCCGGGAGAAACATTGAAATGAGAATTGGAGTACAATACCGCATGGTCTGTCTATTGGTCCTTGTACCAAAGACGATCCCACTTATGATTCCCAGCAACAACGGGAGTCTGCCCGCGGCTCCATGGGAGGGAAAAAATAAGGTCAACGTATGTCGACTCTTTACTCAGATTTCCGGATCTGAGGGTATCAATAAGTGCCCGGGTGAAAACCCCGTTATACACCGTCTCACTTTCAACTTCCTTTGCAGTTTGGTACTCCTTGCATGCAGCGAGAATGACATGAGAAGACATGTCGGGGCGCCAATTCGCCCCCAAAACTGATTCGTAAGACGGATATCGGTCGAGATTCTCGTCAACCATGTGGAGCATACGTCTGAGAGAGGAGCGTGGTAACGGGGGAATAGTACGTGTACCGGGCTCTGGGAAATGGCGGGTATGGGTACCAGAATGGCAGCAGTCAAGAATGAACGTAATTCGGTAACCCTTGCTGCAAGAGATCTGCCGAAAGATGGCGTTTATCTCTCGGTCGCTGATGTCGGGAACTCGTAACCCACGGGAATCCATTGTATCTCTGTCGATGGGGCAGATTGCCTCAATGGATTCATCTACTGTGCCAGGATTTTCTTCAACATCGTCGGAATCAGCGTCTCTGAGGTAATATTCCTTTAAAGAGTACCCCGAGCCGTGGCCGGAAAAGTATATGATGATATTATCACCCACTTCGATTTGAGGGTTATGGATGAGACTGAGAAATGCATCAATGATATTGGCACGAGATGGGAAAGAGGATGTTTTGGATGATGCGTATTGTGAGCCAAGAAGTAGCTGTATTCGTTCTTGTGGCACCCCAAGGTCCTCTTTCAGGTATCGCTCCATTAATAAAGCATCTGATACGCAGCCCTGTAAAGGATACGATTCATAGCAGTCAATGCCAATTAGTACGGCCCAGAATTTGGAGCGTTCCATAGGCCGACAGGCCTACAAATTCACAGGTCAATATCGGACTAGCAGGAGATAGATAATTGAGATATTTGTTTACCTCGCTATTTGAGGAGTTGCTCTGTTCCAAAAAGTGTGACCAGGTCGATAAATTCCTGCATTGGAAGCCAAGCATGATGCGGTAGAGTATCTTGTCGTAAATATATCCATATGTTCTTAATGAAAGGCTATCTTCTTCATGTTTTACCCCGGTCGACTTCATATCTGTATTATCGTCAGAAATTATATTGTTCCCTATCTCAGACTCTGTCCTAGGAGATAGCTGCTTCTTGACATGCTCCGGCATAGCAGCGACCTTGTCTGAAGATACATCCTGCTCCATGATTCTAGCATCTTCGTAGTCAGAAATTGAGAGGTTACTTACAGAATTTTTAACCGCAGGGAGCTTGACAGACTCGTGACGGGCCATCGTTTGTGGTAGAGTCCATAGTCCAATAGGCTGTCAAGGCGGAAGTAGCGTTAGTCCACTCAAGAGACAGAACTAAAGACGAGAAGGGAACTCACAAAGTGCATTGTTCCGAAATAGACACTTGCTTGCATGAACTTGCGCGGCGCTCAGTAGTATAACATTGAGTTAATGGAACTAGTCGTCTCTTTATAATTTGAAGAGTTAAGTCTAGGTGTCGCACTGTGGCACTCGCATGTAGCGGAGTTTGTTAGATCTCCGGCACTTGACATGGTGCATGGAGTATAAGATTCACGGGGTCGAACTGAAGCGCTTGTTTGTTGTTCACTGGAACGACAGCAGTAGCTCTAGAATTAAATTGGAACGATCGATGGGTTCGAGGGTGTTACATAAAACCAGTGCGTATTGCTGCCCTGCGATCAGAACGCTGTATGACTGCTTCTCCGACGATGTGGGGATCAGATTTCACGCGATAGTGAAAGAATGTACTTCTGAGCAAATGCACACTTCGAAAAAACAAACGCCGGGAAACGCCGGACGAATCGTTGGCGTGTAGAGCCCTCACCTAAATGCCTAAGTCACCGGGTACAGTAGCTAAGTAATGAGAAGAGAATACGCACCAGGCGCTTAAAAGTGAATTGAAACGCATGTTTCATAATGCTCGGCGGAATCATCCATCCTGGTGCCACGGACT
This sequence comes from Desarmillaria tabescens, assembly GCF_030435595.1. Classification (NCBI taxonomy): domain Eukaryota; kingdom Fungi; phylum Basidiomycota; class Agaricomycetes; order Agaricales; family Physalacriaceae; genus Desarmillaria; species Desarmillaria tabescens. The sequence goes on from NW_026848311.1 coordinate 242,007, forward strand.
CGTATCAAGCACACGGAGTTGCGACAATCTAGGATGATGGCACTTCGACGGCAGACACGCCACCCTTGACATAAGTGAGCGCTCATTGAATTGATTGCTGTTAGTCTTCGGCGAGGGGCAAGGTCCAAGGCCACGAAGTTTCTTCCGCGGTCGCTCATTTTAATCCAGTTTACCTGAGGGAATGTAAACCAGTGATATATTATGATATGGCCTCTATTCGAATCACGTGGAAAAGGCTACATGAATCTGAGTATTATGTATGCATGAGAGTAGGCCAGTCAGATGAAAAATACATGCATGGGTGGAGATTAACTTGCTGCTACCAACTCAGACATGTTGAAGCCGACATATCCCATGTTCCTCCGGGACCCGCGAAGAAAGTATTGATGCCCAAATCTGAACAGAGTGAAAGGTCAGAATCAGATCAGAAGACGAGAAGCCAGAAGACCGTACGATAAGCAGAGAATCCTCGAATAAGCGCCCAATGTATTGAACAGTTCGCCGCTGGTGCTGTCAGGGCGCACCGTAACCCATAGTAGCACCATCAACGCAATAGAAACCGCGGAAGATCCGACGTGCCGGTTGGGCACAAGGTCCCTATCACTTATAGAACCGTAGAAGCGGCATTACTCGAAGCTAGGAATGTCCACTATAAAGTTTACGGACACCTTATGGGACGGGTACCCCATACTTGAAGAGAACGAGGCTCAGAGTCTCGTACTATTTTCCCACGTCTCGTGTAAGCCCAAATAAGGGCTATCGAACTGTCGCACACGCACCACAGCCTCAAGGAGAGGACAAAGCAGGGCAACAGCTTCAGAGATATCAATCAATAACAGTATCATGATGACATCCGGGTGACCGTTCACCGCCCAAACGACGCTGCAAAAACACCGGGTCATCAAGGTTGCTTATGAGTTTACTGGAGGTCACAAGCACATGCGAGCGAAACAAGGAAACATACAATCCACTAATGGCAGCTTCCCGCTGGAATGACCAGTCTTGGATTGAACACGGATGACAAGTTACTACTATTCGTCCAAACGTGCCTGTCCCTATACTAATCTGCAAAAATCCACATCAGCACCCCAGAGCAACACAAAAAGCCACGAAAGACTGACCTGTAACCACAACACGAACTCGCTTATCCGTAAACTGACTCTCCATGGCGAGCTTGGCCGGTTCGACGACTGGGCTCATTGACCAGTTTGCGCCCAGGTCAATTACGACGTCTTTGAGACAAGGATTACTTCCCCCCTCAGACAGATAGCTATCCAAAATCTTCCAGGCACTGTAATCGCTCAAATAGTCATACAATGGAAGGCGGAAGGTGACCCGCTCGATCACTGAGCATTGCCTGATATTCTCTATCCACCATTGCAGATGTTGATCAATGGGACGATCATGGAAGTCCCACATTTCCACGATAAGGGATAGTAACCCTGAAATTGGAAGGCAGTGAGACGAGTTAAGACGTTCCACTAGGTCGTAACACATGAGTAGACACGATGAATAATATAGCCATACATACAATCAGAAAACTTCGGTGGACGTGTAACTCCAAGGTGCTGAAGTGAACAAAACTGCTCTCTGAGCACCTTTTGGAGACAACGCGCTGAGGAAAGATCGGGCAACAGCACATGTGGGGTGTGGAGATGCCCCAATGAAAGAAAAGAGGGTAGGGTCTGTGAAAACAACTCGTAGCAAAGAGGCACATAATATAGAGATAGAATCCGTATGCGTGGAGAGGATCCTACGCTGCGCCGAAAAGACCCGGTGACTTGTGTTTTATATAGCTCGAGCCTATGAAGGCTGTCGTGAGAGCTAGAGACGAGGGAACGTAAGTCGGATGTGGTCATATCGGTATGCAAGGAGATAGTTTGGAATGCATGTGAAGAGAGTGCGTCTCGTGAGGCCTGTGGCAGCAATGTCCACTTAATGTTGAAGAATATGATGGTTTGCAAGCAAGAGAACGACGAGATCACAGGAGAAAGGTGCTCGGAGTCTCGTACTCTATCGCCCGTAACATTGTGAAGGGTTAACTGTCTGATTTGGTGAGGTATCTGGGGAGACTTCCGGAACATCTCGTGAAGCTCGCTAAAGGAGCGGGTACCAGTGATGCGAAATCGCCAGAACAGATGGACACGAGTTCGATAGAGGAAAGAACGGCAGACCAGAGAGGAGGCTTTGAGGGACCGAGCGTCATTGATCAAGAAATCAAGGATATAGTCAATTAGTTCTTGAGGTAGCCAGGAGAAATAGGACATCTACGAGAAATTAGTCTCTTCCCAGGAATACCACGAAATTAGAAAATATATCTTATTCCTCTGACGCCAGGTCTCAGGAAAGATAGATAGATAACCGGTCGAGGTCCAAAAAGGGAACGCTGGGGCTATGTACCACCACAAAACGTGCCACATACTACAGTCCCTCACGCCGCTGTAATATCCTTGGTTGAAAGGTGGACGAGAGGAGGAGAGACCTTTTGTCGTGTCTTGTATGATTACAAATAGGAGAGGAGTGGCGAGACGACCGCTTCTTTTGGCAAACAGCGCTACCTGTAATGACCTCAATCAGTAGAGAACGTAGTCACTGACAGGGTAACTACCTGTAAGCCTCCCCTTTAGCCATCACACGGCAGTGCTCCCTTAACTACGCCGTACCCTTGCTCGCCGAGCATGGAGACGCAGCGTCTGGTCAATATATACACTCCTCACAACGCTTGCCTCCCTGTTATGCAACGGTGGTAATGTCATGCGCAGAACTGTGAATGAGGGAAGGGACTCTATAACAGAAAGCGGGTCAATGCGTCCTCACGTTGCTCTCTGTGCATACATTAGTACAAATGACCTAAGATATGAACGGCAACAAGACGTACTTGGGAAGAACGTTGTTCACATCCAGGACTGAACCTTTCCCAAGGCGTTACTCGGCATGACGCTAGCGTGCTGGACAACAAGCGAGGGCATTCGGAGTCATCTGAGGTAGACGGCAACGAACGACGACTACCGTCGTATCTGTTGGTCATTGGATTTCCTCTATGCCACCTCGCTGTCCCCGCTGAGCGAAAAAAAAATGTCTTAACAAACAGGGAAGGCGCCATCTTCTGACCTGAAATCGTATGTAGACTCGAATGAGTATGTTTTACCGTAATGCACGATATCGAACCAGGCCCGCCATCTCATCTGTAAGGTGTAGCTGTGAGAATTTGAATACAGAAATACGATGCCATAGCGTACCGTGGAAGCTTTCACTTCTGTATCCAGACCGTCACCTCCCCCCACTATAGATGTCCAAAACGCGCAATTCTCGGTATTGACGAAGGCATAGGTGTATGCGGCGATCCGGGTGAAAGGGCATTCAATGAAGACAAGGTTGCAAATGGAGGCCACTCCGTCTATCAGCCGGTTCTTCGCTGACAGCCTCTCACTTTCCCTCGTCGTTACGGTTGGTCGTGTCGCCACTTGGTAAAATAAAGAGCTGGGGAGCGCCGCCCTCCAAGGACAAGTGTCCTTCAAGCCATCGGTTGCAAATTCGAATAAGCATGTCGGTTACAGGCTCTTTATTGAACCCAGGTCTATCACCTCCCCAGCTGTGAGCGGCCATGAGCATTCGCATACACCAATTCAATACTGTAGCGCACCTTAAACTTGTAATACGCGTGTGTGTGTCCTCTCCCAGTGCCTATCGTTCCCACCGCCGTTATAGACAAAGATTTTATTGCAGAAGTCAGGATTGACGAGATTTTGGCGCATCATTGTCGGAGAGGCCCTGTTGCGACAGCTCCATATATTGTGGTGAGTATTTGGCGCATTACGGGGGCAGTGGTCATCGTGTGGGCTAGCAGATCGTGAAGGTGACGGTGTAAGGCTCAGATCAGTGCAAGAGGTTGTTGCCCCTTTCTTTGACCCTAACCCTAGAAAGAGTTATGTAAATGAGCGGCCCGCCGGTCCGAGTCTTTCAAACAAACAAATAAATTCCGCAACTCAGTCCGTAACATACACGACCACTCCACGCTCAAACTTTCCAGTGTACACCACAACTTCTGAAGTTTGGTCTTCTTGTCTCTAAAATTACCTTCGTAGGCTTTTCAAGTTCTCATTAAAGCCGGACTTGAATTTTTTCCCCTACACTCGCGCACAGAAAAAAAAAAAAAACTCCGGTCGCCACACTGATTAGTACGCGCTCTCTTTTTCCCCCGACGCCCGTAAAACACGTCGATAGTGGACTTGTACGCTGGCCGTCACATAACGCCTTTCAGTTTTGTGGTTTACACTTTCCAAAAATCCATGCTTGTAAAGATGGCTACAACGAAGCTTACCGTTCGCAGTCTACACACGCACCTTCTCTTCGAATCCAAATATATATATTTGGTCGTGCTAGATCTCATTACATTCGGACGTTCTCCAGTCTTTCCCACAATCAAACAAAAGCGCTGTACTGGCCCTGACAAGACTTCACAAGATTACAGCCTGGAATTCCTGTACAGGGATGAGAGGGACACCGTAATCGCGCCAGATCGCGACATCTTTTCTCAAGCTCTTCTCTATTTCTTCCTGGAATCTAGATGCTGCGGCGGAAGTGATCGACGCGCCGACAGATCCTGAGTGTTCGGTGTTCCGAGGGGAGAAGCGACCCATCTACGAAGGTCCTTAGCATTCTGTATATCCTTTCTTTCCTATACTAAATCGTACTCACAGTAGCCTCACCCCAAAATGATGCTTATAACCAGGGCAGCTGAACAAGAGACGGGCCGGATATACCATTACACCGCGTGATATCCAATCCCTTATCATTATCATGCCGGGTCCCTAACTCAAGTGCCTATACACGCAGTACACTTAACGTGCCTGTATCCTCCTTTCTAAGTATCTCTCATTATACCCCCATTATCATGGACATCGCCGAGAAAAACGTCGAGGAAGTTCGGATTCACACCATCACAGCACGCCCTTCCTTCCGCCATGCATTTCGAACCTGGGCATCCTTCAACCGCTACATAAAGACCGACACGGAGAGGAATATCCCAGGGAATGGGCACATATGGGAGAATGAAGGTTGGCATGGTCCTCCTCTCTTGTTTTCGCTCACCCGGGCTTATCAAGCGTAAGAGACCTCCTCCCCTCCCCCGAGGAGCATCAGACCTGGGGAACAGGTTCCTTCTTTGCTTTCTGGTTCTCAGACTCGATGAATACGAGTACTTGGGCTGTCGCATCTTCGATGATTACCCTCGGTATGAGCGTGTATTCCCACTAACAGGGTTGATTTCTGATGAATAAGATAGGCATGACATGGTGGCACGCCATTCTCGTAGTATTCTCGGCAAACATGTTATCGTCAATTATACTCGTCCTAAACGGATACGCGTCAAGTGGATGGCACATAGGGTATCCCGTACGTCGTTCTCCTCTTCCGCTTTCCCGCCTTCCTGATTTCCTCCTGTTCTTAGGTACTCGTACGGACATCGTTTGGCGTCGTGGGAAGCTTTTTCGCCATTCTCATTCGAAGTATATTGGGGATCGTGTGGTTTGGGGTGCAATGTACCTTTGGGGGATACTTTGTTTCCATATGCCTGCGGTGTATCTGGCCGGCGTGGTACACCATGACAAACCATATTCCGGAGAGCATAGGCATTACCTCGAGGGACTTGGCGGGTTTTTCTATTTTCTGGATATTAAGTTTGGGGTTTTTAGTTATACCTCCTTACAAGACGAGGTGGCTTTTTATTGTCAAGGTAAGCGCTAATATGTATTACGAGTCTGGACTGAGATAAGATGTTCAGAGTTTCTTATTACCACCGACGGGATTGGGTTTATTGATCTGGGCCTTGAAGAAGAACCACGGGTTCACAGGCATGAGCTTCGGTGCTACTCAGTCGAGTGGATCGACTCTGGCGTGGGCAGTTCTTGCGTACGTGCCTTCATATCCATCAGTACACACCTGCTGACTCTCATCTCAGCCAATTCAATGCAGTGATGGGAACCAAGTTCGTTCTCCGTAATACTTATATCTCACTGGGATCCTAACCGACTTCAGCTCCGCGCCCCTGGTCACAGTACCAGATATAACTCGATATGCACGCCGTCGTAGTGCACAAACCGAAGGGCAACTTTTCTCTCTCCCGATTGGACAGACTTTGTGGGCGACGTGTGGGATCATGGTGACGGCGGCGATGAACCGCCAGTGGGGTACGGCATATTGGAATGTGAGTAAAGGTCTGCACGACCAGTCCTTGGCTGATGCCTTATAGCCATATGATCTCTTAAACGCGATACTTGACCATGACATATCCTCCTCCACCAGAGCAGGATGCTTCTTTGCATCCGCCGCGTTTATCTTAGCGACCCTCGGGACCTCCATCGCTACTGTATGTACTGAATTCCCTCTGTCCGAGCACAATGCTGATCTTCCCAGAATACCATCCCCTTCGGAGCTGACATTACAGCTTTATTACCGAGATATCTCACCATCGTCCGGGGACAGGTATGTCCAACTTTACCTTTTTTTTCATCTTCGGGTTTCTGATCACGTCCTGGTCCAGCTTCTTTGCGCCCTGATAGGGTTCGTCGTATTCCCCTGGCGTATCCTCTCGAATGCCCCAGGGTTCCTCACGTTCCTCAACGGGTACTCGATATTCATGGGGCCCGTCGTTGGTATAATGTGCGTGAATCCATCTGTTTCGCACGCTCCTCGACTCCAGCCCTGACCATGGGTTAGGATAATTGACTACTTTTTAGTACGCAAGGGAAACCTCCAGCTCGCGAGCCTTTACACTGGCGCTCGGGACGGTGCGTATTACTACACCTGGGGGATCAACTGGCGAGCTATCGTCGCCTTCATTGCGGGTATAGGTATACCCTTTCCCGGGTTCGTCCAGAGTTTTGGGAATGTGGCGATAGGCGAGGTGGCTATGGAGATGTTTGACTTTGGGTGGATTGTGAGCTTTGGGGTTGGGGCGGGAATGTATTGGGTTCTTTGTAGGGTGTGGCCGGCGGTGGGGAGTGGTCCGGGCTTTGAGGTGGAGTTGGAGAGAGTGGAGAGGGAAGAGGTGGAGAGACGGATTAAGGAGGAGTATCCGGATGGTGTACCATATATTTACTAGTAATAATACCAATAGTATAGGATTCCTCCATGCTTCGTTAATGTTGGGGCAGGTAGTTCAGGCGGAAAGACGCCCCCGCCGGTCGAACGACATTTGGGTTCAAATCCTATATCTGCCATTGCGATCCGATGAAACGTTACTTTTCTTCGAAGTTGGGAGACGCAACCCCTTTTTCTCCGATAGAGAGATGGGTAAAGGAGGAGTATCGGGACGATGTTGACTAGTATCAAGATAATACAGGATTACTCCAGGCTTATTCTTTGGTATAAGGTACCTCCCTGGGAGATCATCCGTCTCGGATTCTACCCTCTCACGCGTCCTGAACTACCCGGATGTTCTTGCAATGAATATGGGATTTCATAGAGAGTATATATACACGTAGATTCATGTTATGCAAGGAACTAATAGCTAATACATTTGTTCTTACGAAGTAAATGGATTCTTCCGTGCAATTTACGCACCGGAAGCCACTTCCCTTTCCACCGCAAATTTGTCTAGATGAGCGTCAATGTAATGTACAGACGACACAACAGAAGGATTCTCCAATTGCTCATCACGTTCTTTCCCAAAGACCGCAAGAGCGCCACTCATATGCATTACCCTCAATATAGCCCAGTGAAGATTGCACAACTTGGCATTGGGTCCTCTGCCAAATCTGTTTCCGTACGGCCCGGCGCCAAAAGGGATACGCCCGCCAGGCTTGACGGAGTATGGGTGTATTGGATCAAGTTCGGCTTCGGGTGGGAGGCGAAAGTAGTATTGGACCTGTTGGAGGCGTTAGCACCGACGAGGAAGTTTTTTGGGGACTGTACACTTGCATACTTCATCGTCCTTTTCTACTGCTTCGATTCCGAACTGAAGCTCGTCGACAATCACAGCGATACCGGTATATAAGGTGATCACGTTTCCTATAGAGTTGAGCTCTGCTCGCACGAGCTCCGCAACTTGTTTTCCTGCAAAGAGACGTATCATTTCGAGAGGCTCTGTCTGATTAGAATATGACAGTCATTGGAAGATCTGAGGGTAAATGTGGGACCATACCTTATTGTTCGAGCCGATGAACTTGGGGATAATGTAGCACAGCGTAGCTGGGACCCCGGTGCATTTTCCAAACCCTCTGAATGCGTAACCTGTCAGGGGGCACCGCCTACCATCACGAAGATAAGTCTATCATCATCATGAATCAATGACAGCTAGCTTAAATAGCTTGGCAGCTTACGAGTTGCTCCAGCAGTTCTTGTCGACGCTGTCCCCAAGGATCAGATGCAGCGTACTCCACTAAAATACCATTAACTACGCTTTCCGCTGGTTCAGGTATCGGTTCTGGGGCTATAGGATGGGATTGGATGCCGCCTGGGTTCATAACTGGATAAAAGACATTAATAAGAGTAATGCTTATGCTAAAGGTTATACTTACACGGTACGTAGAGATGTGTGAAGACTTGACCCGCCATCTGTTTGATGGGAGAGATGTTGAATGTGCCGTCTTCAAAGAGAGAATCTATGAGTTCTTCTGGGTGATAATCATTGTGATACAGTTGCATAACTGACAAATGACGGTGAATAATTTTAAAGAGTGGAGAATTCAAGAATAGCATTAGCGTACCCAGTTTCGAGGCGTCAGGATGACACTCGCTCAAGCTCATCCAAAATACCTGTGCCATGACCCGGCATCCAAAGCGATCCAGAGATTCTCGAATGGTGCAACTCAACAAATTAGGAACGATTGCGCTGAATTTCGCTACCGGGTTCTCAGACATCTTCCATGCGTCGGACTTTTCTACTAGGGCTAGAAGACTGAGCGCGTGGTGTGCCATTTGTTTTCCTTGAAATTCTGGCCAGGGTTCCTCATAATTCTCTGGGTCAAAATCAGACATTCGAAAGAGGGTACGTTGTAAGGGGAAAATTGGCGTCGGGTGACTCGGAGAAGAGGGGTAATTCGAATGCGGAGGTCGGTCCGGGCCCCGATCTCTTACACAGCCACAAAAGGTCCAGCCCTTTTTTGTAATCCTTCCAGATGGCGTCCACGTGAAGTTTGACATTTTCTTCTCGACTTCAACGGAAACAGAAGTAAGCTGGAGGTGAAGAGGCGATCGTTAGCGTTGCTGGCGGTACGTTAGATGGTTGTCTGTTTAGCATTACTTTACTGACCTTCTGCTTGCATTTAGGAACCTGTAACAATAGCCATATTACTTTCCTACACGCGACTAGTCATTCTGACCATTTACTTCGAGGACCGGGGCCGAGACTGTACATAATCGCCATCTCGTGAGTGTATCATTGATACCCCCCTTGTTGGTGCTTTTTTGCCCTATGTCGAGCAAGAATTTCAACGGAAATCCACCCAAGTCAAATCGGACCTTTCGTAATATGATCGTCATCTAACGTTTACTTCCTAGGTATATCAATGACTTTAGCAAGGCGCTTGCTAGTGAAGTTCGGATTCTGCTCGCAGAAGTTGGGCAGCTGAGGGACGAACGACGGGCGCTGCAGTTGTAAGTGTATCTGTTCATTTCGTTACGCTTAGTGGCACATCTGATCAGGATCCGTTAGCGAAATAGCAGAACTCATGAGCGCCAAGTCGAAACATGGCGCTGGAGGGGAGTACACGCCAGATTGGCGACCAGTACGTTTTCACCCTGATATCTCTTTCGATGCAATATGGACCTTGATAATTCCTAGCCCCCCGAGCCGCAAGCCTTATTGCCTCCCCCCCCTCCACCACCCCCTCCAATAGATGAGGGGCCTCCGGGTCCAGCACGTCCAGCATGGCGTACGGTGCATAAACGTGCAGAAAGGAAGGAGAAAGCGATCGCAAAGCGCATGCCACCGGCTATCCCAGCGCCGTCTGCTGTTCCGCCTCTTGCGCTTCCACGGCCAAACGTACCGGCATGGGCACAGTGGAAGCGTATGTCCTGACGTGTTGCTTGCTTTGTGCGTTTATTGACAACTTGTTATAGCGAATCCTCTCCTCTCACCGGCCCCCGTCATGGCAGCGCCAACTGCGCCACTCCCTAATTCTCCACCACCGCCTAGCCGTTCAGGTCTTTTCGGTTCGTGCTTTACTGTCAGTGCTGTTTTCACCTTCTAATATTCCTGCAAATTCAGGTCCTCCGACTCCCCCTCCAAACTAGACGGACCTACGAAGAAACAGCATTTATGTAACACCCTCTATCTCATCGTTTGCTCTTCTAGATACTTCTTATCAGATTTCTATAACACAACACAACAAGCATCTTCTCTCCTAGCTATCGTACGCATTCGTGGAATATCGGTTTTATTCCATTGTTTCTTGCTAGCTTTCTTCCCTGTAACGTTTCCTCTTGTACGGAATCAAATGTAATGTATTTGCTCTCCCGCGTCCGGTTGTTCCGGTTCGAATGCGAGATTACTCTAGCATGCTGGGCGAAGAACGGCTTATAGATGCGAGTTCGCTCTCGCAGCACACAGATATGAAAGATAAGTTCGGCGTTACCGAGGATCAGGAGGATCCCTGACCTGGACCAGTGGTAAGTACACCTGACCGACCATCTGTGGTGGGCGAGGCTGGGTTCGCGGAACAGGCTGGCCTGAAGAGGGTGTGGTATGTGGTTCTTGACCGATTTAAGAGAACTTCTGATAGAAAGACCATCATTGAGAGACTTGGTCACTCCCTCTTCAGTTTCAATCGCCGGCAGGCGCCGATTCTCTCGACCAGTGAGACCTTGCAGAATACTCACAGCGCCTGCACTCCCGCATCTAACCAAAAACAAGCTCAACCCTTTCAAGCTTGATAAGATTCGACAATCGGTTTATACCGATACCTTCGTCCTGACATTTGTTCAACGCCTGGGCCAATTCTTCATTGTTCTACGTCGTCCATCAGGATGCGCACAAAGTAGCAATCTCCAAGCGAGATTAAGAGCGTCCCAAATATCTTCCCAGCGCATACTCAGACTCCCCACTGCCCAGCAAAACTCCTCAATCCCCACTCCCACCTCGTCCAACTCCCTCTCCGTCTTCGTCTGCATCATCAACAAAACGATGGGATTCCAGTCGGCTGTGGGGATCCTCGGCTGCTTCAAGTCCTTCTCCTCTATTAACCTCGTGACCCCGAGAAGGGAGACCACAATTGGTGAAACCTCGCGAGTGTAGATGTAACGAATCAGAGCAACAGAATGTTCAGGCTTGAACATGCTAATCTGAAATATCCCTCGCCCCCCGAACTGGATGGGACATACGGTGCCAAAGATGAAACCGTGAAGTCGAATGTTAGATGCGTGTGGGGCCGAGGGCGAAGTGAAATCAATTCGTAAAGTGATATTCGGTGCCGGCAACTTGTACTTATGCAGCACGAGCACGCACTCAGTGGAGGGCTGCTGCTCAGGAGGATAGAGGCTAACAGATAAGCGTCAGCACGGGATTCATGTCAACCGCAGAGCGTACATACGCCAAGGATACCGCAGAGAGTTCGGATAGGGGGATATGGTGCCGGGCCAATCTGATTTCAATCCTCTTGTTTCTGCGTTCCATTTCGATGCTGTTCAGCTTTCTGTCAAAGAAACATTCAAATATCTGCGTGTTGTCCGAGAGGGATTTTTGCAGGCTTCTGCGGTATGTCATGATAATGGTGAAAGGAAAGGAAGATACAGCACGTGCAACTGAAACAAGGAGAAACAGTTGCGCCTCGCGACTTTTTTTGCTGAATACAAACATCCACGATTATTTTGGCAGTCCGTAGTAGCATTTCAACTGTCAATTTGTGGATGAAGCCCCATTCTGACAGGTATCTGTCTGTGGAACGGGCACGTGAAGCTGGGTTTATGGAGGACATTAGCCAGAAGTCGGTATGGAGTATGTTTTGGATCGATTTAAGAGAGCTCGCCTTATCTTCTAATACAGAGGCATGTCGTCACCGGCGCGGTGTTGATCAGAGCGATGGGTGGTCTGCAACGACTTGTTCACTTAGGAAATCGCAAATTCCATTACAGCACTATTACGCCATATCTGGGCATGAAGCTCTTGGGGGGAGGCAAATAGCACGTCGTGAGATGCACTGATTGTCATAGACTCGCAATCTTGTGGAGGATTGACATGATCCTGGAATGGCGGAAGTACCTTTGAAGGCTGCATCATGGTGGCCGGCCCTTCTTCCCACCGATGTCACAACTGTAGTGGGACCGGGTATCGGAAGAATGTCTTCAACCGCTATATAGCGAGCGAAAACACCCCGTTTTCATTTCCCAGCTCTCCAGCAGCCGTGGTGCTAGAAACGTGGAATCAGCACCTACACCGAGCTCTGGTTTGGTTAACAAATTGCTTCAAATGAAGGTTTGATGGAATGTGATTGACGCAAGTGAGTGGACCTTTGACGCGAGGACATCGCGACGTAGATTGTCCGATAATCATGATGTCCACCTTCCTAGCACGAGGCATTCGCAAGGCTATGGCTATATGACTATGCGGCATCCAGAATGTGCCTTTCACTCTCGCCATCGTTCTCCCAGCGCCATGCCGTCTGTAATGCGACGCGAACCGTCCGATGCCTGGAAGACCCAGCTACGGAATCGTATAGCCGAGGCGCTCCGCCCATCGTACCACTTTACCCCATCGGGGGAGATCAAATTCACCGTCCCGTGGTCTACGACGTTTGGAGGGATTGGCACTCATGTTATCAAGGAGTATGTGGAGGTTATGGGAAAGCTGTATAAGCTGCAAAAGTCAACGGAGGAGATGGAGCTGGAGCGTGCGAGGAGGCAGGCGAGCGACGAGGAGGATTATGGGGAGCGTGTGGTGTGTCCGTCTCCTGCGAGGCTGCGAGCTGTCGAGGAGGAGAAGAGAAAGGAGGTACGGGCTATGAGGAAGGAGGTGCAGGAGGAGGGGGATAGGGAGTTGGCGTTGCTTTTGAGGGCGGAGGAGCTTATTCGGTGGGAGAAGAGGTTACAGGCGAAGGAGAGGGCGCTGGAACGTTCGGCGCAAGAGTATGCGGTGAAGGAGAGGGGTTATCATGAGAGGTTGAGGGTGGTGGAGCAACGGGAGAGGGATGTGCAGGAAAGGGAGAAGGCGGCGGAAGTGAGGGATAAGCCTGAGCGATGCCGGGGAAGGTGGAGACCGAGGGAATCTGAGAGTAAAACTCGAGGTAGGGAGCTTCCGAGTTCGTGGCTTAATCGTCGACCGACGGTGACGCCGTTGGTAAACGTGGGTTCGAGGATACAGGAATGGGAGAATATAAGTGTAAGCGACGTTATTTGATCTCGTCGTTATTGGGTTTGACAACATCTGGTTTGTTGTAGCCTCCTGGGCGGTTCTGAGTAGGGGCGCTATAAGTCTGGTACTATAGCTATGCGTTGTCATTGTCAGTTTTATGTTCATTGAAACTTTGTACATACGGTAGACATTTTTATTTGGGGATTTTCTGATCGCTCGTAACTGGTGTTGACTGAGGAGCCTCCAGACATCGCTACTAGGTCACGCTTGTCGAAGACGCACAGCTGGACATGCACATATGTTGGCTATGGGTCTCCGAAGGACGAAGAGCTGATAAGCGGAACTGTAAACCTTCATCGTTAGATGCGAAGAAATGGGTATTATATCAATCCTACCAGTGGAACAAACGTCTCTCTGGCTTTTGGTATTATGTAGGTCATTCGTTTTGTATCCCAGCGATTGACAATAAGACTGAGCACGAAAAAAGGCTGAAGGCTCGGGAAATAGAGCGAAAGTTTTTCAGATTTTATTGTTGGAATCAATAGTAACCCTTCGTATCTTTCGCCTGAACATCACAGTACATGACCGGGTACTTTCGACCGTGGCCTGTGTAGAAGATGCCTGGAGCGATCGGTGCCGGTCGTTCTCCAGGATCCCTGAAATAAGAGCAAAAATCAATTTGAAGGATTTGCATGATAACAATCTACAGATTTCTCGTACCCCGCGAACCGCGCTATATTATTCAAAATGTCTGTTCTGTTGCCGATTCGTGAGAGTTCACGGGTGCCGTATGTTTGGTTCAATCGATCGTGTACAAAATAACTGTTCACCTCATGGAGGTCGCGAGGTAGCCAAATTCCAGTCGTCGCCTAAGCAAATCAATTCCTGAACGTGGATAAAAATTAGCAGACACGAAGAAAGAGAACTTTTACGGAATACGTACCCATTCCGGTGGCCATCATCCAAGACTGAAGACAGCTCGTGGTTGACGTTGAACCACTTTAGTCATGCTTTGGTGTCAATTTGACATACATTTTATCCGATACTTTCCATAAACGGAGTAAACGGGCAGTACCCTGCCACGTGAGGATCTCAATCCGGTCGTCATCCATCACGGCGACGGCGTTTTTCATCCTCTCACCGTCAGCAACGACGACGGGACCCTCTGCTGTCGCTTCCCTGTGTCCTGCTGCCGGGCTGCAGCACCTCTAACGACCATCTGTGACGTCGTGGCCGTCGCTTTGCCATCATGTCGACGATGAATCGCCAGTCCACCCTTCACCAACGCCTGGAGGCGGTGACAGACCTCTCCAAGCTGTCGCCTATCTCTGACGATATTATCGTTGCATGCCTTAGAGAACGGTTCATGAACGACAATGTCTACACGGCTGTCGGTACCTCTGCCCTCGTCGCCCTCAACCCCCACAAATATATCCCATCCAACTCCGACTCTGTCATGCAGAAATATGCAGCAGAGTACCGCGATACCTCTCAAAACCAAGAGCCGATGCCTCCTCATATCTTTCAGATGGCGAACAACGCGTACTACCACATGCGACGGACAACGCAGGATCAGTGCATGCTGTTCAGGTGCGTGGCTGCATGTCTCTCTTTTCCCATTCTCACGGGGGCATAGTGGCGAGACAGCGAGCGGAAAATCAGAAAATCGACGATTGGCTATCAAGAGCATTCTAGAGCTCAGCGTGAGCAACCCAGGGAAGAAGGGCGCCAAGCTCGGTAGTCAGGTCCCAGCGTCAGAGTTCGTGCTTGAGACTTTTGGCAATGCTCGCACACTCTTCAATCCGAACGCCTCTCGTTTTGGAAAATACACAGAGCTGCAGTTCAGTGACCGGGGCCGTATTTGCGGTGTCAAGACTCTCGACTACTACCTGGAGAGGAATCGGGTTGCCGGTGCACCGTCGGGCGAGCGCAACTTTCACATTTTTTACTATCTCGTCGCCGGCGCCTCTGAAGAGGAACGGCAGCATCTCCATATCCTAGACAAGACTACCTATCGCTACCTAGGCCAAAGGACAACAGCAGCCAGACCCAACGCCGGCGCTAGGGATAACGATGCCGTCAGGTTTGACCAGCTCAAGGTGGCGCTCAAGACAATCGGATTCTCAAAGCGCCATGTCGCCCAGACTTGTCAGCTCATTGCCGCCATTCTTCACCTCGGTAACCTCGAATTCACTATCGACCGGCATCGCAACGAGGATGCAGCAGTCGTCCGCAACATGGACATCCTTGCAATTGTGGCCGATTTCTTGGGTGTGCAAGCTTCCGACCTGGAGTCTGCATTGTCGTATAAGACAAAGCTGTTGAAGAAGGAGCTTTGTACCGTCTTCCTTGACCCCGATGGTGCATCTGACAACCGGGATGATCTCGCTAAAACCCTCTACTCCCTGCTCTTCGCCTGGTTGAACGAGCACATCAACCAGCGCCTCTGCAAAGAGGATTTCTCCACCTTCATCGGTCTCTTCGACCTTCCCGGTCCTCAGAACATGACCAGTCGTCCTAACTCTCTTGATCAGTTCTGCATCAACTTTGCCAACGAGCGCTTGCACCACTGGATGCAGAAGCGTTTGTTCGAGAGCCACGTCGACGAGTATGCTACCGAGGGAATCTCCCGCTTTATTCCCCAGGTCCCTTATTTCGACAATTCTGAGTGTGTGCGTGTCCTACAGAACCGACCGGGCGGTCTTATCCATATCATGGATGACCAAGCCCGACGCACGCCGAAGAAGACTAACCACACCATGGTAGAGTCTTTCCAGAAACGCTGGGGTAACCATTCGTCGTTCAAAACTGGCGGAGCAGACCGGTCCGGGTTCCCAACCTTTACTGTGAACCACTACAATGGTCCAGTCACGTACTCGTCAGAAGGCTTCCTTGAGCGGAATTTGGATGCGGTGAACCCCGATTTCGTGTCGTTGCTCCGTGGAGCTGCCGATGCAATGGAGAGGTCGGGGTCTATCAATCCCTTCGTGAAGGGCTTGTTTTCGACCAAGGCTATTGCGACACAAGCGCATCCTAGGAACGAGGATACCATCGTCTCGGCGCAGCAGGTTGTCAAGCCCATGCGAGCGCCATCGACGCGTCGCAAGAGCGCTGTCCGAAGGATGCCGACTGTCAGGGAGTCGTTGGCTGATGTAGAGGAGACCGTGCGGGATGAGGAGGAGGCTCTAGTACCATCCAGCGGGAACCCTTGTATCGCCGGAGAGTTCAAATCGGCGCTCGATACCCTGTTCGATACCCTCGATGACACGCAGCCGTGGTATGTCTTCTGCATCAATCCCAACGACTCGCAACTGCCCAACCAGCTTGAGGGGCGGAGCGTCAAGGGACAAGTCCGGAGTATCGGTCTGACTGAGGTTGCGCGGAGGAATGTCAATGTCTTCGAGGTTGGTATGTCGCCGGAAGAGTTCTGCGAGAGGTATAGGGAGGGCTTGGAGACTGCAAGCGTTGAGGAAGGTGATCCTAATGATCGGGTGGAGAGCGCTGCCATGGCCTTTGGTTTAGGAGAAGCTGATGTTGTTCTCGGACAGCACAAGGTACATTTCTTCTTATCATTGTCGAAGCAATGGTCGCTGACTAGTGTTCACATTCTCTAGGTATTTCTGTCACAGTCAGCGTTCCACAAGTTCGAGGATCAGCTTCGTACCCGAGACGTTGATGAGCAGAAGCGCAATCGTCTTCGGGATGCTGAGGCTGAAGCTGGGCTTAATCCCAGATCCCTTGTCGATCCCTATGGTCCTTATCCTCAGTCTCCCGATCCTGAAGGCCCCTATCAAGCAGGATACGGTGATGCATTCAATGCATCTAGCCAACAACTCCCGCTCGTTGCCAATGCCTCCCCCTTCCAGCGTGCCGACGCCTATGATGACGAATTCGACGAGAACCGTTCAGTTCGTAGCGATGACTTCGACGCTCGCAGCAGGTTCACAAGCCAGCCAGCCGACTCTGTGTCAAATCTTGGCTCAGAATCGTACGCCCCGTCCCGGAACATGTTCCAGAACGCTGACAAAAACGCCCTCATGGACAAGGATGCACTCCCTGGTGAGATCCAGGAGGGGGAGACCACTGAGATCTTGAAGGAGTCTTCTGCTCGTCGACGTTGGGTTGCCCTTTGCTGGATGCTCACGTTCTGGATGCCCAACCCTTTGTTGAGATGGGTCGGTCGAATGAAGCGTATGGATATCCGGCAGGCATGGCGAGAGAAGCTTGCGCTGAACATGTTGATCTGGTTCATTTGTGGTTGCACGGTTTTCGTCATCGTTTTCCTCGGAAACTTGATTTGTCCGACAGAGCATGTCTACAACACATCGGAGCTGGCGTCATATAACAAGAACGCTGATCTGGTGTATACTTCTATTCGAGGAGAGGTGTTCGATCTTTCCATCGTCGAGGCTACGCATTTGCGGGTCGTCAGCGTCGTTCCGAGCAAGCAGATTCTCAACTATGGTGGAACTTCGTCTGATGCGATCTTCCCGGTTCAGGTATGTGGCTGTTGTGGTTTCTCTTAACGAAAAATTCCCTAACAACGTCGTTTTTAGGTCAGCGCCTTGTGCAGCGGTATAAACGGATACGTCAGTCCATACGTTACTTTGGACTCGGCGAACAATACCGATGTAAATTCGGTGTACCATGATTTCCGGGTCTTCTCCAATGACTCTCGGCCTGATTGGTACTTTGAAAACATGGTCCAGATGCGCTATACTGCTCGTGTCGGTTTCGTGGGCTACACGCCCAAGGAAATCAGCAACATGGCTAAAACCGGAAGCTCAGTCGCCATCTACAACGGCATGATATACGATTTATCGGATTACATCAATTATCCTCCTGCTGTCAGAGCGCCTGCAGGTCTTCAGGCACCGGCCGATACCGACACCAATTTCATGCACAGTAGTATTTTGGACGTGTTCAAGTTCAATGCTGGCGGTGATGTGACCAAGAAAATCGACAGTCTGAACATCGACAGTGACGTCTTGTCCCGCCAAAAGACCTGCCTGCGAAACCTGTTCCTCATAGGCAAGGTTGACAACCGAAACTCAGCACAATGCCAGTTCGCGACCTACCTACTCCTCGCCATCTCCGTCGTCATGATTTCCGTCATTGGGTTCAAGTTCTTGGCCTCTATCAACTTTGGTTCAGCTCGGGCACCGGAGGACCACGATAAATTCGTTATCTGTCAGGTGCCTTGTTATACTGAAGGTGACGCTTCGCTCCGCAAGACTATCGATTCGTTAGCGCAGATGAAGTATGACGACAAGCGGAAGCTGTTGGTTGTCATCTGCGATGGTATGATTGTCGGTTCCGGTAACGATCGTCCAACGCCCCGGATTGTGCTCGATATTCTCGGTGCGGACCCTAACCTTGACCCTGAGCCCCTGAGCTTCCAGTCGTTGGGAGAAGGTGCGAAGCAGCATAATATGGGCAAGGTGTACTCTGGTCTGTATGAGTGTTCGGGACATGTCGTGCCTTATCTTGTTCTGGTAAAAATTGGCAAACCTACGGAACGATCGAGGCCGGGTAATCGTGGAAAGCGTGACTCTCAGTTGCTTCTTATGCACTTCTTGAATAAGGTGAGGGCGATGTTATATGTTTAATCCTTTAGTTCTTATTACGGCTTGTTAGGTACACTTCAACGCGCCCATGAACCCTATGGAGCTGGAGATGTATCATCAAATCAAGAACGTTATCGGTGTTAATCCGACGTTCTACGAGTATCTTTTCATGGTGGATGCCGATACAACAGTCGATCCTTACTCGGCCAACAGGCTCATTTCTGCGTATGTTATTTTATTTCAGTCCGAGATGACCGTTCTGATGATATTTATTTTCTTTTAGCATGATTCACGACAAGAAGGTGCTAGGTGTTTGTGGCGAAACAGAGTTGGCGAATGCTAAGCAATCCATCATCACCATGATGCAGGTCCGTAATAGCCATTCCACTTTTGTTCACCCCATTTCTAATTATGCTCCTAGGTCTACGAATACTTCCTTTCTCATCATATGGCCAAAGCGTTTGAAAGCCTATTCGGTTCCGTCACTTGTTTGCCCGGTT
This sequence comes from Desarmillaria tabescens, assembly GCF_030435595.1. Classification (NCBI taxonomy): domain Eukaryota; kingdom Fungi; phylum Basidiomycota; class Agaricomycetes; order Agaricales; family Physalacriaceae; genus Desarmillaria; species Desarmillaria tabescens. Next base: position 261,362 of record NW_026848311.1, read on the forward strand.
GTTTCACCCTGTACCGCCTGCGCACACCGGATACGCACAAGCCTCTGTTGATCTCTAACCAGATGCTCGAGGATTATTCAGAAAATCGCGTAGACACACTCCACATGAAGAACCTGTTGCATTTGGGAGAGGATCGTTATCTGACGACATTGCTTCTCAAGCACTTCCCGCTATACAAGACGCAATTCGTGCGGGATGCACATGCCTACACGGTGGCGCCGGACGATTGGAAGGTGCTGTTATCTCAACGTCGGCGTTGGATCAACTCCACGGTTCACAATTTGGGCGAACTCATCTTCTTGGACCAGCTTTGCGGTTTCTGTTGTTTCTCCATGCGGTTTATCGTCTTGATTGATTTGGTCTCGACACTGATTCAACCTGTTACGGTGGCTTACGTGAGTTCATGATGCTTTCTTTTTTTGTGCTCCAGGCTCATTGCCTTGAACAGATTGTCTATTTGATTGTTCTCGTCGCCGCCGAAGGCAAGACAATACCGACGCTGTCGCTGGTCATGATTGCCGCTGTCTATGGCCTTCAAGCGTTGGTGTTCATACTACGACGGAAGTGGGACATGATCGGCTGGATGATATTCTACCTCCTTGCTATCCCCATATTCTCATTCATGCTGCCGTTGTACTCGTTCTGGAAAATGGACGACTTCTCGTGGGGTGCCACTCGTGTCGTTATGGGTGAGTCTGGCAAGAAGATGATCGTGCACGTATGTATCGTTTATTTTAGACTTTAATATCCGGTTGACGTTCTTTTCTTTAGGACGAGGGCAAGTTCGATCCACGTTCTATCCCCCTCAAATCATGGAACGACTACGTGAGTCCTGTGATTCTCTAATACAATTAATGACTCACATCTTGCTCAAGGAAAACGAACTATGGGACAAAGAATCCAATCACAGCATTGGTTCCTGGGTTCCGCCTTCGAAGTTCAAAAACGAAGGAGGATATGCCGAGTCTCACACGGCTTCTTTGTATGGTCGCGAGACGTACTATGAGCCAGGACCCCGCACATATTCGCCAGCGCCATCTGTCGGCATGTACCCTCCGCCCGGATACCAGTCAGGGCGTAATACCCCGCAGATGTACATGCCTCAGCCTCAATCAGGCCTGGCCAGCGACACACTGTACCAACCAGCACCATCGCGACCAGCCACAAATTACCTTGATATTCCCATCCCTACGAGTCGCAGCCCTGATGCCTCGCCTGGTCCAAGCGACGCCGAGCTGGAAGGCGTGCTCCAAGATATTCTGCGCACTGCAGACCTGAACCTAGTGACCAAGAAGGATTTACGGAGACAGCTGGAGGATCACTTTGGTGTGGACCTAACAGCGAGGAAGTCGTCCATCAACGCGATGGTTGATCGGTTATTGAATTTCTGATTCTGATGCACCTTGCTTTTCCTGTTTTCTGTTGTCGGACTTTCTTGGATCTTTATTACGACTCGTTTATGATTGTGTTTGCTTTGCCACTGTTCCTTCTTTAGTATAATCAAGGACTTCACGGTACACGGACTTTGCATTTCTTCTCATACCTGCCTAACCTATACGTATAACATTGCACTTGGCGTTTGGTCCCAGTTTTACAGTTATAATTACCAAGACATTCATTGCTGTTCGTCATTACATATAGGTCAAAATCAAAGCTATCTCTCATGCAAAGCGTATTTTGACTACAGCTCCCGAGCGGAGCCGTTTCTCACGTCGACTTTCATGGCCGTCAGGATTGTTCTTCAAGAGCTCATCGTTAAAATTATCTACGGCGACGGAGACGATATTTATTCTCCGAGTCTGCGTGTACGCTTCTTTCTCATTCATTAATTTCTTCGAGTCGTCGGCTTAACCTGCCCTAGTGTGAAGACACCTTGATTCCGAAGCTAGAGCAATATCATCTGTGCGAGGCAGGCAGTGTCTATGTTACATTCGCATCTTTACTGCGAGCCTTGTTCGCAAGTTGGCGATATACGAAGAACTATTCAAGTTACTACCATCTGTGCCACTCCCCTCCCTTCCATTCTGATATCCGCCTTTACAAACGTGCGCTATATTAGGCTAATCGAACGAGTCGCTCAGCTGTATGCTTTCCGTCCCCAATTCGAGTGTTGGTCGATAAACACTCCCGAGGATTTTACAGTTGGTTGAATTACAGTGCTGGACTCGAGCTTTGTCGTTTTCCGTACCAGCCTCGATGCCTTTTTCACGGTCTTACCCGTCCGGTTTCTGGGACTTTCCGTATCGCCTCCCTCAAAATAGGCGCAACGATGGACACTTGTACTGAATTTATCTTCCGACCATAGATGCCTAGACCCCTTGTATTAGTGTCTGGATAGGGATTTAGCTTTGATGGAGATGCTGAAGATGATCACCATTGATTTCGTCCAGCGTCGCGTAACGACGGTGATCTTTATAGTTTCCTTTGGGACGAGGTAGATGTGTGATGGTGATGCTAGTATATTCCATTGTTAATTCCTTTCATAGAGACTGCGGATTGCGAAGCTGTGAAGTCCTTGGCAGGTAGGGACTGTCGAGGAGATTTCCGCTCATTCAGTCGGACTTAGCATCGATTATCCTCACGACGGTACGAAAAATGGAAAGGCACTTGCATGAGCATTACTATATTATCTCGGAACTAAGTATTATACGACGATGAACCCTGATAAGCAAAAGAAAATTGTAGTAAATCGTACGAATCGCCTGGACTCTAAAAAAGACTAAAAAATTACGAGAATTGTATAGATACCTATTCAGTACGTAGCAGAGGAAAATACCTGTAACATATGGTTTTTCATATCCTTGGACCCCTTCATCGCAACCGTAACGCGCACTCTCCGATGATGCAGGTGCGTAAAATGGCTCTCGATCTTCGCTCTAGCATTATCGACATTCATCGATGCGAGCAATCCCTCATGGAGGAACGCGTATATCGACAGCGCACGAATCTGCGTTAGCGATAATATCGCAGCCAATTTCGACCAGACCGAGTCATACACATCAGTCTCGTGTCCGAGCCTCACGCGCAAGTTTACGTTCTCCAGTACGCTCCCTGCCTGGCGGAGGTGCTCGATCCACGTTCCCATCTGTCCAAAGTTTGTCGTACCGTATTCGAGGATAAACGGGGTAATGTCAAGTTGTCGTAATCGCGGCAGGTTTAGGTACTGTGAGAGATCGGGTATGTCGTCAACTGTACATCCAGTACTCTGGTTTCAGATACCCGGGAAATGTAATTAAGAGGTGACGGGATTACTTACTGAAGCTTCCGAACATGAGGTGTAGGTGTTCAAGGGTTTCTGCCCCTTGGCTGATGATTTGCTGGGCAGAGTCGCGGTCTCCGCCGCTGTGGAGACATAGTGCGAGTCGACGGACGCGTGATAAAGTCATGATATTTGACCTTAGAACCAGACTTTCGTATATGGATGGAAAGCGCTGAGACACGGAAAGGCCCGCTAGCTGTAGGGGGTACGAAATGGGAGGAGAATACCGTTCCAGCTCGACGAAGAAAGACTTGCGTACTTCTACGTTTAGTAACGTGAGATGCCGAAGAGTGGGGAAGGACCTGATGAACGCGATCACATCGCCGAAAGCGTGAAATGTGACACATTGAAGGGCCAAGGAGGTGAATGGGTAATTCGTAAAGGCGTACATGCAATCCAACGGGGTAATCGGGAACGACCAGCCTTGAATAGTGAGATGGCGCAAGTTTCGTAGGTAAGTCGTGATGATTTCGACGAGTGCTGGGTTTGTTTCCATCCGACAAGGATCGCGCTGCGAGGGCGTGAGGAGGAGAGCCACGATAACGGGGGGAACAGGAACAGCATTGATCGACGACGAACGACACATGTCAAGAAATCTGTCGCAATCCCGACACGTCCTAAGTTCGACACTGCGAAACATGTACCCACGCGTACGGGGGACGAAAGCTCGCGAGACGAGGGAACAGGATTTGAGATCTGCTATAGTTGCAGATTTGGACGAGCGCAGCTCATCGATGATTTCATCAATGATTTCCTGTGGGAGTTCAGGCATTTTGAGCTGTGGGAAAAAAAGGAAAGTGAGAATTGAATTTTGAATGGGTGAAAAAGTCGGGGAATACCTCTGGATGAAGGGGGGGTAGGAACAGAGCCCTTTAACGAATGTTAATGATCAAAAGACGTTGTGAAAAACGGAGTGGTGGTGGTGGTAGTGGTAGTGGTTGTCCCGTACGCCGCACAAGGTCCCCTTTGAAGAAGCCATGTGCCCGCAGCCCTGGGACGGACTTCCAGACCAGTGTAGGCACACGCCGCATTGATAGAGGTCGACAAGAAGAATCCAGTAGAATTTGTTATTATCATTCCGAGTTTACGTAAAATGACGTCGTGGCAATCTCAACAGTTCGCACAAGGCTTAAATTCCGCCTCGAATACCATAAGCACCCACATTTATCATGGCCTCACTGCTTGCAGAGCAGAGAATAGAAATGGCGTCCTACCAGAATCGCTTACCCTTTGCGTGGCGCAAGTCGAGACCCAAGGGCTGTGGCGCTAAAGAGGCTTCTGAGCTCGCTTTCCTATCGATAGAATGACGAATAATCAATGGTACAGAATTTATTCATGGGGATCCAGTTGTAAAAGGATGCAGAGCGTATGGCCCGACTTGCGGTTCATAACACGAAATAGAAGATGATGGTCAACAGGAAAGAGGGTCCTCTCGTCTTGCCCTAAAGTTCACGTGACCGGCGACGCGCTCTAAGCGCGACCCGAAGCACGACGCTCGGCCATCCCTTCCTCAACCCTTCGTAATCCCATGCCGTCAACCTGCACAATTAATTTTTTTCATTTCTCACGTAGAACGGTATAGATCTCGGAGGAATGTTTCTTACTGACGTTTTGACTTTTCTATCGAAGACTCGCAAGAAAGAGAGAGATACGTTATTACAGAAATGCATTTCGAGGGGCGGCTGAAAAGAAGTGTGGCGTAACTTCCTGTCTGTTAATGGACATGAACATCGGGTGTAATCTCCGAGTCGACGTGATGTCATGCCCAGCCTAACCTCAAGCGGCTGCTTTTCGACGATGAACCTTCTTGGGTTACTACTCCATGGTCCTAATCCTCGACAAATCATTACCTTGGTCACCGAATGGTGCAAGCTATTATCCCCCAGCTCAATTTTGCCGCCGGCCTTGGCACAAAAAAATCCCTGGCAGTTCCCGATCAACACCGTCGACAAGATCATGATCGATCGCCAAGGGGATAGATAGCAATAGCGTCCGTGAATCGCCACTGTATCGGGACAATAAATTGCCTTGTCAGATCCCGTTCTTGAAGGGAGACGCAGTCCTTGGCACCTGAGCTTTACATACACTGAACCCTTCCTTAGAGCGTACCTACTCCACTCCGAGACCTAGCTGTGTTCCCCCTCAATTTGATCCGGGCGAGAATCTGAGCTCGGGCGCCGTATCCCAAGGGCTGGTGAGAAACTTGAAAAGAGATGGCGCGCCCTCGGTTGGATCTCATCACTGAGTAACACGTGTTACAGCACCTAAATGCTGCGCCGCGAATTGATTGTCGAGACCAAAAAAAAACGCCGCCGCCGCCGAAAATTTGAAAGAGATTCGCGCCCCTTCATCATCTGGAGCGACGAGAGCTGTGCACCGGTGCTTTGTCGGCAAGACGAGTTTCGGTTCCAACTTGGGAGCTAATATATAAAATTGTCTAGAGATCCACGCTTCAAGTCTGGATCAAATCTCCGCGACCTTTGCCGAGAGCGCTTTTCCAATCAGAATTGAATTGACCCTGCACCTTGCAGTACTTAACGCAATGGACTAGGTGCCAGAACCAGAACACGAAGGACTCAGACGCCAGGGCACGAAGTCTTGTCCGTAGGAAAAAAAAAGTAAAGTGTGGTTCCTAGGACCTCGAGGGGGTGGTGGTGTCCAAGTCAGCAGGCGGTCCATCATCACGGGTGGTAGAAATGATAAACAGGGTTGGAAGAATTAATGCAAGTCAGGGGGGATAGTCGCGATAAGAGAATCACGAGGGCTCTGGATGGTCGGTCCGTCCTATATACTATCATCGTAGAACAGGTACGAGGAATGTTAGGCACCTGAGTCGGAGAGGTTATAGTCGTCCTGGTGGTGTTCCTTCGTGCTCCACAAGTGCTGATCCCAGGATCGATAACGTGTCAATGGCGTGCGCGACTACGTTATTATGGGAGTGGTTCTGACAAGAAGGCGGCTCAGTAAGAAGGGATCTATCCATGGCCAAACAGAGTAAACCGCACCAAGTCCATGCATGCATGCCATGATTTCCTCCGATAACAATATCAGAAAAAACGCGCGTCCTCGTTGAATACACAGTGGCAGCACGCGGAGAGGCAAAGTATTGGTGGGAGGGGAAAAAGCACTCATGGGAATGCTTTCCGTTTATGGCCGTCTCTCTAGCGGTGTAGAATGATGATGATAATGACGCCGCTTACGATTTATTACCCGCAGGCAATGTACATGTGCCGTCCTATAACCAATCAATCGCATCATTAGTCAAAAGGCCCTAGTGGAGAGGGGTCACTTGGGAGTTTGAGTTTGAGATAAATGTAAATGCTATAAAAAATGATTGATTAGATCGTAGTGGATATGTAAGTATCGAGCGGATCTACGTACCGAAGAATGGAGGAGAGGCCTGCGGAGGGAGTAGGCAATCAGTCGGAGCGTAAAGATGATATAGCGCCATGAGTAATTCAAGGAACATGGTTGAAGGGGAAGGGAGACGTGGGAAAAATCCATGAAAGGGAATGGTATTGCCTTTTTTGTGTTCCTGACTTGGGGTGCCGGCCCGGCCCGCGGTTTCCGAGGCGTCCGTTCTTTCTTTCCTTCTCAGGATGGACTGCGTATTTGATTATTTCTGGTGGACGTGCTTATCATTCTGTGTGGATACGAGCAACCAGCCCTTCGCTCGAGCAGGAGGCAAGAAAGTCCGGAGGTGTCTCATCATTAATTATTGCTCCCAGTGCCCGTTCCTCTCCTACTTGAAATCTCTCCTCTTTCATCTCTCCTTTCAGTCCTGAATAAAGGTATTTTCTAGGGCATGTTATCCCTATGGAGGGATTGCTTTCCTCATAGATGACAGGCCAGTTCAAGGGCGAATCTTGATATTTTAGTCACTTAGTACGCTAAATTTGTCTCTGCTCTTTAATTCCCAATCCTTTCGCTTGGAAGCATATCCACACCCCTCACACGTTGTTTGCATATATGTCCCAAAAACCGCTCAATGAAAATTTCTGTGTTCTTATCACATCGCATATCCCCAGTTCCGCAGAGTCATCAGTGCTGCGGTGAATCTGAAATTTCGGGTACCTCTTGCCCAAGTCCACGATTGAGCGTATCACCTTTGATATAAACTTGACTGGGTTTTCCATGCACGACACGGCGCGGAGAAAATTGGATAGCCTCACATCGGAAGGGGGGTTCTCTCTTTCCATTGTCGTGACGGTGAGATATCTGGTTGCCGATAAAGCTGCCGTCAAGCAGGTCATCGAGAGGCCAATCACCGTGAAAGAAAGCGTTCGATTCAATGACCTGGAGAGTCGGAAATGTCGTGAGGCGCGACCCCTTCTCCTTGTTTCAGTCGCACGTGCTGTATCTTCCTTTCCTCTCACCAGTATCCGTTATCATGACATACCGCAGAAGCCTGTCAGAATCTCTCTCGGACAACACGCATATATTTGAGCGGTTCTATAACATAAGGGAGAACAACAGCGCAATGGAACGTATCAACGAGAAAGTTGAGCGCAGATGGCCTTATACAATATCCCCCTATCCGAACTCTCTGCCATATCCCTGGTGTATGTACGCTCTACAGTTGACAGGAATTCCGTTCTGATGCTTATCTGTTACTAGCCTCTATCCTCCTGAGCAGCATCCCTCCACTCAGTACTCGCTCGTGCTAGATAAGTACAAAGTGCCGACACCAAATATCACCTTACAAATTGATTTCACTTCGCCCTCGGCCCCACACACGTCTAACATTCGACTTCACGGTTTCATCTTTCGCGCCGTATGTCCTGACATTCACTTCAATGCGCGAAGGATACTTCATATTAGCATGTTCAAGCCTGAACACTCCATTGCTCTGATTCGCTACATCTACACTCGCGAGCTTTCACCTATCGTGTGCTCCCTTCTCGAGATCACAAGGTTAATAGAGGAGAAGGACTTGAAGCAGCCGAGGATCGCCACAATCGACTGGGATCCCATCGTTTTGTCGATGATGCTGACAAAGACGGAGAGGGGGTTGGATGAGGTGGGAGTGGGGATTGTGGATTTTTGCTGGGCACTGTGGAGTCTGAGTATGCGCTGGGAGGATATTTGGGACGCTGTTAATCTCGCTTGGAGATTGCTACTTTGTGCGCATCCTGATGGAGGACGTAGAACAATGGATAATTGGCCCAGGCACGTGGGGTATACCTGAACGAATATTAGTACGTATGAACTGGTTGTCGAAACTCATCAATGTTAACTTGAGAGGCTGAGCTTGACTTTGGTTAGATGCGGCCGGGTGCAGGCGCTGCGAGCATTCTGCAAATCGAGAGAATTGGCGCCTGCCGGAGATTGCAACTGAAGAAGTGACCAAGCTTCTGAATGATGCGTCATTGCATTGCCTAACTACTTAACGTCGTGAAGCCAAGGAAGGACCCCTTTCCCGCGTGCTTTTGAGCAGACTGACTCAGATGTGGTGCCGTCGGCCACTTTGTGAGTTCGCCATCATGAGAACAATATCAAATACATCGATTTCGTCGGCCTGTTTCTTACGGAGCTCGTCTCGTCTAACCCTCGCTTTGTGCCAGGAGCGCAGCAGAATCGTGACGAGGTCAAGATAGGATGAGTTGGACCAATGAAATTTCACCTGTGTTAAGAAATCCTGCGTAGGTCATATTATGGTAAGCGGCAGAAAAAAGGCAATGCGTTAGGTTCCGCAAGACAAATGCAAAGTCCACCGAGCGCCGTCCGGTGTTTAGTCCACGGTCGACGTCTGTTGTTTTCATTATAAATTTCGGTGTCTAGTGAGCCAAAATGGCGATCCTGATAAGAGGTGCTCCAAACCCGGAGAATGGTAGCATGTCAGCCGAGAGGCGCCCTGTTGACAAGTAGCCCGTTTCGTATGCTATCGATATCTTCGATGCAACAAGAGCAGTATCAGCACAGATAAAACGATGATTCAAGATTCACCTGACTGCCTTGGCCTTGAGGAATCAAATGGAAAGCCCAGCAAGAGGAAGGTTCTATATCAGTTCGAGAATCGAAGCTTCTCAGTTCTGCAAGGGGTTACATCTACTTACATCAGAACGGTCGGGTTTTTTTTACTCGATAGGAATATCGGACCGTAAGCGTAATAAAGGTTATCGGTGCCAAAAGGGATCACAGTCGAAAGAATCCGGGGTAAACGATAGTTCATATGGTCTTCAGCACACATGATGCGTTGTGGAGTTGCCGGCATAGCATAAACATCTGAACGGACTTAATGAGAACTCGGGCAGCCTGTGGACAGGAATTTGGAGACGAGGGAGCCACGCTGCAGCTGGGAGGTTCCTGACCGTGGAAGATTAAACGTCAAGGCGGGAGTTGTCTACGGACCCGACTTGCGGAATTTGTGAAGACTCGGACCGGCAGGCCGCTCGTTTACATAACTCCTTCCAGGGTTAGGGTCAAAGAATGATGCAACAACCCCTGCACTAATCTGAGGCTTACACTGTCACCATCACGACCCACTAGCCCACACGACGACCACTGCCCTCGTAATGCGCCAAAAACCCATCATAATATACGGAGCTGTCGCAACAGGGCCTCTCCGACAATGATGCGTCAGAATCTCGTCAATTCTGACTTGCGCAATGGTATTTTTGTTTCTATTACGGCGGTGGGAGAGGATACCCGCGTATTACAAGTTTTAAGGTGCACTACAGTATCAAATTGTTGTATGCGAATGCTCATGGCTATTCCTTACGGCTGGGAAGTTGGTCGCGGTCCTGGCTTCATAGCGTGCAATAACCTGTAACTGACATACTTATTCGAATTTGCAACCGATGGCTTGAAGGCCACTTGTCCTTGGAGCGGCACTCCCCAGTTCTTTAATTTGCCAAGTGACGGCACGACCAACCGTAACGACGAGGGAAAGCGAGACTGTCAGCGAGAACCGACTGATAGACGGAGTGGCTTCCGTTGCAACCTCGTCTTCATTGAATTCCTTTCCACCCGGATCGCCGCATACACCTGTGCCTTCGTACATATCGAGAATTGCGCGTTTCGGACACCTATAGTGGGTCTGGATACAGAAGTGAAAGCTTCCACGGTACGCTATGGCATCGTATTACTGTATTAAAATTCTCACAGCTACGTCTTACAGATGAGATGGCAGTCCTGGTTCGATATCGTGCATTGCGGTAAAACATACTCATTCGAGTCTACAAACTATTTCGGGTAGAAGATGCGCTTCCCTGTTTGTTAAGACTTTTTTTCGCTCAGTGGGGACAGCGAGGTGACATAGAGGAAATCCAATGACCAACAGATACGACAGTAGTCGTCACTCGTTGCTGTCTACCCCGGACGACTCCGAATGCCCTTGCTTGTTGTCCAGCACGCTAGCATCATGCCGAGTAACGCCTTGGGAAGGGTTCAGTCCTGGAGATGAACAACGTTCTTCCCAAGTACGTCTTGTTGCCCTTCATATGTTAGGTCATTTGTACTAATGCATGCACAGAGAGCAACGTGAGGATGCGTTAACCCGCTTACTGTTATAGAGTCCCTTCCCTCATTCACGGTTCTGCCCATGACACTACCACCGTCGCATAACAAGGAGGCAAGCGTCGTGAGGGGTGTATATCTTGACTAGACGCTGTGTCTTCATGCCCGGCGAGCAAGGGAACGGCTTAGTTAAGGAAATACTACTGTGTGATGGCTAAAGGGGAGGCTCACAGGTACTTAACCACGTCAGTGACTGCGTTCTCTACTGATTGAGGTAATTACAGGTAGCGCTGTTTGCCAAAAGAAGCGGCCGTGTCACCTCCTCTCCTATTTGTAATCATACAAGACACGACAAAAGGTCTCTCCTCCTCTCGTCCACCTTTCAACAAAGGATATCACAGCGGCGTACTGTAGTGTGTGGCACGTTTTGTGGTGGTACATAGCCCCAGCGTTCCCTTTTTGGACCTCGACCGGCTATCTATCTATCTTTCCTGAGACCTGGCGTCAGAGGAATAAGGTATATTTTCTAATTTCGTGGCATTCCTGGGAAGAGACTAATTTCTCGTAGACATCCTGTTTCTCCTGGCTACCTCAAGAACTAATTGACTATATCCTTGATTTCTTGGTCAATGACGCTCGGTCCCTCAAAGCCTCCTCTCTGGTCTGCCGTTCTTTCCTCCACCGAACTCGTGTTCATCTGTTCTGGCGATTTCGCATCACTGATGCCCGCTCCTTGAGCGAGCTTCACGAGATGTTCCGAAAGTCTCCCCAGATACCTCACCAAGTCAGACAATTAACCCTTCACGATGTTACGAGCGATAGAGTACGAGACTCCGAGCACCTTGCACCTGTGATCTCGTCGCTCTCTTGCTTGCGAACCATCATGTTCATCAACATTAAGTGGACATTGCTGCCACAGGCCTCACAAGACGCACTCTCTTCACACGCTTTCCAAACCATCCTCTTGCGTAATACCGATATGACCACATCCAACTTACGTTCCCTCGTCTCTAGCTCTTACGACAGTCTTGATGGGCTCGAGCTGAATGGAACACAAGTCACCGGGTCTTTTCAGCGCAGCGTAGGATCCTCTCTACGCATACAGACTCTGTCTCTATGTTATGCGCCTCTTCGCTACGAGTTATTTTCACAGACCCTGCCCTCTTTTCTTTCATTGGGGCATGTCCACACCCTCCATGTGTTGTTGCCAGATCTTTCCTCGACGCGCTGTCTCCAAAAGGTGCTCTGTGAGCAGCTCTGTTCACTTCAGCACCTTAGAGTTACACATCCACTGGGGTTTTGTGATTGTATGTGTGGCTATCTCTTATTCATCGTGTCTACTCATGTGTTACGATCTAGTGGAACGTCTTACCTTGTCTTATCGCCTTCCAATTTCAGGGTTACTATCCCTTATCGTGGAACTATGGGACTTCTACGAGCGTCCCATTGATCAACATCTGAAATGGTGAATAGAGAATATCAGGCAATGCTCAGTGATCGAGCGGGTCACCTTCCGCCTTCCATTGTATGACTATTTGTGTGATTACGGGGCTTGGAAGACTTTGGAGCGCTATCTGTCTGAGGAGGGGAGTAATCCTTACCTCAAAGACGTCGTAATTCGCCTGGACGCGAATTGGCCAACCTTTTCATTCGCTAAATCTGCCAAGCTCGCCATGGAGAGTCAGTTCACGGATAAGCGAGTTCGTGTTGTGGTTACAAGTCGGTCTTTCCTGACGTTTCGAATTGTTCTGGGCTCTGACGCGGGTTTTTGCAGATTAGTATAAGGGTTACGTTCTTCTCCCAAGTGTAGAATAGCAGGCAGCGTTTGGATGATTAGTAGTAACTTGTCATCCGTGTTCAATCCAAAAATGTTCATTACAGCCGGGAGCCGCCATTGGTGACTTGAAAAGTGTGTATGTCTTCTTGTTTCGCTTGTATGTGCTTGCAGCCATCGCAACTTCCCTTGATTACCTTGATTTTTGAGGCAGCGTTTGGGCGTCGAACGGGACATCTCCGAACTTGTTGTCCTGCTTTGTCTTCTCCTTGGTACAGTTTGAGGCGGTGGGGTGTGCAGCGACAATTCGACAAACAAACACAGCCCCTATTTGGGATCACATGACATGTAGGAAATTGTCTCCTTTTTTGTCTCGCCGTGACGCCCATCTTCAAAGCAAAGGTATTCTCAATTTCGTCTTTTTCTCAAGCAGAGGAACTGATCTTTGTAGATGTTTTACTTCCCAAAGTTACCTCAGGAGCTAATAGATTCCATCCTGGATTTCTTAATTGACGAACCCCGATCCCTCAAGGCCTCCTCCCTTGTCTGCCGTTCTTTTCTCCATCGAACCCGAGTTCATCTTTTCCGTCAATTACACTTCGAGAACTTTCGGCACTTCCACAAGTTTCGCAATATGTGCCATTCGTCTCCTCACATACCTCCCCGAGTCGAGACTTTGGCCCTTCACAGCGGTTGGGACAATAAAAAAATGCGAAATACGAAACATTTTGTTGCTGTGATGTCGCTGTTCTCCCACTTGCGAGCGATAAAGTTCATTCATATCAATTGGGCGTTGTTGCCCCAGGACGTTCGGGCAGCTCTTTCTTCCCGCGCCTTTCAGTGCATCAGTTTTCACTGCGTAACCGGCATCAAGGCCTCCGACTTGTTCTCCCTCGTTTCTACCTCTCGTTCCATCCTCCACACCCTCAAGATACACCACACAGATATCATTGGAAGTCTCGAGCAAGACGAGCAGTCTGCGCCTTGTGTGACGAATCTAACTCTCCACGACTCAGCCCTCTCGCCTGAACTCTTTTGGAATGACACGTCCTTTCTGTCACCAAGACACGTCCGTACTCTCGACGTGCTGCTGCACAATATGTCTGATATACACCGCTTTCAAAGTCTGCTCAGCGAAGGGCTGTGTCCCCTGCAAGACCTTGTCGTATCGCATATGCCGCGGAGCATCGATTGTACGTGTATATTCATCTCTCCATCGTTGTTACTCACATCCGTCTATAGTACTGAACCAGCTCGAATCTTCTGATCACCTCCAACTCTCAGGATTACGAACCGTCACCGTACACATGTGGGACTACCACTCTGATATCGGCGCTGTTGACCGACACCTGCTTGAGTGGTGGATCGGGAATCTCAGACAGTGTGATGAGATTGAGCGTATCACCTTTTGTGTTACGCTTGGAGCTAGTACAGGTGACTATGCTGTGTGGAAGGGCTTCGACAAGTTGTTGTCCGAGCGCAGGTTCTCTGCTTTGATATCGGTGGTCGTAGAGGTGAATGCGACGTGGATGACGACGGATGTAGCCTCAGTGACACAGACCATCGAAAGTCAGTTCACTGATGCTCGCGTCGATGTAATTTCCGGCCGAGAAGGTTGATATTCTATTGTATGTATACGATATCCCCCTATCTGACGGGGAGGATGTTAGTTGTGGGGATCATCGCGTTTTGGAAGACTACACGATCTATGCATGTAGCATGAGGATATCTGGAGCACCATTAATCTGGCTGGAATCTGCTGCTTCGTGGAGGACGTAGAATTATAGAAGATTGACTCAAGATATACGAACTTAATACGGCCCTGCCATCTCATTCCACGGATACCACCACTGGCATGCGAATCCCGCCTTACAGTCCCATCTACGTCTGTCCGACTTCGTGATTTGTATGTCGAGGCTGCTAACACTCAAACCTCGCCTTGTGCCAATTCACTACTGGCTATGAACATGCTCCAACAAGAGAGTCTGCTACAGTCTCTTCCCAGCTCGTATCGAATAGGTGATCACTACAGCACGGTATTTTTGCCTGTCGGCGAGCACTTGTCTGGCCGGAGAGGGAAAACGCCATCACATGGAACGATTTCGAGCATGACTAAATAAATGGCCAAGACGAGAATACGGCGGCCATCTTCCTCTCAGCTTTCATTGAACACGCTTCTCCATACCTCATGTTTCCGCACAACCCAGGCAGAAGAAATCCGATGGATTTGTTGGCGGATGAGGCAGACAAACGAGATAGGGCGGATCCTTTGGCTCCAAGTTCCTCAGATGGTTCGTCTCTCTGCGATGGTGGCATCCAACCATCCCGCCTTTATCATTCTTTCTGCTGCTACAACTAAAATGTAGGTTCTGCACCTTCACCAGTCGACTGCCCCGTCCCACGTCTGAGAATGGCCGAGCTGCGCTGTCAGATTACTTGTTTCACTCGCACGTGCCGCTTGTTTTGCGCTTGCTCCTTTATTCTCATTGTCAAGTCTCAACGTTATCCATGCAATACCGGGGCAACTTGAGAGAATGTTCCTTGGACGACTGGGAGATATCTGAGCGTTTTCCTCCAAGAAAGCTGATATGTGTCGGTGGAATAGGATACATTGACAGGAAAATTGAGATCAGATTGGCCACATACAATATCCCCCTATTCAAGCTAATATCCCTGACGTATGCACACTTTGTTATCTACATTCTGCATGCTAACACTCACCGATTAGCCTCTATCCACCTCAGCACCATCTATACACAGAATATGTGCTAAATAAATACAAGGTGCCAACGCCAGATGTCACTTTGCGAACCCATCTCATCTTGCCTTCTACCCCATCCATGCATAACATTCGACTTCATAGTTTCATCTTTCGTGCTACATGTCCCATTCATTCAAAGGTGGAATGGATGTATGAGATTAGCATGTTCAGGCCTGAACATTCCATTGCTCTGGTTCGCTAGCCGCCTACATCTACACCCACGAAGTTTCACCTATTATAAGCTCCCTTCTCGGGGTCACGAGGTTAACAGAAGAAGAGGACTTGAAGCAGCCGAAAATTGCCTCGGTTAACTGGAATCCCACCATTTTGTTGATGAAGCAGACAAAAACGGTGAGGGAGCTGGATGATGTCGGCGCGGGGATCATCGTGTTTTGGAAGACTCTAAGCAGACTGAGTATGTGGCACGAGGCTATCTGGGATGTCATTAATCTGGCTTGGAATTTGCTGCTTCGTGCACATCCGGAAGGGGGAAGGAGAATAATGGAGGATTGGCTCAAGCCCTGTGAAATCAAATACGGCCTTGCGGTGGGCAGGGTTCAGTAGGACTGAAGTAGGTCCCCATATAAAGTAGTTATTGATCGTACCCGTATAACCAACTCATTAGCCCTCTCGCCCAGTGGACCGTGCTGTGTAATACTACCTACCTACCTACTTATTGCTTCACAGACGATCCGACTTCTTTATTAGCTCCTCCGGACGACCAGCACCTTCGGATTCTCTTACCTGAGCTGTAAAAGATACTTTTCCCTCAGCTTCTCATATAACATGCAAGAAAATCTCTATTGAACCAGCGAACAAGGCTATGATCAACCTCCAACAGGATATTATCCGCTAATCATTTGTACAATACTAGATCATACATAAATTAAGATATTATGAGAGCTTCACAGAGATATGTCATGTTTTAATGAAATTGACGAGATATGACACATTGAGCAGGTAATTTTCTGGTAACTAGCGAGTTAGAACGATCGCTGCCAGAGAGATCGGGATGAGTAAGGAAGGGGTATGCTATTGCTGGTTCCGATAGGGTCAAGTAGGGTACCATCGATATGCAGTGATGTAAGAATCGACGCAGCTCAGGGAGGTCGTGCGGTTTTGACCGGCTCGGGAGCGAGCTAGTGGAAGGACAAGAAGAGGTGGCGCTCGCAGCTTGAGATTCCGCCCTACGCAGTGCCAGACGGCAGGTTGCTTGCAGGAAAGTTGTCATATCAGGCCCTGAAGATCGATGATTAGCCTTTCTCCAAATAAAGATAAGGAGCATAACTTACAAGGCCCACGATCACCAATAATAGGTTCCTCTCCGCCAAACCAGTATTGGTTATCGACAACGGGCCCAATCCGATACTTGTCACCAGCAGGCTCCCTCCCTGAGGTACAACGGTCACCTCTGCAATTCGGCGCTAACGTTCTACTTGAAGAACAGGTTACCGATCTACGAAAATGGACGCTGGTGGATGTCGATATCGAAATGGATCGACTCGCGCATGACCACTGCGATATTCTCGTCAAAAGTATTCAGCCAACGAGTCTCCAACGGGGTGCCTTGTATGTATTCCACGAGGATGAAATCCGTCCCTACCGCGGCTTGAGCTTCCGGGGTCTTGCTCCAAGCAAGAACGCGTGGCGTGGGCTTGTCAAAGACCTCTCGAACATATTCCATAGTGGCTACCTCGCTGGCGGTGGACATGTGGACATTACCCACTAGTCCACAAGGAATCCGTGCGATGGCTTCTACCTCGTTATCAAAGCCGAAGAGAAAAATCTTATTGTAAGATCCTGTAGAAGATATCAGAGTTACGGAGATAGATATAACACGGGAAGGAGAACACTGAGCGAGATTTTCGATCTGAACGCAGCGTTGAGCACCAATCGCCGAACAAGCAATATTCTGGAGAACATTGACATCCAAATCCACACGCCGTCGGCTTCGTCCTAGAGAATAAATGAAAAACTTGAACGGGCAAGGAAAAAACAAACATACGAAGTGCATCGTTCCATAGCCAGCCACCCTCATGATCCAAATAACTTGAAACTGTGCGTTTGATGATTGATATCCGTCTAGCACAGTGCTTCAGAGGGAATAGGGCTGGGGAAGAAGAGCGAGACATGGTGGCATGAGTCAAGGTCTGATGCTGAATCGGATCGATCACCGTCCACCGTTATTTGACTGGCCGCCTGGGGAGAAAGGCCTCATCCGAACTACCAACCCTTTCCAACAACACCGTATATTCGTTGTCTTCATGTCTTCCGTGCAACCTAATCTGAGCGCCACGCAAAACTGGGATAACCTTCCCGAGTGAGTCGTATCTCTCGCTCTTCGAATCCACCATTCTAATCATTCAGGGATCTGTTCGCGGAGGACATCGAGGAATGGGAGTTGAATCTCATGGAAGAATATCCGAGCCTCTCCGCCGACTCCGAGATGAAGAAATGAGGGATATTGTGCGGAAGAGGATGGGAAGGACTCATCCGCCAGATTTGCGAAAAGCTCAAGGGAACCGACGTTGTCTTCACGGAAATCAAGGAGAAATATGGTGAGCTGAGAATATCCGTGGAAAATGGAGATGAGGAGATTTGGAAGTATTTGCTAGAGATGGAAGAGAAGGCGATGAAGGTATGCGAGGAATGCGGTGGACCGGGTAATCTGACTGATTCAGATGGGTGGTTGTTTACTATTTGTGAGGAATGTGCGAAGAGGGAAGCGCAGGAGTATACGGGGGTGGAAAATGTGCAGGAAGAGACAATGGACCTTGAGCTTGACAAGTTTTGCAGGACCGTCCTGAGGAGCAATTTCATTCCTACGCGTTCATGAGTACCAGAATTGTAGAGAATGTACCTATGATCTAGCCTGTATTCCTTCTCGTCCGTTCTCCATCGACGCCCTATTCACACAGATTGAAGACATATTTTGTCGCGGAGTGCTGGTACTGCGATGGAGGGAAGCTTGCTTCTACAACGCGTCAGCTTTGGCGTAGCATTGTATTACAGACTGGAGGAAGTATAGGCGACTTGTATAAGCTGGTTGTATGCGCTCAGAAATCACGAAGAAAAGCTTACTTCTCTGCTCACCGCAGGCCGTGTCAGTAGCCTAGCTGTATCGAGTTCTGAAGAGATTCATAGCGAATGAACTTGTATGCGCCGCGTCTGAATAATTCGCGTCGCTATACACATAGAGGATGATGATGGTACGAAGAAAAGAGGTGTCGGAATTTGCCGAACCTAACTTGCCTGCCACCGTATTCTGCTGCACGATAATATTGCCCATCTTTTAGCCGGTCGCCTATACCCAAGCCCTCTCAGCTCCATCTCTGCAGCCACCATTAATTTATGCACCCTTGAGCTGTACCGTTCCTCTTCGCTTCCCGAAGCTGACACTCGCTACATGCCAAATCACTTCCTTACCCTGAACTAAAGTACTCCGACCTCGTTGTGATGCTTCAAATTCCAGACCGGAAGCTCTCACATGTCATGTTCGCATACTTGACGCTTTTCGATGTGGATAACCCGCAGGGTCTCGTCGCCGGGAAGTGGGACATACTCAGTCCAGAGGGCACACCCAAAATACAGTCCATTGATTTGCATGCCGGCTCTTTTGCTGAAATTACGTGGCCTACGCGAAGCCATCATCTGTATGGGCCAGGAAGAAGAGGCCGATATGATTCGAAAGCTAGGAGATCTTGATACGTTGAACATCACACGTACAGGCGGCATTATTCCACCCTCGAATCTCATAATGTCATTAGTCCGCAAAATGGGAGTCAATCTCATCGATTTAAACGCATAAAATTGGTACGTTGATTCTAACTTGCATTATGGCGAAAGCCGTACTGATGAAATCATTCTCTCCGTCTTCGTGCATAACGACCATAATTTTGTTGACGGAAGACAGTATGCAGTACGCGTTTGGAATAGATGCGAGAGCGTTCTTGACCGATGAAGTAACTGAAATAGATTCTCATCGAGCTTGTCACAACAGTTGGATACGGTGAAACTAAGAGAAGATTTGGGGAAGTTGACGCCAGTCTTGAAAGGCGGGATGTGTTGAGAGTCCATGAAAAGGTCTGGTGACGACGGGTGTTTCTTCAAGGCGATTGGACTTGACCTACTACGGTCTGTACCTTCGTCTTCATATTACTCCGTTTGTTCTCTGCTCACTGTCTCGTCACATCAGGATGACTGGACTCCAGTTTGTGGATTTATTCGCTAGCTCTCTCCCGCTTGTTTCTTCCCGGTCGTTTCATGCTAGTCCTTTTCAAGGAAGTAAATACTTTCGACTGTGAGACCGAGCGCGAAATAAGCTTTGACAAAGCTGTTGTACGGCGTATGGCGATGGGCGCCGTGGATGACAATGAATTTGCGGCCAAAACTATCGTCGGTGAATACTCTCGGTCCAATCTGGATCCTAATCGAAGGTAAAAAATCACCTTTCCTTGCCTCCGTATTATCATTTAATAATGTCAGCTTCCGTAACCTCAGGACTACGGGTTCTGGAATTCAATGAAATCACGTAACTGGCAGGTACTTTAGTAACTACCACGGGCACAAGACCAACGGAATGACGATCTCTTGCCGCTGCAGAAATGAAACTCCCAGTCGGTCAAGTAGTAGCAACTGCTGTGGCCGAGCCCCCCCTTGGTATTCTACCGTCCTACTAATGTTTCATTAAAATTAGACTTGTATCATGTGAACTGTCTTCTTCCGGGTGCGACCAAAGCCAGTTGGGGATTTCGATGGTCGCAGTGCATATATATAACTATCTCTAAGATTGTGGTGTGTCCGTTGAATTTCTCACGGATGCTATTTTCCTTACCCTCCTCATATTATGTTCGAGCGCTCTTGGTGCTATATATGAGAGGTTCGAAGATCTTCCTACTCAGAATTTTGACTTCATTATCATCGGAGGTTAGTTCTTCCAGTGCATACTGCACCCAATACTCATTCTCTAACTTATAACATCTTATAACATTGAAATCCAGGAGGAGCTGCGGGGAATGTTCTTGCAAACCGTTTGACAGAGAATAGTCACGTCTCCGTGCTCGTACTTGAAGCTGGCGGATCGTCTGTCCTCCTCTATATGCTTCGGCTTTTAATGCTGACTCTTCTCTAGGACGGCTGATGTTCTCCTCTCTGAGGCTCCGTTCTTTTGCACTCGTATAACTCCTGGAACCCCCTGGGACTGGAACTTTACTACAGCTGAACAACCAGGATTGAATGGACGTTCTGTTCCATTTCCTAGAGGATTTGGACTAGGAGGGAGTAGCGCAGTCAGTACGTCCTTTTGATGGGGTTGCCTAGATCTTTTAATTGATGTATTCCCAGACTATATGTTCTACTCGCGTGGTTCATCTCAAGATTACGATCGTTATGCCCAGATCAGTGGCGACCCTGGTTGGGGATGGGAGGCACTGCAACCGTACATTCGAAAGGTTCAACTTTTGCCATCTATTATCATCTCTGTTGATAATGCTACGATAGAATGAACGCTTTGTCCCCCCTAGCGACCACCACAACACCACTGGTCAGTTCAATCCTGCGGTCCATGGCTTCGATGGCATCAATTTGGTGTCCCTTCCTGGAGTCCCGCGTGCTACGGATAGCCGCGTCATTCAAACTACGTCGGAGCTTCTGGACGATTATCCATTCAATTTGGATTACAATTCCGGATACCAATTAGGAATCGGTAAGAATTACTGAAGATCGTATGACTGACTCCGGCAGTATTGAACATCGACAGGATGGATTCAATACACAATTGGAAATGGGACTCGAAGCAGCTCGCAGACGTCCTATCTTGGACCCATGTATATCGGACGGCCAAATTTGCATATCCTGACCAATGCCTACGTCACTCGAATCCTACAGTCCAATACCCAAAACACCAAAGGCGAGCCGACATTTGACGCCGTCGAGTTCACCCAGGACACAGGAGGTGATAAAGTCTTCGATGTACTATCTTGAGGATACTTAGTCTGACTTGACCTCGTCGCTAGCAACTATACATACCCTGGCACCAGCTGGTCTCAAAGAACTCATTCTCTCTGCCGGATCCATGGGCACCCCGCGTATCCTCCTCCACTCTGGTATCGGCGACAAAACCGAGCTAAAAGCTATAGGGATCACACCGGCGCTCCATCTTCCTGACGTTGGAAAGAACTTGACAGACCATACCTTATGGACTATCAGCTTCTTCGTTAACGACACGGACACTATCGAGAACATCTATTTTAGAAATACGACTTTCCAAGCGGAGGCCCTAGCGGAGTGGCAAACGAACCGAGCTGGCTTTTATCGGCAGGAATATCGAATCAGGTAGGCTTCCTTCGCGTTCCTGAAGACGCTGGTATATTAGACGGAGATCCATGTGCGGGAAATGAGACTGCTCACTACGAGCTTATTTTCGTGGTACGAACAACTTGTTTCAATCAGGTTATGGCAATGCCGAATTTTTCCTAGAATGGCATCCTCTTGGACCCTCCTCCTACAGGAAACTTCTTTTCTATCACAATCATGGATATATGCCCTTTGTCGCGTGCGTTCACTTGTTGCTTTGTCTTTCTAATGTGTAGTAACACAGGTAAATGGCTGGTAACAGGCGGGAATATCATAGTTAACAGTACAAACCCTATGGATCCGCCACTGATCAATCCAAACTATTTCTCGCATGCTCAAGATCTTGCCATTATGCAATTTGCTGCTGAGAGTGCGAAGAAGTTTGTTACTGCTGTGGTATGGAACAACTACATACTCAGTGTCACTGCAAATACTACCGAAGATGATATCCGGAATGGCGCTAGCAGTGCATTCCATCCTGTGGGTACCGCAAGTATGTCACCCGCCGATGCCAATTGGGGCGTAGTAAACCCGGATTTAAAGTTGAAGGGCGTGAAGGGAGTGAGAATTGTAGATGCTTCAATTTTGGTAAGCTATTCCTCCCATGGGTACTATGCTCTTGCGAGCTCAATACCTCGTCTTCTTCTAGCCATTCGTACCCGCGGCTCATACTCAGGTTCCGGTATATCTAATCGCAGAGAGGGCCGCCGATTTAATCAAAGCAGATATATGATATTTGTTAGGAAACTTCGGTAAACGTTTCAATATATGAAATATCTCTGTTTGAATTTAAATAACAAGCTGACAACGTTAAACGGATACCTAGCTTGAGACGGTGGTTTCACCCATAGTGTCATGAACACTGCCAATTATTTCCACACAGACCTCTCGTCCATCTTTCAGACTTAATATTAGAAGAATAAGGTATATTTCTAACATCACTTTCTTTCTGTGAGAGGACTGATTTTCTTATAGATGTCCTCATTTGACTAGATACCTCAAAAACTAAACGACTACATCCTTGATTTCTTGGACAACGTCAGTTTCTGACCATCGCTGCTCATGTTCTGCTACATGACGTTCTTGCCCACTTTCACTAAAACCCTTTGCATGACTCTGGATGCGAGAAATGTGACACTATTCGATGATTACTGTCGAGTAACAAGAGCGACTCGAGGAGGCTACATAACATCGTTTGATGACCAGTTACCTTTGCTTGTCAAGGTCTCTTCAAGTCTACTACATGCGCTTTATGGCACACCAATGTTCTGTTAGAGGTTCCCCTTGTCCCGTGGTTTGATCTTCTCTGCCAAGATTTTGGATCGTCGCTTCATGTATACATTTAAGCGCGTCCGCAACACAAAGCAGAGAGCTCAGACCCCCATGGACCCCCTCCTCATTTTGCTTGCCGCATTCTCATGCTCAAGCGCTCTTGGTGCGATACACGAAAGGTTCGAGGACCTTCCGATCCAGGGGTTCAATTACATAATTGTGGGAGGTCAGTGTTGTTCACCACGTTAGGCTACTTGTTCGCTACTGTCATTGTCAAGGTGGAACCGCAGGGAACGTACTCGCGAATCGGTTGACAGAGGACCCGCACGTCTCCTTCCTTGTTCTCGGAGCTGGCACATCGTTTGTCTCCTTCTACATACCTTTTCCACGCTGTTACTAAACCTTTCATCCAGGACCGTCGATGTCATCCTCTCAGAGGTCCCTTTCTTTTGCTCTGACGTAGTTCCGGGAACGCCCTGGGACTGGAACTTCACCACGACGGAGCAACCGGGATTAAAAGGACGTTCCATTCGACTGCCTCGAGGATTTGGATTACGTGGAAGTAGTGCTGTTAGTATGTCATCTTATTATGTGTTTTCGTTGTGAATACAACAGCTGACTCGGACGTGTTACAAGATGGCATGGTTTATACGTGTGGTTCCTCTCAGGATTATGACCATCCTAGGTTAGCGGTGACGATACATGGGAATGGGATGCCTCGCAACCGTACTTTCGAAAGGTAAGTCGCCGGCCGTCTCCTGGCTACTACTTATCTTCCTACCTCACTATGACAGAACGAACGTTTCATAGGTTCAGTTGATAACCACAACACAACCGGTCAATTCGATCCTGCTGCCCATGACTTCGACGGTATCAACCCTGTATCTATGCCTGGATACCCACAGGGTACCGACAACCACGTCATCCAGACAACGGCCGAATTACCTGATGAATTCCCTTTCAATCTGGATTATAACTCCGGATATCATCTGGGCGTTGGTGAGGATTACTGGTACAAGTTTTTGGCTGAGACTGAGAATCGACAGGATGGACACCAGTCACCGTTGGAAACGGGACTCGAAGCAGCTCGCAGACGTCCTATCTTGCTCCTGAGTATGTGGAACGGCCGAATCTGCACGTTCTGATCCACACACATGTCACTCGGATCCTGCGGTCTAGGAAAGAGTATCATCTGTAACTGGCCTGCCATTTCTTCACAGCCCCATTTTTTTTAATTTGTGTTTTCGTACATGTTGTTATCATCTTGAAGGCGAGTCTCGGTCTGCTCCCTCTCTTTAATGTTGGCTGGAAGGTGGTTCGATGCTAGCTGTACGATATCGATAAGTCTGGATGACAACCTTATTGTTCCCTTCAAGTTTCCGGCTGATATTTCTTTACCTCTGCCGATGCATTTAGCTATTCGACCATCCATATGCTGTTATCTCCAAGGAACCTTACATCCACGCCGGACCAGAATGGCAATGCTGTTGGCAGTATTGCAGTGGGAGGCTTGCAGTAGGTATAATACTTAATTGTTAGCTACTAGAGCTCCTAATGAGCTCCTTATATACTACGGAAAGTATCTAGAATATTCTACCTAAAGTACTAAATATATCTAAGTATCGTGACTAAATGAGTAAGCCGAAGCTTTGGGAATCTTCTAGTACAAGCTTGAAGTTGTAAATCCCAACAGATGCAACTACGAGTCTATTTCTGAAGGAACAAACAATTTAACTGCAACGATCGTGAGATGATCGATGCGACGGCCCAAACCTTGAAGATTTTCTATCCCGATAGACTCATATATTCTAGAAGCATCTACGTTACCAATAATCCATGTGTCGAATCCATGAGGCACCTTGCAAAATTTGTCGCCGTCAAGAGGCGTGATCGACGGATTGGTCGAGAGAGATTTGCAATACCCAAGACTACCGTTTTTTTTTCGCCTTGCGAAACATGGCTGGAATTAGCGGTAAACAGAACCAGAAAGAAGCGAGATGGACGAATGAAGACCAGGACCACGCATCGCCATCGAGTCCTCTTCACGTCAATTCTCTCAAGTTACTCAGTCCCGGGCCCGGGGCCACATCCACTGACAGCGCTTGACTCCTTGTCGAAATTGAAGAATCAAGAAGGAAAAAAAAAAACTTGAATTCTTCAAAATGATCTTCCACCCACCCAGCCATGACACAGGATCCTAAAAAGTTGAACCTGAGGATCCCTGTGGCAGTGCAGATGCCGGCAATTATCCGGTTCAGGTAATCACGATTGGAGATCTTGGTGGCTGTGTAGGTGCCGGTAATGATCCGCTTCGTGTAATTGGGTATGACCGAACGCTTTTTGCATGCTGTCATTCTACTAAATACTTTTTCCGAGTTTTGGATTTCGGCCTCTCCGTTCGCTTCGCGTCCTTTTGGCCGGCGTATGCTCTCAAACGTGACACGCTCATGGCAGTACACCGCTGAAGAGGTCCTAATCGATACTGGCAGCCTGTACCGACATATTTGGCATTTGCTAGAGCGCGTAGCATGGGATCCTAGGATAGCTCGCGTCGTCATGTATGCCATTCCTGCAAACATGTGCTTGGGGCAACCTAAAGGCGCGTATTTTCTCCCTTTTTTCTTTGCCGGTCACTTATGTCCGTCATGCGTCTTGCCTCGACTGGTTTGCGACTGGTTTGCACTTCGTCATCCCTCCGCTCCTCTTACGGTTCCATTTTTGTGGCATACCTCATAGATATAATTTTCATACACGTGGATACGCCAATACTCAGACACTTTGAGGTTCTCCCTTTCATCGGCAATGGCCATAGATCCACGTCCTCGTCCAATCCTCGTCTTGTAAAGTGCACCTTGAAGCGAATTTATTGGTCTATTTATTGTCATGTGTACGGGAGTTCTGGATTAAATGTGCTTATTTCCTTTTACTACAGCTAATGAAATATGATATCTAGAATTGGCATAACCGTGGCAAACAGCTTATTCGACTTCAAACACTTCTTGCTGGAGTAATGAGCGCCACATCGTCCTTCTCTATCGATGTAATGCTACCTCCTGAATTCGCCCTCGGCAGGCGATGTAAGGGCTGTAAATACAAACTATTGCATGGCGAACGCAAATCAGGGCTTCCAGACGCGACACGAAGAAGTATCAAAGTCGGTGCGATGCCCTATCCTAAATCCTGAGTAGGTCTTCTCTTCTTAACAAAAAAAAATTCCTAACTCACGGTAACCGAAGCAAGAACCACCTGTGGATAATTGCTATACGGACTATTCGTCGCGATGAACGGAATGTACACTGCCAGTGCAACGACATATAATGCAGCAGATTCTACCATGATCTCCATGACTTTGTGGTACGGATCCGGCCCGAAACGTAGAGATTTCCCTGTTCTGCTCGCTCGGGTCAGCCGGAATACAATCAGAGCCGTACAGATAACCGTCGTTGAAAGCGTCATACTATAATATGCTATCCCCCAGTTGATGGAGTTACTCCCCCAGGGAGTCACAGGTTTTCCTTGTGGATTGGTCAACGGCGTCAACTCCTGGACGAGGAAGCAAATGTCGAATACTACGGACGATGAGAGACTACAAGCATCAAATGTAGGTAACTTACTTGTTCCACATAGCGAGCATATGGAAGGAAGGACGATGATCCTCCAGTTCCTTTGCCAGATAATCCAGCACCTCCAAATCTAAATCCGAATATCACTACAGCGCCTAAAGTATGGCGGGCGAGAGACGTTACAATGACACAATCCGCGATCAATATATTGATGCTCGCGACGACGCTACTGATGGTCGGGACCCATAACGGACCACCAGCAATCAGAGAGTCTATAAGGGCATAAAACCTTGTTTCCTCGGTCTCTCCTTTGGTGATGAACGCCCGCCTAGCATAGAACCACCTCACAGAGAGGTGCATCGTAGCCATGATGTACATGAACACCGAGATCCCAGCAAGGACCTTCGTTTGGCCCCTATGGGAAGTGCTACTCGACACTACAGTATGGTCCTTTCAGCTAGGATCTCGTAAAAAAGAAAGAGTCGATATGTACATATCCGCCATAATACGACAGCGAGCAAAGCCGTGTACATCCCTAGATCATGGTAAGTGCTTCAAGTTGGATAACTCTAGCTTGTGATACGACTCTGACCGTGTGTTAGGGACTCGATGATGACTCCGTTAAACCAGGAGTCAGACACCTGTGCAGCGAGTACTTCGATGGGAGCAAAGTCTGGTAGTAATTGCGACATAGCTTGTAGGCTATCTGTAGCTTGCAAAATTCAGGAAAAGAACAGTGGTTTGATAGTTCAAAAGAGAACCCGGACCTTATGAATAGGTGTCGAAGCGCTAGAACCTTTGTGAGACGACCATCATTTCTATACAATGATCTGACTTTTTGAGGTATAGGGATACTTTAATCGCCGAGGAGAACGGTCCGAGTCCTGTAGGATGAGTATCCATAAAGAGAGGGCTCATTGTTTCTATCCTGACTTGATCACTTGTCGTAGCAACAGCTAAAAACGGGGTGATATGATAGAAAGGAACCTGTCCTAACCCACCCGTGTCCCAGGCATCGCGCTTCGATCGAGTCTCTGTGTCCAGAAAGATTGGCGATACGGGCCTATTGAAGGATGGACGATGTGTATGCCTGTGCCTGTTTCGCTGTATATCTCTGACCCACAAGATCAGCAACAGATAAGTAAGAGGACAGACATAAATTTGGATGATGATCCATTGTAAGTTGCTAAGATTCGTCATACTCTTAGGGTAATTCCGCAAATATGCCAAGGTCGGAAAGATAACTAGCACCTATCCAACTCAGTTCACCCTATCTTATTCATGCTCAAACAAATAAGAGTGAAGGCCGTCAATGGATACCAAGACATGCCATCCGAGGAGTATAAAGAAGGTCTCAAGTGGACCAAAAATCACAACAATTCGCACCCGGAAACAGAAGTATTCCTGAAAGATGAACTTCTTCACCGTTTTTATGATTATCGCTTGCTCAACCGTGGGTATCTAGTCAATGTATTTGACTTGACAAGACACTGACTATTGACAGACATATTGTGCCGGGGTACCGGTTCCTGAACCGTGCAGTACCAAAGTATGCATGAGTTGGATCCCCGCAGAACCAATCCCGTTGAACCCAGCCCCAGAGAAACATACAAGTAGTCACAATAATAGCGGTGCCAGAGAGCGCGTATAGGTCAAAGTCACAGAAATGGCACTGATTGGAATGGGAGTTTTGATTGGGCACCCATAATAATATTTTGATCTTTCGTTGATGTTATCGCGTCGCCTGCTAGGAAGTATGGATTTTATACGGCCGCGAAAAACTGATGCACGATAAGCATGGTACTGGTAGGTATGCATAAGCAGTGTGGTTATTTCACCACTTCCTGCATTTCACCCAACACCGTATCATCTCACTCCTGCATTCCTGGAGAATGCATTTTCACTGCTTTCAAGTTGTCTCCCAATGCGCAATTATCCTCATATACCGATATTATAAGCACCCTTATTATCGTTAATAACACGAGGAATTGATGTGAAATGGGCCATCGGCACCCAGAGCGGCGCGGAGGGACATGATGCTTCCTTGTTCGCGAGTTTTGAGCATTAATTGAAGATGGTATGGATTCCATTAAGAGCAATCACGATGCCACCGTTCGTCATATCCGCCTACAGGGACTACTATAGTAGTAGCTTGCTGCACACGAGATGATCAATTCCACCACGTAGGACGGCCAACGTTTGTCTTTGTATGCCAAGTGCAGGATTCGTCATATGAAGGAACGCAATCAGTGTGTGAAGGAGCTGATATTCTCGTAGATGTCCTCTTTCGGCTGACTACCTCAAGAACTAATGGATTCTTGACAAGCCGGGCCGGAGAATTGAGTACGAGTCTGTATACATTACAGAGAGACAAACACCATGAGGTATAAATTTTATATAAAGGAGAGCAACAGCGTATACGACCAAAAGAAAATCAAGAGACGAGTCCATGGATGGAAAGGCGCTGCTCTACTGTAGAAGATCTAGAGAAAGGACAACGGGAATGTATGTACGGAGTAAAAGTTCGAAACTGAAACTAGAGATGGAGAACAGAAGAATCGTGAATATCCACAGGCCGAAACTTTCTGTGAAGCTGGGCGCCTCACGTTGAACGGCGACTACGGCAATAGGTATAGGTGCCTCGGGCGAATACGAGGGAGTCAAGTCAACCAACGGCGCTGGAGACTCTTGATTCGACTCGGGTATCGTTGGACCCAGCACTGACTCCGGCAGCACAAGCGACGACACCTCAGATCCAGATCCAGACCCCCCACTCGACTCACGCTTGAACAAAACCGACTCTGCCCCCCTATAAGATGCTCCACTCGACTCTGGCAACACACTCGATTCGGACTCCTCCTCCCCATACACACTCCCGCTTCTGCTCGGGAACGACTCGGACGGGTACCGCGAGTAATCCGTACGCGGGTGGAAGGACATGACATCCCCGAGCTGCTCGATGGTCATTACTTCTTCTTCCTCTTCTTCGTCGGTGTGGGATCCGGCACGGCGGAGTCTGGACTGGTAGCGCCTCTTGACTCTGGCTATCGATTGTGCGGAGCGTTTGACGAGGCGGATCATGGCGGGACGGGAAAAGCGAGGAGAGCTGTCTGTGGTGCTGGTGCTGGTTGACAGGGTGCTCTGGCGCTTTGAGCCTGCCGGACGCATCTTGAGCGTGGGGTATGGCAGAGAGAAGTTGATAGCGGTGAGGCGGATGGTGGGGACGGGGAGGGAGATCATCTTGGCTGTAGTGAGTGGGGTGATGAGTAGGATGATGAGATGGGTTGTGAGGGGATTTGCTTCCGGCTATATAGACCTGTCACAGGGGCGTCGATCACGATCCGATCTCGAGTTCGTGGATCTCTTAGACTCGCGTGGAGAACGGTAAAACGGGTCTGAGATTTATTTCGTGTCGTGGAAGATGGAAATTTATGAATGCGATCTGGAATAGAAGCTTGTGTTGGAACTGTGATATTTCATGCGCCATGCTCCCTCTTCAACGTCTCACATATTTACAAACGTGTATCCGCAGCTTCCAATGAATTATCGAAATGTTTTTATCACAAGGAAGCTGGGAAAGAACGATGCACTCCGAATGTTTTTCTTGCAACGTCAATGTTAGTTATTTATAACGCTTGGCACCTAAAGATAGAATGTCGACGCCCTTCCGAGATAAGTATCATCGTCCGCGCAAAACTGTCTGTCCGATCAAGTTTTCCTCTCGCTACAATAAATTAACCATGAATTTCGTACAAGAACTCTTTCTCAGGATTGACAACGGAGCTGAAGCAATTTCACGGATACCCGAGTCGTGCACAGGTCCGCAGGCAGCGAAGTCACCACCCATGGAGTATGTCTGACAGTGAGAATTCGCGTCTTGGGGACCCCTAAACCAAGAACCTCCGTGGAATCAGATTTTATTCCATGGAACTTTCTCGTTGGCTGTGGGAGCCTTCCTGAAAGACCTGGCATGGGCGATTCTCGGTAGCCTAACGCAGACAAAGAACATTATAGTAATACCGTAGCGCCCTTTCAGCATGTCCGGATATTCCTCCTCGACCCCGGATCAAGCGGAACCAACTGTCCTACTCTTTGTCCCCCTCCCCACGCCGAGATCTCCAATACCTGCGCCATCTTGTTCGAGACCTTGACATGCACGGAAGATATCACACGCGACGAAGAGAGATATCCCCCCTTTTAGAGACGTCTGTATGCGGGTAGAGGGCGGTTAATTATGAGGAGAATTGCGGCTTGAAGGTCATTACCGTTATACATAGAGTGAAAGGAGAGCGATATAATAACGTCGAGTCGTCAGGAAACGGACCGTCTTCTCACGCTGACACCCAACCCGACCCAGCCAACGCCCGCCTCGTTCGTATGTGCAACGGGAATGTCGAATGATAGAAGGACCACCCTTCGCACATCGCGGTGCGTATCTCCAGGAAGAGTACGAGATTCAGGATCCGAGTCTGCGGGTCAATGCCGCCCCAGCTCGCATTTTCTCTCTGAGTCAGAATCCATGGCAAGATCGGCCGAACAACGCCGCAGAAAGCGTGATAGTAACAGAGGGTCACATGTAAACAGTGACAAGCGGCGACTGTGCCACCCCGAAATTCTGACTTAAACGGAAATTTCGAAGCGCTGGGCCGTGAGTTTCTTCCAAAATAGAAATTTTTATGACATCGGACTTCGGGTTAAACTCAAAACTCGGCTACCACGATTCCTCCATAAGACCTACTAACGTAGCAGGAATTCTACTTTTTCTTTCAACATGACTCCACCACGAATGGCACCTGGTCAGTGAGGAGGATCTCCGTATCCTGCTGGGGGAGGTACTCCTCAGCAGCATGGAGGTCCCCCTCGGGGGCGAGGTGGCGAGCGAGGCGGAGGCAGAGGAGTTGCTGGGCCACAAGGCGGTCCCAGTGTCTCCATTCCCTGTAAGTTTGGTGATGCTTATATAGAAAATGTGATGCTTGTGGTTCATTTTCTAATCGTTTGATTCTTTAAGCTGCTGTACAAGCTGTTGGTGTACGTCGTCCTGGATTTGGGACTGCAGGCAGGCAGATTACTGTTGCCGTGAATGCTTGTGAAATGAATATACCCGACATTATGGTTTATCACTATGACGGTAAGATACCTTTCTTCTGGTCGTCTCGATGGCTTACGCGTTTTTAGTCGGTTGGTGTCTTAAAGATCTGATGTCAAATGCGTGGAATGACCCTTGATTTCTCTAGCAATGGAAAAGTCGCTTCGGGCAGCGTTCAACATGCAGCTGATTGTGGCGTTGCAGAACCAGTACCCCGACGTCTTTATCAAGAAAGTCGTTTATGATGGCAAGAAGAATCTGTATACGAGCTATAGGCTGGATTTTGGTGCTGAGCATCACCGCCAGGTGCGTTCCTTCATCCGAAGTATCTTTTGATTCATCTCAATGCACGCAGTTCAATGTGACTTGGACCGAAGGAACTCGAATATCGAATTTTAAGATTACTATCACCGAAGCGAGGGAAATAAACATGGAGTAATTCTCATTCATCCTCATAGCACAAGATAAGAACTGACTGCCTACAGAGTGCTTCGCAGGTACACGGACGCCCAGCAGTCCTGGGACGAGAATGTTTCTACTGCTCTCACAGTACGTGTCATCATTTCGTAGACTGCCTGACGTGACCTGAGAACTTTCCAGGCCCTGAACATCGTGCTACGCATGGAACCGTCGCTCAACCATCCTTTCCGAGACCGGTGGTTCTACAGCGACAAAGTCAAGGCACCTCTAGTCAATATGCCACTGGAAGTTTGGCAAGGTTTTTTCCAGTCTGTTCGGCCTGCTTTGGGCCGTCTGCTTGTCACCGTCGATATCTCTGCCGGCGTCATGTTCAAACCGGGTTCCCTGGTTGAGACGTGCGTCGAATTCTTCGCCGGAAATCGCAGAGACAATCCGGACAGGTATCTACGAGCATCCGGGCCGCAGGCAATGCTCCCATTGCAACGACGCCGCCTCCAAAACTTTCTCTTTGGTGTCAAGGTTGAGGCTGAGTCTGCGGCTGGGGGAAAGAAGCTTATCACCATTCACAAGCTCACGGAACGAGATGCCACGTCCATAATTTTCACTCCGACCGGCGGTAAGCAGACGACCATAGCGCAATACTTCGCCCAAGCCAACCAGAGGCAGTCTTCCCAATATTATCTGCATGCAGGTATGATCTTTGTTCTTGTAGTCGGAAAAAGTGTCGATTGCTTGTTAGACTGCAAAGGGTGCTGTGATTCCCCTCGAGCGATGTTACATCGTACTCGGTCAACTCTCTCGGGCTGCACTCTCCCCGGATGCTACGCGGGAAATGGTGGAATTTGCGACAAAGAAACCTGATCAGCAATTAAATGTAATCAAGGCTGGCATCCAGGTACGATTTTCGTTCTATTAGATGCTCTTTGCTCATTATCTCTCCTTTAGGTTCTTGCTTATGACCAATCCCAATATGTCAGAGACTTTGGACTAAACATCAAGACCAATTCTCTACCCATGGAGGCCCCTGCTCGGGTACTCAACCCGCCAAACCTGAAATACGGAACGGGATCAAAGCAACCGACTATTGTAAGTACCCTATTCGTTAGGGTGCACAGTTTTTGTTAAATCGCTACCTATTAGCGACCAAGGGAGGGAGCGTGGAACCTGTAAGTGCTAATCTCGGAACCGAAATTCCACGACCTGACTCCGCCCTAGGATTGATAAGAAAATTTTCAAGCCTATGTCCCTTGGCCACTGGATGGTCGTGATATTCATGCAGCCGAACCGTTTCAGTCCAGATGACGCGAACACGACAATAAAAGGTCTGGTTCAAGGGTGCGAAGCTGTTGGTGAGCCATTCCCTCCACCGTTGAATGTCTTCAGGTTCTGATTAGTCCTTCCAGGTATGCCGGTGCCAGACAAGCAGCCGTTGTTTGTCTATAGGAATCCCCAGAGCAATATGACCAGGTTTGTGAATATCTATTGGACTTTTGACGCAACGCTAAATTACAATGGCTTTTGATAAGGCTATTGTTGGTGCAGTAAAGCAAAACCGAGATGAGCGCAAGGCGATTCCCACATTCATTGTGTGTATTCTCCCTGACGGGAGTAACACGGGTTTGTATAATGCAATTAAACAGTATGTGCAGTTATTGCTTCTAGGCCCCGAAGTATTATTAACGAGCCATACTATCTTTAGCTGCGGTGATATAAAGGTTGGCAAACCATAATATTTCTTCGCCTGTTACTCTTCCTCATCATCTTTCTTTGTCTACAGCGAGGCGTTGCCAATCAGTGTCTGTGTGTCGGCAGATGTAGAAATGCCAGACCACCATACTGGGCAAACGTAGCCCTGAAGTAAGTTGTACTTGTTTGTCTTCAATCACCGAACGAGGAAACTGAGCGAAATCCATCTAGGATTAACGCCAAGTTAGGCGGCATCAATGTTATCCCAGACCCTAAGTCGGCGCCTATCATTTCTGATCCTAGGCAACCGACGCTTGTTATGGGTAAGCAAGCCAGTTTCAGGATACTTGATAATGTAACTGACAGTTGGTATAGGCGCCAACGTCATGCACCCAACTCCGGGGAGCCAATTGCC
Organism: Desarmillaria tabescens; assembly: GCF_030435595.1. NCBI lineage: Eukaryota > Fungi > Basidiomycota > Agaricomycetes > Agaricales > Physalacriaceae > Desarmillaria > Desarmillaria tabescens. The sequence continues at coordinate 295,410 of NW_026848311.1, forward strand.
AGGCTCGTACGCTGCGGTAGTAGGGAACATCGATTCCGACGGTGCTCGATATATAGCCAAGACCACGCTCCAGCTGGGGAGGAAGAAGACGATCGATGATCTGCGCTCGATGGCGAAGGTTTGCCTGTTTCATATGTGCTTGTTATCGGTGGTTTATTGAATGTGATGTGTAGGATATTCTCACGTCGTATATGAGCTATAGAGCCAATGTCGAGAAGGTTACGACGCCACCCAAAAGGCTGATCTTTTTCAGAGGTAAGTCATCGAGTAACTGTTTTCTTCGATGATACTGCTGACGTGCAACTGTAGATGGCATATCCGAGGGCGAATTTAAGCGTCTTTTGGACTTGGGTGAGTCATAGCATTGTTGGTATATGAATCCTTACTTACGTCTTTCGGCAGAACTTCCCGAGCTTCAAGGTACCCCCGTTCTTGTCTTCACTGCGTTCTTCGTTCTGACATCTGATAATAACTTTAGCTGCATGCGCCGACGCTAAAATCTCTCCGCCTCCCAAAATTACGTTCATTGCTGTTGGGAAATGTCACCATACCAAGTCTGCTCGCTTCTCTTCACTATTTAGCCACAATCACTGATACAGTTTTTCTATCAGGTTGACCCCAAAGGATGGCAAGGAGAGAGATCCGAAAAGCGGTAACCTTCCTGCTGGTACTGTTGTCGATCAAGCAATCACCAATCCTATCGAGTTCGACTTCTTTTTGCTAAGCCATGCAGGCCTTATTGGTACGAGCAAGGGTTCGCATTACTCTGTACGTTAGCTTTTTAATTATGTTCGCCGCTTGGCTGACAGCTTTGTTATGTCTAGATTGTGCATGATGTGAGTCGCTCGCTCGTCCTGATTTGCGCTGATATTGACCGTCTCTTTCACCAATAGGACTTCGGGTTTGAGTGTGTCTTCCGCTTCTTCATTGCACACTCTGTCAAACCCATGTTCCCTACAGTCCGAATACGATCCAAACTCTGGCTTATACCCTCTGTTTTACCTACGCTAGAGCGACACGTTCAGTGTCTATTCCTACACCTGTCTACTGTGCGTCCTTTCTTTTCCCCGTAGTCTCCTTTGCCTAATATATTCGACAGATGCGCACATTGTTTGTAAGCGGGCGAAGACACACTATGACCACCAGGGTGCTTCGTCGTCGGTCATGTCAGGGGGTTCGCAAACCCGAGAAGAGACGCTTGCCCAGCACCAAGGACAATATCAGGGGGTGCATGACGTTCAGGCGAGGCGTATGTATTTCATGGTGAGTAATACTTTGTTATAAATGGATTATCGATGATACTGACTGTATTTTTCGCAGTGATCTTCAACTCCTGTCATTATTCCTGGTGTCTTTGTCGTCATGACTTTTATTGTGCAAATACTTCTCACTGATCATGTCTGTGTATGCTCGTTTTGTCGTTGTTCCGCATGCTGTCCTTATGTTCTGCTATGAAATGAAATGTTGCTGTTTGACTTTGTACACAAAGGTGAAACGAGGTAAGTGAGGCAAGGACACTTTTTCGGTATATTACAACTCGCGATGATGACAACTCGGAAGACGCTGGTTTGCAAGCAAAAATTCTAATCGATACGCAAGTCTCCCGACACAAACGAACAAATGTGCCGCACCATAGACATCTTGAACATGAACGCGAGGAGTTTCGCCGTCAGGCACGATATTGAATGCCCTTTACTCTCCCGCAACACAAACTCTTCCAAGTTAGGCGTATTCTCCAGCAGCGCAATGACTGCAGCATCATCAAACGTCGTGTTATCCACCAACGTCAGCCGATTCAGCCCCCGAATGAATGGCGAGACAACGGACGGCAGGATCTTGGTACAGTGCGTGATGACTTCATTAACAAACGTTTTGGAATTGTCTCGAAGCAGCGAAATGAGAAAGAAAACAGTGCCGTTATGTGGTGACAATGCGAACTCGAATATCTAACAGAGCAGAGGTAAGTTCACGTGTTATCACTGCCCCTCCGTTTGCGGTGCATGCTGTGGTTACTTTGTATACTTGTCACTCATGATGTCGAATAGATCTTCTAAACAAAACCACTCCGTGTATGTATGAATTGTTCATGCATATGTGCTTTAAGAGTCTTCACCAAGCCCAGCAGGACTTGGACATGCCACGCCCTGCGATGGCCCACCGCTTCATAGACATCCGTTGCTTTCGAGACCTCGACTACGATGTACAGTCCAATAGGTGTGTCCATGTCGAGTCTGAAGACCCAAGAAAAGTGCCATAGAGAGAATGGTGCAGAAAGGTGGAGAGCAAAGGTATTTATCCTTTCTCCGGAGAGGGCGGTTTCCGTTAGCATAGCTGCTGACGTCGAGACAGATTTTGGAAGCCGCGCTGATCGACCGGTCATTTACGTAAAAATTCAAAACGGTATGAGAAAAAATACGGTGCAACTGCTGCGATAGGGAGCAAGGAAAGAGGAAGAGGCGCCAGAAAAAAAGCATCGAGATGGAGTATGCGAGCATTTGTGATGTCAATAGCCATCAACAACCTATCATAAATTCCCATGGTCTTTAGGTAACCATCGATTTGGTATAAAGTAGGGTTCGGCTAATCCCGGCACTTCTGTTCATCGTTCATTGTATCACTGTCGTTCTCAACGCGGAAGCGGCACCTTGAAGTCGAAAAAGCAGCACGACGTACATCTTCTTGAACAAGGCGAGGATGGAACGGGGCGTTGTAACGGATGAGGAGAGCATAACCTAGGACTCAAAAACCGTCAAGCTCAAGATTCATCCACCTCTCCCACGGTCTGCTCCCTCTGCACATCTTCCAGCCACCTGAATTCCCTCCCTCTCTTCCTCGCACACTCCTCACACGTAGCGAAATACCACCCACTCGAATCCGCCAAACGACCCTCCGCCCCACACGTCTCGCACACCTTCCCCGACTTCTCCTCCATCTCCCATAAATACCTCCTCATCTCCTCATCTCCACTATCCACATATATCCTCAACTTTCCGAACTTCTCCTTGATTTGTGTGAACACGACACCAGAGCCCCTTCTTTTCAGCTCCTCGCAGACCTGGCGAACGAGTCCTTCCCATCCTCTACCGCACGTCAATGCCCATCTCTGCATCTCAGAGTCGGTGAAGAGGCTCGGGTACTCTGCCATAAGAGCGGGTTTGCCACTCGGGGATTTTAGATTTATGCATGAAGGGGTCCCTGGGTGATTTTATAGAGTGGGTGGGAGGTGTGGGGCGTGGAACTCACTCGGGAACGTCAACCTGGGACAAGTCCTGCGGGGTGCTTGGGTTAGGCTCCATCGAAGAAGAGAACAACGAGTAATATCGGAAAGGAGATGATAGGTATCGTGGCTGTACGCGGCGATGCGCCTATTTTGCTCTTCTTGCTCGCCGCACGACCTCCCCCGAGTGCTGACAGTCCACCGTCTTGTATCCAGCCTCTGCGTTCACCATAAATTGTACGTGAATGAGAAGCGCTGAGAGGGATGTGGCACCTTGGGTGGAATGTGCGCGTTCCATCGATGTGACTTGAAGCGCGTCGAGGTTGGGATCAAATGTCATTCCACTATACACGTCCATCTCCCCTCTGATGGACGTTTCTTCTCTTTATTCAACAACATCACTCAGTTCAATGACTCCACCAAGGTGTGCCTTTTTATCCAGTATGTGTTACTCGCATCGGTGGTCCGTCCAATCTAGTTCTAGGTTATGGAAGTAAAGGAAGACGGCAGGAGGTGGAGGGTGACCCGCTCAATCACTGAGCATTGCCTAATCCACCAGTCGAGGTGGTGTTGGTCAATGGACTGCACTATATACTCCGAAACACATCGCGGGAAATCAGTGCGGTATAACAACGTCCTTACGTTACATACTCTGGGAACGTAACTATGTCAAATAAAAAAAAGCCTTTGACGAGGGAGCACGGCTGGTTATCTGAAGACTTGCCTGGCTCCGGGGTTTCGAACTTGCCAAAGAACCAAAGCGTCTCTTATCTCTGTTTCAAGGGCATCACTTCTTGCACATACAGCGCTGAGCCTCTTAGCAGGTATCAACAACGTCACTTCTATGTATGAGGACAAATTGAAATAGAAAACAGACCGAAGTAAGTGACTGGCGAAGAAAAAAGGGCGCAAGTGAGCACCACCACGTGAACTATCCACAGTGACATACCTGCAGCTTGAATTATTAACATCCGACTGTGGAACTTGAAGAATGTGCGGAGGGAGGAGACCACCTAACGGCCCGGACTATTAGTACCCAGTTTAGCAGTTGCATAAACATTTCAAACTGAGTCTGAAATTTGATCAGTCCCCACAGACTGGAGTTATCGATCGATTGTAACGATCCAAAAGCACGAGTGGCCAGCAGACAATAATCTAACTACAGTCTCTACTAAAAAAACCTACTTTGACTACCATTCGCCCATCTAGCAAGCCTGATACCCTACGCACCCCGTCATACCACATAAGTTCTCCCTATGCCACCAGATATTATCACCTACCGTTTTCGTGGAAATTTGGTCTACGTGAAACCTGAGCTAGATTACAAGGTACATTTGACTTGTCACTTACCACTTTGAGCTAACTTTATCGAATTAGGTCGCTCTAAACCTTGCTCGAAGCGAATTCGTTGAGCTTCATGGGGTTTCTCAGCACCAAATAGTGTTCATTACATACGCCAGCGTTGCTGGTCAGCGTACATCTGTACGAATTTCCGCCAGCGCATGGGCCTCTACGGTATCAGCGATGCTTCGTGGAGAAATCGTAGATATTGAGATTATGGGGAACCCTGATATCTTCCTTATCGCGCGCCGATTTCACCAGTATTTGAAGGCCATCGCATGCATGTAGCACTGGGTCTGGGTCCTATTTCTGTAGTCTGTTGGGTATGTTGCGGACTGAGATCGCTGGCGATCGTACGAATTCTTTACAGAGGGTGGCGCAGTTAGAATTCGGCAAAGGGATATCCGCTATCTTATATAATAGCATAAAATCAGCGGACTCTGAAATCTACGGCTTCTCCCATGCCGCCTTTGTCACAAGGAGTAGACGACGACGAATATGTTCTATGTCTCCTCAAGGCTGTTTTCAATCTCAAATACGAGATGACAATGGTGTATGTTTGGGTGAATATTTTGGAATTGAATCCTCAGCTAAATCCAGCTCTAAATACATGTAAAAAAAACCGCTGCCGGATTTACCGCACCAGATTTGTAAGCCAAACAGGATCCCGATCAAAACATGCCAAAGTACTTAAAATGCCGATCCAAGCAAGAAATGCCTGTACGAGACAGACATAAGTGACCGGTGAAGCAAAAAGGGAGAAAATACGTGCCTTAGGTTGCTCCAAGCACATGTTCGCAAGAATGGCATACATGACAACACGAGCTATCCTAGGATCCCATGCTACATGCTCTAGCAAATATGTCGGTAAAGGCTGTATCGATTGGGACCTCTTCAGCGATGTAGTATTGCCATGGGCGTGTCACGTTTGAGAGCATACGCCATCCAAAAGGACGGGAAGCGAACGGAGGAGCAGAAATCCAAGACTCGGAAAAGTATTTAGTAGAGTGATAGCATGCAAAATTGATGCAAAAAACATTTGGTCATACAAAACTACATGAATGATGAAACGGATAATTACCGGCATCTACACTGCCACAAAGATCCTCAGGTTCAGCTGGCAAGATATAGCTCAATTTTTAGTAGGATCCTGTGTGCACAGGACGCAGGATTTTATGGCTGGGTGGATGGAAGATTATTTTGGGTTTTTTTTTTTTTTCGTGATTTTGAATTTTCGACATGGGGATTCAAGCGCTGGGTGCGGCCCGGAAGTAAGACTCGACGGCGGTACTATGTGAACTTGATCTTCATTGGTCCATCACCTTTTTCTCTAGCTTTTTTCACCTCTGATCCATATGTTACGCTTCAAGGAGCCTTGGGAACCGCCAATAAATCTCGATCAACTATTGACAGTGACAAATTGTGCAATGTGCTTCGTTTAATTTTTGCGGAATTGACACATGGGTTATTGGGTAGACATTTCTAAGATATAGCAGGAAGAAATGTGTCTATCCAAGGTTCCATCGCGTCTGGGCGGTCTCATGATCGTTATGGTTGTATAGTTTGTTCCCTCAGAAATAGACTCGTAGCTGTACCACCATTTTGGTCTGGCACGGATGTAAGGTTCCTTGGCGATAACAGCATAAGGATGTCCGAATAGCTAAACGCATCTGCGGAGGCAAATAAATCAGCCAGAAAGGGAACAATCACGTCGCCATCAGGACCTGCCAGTCTTACAGCTCGCATCCAACTGCCTTCCCGTGAAGAATAAAGAGAGGATGCCGACTGAGACTCGCCTTCGAGGTGACAGCAACATGGACGAAAACACGAATAAAAAAATAGAGGCTGTGAAAGAAATGCCAGGCCTGTGACAGATGAGCTTGACTCCCTGTAACTGCACAGCCGCAGCTGTATATAAGGTCTACCCTTACGTCAAATTCCGGTGCTGCCATAATATTATGGCCAGCAATGAGAGGAAGGAAGGAAGGAAAGAAGGGAAGCATTATTACCCAAAGTAGGAGGCATGCCATGAGAAAAAAATGAACTGAGTGTAAAAAACTGCATGGCTTGGCGGAGGTTACAACTTGCAAATGAAGTTCTGGCTGTGTGGTTGCTTGGCTGCTCTGAGTACGAACTTGTGAGCTGGGGTTGGATGGCATGCTGGAGATAAATAATGTCAGTGGCCAGTCGTGTCCCCATCTCAAGGTAAATGCAGACTCGTGGAGGTGAATATTCCGGCTGTGTCTGATGAGTGAGTGAAAGCCAGACACTTGGAGGAGGCTATACTTCTGCACCTTAACTAATCAGTGTCCTTGAGAAAGCTTTCATGTAGACCAACAACTTGACTTGCGCCAAGCCCGTTGCATCTGCATGTCTTCCTTGAGGCCGTGCCCTCTGGAAAATCGTATAAAGCCATCGACGTGAAGCTCTGAGGGAACCAAGTATACATTCATCGGAAATGCCTCATTGGTCGCAGCATGCTGAGATACGTATAGGTTGGTTCGCTTACTCATGGCGTTGCTGAAGTTTTTCCCCTTTTTGTCAGGATTCTTTCCGCCTTCCGGAAGGCTTTCGAAGAATTGGGTACGACGCAGACACGATGCGGTATACATTTACGGACAAACATGAGAAGTTGTATCGGAGTGCGCCTGGCGAGGAATACGGTATGCTGATGCCGGTTGGATTTTCTGCTTCGGCGGATAGGCCTGGAGCTTTTTCAGGTGTGCTGGCTTTGTTCTTTTTTTCTCTTCCATATTGAATGTACGTCCTCACAGACAGAGAACCTCCCAAAGTCGACTCATCTAGGCCCACTCCGAGTCAGAAGTTAACATTCAGTGACTTCCTCCCTCCATCCGCTATGACATCCCTGGACCAGAACCTGCCAGCACCCCCACCAAAGGCACACTTCAACGGTGCGATGCGAACTGCTCTTTCAAAAATGCAGGGTGTCATACAGAACCTCCGTCGTTCCCTCACTTCCGCAGACCATGCTTCCCCTCCTGGTGGCAAGACTTCGACCTCGAATACGGCCAGCCATGTTGCCAAATTGAAGGGTTCTAAATGCAAGGCTTAGAGGCTCGCTAGTCGAGCAGTTTATTTCCTTCTCAGATGTACAGGTATTTGGTTCTTGGGAAGTATGGTGAAGAGGGATAGGGTCTTGTATTTCAAGTATTGCTGGTTCGATTGAAGTATTTCCAACGATCCTCACATTCGTCCTACCACGTCTGGAAACGAGTTCACTGGTCATTGTCCTATCAGGTAGCAGTTATATGGTGAATGAATTCATCGAATAACTAAAACCACAATACATTACACTTTGAACCCCCCAGTCAACCGCATAACACCCTTAGGATTGACCCTTTTCCTCGTAGCCTCCATCCTCCTTAATCCTCCCTCACCATACATATCCACCAACGGCGTATCCTCCATAGTGTAATTCAGATACCTTGGCAGGCCCAGTATCCCGAGCTTCTGCATTGTATTCCTCGCGACATCACAAAACATGCCGTCTTTGCTCTCCAATGCCCAATGTAACATGATGTTGGTAGGAAGGACTAGGTGCTTCTGTGAGCCCAGGTAGGCAGAGGAATCATCAGGAGCATGACTGAAGAGATCAGGAAGGAAAGGTTCGAGAGCATATGAGATGGAGCTGGAAGGGTCATGTGCAAATAGGGTGGGACCCCAGAACTATTAAAAAGAAACGAAGAAGGTTGAGTATAGGATGAATAAATCAAGATGTAATATTACCCCAAGGTTGTCAATGACACATTCAATTGTAGATTCAGAATAGTTGGACATGGGAATGTGGTTATAGATGGCCCTATTTGGTGTATCAGCACCGTTAGGCAGAAAGTTAAAGGCTTCCACGGACCGTGATCCCAAACTCGACATTACTGACTGTTGTGTGGACTTGATTAGGTCGACAAAAGATCGTTCCTTGACGTCCAGGCGGAGGTTTGCCATGTTCAAGAAGTCATCAAAGATGTCACGAGGAGGGGCGGGTCCATCATACATCATGATCGTTGCAAGAACTATCTACTGATAACACCGTTCAGCGCCGTTCAGTGACCCAAACATCATGACCCTACCTGTTGTGCAGTGTACCCAAAAAGAATGAGCATCGCAGCTTTGGGTGTAACCCGGATGCCGGTTACATCGGCTATTCCCGATGTGACATAGATACGAGGGATTGCCATGTCACGTCTCTTTAGTTTTACCACCACCATCTGTACCGTCGTCTCACGAATACCGAGCTGGTTCCTTGCACATCTGTGTGAACGAGTTCTTCAGTGTAGCTCCATGGCTACGAGCTTCCATTGGGATCAGTAACATCGGAAGAGAATCTGGCTGCCGCTGCAATGAAAGTGGATATCACGGTGGGGGGGTACACGGTGGTTCCACCCTGCAGAAATAGTTTAATCATACACAACGATATCAAAACTTGGGGAGCGCACGGACCCAAATGTTACCCTGCGGGAACGTCTTCAAGGTGAATCTTGTAATGATGCCAAAGTTGCTGTATCCTCCCTGTCCGAGTGAAACTGTTAGGGATAGAATAACACTGGACAGAGGCACACGCACCTTGAGCGAAAAGAACAGATCCAGATCGGTGGATGCAGTCACAGTTGTGACTATACCATTAGGCATAACAAGCTCATATGCAACCACGTTGTCGATGGCGAGGCCATGCTGATTGCTGTGCCACGAATACCCTTCAGAGGAGTAATCAGAATACGAAAGGCAAAACCACATCAGCATATACATACCACCACCAAGAGTGAAGCCAGCCACGCCAATCCCTGACACTCTCCCTCTGAGGATGTTGACACCTCGGGCATTTAAGGCTTCGTAGACGTCATCCCATATATTACTGGCACCAATGACTGCTGTCCAGGTCTCCATGTCATATGTGACATCCTTGAAGTGTGTCATAGCAATCTGGACACCAGTCATAGATGAGAACCCTGGGTTGGTGGCATGCCCGCCACCTTTAACCTACAACAAGAGTAATGATCAGCGTTGTCAGATGAAACCGGCTTCCATGAACATACCCCAAAGGGCGTTTGCATCTTGCCCAGTATACGTAGCTAGGAAATGTGTGTCAGGTCAAGAGACGAATAAGCGAGTTTGATACAAACAATAATGCCAACATCCTCGACAGATCCGGGTTCTACACTGCAACTTGATCTTTGAGAGCTGGAGCTGGCATAGTGCTTGTTGTCTGCATCGTATGAGAAGGACCCTGTGTTCATTCAGCAAGGCGACACCAAGCAAAGAGGCAACTTTCATGAACCAGGGTAGTAGACATCTGTTGCATTCGAGACCTTGGCTGCGATGCACTCACATGCACGAAGTCCAATAGGTGTATCAAGTCCAGTAGGCATGTCGAGTGCAAAAGCAATCCATGCAAGACCTAAGAAGAGTGCAACAGAAACCATGGGGAGGATGCTGGATGCTGATGAAGAGCAGTTTGGATGGTTTTTGGATTATGCATCAACACCTCGGATTGGAGTCCGGTGAGCCTCACACTGACAGTGCAGAAATGTGGATATTATGTAAAAGGCAGTAGAATCACGTAGCACAGCCTGAAGAGACGCGAATCAGCGTCTAATCATGTCTGACAATAAAGATATGCACCAGAAGAGGTCCATGGTATTTTGGCCAAGTCTCACAATACCAGTAATCCAGAGCCAATCGTTAGAGTCCACTGAGAGACGTCTGACCACAGAATCCCTCCCCAGAGTCTGCATTTCGCAAAGGGTCTTAGTTGCGAGGACGAACGACTTTCTCAGACAAGGGGACTATGAAAGCTTTCTAGCTTCTGAGAATGACAACATTAATGAGTCAATACTTAATCACTTCTCTTGGGAAGAGCTCACCAATGGACAACTTCGAACCATAAGCCCATTCTGGCTCAGTAGTGTTATTTTACCACCAAATTCCATCACTATATGCACCCAATAGTGGGCATCCAAATACAAGGAGAGGTATTCCTAGGCATAGAGAGGCATTCCGGTGCGGTAGAAGACGTGTCAGGGAAAAAAGCACGAGGTGGACATGGGGAAGAGGAAAGAAGGGTGGTAGCCTTTGTGACATAACAGTCATCAATAACGCGTCATAAATTCCCATGGTATTTGAATCACCGATTTGTCACCGCATCCTTATTATCGATCAGGTCTATGTCTGCAAAAAATCCCTCATATTCACCGCTGGGGTGATTCCTTTTAGGATGGAAAAAGGTATTCTAAAAATCCTGTGACTTTTCTTTCTCTTTGTGTCTTACAAAAATGGGATACAGAAAACACAATGAAAAACATGTTCTTTCTAGCGCTCCTTTGGAGTCCTTTCACGTGCCAAAAAGTAGCTGCTTTTCTGCAAATGAAAAGTGGTTTCCTTTGTTCGGACCATGAGAAACATCTTTTCCATTCCATTTTTGGGTTGTTTTCCTTACCTTAAAAGAGTATGGAAATGATCTTATCTTTCAGCTTCTTTTTCTGAACTCGTTTTTACCATTAGAAGATCAAAGGAAATGTCACAAATTCTGAGGTCTCTTTTTTCCGATGGGAAAATGTACTAGCTCCCACGGTGCTTTCTTTATGGTATGAACAGCGCTCGGACCGCTGAAAATATTGTTGACAGCCTGGTACATTGTCGGCCTGTTCACAGTCCTTCCATCCTCGGCCCGTTCTAGCACAGGCAACACTGCTTTTTACCAAAAGTCACCTTCAATGAAATCGGATCAGCAACATTCGATATACAGAGCCACATATCTAAATATTTCCAACACTAAACTATCTCCCAACAACCAAATATCCGTATAGCTAAGAGTCGGAATCGACCTAGCAAGCCCTCTAAACCTTGGGTTCATTGGCAGAACTCGTCGGCTTGTCAACCCTAGCGATACTTATGCTCGCTGGACTGGCGCCAACTGCGTTGGACATATTCGGGGTCAAGATTTTGTCGTCCTCACGAGGAGAACCATGAGCTGCAGTCCTGGTGGAAGTGGATCCCTTGCCAGTATTGGTATACACAGAAGTGATGGTTCAACGGAGGCTCTGCATGATGCCCCCCATTTTGGGAAGAGCAGTCCACATCCCACCGTTAAAGTGTGCCTTTGGCGGGGTTGCAGGTAAATTTTGGTCGGGGGGCGACAAGGCAGACGTCATAGCAGATGGAGGGAGGAAGTCGCTGAATGTCAACTTTGGAGCAGGCCCACAGGCACTAGTTGCAGACGAGTCGGTCACCTTCGGATTCTCGCCCTCTGGGAATACGCATAATTATTAACACGAAAGACGAAACAAAAAAGTCAGCGCACCTGAAAAGGCTCCAGGCCTATCCGTCGACGCAGAGAAACTGACTGGCGTCAATGTTCCATACTCCTCCCCAGGCGCACCCCGGTACAACTTCCCGTGCTTGTCCGTAAATGTATACTGCATCGTATCTGCATCGTACCCTATCCTTCGAAAGCCTTCCGGAAGGCGAAATGAATCCTGCCCAAAGAAAAACAAAGGCATCAGCGATGTCACGAGTAACCAAAACCCATACACACCTCAGCATGCTGCGACCAACGAGGCATTTTCGATGAACGTATGTCAAACTAATAACAGTGGCTCCTTGAAAGCTTTATAAGTTTTTCCAGAGGGCATGGCCTCGTGGAAGACATGCAGATACAGTGGTCCTGTAGCGACGCCCGGAATCCAGATGGACTTGGCAAAACGTCGACTTGTGTTTCTTGGTCCTACATGAACACATTCTCAGGGCCACCGATCAGTTCAATAATCAAAAGTATAGTTGTACAGCCCAGCCCAGAATTGATCTACAAGTGTCTGCCACACTGCCGGCTTCCAGGACCTCGCTCGACAAGTTTTTCTTTGTTAACCAGACACAGCCACTATATTCACCTCTGCATCTACCTGTAGCGGGATAGGCTGTCCAACACTATTTATTTCCAGCATGCCATACCATCCTCAAATTCTTGCGAGGCACCAGCAACACAAATTCTGACTCAGTGCGGCAAGCAACCACACAGCCAGAAACTTCATTTGCAACCTCCGCCAAGCCAAGCCCTTCGTCGTCAATTTTTACACTCAGCTCATCTTTCCCACGGCACGTCTCGTTCATGATTGAGACCTCCAGGTCATTGGGTGATAAAACTTCCTTTTCTTCGTCTCTTTGCCGGTCATCAAGATTATGGCAACAATTTCGATGTTTGACTCATAGCAGGCCATCTGTCATTATGTACAAATGCGGCTGTGCAGTTGTCCAGGGTGTTGGGCAATGTCGAGCTCTTCTGTACACTTCATTATTACTGGCCCAGCGCATTCTTTACACAGCCTCTATTATTTTCTTCATGTTTTCTTACCCATAAGCCATGCTACTGTCGCCTTTCCGTCATTATGCAGATAAGCCCTGAGCTGGTGTCTCCCTCTTTCATCTTAATTCGATGCTAGCTGTAAGACAGGTCTGGAATTGGATGACTTCATTCCCTTTCTGGCTGGTATTTGCTTACATGCCTTTCTCGCCTTTAGTTATCATTGTCCATCCATATTCTGTTATTGCCAGACAAATCTACTTATCTCGATACATCCACACCAGATCACCAAGGCAATGAAACCACCAGTCTATTTCTGAGGAAATAAATTACACAACCAGAACGATCATATTGCTGTTGAGGTCGATGTGATGGCCTGGGTACGATCGAACCTTGGATCGTTGGCAACACAGACGCTTCCAGGATATAGCAGGTTAAAACATGTCTATTAGGATATCAATCTCCATGTATCAATTCCGCACAAAACTACTGAGGTACCTGGCAAAAATCTGTCGCTGTTCAAGGGGTCTGCATGATCGACAAATTGATCGAGAGGGACTCGCAATGACCAAGACTTCAATTTTTGCTTGGGAGCGGAACATAGCTAATAGAACTAAAGAAAAGGGTGATGAGCGAATGAAGAACAAGTTCACGCACTGCCATCGACTCTTGAGTCCTACTATTCATGTCAATTCTTTCAAGTTACCGAGTTCGGGCCGCATGCACTGATAGCGCTTGACTCTCTACGTCGAAGCCACAAAATCAAGAAAAAAATGAACCCGAATACTTCATTCATCCTACCACAAAATTCTCCGTCCTGTGCACACAGGATCCTAAAAAGTTGAACCTGAGGATCCCTGTGGCAGTGCAGATGCCGGTAATTGTCCAGGCCAGGTAATCATGATTGGAGATGTCATCTGTTGTAGGAACTCCGAGTGTCACATGACATCGGACCGCCAATAAGTGACTACTGACGTCACCATGACAATGTTTATTAAGTCCATTAAATAAAAAAAGTGTTTCCATTTTGCTTAAATATTAAAATATTCCTTTTATTTTAGCAAATAATGTAAACAATATTTTACTCCTCAAAAGAATAAATATGATAAATAATGTGCCTTAAGACAGCCCTAGTAGGTAGTCTTAAGACACGTTCACATGCGTCGCATATTTATCACATGGTGAGAATCAACCATATTTCGATCTCCGATTCAATACTTATATAATGCTCGCTCGCGTTTCTTTTTTTGCCTTGCAGCTACACCAGCGGTTCCCACTGCTACTCAGCTGTACGACAACGCCTTTCCTGCCACTGTTCCAACTGTTCTCACTATTGGATAGCGGTACAGTCGCCATCAATTTGCTTCCTCCAGCTCTGAGTCTGACATCGCGGCGTACCGCCGCTGCTCCAACGGCTTTCGCTGCTGGATGGCTGCGCGTTTCACCCCCACCACCAAGGGTCACGGCCTTCATCATGCGCTACCTGTGCCGCCTACTGCGTTGCTTCTTGATTCTTGGTGAGTGCCTTTCGTACTCATGCTTACCGTTGTCAGACGCACCAAGAAAGTGGCTGGGCCCCTTGTGCACGGAATCACCCCTGGGTCCAATGCAAGGTGCTGAGGTGCTTTCTAGGCACATCTGACGCGTCAAGCACGTCTATACCATGTACAGGCCTTGCTAACCCTCTCGTTCCTGCATCCAGGGTGCATCATAAATACCCCTTGTCTGTGAGGCAGGTAAGCCGCTTCCCCACCCTTCCCTGAATGTGCTTTTTCTTACCCTCTTTTACATGGGCTTTAGGGAGAGAGACCACCAAGATAGGCTGGGAATTTCACGGCGAATGCCATGCTGTGGGTTTTGCGCTCCACACGCTCTGGGCGTGTATTCAACCCCACCCCTGCCCCAAGCCTTGGCCCTGCTACAATAACTGAGCTTCTCATCTCCCCCGTCCACGTGGATATTGATGCCAGCAGCCTTTTTCGAGATGCCATGGACCTAGAAAACACCCATTCGTCAGAGGATGACCTCGATGAGCTCGACGACATCCATATGATGCCTGATTGCGATCCCACCCCTCTGCTGCCTTTGCCTTCGAGCTCAAATGCGAAGCGCACGTGCGAGTCTGAGTCTGAGGGCAGTGGGGAAGCGTCTGATGCTGAGAGCAGCTCTGCATCGCAGTGGCATAGAAAAAGGCGCAGAGCGAGAGCCAAAAAATACGAGCTGGAGGGCCATCGCCCATCCAGTTGCACCCTCTCTCTCATTTGCACAACCGTGGAACCCATTTATACTGAACTTGCCACCGAAGCACTCCCGTCGGCCAAAGGCGCCTATTCCACGCTAAATTTCAAGGCCCCCGATGCTGAAAGGCAGTATTCGGTGAATGATCTGCTGGCACTTGGCTTTTCGGAGATCCCATGGGAGGGCTTGTAAGTGCGGCATTCTCAATCTGTTCTCCATTTCCTCACTTCAAACCACAGCAATCCTAGGCCTATTGTCGATAGGAGGGGGCGCATTGTGGCTGTCATGGCGGGTCAGCCGTGCGATCCAAGCTATTCTGCAGCCTGCATGGATGCTCATGATGAGATCCTATGGGAGGGAGCAGCTGCGAATTTCCATAGGTTCTCCCATCATCGCCAAGGGGCCTTTCCTGCAGTCAACGTTGGTATTTCTTATGGCAAGGGGCAAAAGGTACCCTCCCGCCTCCACAATGGTGTTTTAGCTGCCATCGTCAATCGCCTTGTAGGGAGTGAAGCGGTTGTGCGAATGGCAACGTATGCAAGTGGTATGTTTTTAAAAACATTCTCCAATCTGCATTTCTAATCTTCAGATGGCAGCGTCCTACAACCTCTGGGCCCCGTGGCTTCATCGCCATTATGAAGAGCATCTCGCTGCAATGTATGATAGACTACCACACCTTCGCCCCAACTTCCCATGCTCTATCTTTCCCTGCGCTGCTTTTAATTTTGGTGGCAATGTTTGGACCTTCAAACACCGGGACATTCTCAATTGCCCATATGGATGGTGTGCCATCACAGCCTTAGGTCACTTTGACCACCGTTGGGGAGCACACCTCATTCTTTGAGAGCTCAAACTGTTTATTCAATTTCCGCATGGGGCTACAATATTTATCCCTTCAGCCACATTCACTCACTCCAACACGGCTCCTGCAGATGGTGACAGCCATACCTCCTTTACGCAATTTCTTGCTGGTGGAATTCTATGCTGGGTAGATAATGGCTTTCGCACCGAAAAAGAGATGGCTGTGCAGGATCCTGCTGCGCATGCAGATATGCAGAAGCGCAGGGCAACACGGTGGGAGATGGGCCTCAGCCTTCTATCAACCTTGAATGAAATTTTGGAACCGGTACCATAGTATTGTTGTATTATGCAGGATGTAATCCAATAGCTTTTGTTCACCAGCTTGATTGTCTTCAGATCTGTTGCATATGGGTATGCACCTGACGTCTTAAGATATGATGCTCTGGCTGGCCTTGGGGTATCCATCCCATATGCATTGACTTTTTACCTTACAGCTTTTTGTTTGAGTATTAGCCTGATGTCTCAAGTTTGTTTACCAGCTTGATTGCTGGTCTTCAGATCGGTTGTATCTAGGTATGTACCTCACGTCTTAAGATCTGATGTTCTGGTGGGCCTTGGGTATTCATCTGTATGCATTGACTTTTACTAGAGTCTTGGCCTGATGCCTTGAATTTTGATTGTTGGTCTTCAGATCTGTGTGCCTGATGCCTCAAGGTGTGATGTTCTGGCAGATCTTAAGGCATTCATGTGTGCTGAATTTTTACCTTCAGGTAATTGAATTCTTATCTTACGCTCATGGAATAAATCTATATGTGTGTAAGTCATGTATACTCAAAGTGTATTTGGGAGGTAGATAATTGCTCAAGCTTTTCAATCAGCAAGCCAGTCTTCAAACCCTTTCTGTGCATACACTGCTCACCTTGTAATGGCACATTGTATTGAACTTGATGCTAAGATTTCACGAGGCCTTAAGGCCACTTTGTCATTGTCCAAAATTTATTATTGTATTATAATACGTCTTAAGAACGACATGTTTTCAATATACAATCTGAAGATCGGCCACCTTTCTTTGAGACAAATGGGGCACATTTACTGCACTGACTATTACTCATCTTAAGCTCTCCATGAATCTCACATCCTTAAGACTAACATGTTGTAAATATGTTCCATCTGAAGACTAGTCCCCTTTCTTTGCGACAAATGGCGCCCATTTACCATCCTGGTCGCTTCTCCCTGCATCTATCGCCTTCAAAAACTGACGGCAAAGTTGAGGATTGTTTTTAATGTGCCTCCATGCGCTATAATGCCGGTTCCACGTCGCTTCTACCCATCGAGTCACTTGCTGTTCATACACCCATATTAGACTGGTCTCAGATGAAGAAGGCACATGCTTACAGGTACAACCTCTAGAAACGCCTCTCTCACTTTAATATCCTTTTTTCCAACTAGAGCCTCCACTTGAGCAAAGCACTCATGCTGATCAATCGCCCACATGAACGGCCAACCATTTTCTCTGCTACGACTGGATGCAGCATTTGCAAGGGAGCGATTTGTCGCAGCAGGAAGTGAGCATGCTGCTTCTGCTAAACCAGATGGCCTGTAAACCTATTCAAGACAGATGTCTCATGAAGAGATCAGCAAAGACCTACCTTGGTATCAAGATGACCTCATCATCATTGTCTTTGTTGGAATCAATATCGATAACTTGCACCCCAGCCGTAAGAGCTTTAACTGGGCTCGGTGGCCTAGATAGCGCATACCTCATCAGCCCCACTGTTGAAGATAGTAACATCATCACCTACAGACTGGAAGAGGGTATTGCAAGTCCCTTCAATGAGCGCAGAGTCTTCATTGGGCTAGGCTGATCTGTAGCCGCACTCTCTCCAGATATGGATGGCGTACGTGAACGTTTTTTCCCCTCAAAACCGGTGCACTGTCTGACACCTGGCAATCGCAATATCAGGTGTTCATCGTGATGAATGCAGATCTTTTGGTCATAGTTGATCCAATGCCCATCCTCATATCGCTGGAAAAGGGCCAAATCCTTTTCAGAAACGCTGCAGATCTTACTGATCATGGAGAAGTGTGATGGAAAACAAAACGGCCAGTCTTTCAAATCCACAAACAGTTGGAAGACCTCTGGATCAATGCCATCCTAACAGATCACATCAGGTCAGGGAGAGCATAGCTACATGGGTTATAGCAGTACACACCTTGTAAAACAGCGTTAGCTGGATGGCTCGTTCCTTCTCACTCAGTATCTGGTCTCTTCGCTTGGCGTGCTCAGTCACTCCTGCCTCCCATCCTCGGTCCCCAGTCCCAGGAGCCTTACCTCCTGCCAGCGTTTCAACCACAAACTTGCGATCGCTCACCAGCTGCTCTCCCCACGCTGAATTGATCTGACGTGAGAACTGAGTGCAATTCTCAATGCCGACAGGTGCATCCTGAGCAAAGTCAGGTGCTGCCAAAGATGGGATGCACTCCAAACTGTTGAGATTCATGGCGGCCGAACCGACTGTCTTGCACGGTTGCATGGCGAGATTGGGATATCCATGGCCTCCACAGATAAATGAAAGATCACTGACGCAGTGAGCTTTACAGAGCCCGCAGTATGTGTCCACAATCTCTTTGCACCCAGCTCCTTTACAGGGCCTTGCAGGTGGTCCATGCGCCGGGCAAACGAACGAAAGATCTTGGAGGCAGTGCGTTTTGCAGAGTTGGCATGCCTTATGTGCGATCGCATTGCATGACTCGAGTTTGCAGTGTTGCCTCTTGTTAGGTGCTCTGCTCAATGAATCCATTCCTTCAACTGTCTTGAAAGTAAAGCTGGACTCTGACAGGTCAGGAAGGAAGCTAGGCCAACCGTCGTCGGAGTCGATTCTGCTGTTGGAATGCTTCTGGCGTCGGATGAAATCGTGGACCTCCCACTCAGGATACTGAAAAATTGCATGCTCTGCTTTCTCCTTAGATACCCAGCAAAAAAATTTGCACGTTTGAGGGCAACCCGCCGCTCTCTCTTTCGGTGTGGTAAAACCAGGACACTGAGCAAATTATTATTGAGTATGGCCATCCAACGATGATTAGAAACCTTACCTTGACGTAGTATCTTCCTTTGTTGTCCCGGTCAAAGGTGCCGTTGCTCACCGTAGGCAGATTCAGATTATGAACACCGCAATGAGGGCACAAAGGAACACCTGGCATCCAGCAAGTTACAAGAGCAAAAAGATATGATTGTTTGGATAGCACAAACAATCACTTTTATCATTGTATGTTCATCTGAAGTCCACAAAGCGCTATAGCTGAAGACAACTGGGTGACCATGCACAATACATCTGAAGTCACACATTTTGTTGCAAGCTATCATCTGATTGGTAACCCTCTCTTGCATCAGTTCTGATTCGCAAGCATCCCGAAGTTAGTCTGAAGTCTGCCTGTTTGACATAGTTAACACTTGGCACCATCTGAAGATGAGAATAAGCAGTTTTCCTAGTTCATATGTTGCTGACCAATAATCTGTCAATATAATTCTGCTGCAGTCGCACCAAACCTTTTTTTATTCTGAAAAACAACCCACACATTCATACCTACTGCTTTCTACGAACCAATGATCTCTGACCAAGATTTCCTGAGGTCAATTCCACCTCCGAAGTTGAGGGTATGTGTACATCTGTTCGACGTTGCTTGTACTCAATCCATGCCAGTTTCTCGTCGCAGCCATGCTGCACAAAAGGTCTCGAAGTGCTCTAAAATTCCCCTGCAAAGATTCGGAACTGCTTATTGAAAAAGTGTGGCATCTGTGCATCGACTGGAGAGCTCTTGCTCATCCAGCTCGCTACAAAATGGATCAAGTCATGCTCGCTCTGGCTGACTTCTTACAGAAGTATCCAAGCTATCGGCCATGGGGGGTGAGTGGTTGATGGTGCTTATTGGATGCATTAGTACTGATGTTCATCAAGCAGCTGTCCATAAGTCCTGAATCCTCTCTCTCCTCACTGGCCACCACCCCGCCACAATCTGAGCAAGAACTATCTCAGCCCTTAAACCCCTCCCCAACCTCGCAACCTGTTCTCACACCCCCACAACCCGTGATCATCACTCCTCCTAAAAAGTTGTTTGCTATAAAAAAATCGTATGCAATCATCGGATTGGTTCCGACTCCTCAGGCAAGCTCCGGCCCAATCAGGGTATGCTTCTACAAACCCAAATGTTTTGGACGCCGACCTCCAATTAGACGACCCGATACCATGGATGGTGCTGGCCCATCAGCCAGCCAACATGACCATATTCCCAAGGTCCTTTCACTGCCAGACATGGCCTGCCTCTCTAGAAGGAACTCCCTTCTGCCCAGTCTTGGTCGATATAATAACTCCACCAGCAGGTGTCGAAGGCAGTCCCTTGATGATCTCTCTGCCATCAAAACACCATGCTCGCATGATTATCCTGACATACTTGAGGTCGCTGGGCCCATCGAACCATTGTCACCAGTTCAAGAACTAGCCTCATTGGCGGTCGAGCCAATTATTCCAATGCCTATGTTGATGGAGACAGACATCCCTATGGTAGTGACTGAGGAGCCATTCAATCACCCAGATGACATGCTTGCAACTTACCAAATTGATGCTCTCCCTGGAAGTTCGCCATGTTCCCAAGGTATTATGCCTCCACCAAGTGAAGAAGGCCCGTTTCTGCCCCAGGACCTGCTTGCCGAACCTCACACCCAGCCAGATTCGATCATGGACTTTGATGCCATCCTGCAAGAATGGGAGAGCAAACCATTTGCCCTTGACTCCCCATTCCTGTTGCCAGACTTCAATTTGGCAGGCGGAGACTTCATACATGATGCACCTGGGCATAGACCACCCGAATCAGGCCAAGTTCAAATGGTTGAGCCTTCATCCACGTCTACAAGCTGCCAACCTTCTGCCGATGTCGAGGCTCACACAGCACAGAGCAAACCTGCCGCAATCACCCATGATAAAACTTCTCCGGACACAGCACCGCCACTGTTCATTGACCTGCACCAATATCTGTACAAATTGCATCGCCAACTGGTCAGCACCTCTTCCAAAGCCAGAGAACCCATCCAAAAGCCCATGGTGCCTACCCCTTCCATCCAATCAGTCACCACCATGCCTTTAGACTTCACTCCTCCTGTTCTGACTCCAACCACACCTCTCATAGACGAAATCCCATTGGAAGATCCAGATGGTGGCAGTGATGAGACATCAGCCACCCAGACCAGTGGCTTGGAAGAGGGGTTCAGCGATGATCAAATGTCAGAAAGCAGCGAGGAGGACTCCAGTTGTACGGAGACTTCATTGAGTGACCAACAGGAAGAAACGGACTCTGACGAAAGTGACAGTAGCGAGTCTGACGATGAACTTCAGCGGTATCAGTCTAATGCCGAGCCGGCATCAGATTCAGTCATTTCAGGTAATGTGTGGTACTTACGGTAAGCCATGAAAAGACCCTTACATACTAGCTACAGTTGTTGTGTCTCGCAGTACTCAGGAGGGTATCCAAGCCTTGGCCATGCCAATATTCCCTCGGGGCATCAAGATCCTCCATGGGCAAACTTATATCAGACTCCAGCAAGTGTTGGATTTCGTGGCATTGGCCAAGTGGTCAATTCCGGCACCCCTCTCTGGTACAAGCTTTTACTGCTCAAACTGCTGCTTCCTGACATTTCGCTGTAGATGAAGAATTCGTCGCCATCCATCTGACCACAGCATCGCTTTCCCACCCTCACAATCGATTGATTGCCTGGGGTTGGGCCAACCTGGATGATGCAACCTTCAACCTAGAAGCATGCAGTCACCCAGATGGCTCACTGCCTGTGTGGGTGCCTGTTCAAAGGATCTACGAAACTGCAGGCTATCAGCTAAGCCTTTGCTTCAAAATCTTCAGTCGAAGATGGCTTGAAAAACAGCGGGTCAGACGTGACCATGCCAAGGTATGGCATCACACTTGCTGACATTGCGCTGTTAACCGACCTGCAGATCGCATTCATCGGGCCAGAGATGTATGATAGCGGATGGTTCATCCTTCCATTGCAACAGACTGATGCAGAGCTGCGAGTAGTTCCTCCCCACAGCATAACAAAAAGCAAATTTCATGGTTGGTGCTTTAATGTTTGCATACAGGATGCCACTGAAGATGATCTAGTGACATTGAGCATATGAGATATCCAATCTGACGAGATAACCCACCACAAGCTCAACCTTTCCCCAGACTGGTGCATAGAGAATGGCATATGTTATCTCTCGGGACTTTGGGTCTTAAGAGGATTGAGCAGTGTTGTTCCCCCTTCAGATGGTCAGCTTTGCCACCAGTATATTGTCTCTGCCTGACAAATCATCGTATAGATACTCACCAACTTGGTGTCTTCCTGCCTGGGGTGAACGGCCGAAAACTCTATCTGGGTTGCATTGACAGCAAGGGGTGTCGGCTGCCCCAGTATGCTTGGAAGAATGTTGATGTGCCAGTCAATGAGACTGATGAAGGTCCCTGTGTTGCTTGCTTCATTGTAAAGGGGAGACCCACAGCTTTGCTCAAGTATGACATCGGGCTGACCCAGACCATCTCATCGCATTTTCAAAAGATAACTGAAGACCTGCCAGCATGGGTAATCTCTCCTCATCTGGTCGCCTCCCTCAACAGTCAGCCCCTCCGTACAAGTTGCATTCACCTCTGCCAGCTCTTGGACCAGGTTTATAACAAGAACCACATCTTTGAAGGTGCTGCAGATCCAATTCCTAATCTACCGCACATCTCCCATACTAACGCTCCCCACAGCTTGGCTTTGTTGGATACAGGACAACAAAATCGTTTCATATTGCATACCGGTGCTACCAAGTCATTGGACTTTCCTTGGCGGGCATTTCTATGTCTCGATGCACCACATCATAAGTTGGACTTCCCATTCCTCAGCTCTTAAGTTACCCACACCCTTGAGTACGTTCCTTGCTTTTGCCAGTGTTCTTTGGTGCGATCACAAACCACCCTATAGCTGACCATCCGGTCATGATGACTGCCTTGAAGGTTGATAAGAACCGGCAAGAGTTCGTGTTCATAGGAATGGGCACGTTCGATGATGACCAAATTCTCCGATTTGAGCCTCCGCCAAGGTTTCGGAAGAACTCCACTGTATGGCTTCCTCTTGATGATGATGAACAACATTCGCTGCTGTACATGCAATTTCAATGCAAACCCTTGTCGGAATTTGAGAACCTGAGGCCAAGGGAGTACTTTCCGGTGGGCTCTTTCTCTTGCCTGTGTCCCTTATCAATCTCACCACATCATCCAGTGGGATGCCATATCTCAATCTGAAACGACGCAATATTATATGTCACCTGCAGTGAGGAATCCACAGATCAACTGGGAGAATGACAATCCCATGCGAGCTCATATTAGCAGTATTTGTTTCTGCACCTACCCAATGTCTCGCTCACATCGCTGCAGTCACTATCCATGTCCAAAAGCAATCACAAACTGCTGTCTTTCGAGCATGGACCGCCCACGCTGGACTGGTCTATATCAGCACCGTCACGGTCTTAAGACGATTGCTGGAAATGCTGGCTGTAGCTAGTCAGTTGTTGCCTTCCACTCTATATCCATGGTTTCTCACCTGTGTAGGGCTGGGGTCTGCCGTTCGAGTTGACCTGCAGACGCCAGATTTGCAACTGTACATTGGGCACCTTTATCCAGAACAGAACGAACTGGTCACCCCGAAGGGAGTTCACAAAATCCCATCTGATCAAAAGCCCTTTGCCAGTGTTCCAATCACTATGACCGAGGTGGGTATAGGCAACTTACGCTGTGAAGTTGTTTGCTGCTGTGACAAAGAAATCAAAGGCAAAGAGTTAATAGGTGTAGATCAGTCACATTTCAAAGTGAGGATTACATACCTGTTCACTTGTGGAGTTGGTCTAATCATGGGTTGCAGCTGATGCATGCCGAGGAGAGCTCGATTTGGTATATCCCCAAGTCATGCTTATCATCAGTTCCACTGACTCGGGGACAGAAGAGGGTGAATGGTGCAGCACCTTTGCCAGATACCCAAGTGCAACCCAACTCAGCATTGGAGCAGGGCAATGACAGGCGCCCAGGCAAGGTGGGAGAACGACCGCAACCCAGCAGTGTCGATCAAAATTCCCACATGAACTCTTTGGAGAAAAAGAAGGGTGTCGCACCTGCCAAAAAACTGCCCAAACTATCCAAGGATGCTATGTGTGCTGTGGAACCATCCATCGCATGCTCTTCAGCAGACAGGTCAGGTGGGAAGCCTGTGACTAATCCATCAAAGGGACAGAAGCGATGCCAACATTTGACGGCTGATGGGGACCGGCCCAGGAAGAAGGTAGCAGTTTCATTCACCTTGCGCACTCCCACCACTAAAGATTTTCGACAGGTCAAACCGGAGGATTCAGTGCGGGCAGCAAAAGTCGCAGAGGCTCTACACGATTCCTGTTACAAGGAGCGGCATGAGCTGCAGGCAATATGGGACCGCCCAGATAAACAGGCATTACCTCTGCAGGACACACTGATGCTGGGAAAGGATATGTGGGACCTTTTAAAGCATACCTACGTCGGGCAGGTGTCTGGAGCAGACCTCATGCCAAAGGGTGCATTGCATTTGCTCAGATGTTCTGGGCTGCCTCAATTTTTTCAATAGAGGACCACGACATCCAAATCATAGTCGACGATTGGATGAGCTTCTTTAATGCCGGCCGGAGCTGGTTGACAGCAATGAAGTACATCGGGCAGCACATGCACGGGCGCAGTGTCGACAATGTGCTAGTGCGTCTAAAGGTCGAGTGTAGCTTTCCTAAGAGGACGAAGCCAGGAAAACGCGGCAAGAAGCCCAAGGCGCATAGCACCAATGAGGTCAAGAGGCAATTGGATCGTCTCTTTGGAGAGCTGACGGTCCGACACGGGCTGAAGCTTGGCGACACCGACTTTCCACTGTGCTATAGCAAGCAGCCAGAAGGTCTAGAATAAATTAAAGATGTGAACAGTCGTGTAGACCTACTATCACTCACCCGCACTAAATGTGATCCATAAGTTAGACCCCTAGAGAGCTTATGTAAGACAGCGAAAACTTCACTGAGTTGACAGGACGTTACCTTCATGGCTGTGCCACAGCCAGTGCTGGCAGCATACATCTTTGCCCGCCTGACGGAGATACTTCCAGAGGACTCTGAACTGGGTCGCCAATTGAGCTGGAACCAACTGTTCCAATTTTTGCGCCTCATTCGTCGAATCGCACCCACAACTTTCGACCAGTCTGAGGAGCACCTTCAGAACAACGAGCTCAAGTTCCTTGCAACAGCACTTAATCTCTCAAAATCAGTAGTTGCTGATTGCTGGTTGAAGTTTCGTCCGCTTGTGTACCTCATACCAGCCCGGAATACACCTGCAGATGACGATCACTTTTGGCGGCATGGAGTGGATCATAAAGTTGGTATGAACTTTTTCATCGGAGGTGAAGCTCGATGGTTTACACTATGATCAGGGGCTATGCGCATTCCCAACCAGCCGCTGACTTGTTGCGACAACAGACCGCTGAAGGGCGATGGTGTCACAGAAGCATGAATGTATACCTTGACGCGCGGGGTTTTGCCTATATTCGTGAAGAGCTACTATTGTCGCAGTCAGTCACACCGGTGTATCTGATGTCGCTGAGAGACTTACAGGCCCATCCCTAGAATGTAAGACTCGTTTCAACGCAAATTATCAGGTTCAAGATGCCCAGTGTCCTGAAGCTAGGCGATTATATTATGACGAGATATCCAAGATACTCAAGGTGGAAGAGACTGTGTTCATGGAGGTCAGACTGGTTGAGACCTTCCGTGAGCTCATGGCCACTCTCCAGTATGTCCCTATTTTCCGCAGCACTTATACCCTCCAACTTAAGATCAAAGCGCCTCGGTGAGTGGCATAGCACAGTGGTACAATCAAGGCATCGCAGCAGCCACAATGAATGTTCCCAACAACCTTAAGTACCATGCCATCATGACGGGAGAGATGGTATATGATGTGTTCTTCCTGCATGGTCTGCTGTTGGATCACTTCAATCAACATTCCAGATTGTCTGTACCCCATGGAGGACAGCAATGGGATCGTCTGACTGAAGCGTTAGAGAAGCACAACATTCACATGGTTGGCACCGGACAGGAACACTGGGCACATCGCTGCAAGATATGCATGCACCTAATTTGTGGGCCAGATGGAAAGTTATGTAGGTCTCACAATGCTCTGCAGCACTGAATTAGCGACTGACTGGCCAGCGCAGATAGTCTGGATGCTGGGACCATGGACGGCGTCACCATGGGCCATACGTGCTGCTCCATTGAGGGCATATGCAAGGAGTTATTGGCTACTCCAAAGGATCGGTTTTGTCCCTCACATAGCGACCGAAACAACAAGTGCTTTGTCGCAGGCTGCAAAGAACCTCCCGAGAAGCACAACAAGTCTCTTGCCTGCACAACACCTGCTCACTGCGAACGAGAGGCTGAACTGCACCGGCATATGCAGAAGGGCATGAAGGAGCTGATCGCACGATATCTGCGGCGTCCGCGCAGTGAGGCAGAAGGGGGTGAGTCCACAATGCCCATGATCACCCCTACAGAGGCAGCAACAACGCCTTCCCGAACTGCGCAGGTGGAGGCTCTGTTCGGTGCTCTGTTGCATGCACCCAAGGCCTTGAACGCTGTAGTTGGAAGGTTGAACTGTAAATGGATGCACAATGAGCAACTGTTCGTGCACCCTTGCGGCGTCATCATATCCCGCTGCACTTTCTATAATGCCGAATCCTTAACAGCGTGCAATGTAAGCTCCATCCCAGTTGCTCAGACCAACAAGACTGAAAACTCAACAGGATTTCCTCAAGGTTATGTTCCCGACATCTAGGTACCCCAACTGTCTCCCCAGCTACATCTTCTACGATAACAATTGTCAGCTACTGTGCCATGCCTGGAAGCAAGGAGATACTTACTATAACAAGACAGGGATGGTCGTAGAGACCTGGCATGCTAAATCCCACAAGGAAACCAACAAGTTTTGTCGCAAGTGGTGCCTCCCTTCACGCTTTTCAGAGTTGATGACAGTCAGGCGCGATGGGAAGCTAAGGTGGAGGTTCAACATGTCATCTGCTGAACAGGCAAACGCATGGTTTGGGGGATATCACCCTATCATCAGGGAAATGCCTCACTGTCGGTATGAAGTCTTTTGATGGAGAGTTTTGATGCCACTGATCTCGACAGTGGCAGCTATAACTTTTATCTTGATGAGATGATTATGATGTGAAATTGAGCGGTGATAGCCAAGTTAGAGGCTCGAGGAGAATCACCAGTGTTGGTGCCGGAGCACATCCTCAAAGAACAGGCCGTTTTATTATCAGATTCGACATAGTACTGGACTCTGTCTGTGGTAGGACTGCCATCGTGAAATAACAGCTGTGTCCTAGGCGCCCAAGAATCGAGATGGCACTCGGCTCTGTCTGTGGTAGGATTGTCGTCATGAAATAACAGCTGAATCCTAGCCCACCATAAGATGATGGACATCCCCCACCATGAAATGAACAGGTAATGTCTGACCATCTGAGCTCAAAACCCTGCTGCCATGAAATAACAGCTGGGTGTCAGTGTGTGAGAACGACAGGAGAGCAGAAGCTAGTTGTGGATGTTGCACTTGTTTGGATCGCAAGGCTTCGGGGTTTTAATATTCAATGGGACTTGGAGATGACTTCGCCATCTCTTTCAGCACGGGACAAGAGCACTTGAACGAACCAGGGTCCCACTTTGGTACCATTCAAGTGTCTTGTGAATACTTCTGTTAGGGTTTTGCTTTAACAGGGTTTCTGCCCACTCTGGTGGCATTGAAGTGTCTGGCAAAAATTTCTGTTAGGGTTTCACTTTGACAGGGTTTGCATCATTGTCTGGGATATCTCTAAGCCCTGTCCAAGAGGTGTGCATGTGTACAAGCCAGGTTGAGAAAGCAGAAGGCTGACGGCCCCTCCAGATTCTCGTACTATGTCTTCCCATGCTGGTGTTAGCATGTCCGAGCCGGATGCTCACGCCCAAAGGTGAGTATGTCACACAGTACATTTACTGGGCATCAAGTTGACATATAGACACGGTGAACCCATCCATAAGGTAGTGAGGACTAAGGATGATGGAGACTTCCTTCTCTTAGGGACCAAGACTCTCCCTCCCATCCCAGAGCAAGTGCCAGATCCTGCAGAAGGCTTCCCCCACGACCCAAAAATCTATCTCGCGCGATCCTGGGTGCACAACTCAATCCCCTATCAAGCATTCCTGCCTTCTGACACCTACGCAGCCTGCTGATGTCGGCTCTTACAGTGCTTGAATTACACATGGGGGAGTGTGCCACTAGAATGTAAGGGACCAAAATGGTACCTCCGCGACGACATTTTCCATGAGTGGTGGGAACTGGAGTTGGTACTGTTGCGATTAAGGCAGTTTTCATGTTCTGCTATGTCTGACTTGGACTCCAGAAGGCCACTTTTCGCCTGGCCGGACCCCATGCATTACGGTTACGCAGGCGGTGAACGCAAAGACAAGACGTTGGGGGGGAAGATCATGAATTCCAGAGCTGCCTTCATGTTGGTCATGGCAGAAGTCGCATACAACGCAGCATGCCACTGCAACTTCTGGGATGAGGTCATTCTCCCGCACTTTGGTCGGCATATGACAGATCTGCTAAAGGAGACATGGGTAGCCCGCGACGGGGAGGGCTATGGGGTTCTCGAGCCCAACGGTGGTGAGGGTCAGAGTATGGAGTGTGTCGGCCTGTTCGTGGATGCCAATAGGTGCAAGTTTGCTCCAGCAGTTGCGCCTATGATTCGGGGACATATACTGCTGTGGATTAGCTGGGGGATGAGTCCAGGGTTGGCGTATACAGGCCTTGATGGATATAGGCCAACGGACCAGGAAATCCAGGAAGCTGAACAAGCGGAAGTTGCGCCAACCGCGCCCCAGCCAGCATCGAGGATTACAATAGGCCTACGAGACCTGCCAGAGGATTCTTGGCTTCATCAGGGTGAACGCTCTCACCATGAAACTCAAGCAATGCCTGGTCCATCACCATTTCAGGAGGGAAGAACATGGGGCAACAGCCACAGGGCACCAGCCTGGGGTGCCGACCATGATCTGCTGCCAGAACCTATGCAGATTGAATGGATGGCACCTCCCCCACCCTTACCACCTCAGAAAGGTCCCAAAATCGTCTACGAACCTGTCGACAAGACAGAGAAGCACCATGGACAGTGCCTGCGTGAGACTTGGCAGGACTTTTTCTTACATCGTGAAACAAAGAACACGCAGATGATGGAGAAGGAGTCGGAGGAGAGCTGACAAGCTTGCCTCCAAAGAGAGGAACATGCTCTCAAGCAGATGGTACCGGGCTCGAAGGGCGCTGCTGTCTTTAGGTGGGAGTTTGACGAGGACAAAGGGTATCTGCGTCGGAGGCACGTTTTCTGTGGGTGGGTCGAGGACGTCTGGATAGAGTATCGCGACACTCAGCAGCGATACGACAGCTTCTGCAACGAGTGGGACTTGAACAAGGAATTCGACCCGACAGTGAGAGATGACAGCGATGATGAGGATGAGGATGATGACATGGCGCTTGGTGAGAACAATGAATCACCAACTGTATCTTTCGAATGCGGCAATGAGGTTGAAGGACGGGGTGGAGCCCAGAGCAGGGAAGAACCAGACTGGGAGGAGGTAGGGCGCTGACTTGCTTCTTGTGGTGGAGCAGATTTGGTGCCAGATCCGATTAGAATGCACACTGTGGAATTTGTACTATCCTGGTATCATGGAATCCACTTCCCTCCGTCGCCTGACTCAACGCTGACTACGGTTGAAACCCAGAAGGTAGCAAAGTGTTTGAGGGCCATATCTTGTCGAAATGCAGCAAGGATGGGTAGCGAACGGGTGAGCGACAAGGTACTTGCTGGATGTCTGGAGGGACTTTTGAGTCGAGGGACTTCGACACGCCTGCCAGTGGAGTGGACAGATTTCCACCCTTCCAACCCGGATTTCCTCGTGAAGGCGCTCATTCCCGGCTTCAAAGTGACAAAAATCACCCTCAGTCGTTCGGATGAAATCCTGTATAGCATGTCTCATGACAAGGAGCCCGATTATGAATTGGTTTTCGAGCGAGCAGCTACCGTCATGTTGGGTCTTCGTCAAAAAAGTGCGTACACTTTAGATGAAATGACCATGTCCCTGTGCAACTGGGGCATAAGACTGTCCACTTGCAAACGAATTCGAGGTCATTCCAAACCAGCGAGGACTTTTGTCAGAGCAGCGGAGTGCATCCCCTATCGAACAAAGGGTTTTCAGCCTGACTTGGGGGATTTCCAGAGCTATGTTCGAAGGCGACGTGAGCTGTTTGGGAGCAATGAAATCCTGTGGGCAGCTTTGAAACATGGCAGGCTGATCTGGCGGTTAGCTCTGGAGGTGGAGCCCGAAGGATATGAGGAATTCCTTCTTAGTGGTCCCTCCAGGAGAGTAACGCAGATTGGGGGTGTTCATCACATGGCAGACAGCGATGAGCTGTGGGATGAGATACTGACCGATGATCAAATCGATATCATCTGTGGCGTCTACAAGGTGGAATGGGAGGACAAGGGCCAAAGCCAAACTGATCATCGAGTGCAGTTGACGGAGGATGTATCTTGGTTTCCCAAACCCATGGCGTGGAAAGGTTGTGGCCTGGATGTCGGCTTTTGGAGTGTGGATGCAGAATCTTGGTACCAACATCGGGTCACCAGATATCTTGGTGGAGATTTCAAGTGTGAGAACCAGACGCAGTGGAGAAAATCCCTCAAACTGTGCCATGAGGCTCCCAAGGTCACTGAAGCTCTCGAAACGGTGTCTTGTGCTTTCCTTGAACGACATGTCTTACATCAGTGTGAGTTTCTTTTATCTGTCTGATTACGTCTCTGGGAGCTAACGAAATGTTAGAATTCTTGCATGCTGCTCTGAATTCAGGTCTTTCATCAAATGTAGGAGGATTTTACATACAAAGTGATTGCTTGCTGACACCCATCACGTCATAGTTGAAAGGTACTCTTGAGATGGCATCTCGTACCTTGCTTGAAAGGCATATATTGCGTCGATGTGAGTACCTGGTTTGTGTCAGATGGTGTCTGTTGGAACTAACGAGCCATTAAAGTTCTTGCACGTGCATTACAACTGTATCATCAATTGTAAGATTATTTTCATGGAAATGTATAGCCTTGCTGATGTCAGTCCTAGTAAAATGTACCATACGCGTGCAAATAATATATCATACTCTTGGCTATTCCCCCTAGTTGTCTGAAGACAGATTGTTGATGCTTGAGACCTGTCTGAAGACGCAAGAGGCAAATAAACAGGCAGCATCTTGAGATTGTGCACCTGATTAAGGATCTGTCTGAAGTTACATACCAAACTGGTTCTGGTCTTAAGATATGAAGCTGGAGTCGGTACACTAAACGTCATCGGCTTGGTCACTGCAACGCGCAGCTTCATAGGTGATAACGGTGAAGAGGTAGGTAGATGTGATGATGTTCATGGGCTGACCTCATAATCTTAAGACCGATACTGACGCCGTCAAGGCTTGGTCTGAAGGCTTTGGCAGAATAAAAGCCCCACTTCTCAACCGTCTGAAGTCACACCAGCGAGTTCTGGGTCTGAAGATGCGCCATCAACTTATTTACTGCCAGTTATCTAACCCCAAGGTGTGTTGCTGATGTCCAGTTTGTTCCATCTCTCAAGTGCGAAATCGAGGTATTGCCCAACTGTCGCAATATGGTGACTTGGACGCTAAAATAATAAGGTGTGCTGTTCAGACCAATTTGTGGGCCTACGACTGATGCTCTTCGTATATAGGCTAGGCTGGAAAGTGGCATTAGTGGGCTCAGTCTTGGTCTGAAACGAGAGAATATCGCCACACGAGGGTTAGCAGTGCGTAGGCCTTTGAGATCGACTGGTGCTGAATATTATTGCAGGTTCAAAAGATTTAATGAAGCGGATAAAGCAGGTACATACTGCAGACCTTCCAGCGGCCGGATTGTGATTACGCAAACAGAAAGGGTGGCAGAAATACATAGCTGATAGTCAGGGTCTCCAGGGCACTGCCTTAAGACAAGAATGAGCTTGCGCAGGATCTTGATTCTTGACGCAGATGGATGAGGGGTCTTGACTGAAGACACTCGAGTTTGGCAATGGATAAGACAAGCATATGGCAGTAAGTACGTTTCTTCCACACTCAATTTGTATACTATCTGACTCTGAGCACAAGATGAGAAGATGAGCATAGAAACCACTACTGCCCTTGGATGCACCATATTATCATTGCATGCAAATGGAAACACCATTCCAGAGTGCTCATGCAATCTGAAGATCATGATGGCATGCTGGTCTGGTGCGGGTCTTAAGCCTACCCGGCCGTTAGTTCCATGCGACATCCTAGATGCATAGATCCAGCTGCTGTATAATGTAGAGGAAGCTGGGGTGGTCCATACATAGCATGAACCTTGGGAATGGGTCTTAAGCCATGCCAGATCACTCGATCTCATTCTGCCTCGGGGGGTGTCTCCAGACCAATGCAAGACACTGTCGAGACGTTCGCAGGCTTCTGCGCTGCCCCAAAGATGTCTTATAGCTGCATCTTATGATGGTTCCCTTTGTTACCCAGATAACAATCGCCATGGCCATCTTAGCCCAAGAGCAATCTCAAGACGTATTTGTATCCCGATCTCAAGCTTCGGATGTGTGGGTTTGGTGTCTGGCGTTGGCTGTACTGAAGTCAGCAGACCATGTGTAGATCTTAAGACTCGAGATGCACGATGTTATGGTTGGATTCACAAAGGTGCCTGTCTTCAGATACTCCAGGAACTTTAGTATGGTTACGGTGGCGCTATCTCGGTATTTTAACAGCAGATGGCACTGAGTCTGACATCAGGCAGTGCTTGGCAATTCCATACTACAAGAGATGCACAAATATATGCTCGTATTTTACCGCATCAAGATCCTGCCATCATCCAACAAATCTTCTGGTGAGGATTACCATCAAAGTTGAAAGAAGAGGTTCCGAAAACAGCAATGGAGTTAATACTCGACATTCGCATCAGACTCACAGTCATAGCTTCAGAGTAGAGGGATTCACCATCAGTGTTCCCCAGTCGTTGTTGCTTCCACGGCTCTTGATAACAAACATCTGAACCTCATGACCTTCTGCAGCCAGCCCAAGAAGAATGAACACCTGGCAACGAATTGGCAGGCTTGGTCTGAAGATGACTTCATAACTTGGTTCGGAAAGCAGAGTGACGACCATACCTAGGTATCATCTTAAGACGAAGCATACCGTGCATTCTTCAGAGGAACAGGGTCAATGCAACATTGTCCAGGATGGGGTATAGTTATACCTGTAGACTCAAGGCCCAAAAATCCTCATCCAGATATGTTTCTGCGGTGACTTGCTGGCAGCCTTCATAACGAGCGAAGTTCTCGAGGTAAGGCATCGAATGAGACCATCTCGTGCATGAGTCAGTGACTGACCGATGTCTTTAGACAGGGAATATATGGAACCGCATCTTCAGATGAACATGAGGTACGGTCAAATGCATCTTGCTATGATGCACATATCAAGACACCCGAGGATTGGGGTTCGAACAGCGTGCATTACACTGTAGGTGGATGTATGGCTTAAGAGACTTAGCCTGAGGATCAGGTGTCAGTGACCTTACCCTACATTCTACCATATTTTCTGATGCCGTATTTTCAAGGTTGATTCAGAACCGCCTTCAGATAGAATCAAGTTTCGAATTGGCAACAAATAATATGCGCTGGCTTAAGATTGGACACAGCGCAATATGTCAATTAATATATTGATTGAGATGGACAAAGAGGCCGTTTTGGATGTCTGGAGGTTTCGTAGGCTCGTTGTCTCAAGACGACGTGCGTGAAGGGATCATGACAGACAGCAATGGCCAGAACGGATGCTCTCGGTATGGTGCCGAAGGAGGATGGCTTGCACAGCTCTGAGTGGGCTGACGGCTTTGTGCCATCTTGGGAAAACGGCAGATCTAGCCGTCTTGCACTGTGCCGCTCAAGCCGTGTGAAGCCGTCACCAGCGACGGCTCAATCATTGATCACCGAAGGCTTTTATTTGGGAGCAACAAAGCTCTGGTGAAGAGAGTAAGTCGGTAAGTCTGGCATGTGTTGGTAGTTCAATCATTGGCTCACAGCATGGTAGATATCACTTGTTGCGGCAATATGCGTTTGGCTAGTGACACGTAACAGCTTATTTCAAGGTGAAAACAAGTCAAGTATTGTCCAATTATATTTCCATCTCACCGGTGTATTCATCACCTCGATAATCGAAGCGACATATCAAGATCTTGATGCAAGTCTTTGTGCCCCACATATGTGACAGCTATTCTCCATGTCCTGAGCTCCTTACAAGACGGGTTTAGTTCTGTTGGCGTTCTCTGTTCTGTATCTTCTTAGTGCGACCACAAGTCACATTTCCTTACTTTTTTTCATGCAAGAAGTCAATGTCACGTTAGGATCCTTCAAGATATGGCCTACATTTATTTGAAGCAAGTCCCCCAGGAGCTAATCAATGTAGTCGTGTTTTCTTGACTATCAAGTACATGCCACGGAGTGTATTCAACCACGTTACCTCGCGACGTCCCCTAGTATTGGGAAGAAAGCCAATTCGTGGCTACTTATGCCGGGTTCGGATGACGAATGACTTTGCAATGAAGACAGGGTGCCGATACCTGGTCCCTGTGCTTCGTACTCATCACCGACGCTTCATACAGTCCCGATGATGGATGATACACCTTGGTATATACTTCCAACATCCCCTCCGTCCTTCAAGGTACTACCATCTCGCCTCTTCCATCAGTCTACTCATAATTTTCAGCAGGTGTCATTCAAGTCTTTTGGCACAATGTTCCTTTCTTGGTACCAGAAGAGGACCTATGCGTCCATCTAGCGTGGAAAGTCCACTACTACTGCATCAAAATCCTCATTCTCTGCTGCTGTATTTCAACTTGTGAATGTGTCTTTCACAGGGTGGGATCAGCTGCTCATCATGGCATGGATCTGGTAACTTTTCCTGACGTACACTCAGCTTTCGACATGCCAACTTACATGTCTGACTTTCTCTCTCATCGCAAAGGCATGCATTTGCCTTCGTCTGTCCTGTCTCTCAAATCAATCGAGGACAAGAATAAAGTAAGCGTGGCTCGAGGCTGAGGGGAAGAATGTATCATTGAATATCGGTGCATGGTCAACATGCTCTTCCACTTCGTGCATCAATTCGGCGACATCTTCAGATTGCGGATGCATGTATTCATCGTCTTAAGACCCACACCCTAAGCATATTCGCCATAGAAGCCCTGGACTTGGTCTGAAGGCAGGGAGCGAAGGATTGGACAGTCTAGTGGCCTCACTCATGCATTCAGGTGCCGCAGATTCAGGTCAGAAGTATGCTCACCTGTGTGGTCTCAAGCTGAAACAGGGTGCATCTAGTAGACATCATTCCCATGTCGGTTGTCTGTGTTCGTTCTCCTGGCAGGGTTTTCATCTGCTCCGCCTTCCTCGTAGTGATGCTATAGGCCTGGACGCTGTGACTGGATGCTCCTACCTCAGAACATATGATCCACGGCTCCCAAGTTGAGGGAGATATCATCAACAACCATTGAGTATCTGCCTCGGCAGTCGCCCTCCCTACTCCAGTCATCGCAGGTTACTTGCTGTTCCGGATTGTCGGCACGATAGATCTGATTTGTCTGCTGGGAGAGCATTGAGATTCGATGCGTCTCAAGATCAGAGTGGCCACCATAAGTTGGTCTTAAGGCTTGAAGGCAGCAAGTGAATCCTCTGATACACTTTTGAATATCTGACCTGTTGGGATTTTAGACCTCAGGACTTCGTTGATACCTTGTTGACATGTATTACTCGATGGTGTATTATCTGCAGATGTTGCAGTGTAGGATTATTGTGTTGATCTTGAGACTCGTTGCACCTCGAAAGGCAAGGGAGAAAATCTGGCTTCAGAGACAGTAAGGACGATATTAATTTGTTTAACCTTCAGTGAACTCTAACTATTCATGCAGTCTTCAGGGTGGATCGACCATGACGAAGGGGGTAAGCAGAGTAAGATACGGGATCTTTTGACCTTTGCACTAAGGTCATGTAGAGGTCCTATGTGGAGCAGGCATGTTTAATGATGATGGTGACATTGTAGTTTGCGTTGTCATGCAAGGGCTGCAAAAGGTAGCAACCCATAGTGATTTTGTGTTTGCAGTTATGACTCACCCTTTGTCTTCAGACCTTTACACTTGTCTTGGACTCTGTCATGCAAGACGAGACTAATGCTGTTCAGCTCGCGAAACAGCTAACATCTTGTTTTTTGTTCGAGGAGTCCAGCTTTCAATCGTCCATCGACTTGACAATGAATACATCGCCCAGATTCACACAAATCTGATTTTATGATTTGGATAGGAAAGCGGCCGTACAGAGACTAGTCATCGAGAGCCACTTTGTTAGGAGTCTTGAACTGGGTTCCATCATTCCACTGAGGGTTAAATAACACAGATGTGCCATCAGTAGTTCAGTCATGTTGGTATGCATGCGCCATTGAATGCCAGCAGTCGAAGTGATTTCGTCCTGGATGAGGACTTGTTTTCTTTGGTTCAGCATGCGTACACCCCGCTTGACGGAAGAACTGCATAAAGGATTAGCGAAGATGGACCGGAACAACAGTACCACTTACACATCATTGTATGCACTGCTGATGTTGCCTACCCAGAAGGCTGTTAAACTATGCTCCAGCAAAATGACCGTACTTGAATCTGGCTTGGTACCAGTCGTTCCATTCCTAGTTATGGTTGGTTTGGCGGTGATGGGCTGATTAGCTTGGTTGATCAGAATAGTGTTCTGTCCCTCGGTATTCTGCCTGTAATACTTCCATCATTTGATGTTTTGAGCGTCGCTGCTGAAGTAGTTGCGAGCAAGATAATTGCCAGAACCCAATTCTCCAGCCCACCCTGTGCCGAGGGCATCAATAACAATATCACCAACGCCAAGATCATTGTGTGTCTGGTGACCTTGTTTTAAGCCTGCCTTCATGGCTACGTATAATGCATTGATATCCGTCCAGCTGCTCCTCATAGCGACCCATTGATTGTTACGGTTTATTCGTTTCTTTTTCTTTTTTTCTTTTCCTTCGTATTACTCATCCTGATTACTCGCATGCGATCATGACGGACGCATTCCCACAGTACTATTTTTAGTTTACCAACGTGTATTTAAGTAGAGCCTCAGCTGGTCTAAACCCCAGCTTCGGCTAAGGTTTAATCTACCTAATATCGAACTCCGTTCTTCGTGACTACTTGTCCCATCGACTTTCATCACCTTTGACTTGCTAGAGCGTCGTCTACCGAAGTGCGAGTAGCGATCCTAGTACGATCTAAGTTGATAGAGTTAGTGGCTAACATTTAGCCGAAGCTCGTCCTTTGTTGCCCAACAACTCACCATTGCCCAACATATTTCCAATCGTTCTTTTAATTGTCATCGCACTCTCCGTGCTACGATTCCTCCTTAACGACCCGCTTGGATTGGTCATAGTAACCATCCTTCGAGTCTTCCTCGCTTGCGCATACGTCCCATCTCCAGTGTTTGCAGGACTACTCCTGTTGCTCTGGGTCGGATTCCTGCGCCATTATTAAAAACATGAAACCCTTTATCCTCGCCCTCCAGCTCGCATTGATATTAACAGTTCTGCTGCTAATATTAATGAGCACTTCCGAAAACTGCGAAATCCTACTGATGAACGGCTCCAACTACGAGACCGACCTCAGCCTGATCATCGCGCTCCTCATCGTCCTCACCATACTCGCTGTCTATCAGCTTGCATGGTCAATCATCGACTTACGCCAAGGATAGATCCACTTACGGATGCCCTGGTCCGAGTCCATTCTCACCGTCTTCACGACTTTTATACTCTTTTTCTTATCCATTATTTTGTACCGGCTATGCCACTGTTTTCAACAACAGAGGGAAGCCCGGGCACAACTTCCGTTCCATTACGTTCCCAGCACTCCCGCATACCCGCCTCCAATAATTCATATTCCCGTGGCATCTCAGCAGACGATAGGAGATGTCGAATCCAACGTCTCCAGAGGACCTGGAGGGTCCCTCTACGCATCGTCGCAACCCAGCTCACAATCCTCAGGGTCGAGCACTGACTCCTACAGAAGCGCTACCAACAAGTCAGCCGACTCAATCGACATCACCGATACCCGGGGGGTACTCCTCGACAGAGGAGACTCGCCCCTACCAGGCCTCTTCGA
This sequence comes from Desarmillaria tabescens, assembly GCF_030435595.1. NCBI lineage: Eukaryota > Fungi > Basidiomycota > Agaricomycetes > Agaricales > Physalacriaceae > Desarmillaria > Desarmillaria tabescens. The sequence continues at coordinate 333,699 of NW_026848311.1, forward strand.
CCAGTCTCCAGTCGAAGACGAGTCAAGCCCCGATGGAGGCCGAGGACAAGGCACCAGGGCTCTGGTCGAGGGCGAAGAAAGCCCTGATACCGAGTTCGAAGGGGACGAGCTCTCCGACTGGGAGAGGACCCGACTCAACGACCTCCTCGACGACCTCTACCCGGATGAGGAGGAAGATGCGACCTATACCGGAGACAACTACAGTGGAAGGTCAGGAAATAGGTGGACAGACGCAGTATGGCAGAGCGAGAGCAGGAGATATAGAGTCGCCACCGAGGACGACTACGACAGCGATTCCGGAGAGCTTGGCCTCGGAGCCTCTGCAGCTACCACCAGTGCAGCTGACTCACAGTCTCTTCCAAGGTCCTGGCCGACCGATAGGGGAGAGCCAGTCGCCTGGCACCCCGCAACCAGCTGGGTCTACGCCGACCGGGAAGAAGCTGCTGTGGCCAGAGTCGCGCCCGAGGGAGAGCCCGACTCGATCCCTGAAGGGCCCAAGGCCCCCGTTGTCGCTTCCACCGTCGCCTCGCACGAGCCGACGAGTGGGGAGCTTTGGAGCGAGTTCCCAGATTACGACTCCGAGGAACTTGGAACAGTTACCGCTTCCGAGCGACTCGCCGGAGTCTCCAACTGGGAACCATCGGTCCCGTCGAGAGCTTTCGCCTCCCCCGTCCCGGCCTCCCAGCATCCGTGGCCCCTCCTCTACCACACGTACGTCGAGTCCCTCGGACTCACTCGAGATGCCTGGCTCGCCCCAGAAGTCGAGGCCCGAATGGAGCGAGGAAGAGCGCATGACGCACGCATTCGACGTGTGGAAGAGGACGCTCTCCAAGGACCCAGAGGTTGGTGGGACCTCCCCCTCGAGCCCGACGCCACCGACGCCGAAGTCGAGAATCAAATCCGTGCCGCCGCCGTTCGATATTCGGGTGCCGCTCGAAGAGCAGGCACTGATCTCGAGGCTAGAAGAAGAGCCTGGAATGCCTACCAGGCCGAGATCAGCGACGAGGACTCCGACATCGGGAGATGGAGGCAAAATAAGGAGATCGACCGAATCGCCCGAGAGAGGCAGGAGGCCAAGGATGCCGAGCTGACCCCCGAACAGTTCCCTCGAGACCGAGGTGATGAGGGCGGTCCGCACGATCCTGGTCGACCCCGGGGCCCCAATACCCACGATCTTTAATATCCTGCCCTGGCACGGGCTGTATGAGATTATGATGGAAGATATGGAGAAGGACTCCCAGTGGCTCCTCACGGAGGCGGGAGAAGATTATTTGTACGCAAGGTCCCTAGGGGTCGTGTATTTGATGAAGAACATCCTGGAAGTGGAGACGTGGCACAAGGCCGCCATAGTATGGAACATTGCGTTCCTGAACAACCAGCAGCGAGGCTGCGAACCCTATCGTCGACCTCAACCGATGCCCAACCCGTTGGAGACCGAAGCCTTCTGGGCGGGAGCGGGACCCGGCGACGACGACGACATGGATGATCCTGGCGCAGGACCCTCAGACAAAGGGAAGCAGTCCACCGTCCCGCCGCAACCGCCGTTGCAGCCCCCGCGCCGACCCGCGTATCCAGGGGATTATCCCCCGCCAGGCGAGAACTATCGACTACAGTCGTTGCTGTGACCACCGAACCCCCCGGTACCACCAAGGGCGCCGTCACCCCCAGACCCTATACTGCTGTGGACATTAGCCACGGGAAAGGATAACAACCCGTGGAACGACGTCAAACCAAAGTTGATCATGCAGCCCGAGTACTTTACCGGGGAAGTGACGGATATCAATCGGTTCCTGCATCACTGCGAGATGTACTTCCAGGTGTTCCCACTGCATTTTACCATGAACGACCAGGGCCAGAATCCCTATCATATCACATTCGCGCAAGGGTACCTACGGGAGAAGGCGAAGGACTGGTGGGGTGACCAATACTACCGGTATCGAGACGACCAGGGGCACTGGAGATTCCCCACTTGGGCGGAATTCTCCCATGACCTCACGGTAGAATTCCGGGAAGTGGCGGAGCTCGCGATTTGGAAGGCGGAATGGAAGAAGGTCCGACAGTCGGAGTTCAAGACCGCAGTCGAGTTCTTCACCAAATTCGAACGGTTGGCCCACAAGTGCGGGGAATTTCACGACGAGAAACAAATGTTTGAGGCGGTAGAAGCAGCGATCAGACAGACGGTGCGCAAAACGGTTATGCATGGGGACAACGAGCGCCCCACAACCTACGCACAGTGGAAGGCGCGAGTCCTAAGGATCGACGCCAATTATCGATATGACGTAGCCCAGGGGCTCACCAGTAAGTCCTCCCCGAACCAAGGCAGTTCGGGTCGAGGCAGTCAAAATCAATCGAAAGGAAGTGGGCCTAGTGGCAATAGGAAGGACGCCACAGGTACCACTTATGGAGGAGCGGGGCAGCCGATGGAGATCGACAAGTTATGATCCGATAAGCGATGCTTCAAGTGTGGGAACACCGGGTGGTCCCCGAAGCATAAATGCCCCGACAACAAGTTGAAGTGGCTCCCGGTCAAACTCCCCCCTCGCAAGAAGAAACCCAACATCGCTCGACTTTGCCAATTGCTTGAAGAAGCCGAAAGGGAAGAGAACAGCAAGGATACGAAGATCGAGGAGGTTAAGGAGGAGAAGTCGTCAAAAGACGAGCCGGCGTCGAAGTAAGCGATTCGACGGCGTCGGCTAAGGACTCAATTTCTTCAGGTGCACGCTCATGTACTACTAGTCAGACTTATACCACGTATGTAGGGACTCCGTACGAACAATATACCAACTTTTTTGCCGTGTTACCAGTCGAAGAAATTAAGGACGAAGAATCGCAAAACGCCAATGGCGTAGGAGGGGATTTCCGCCGTCCTACGCAGTCAGCGATGGACACTGAACCCCTAGGGGCTGGTCCACCTCTGACACCCCCGCCTGACCGAACGAGAAAAGTTCTGGAGCACCCAGCGAGCGCCTCAGGTCAGGACAAGATGGACGCCAGACGTGGTGGTCATCGCCCCGGCAGGGAGAATCGGCCGACGACTCCGGCGGCAGGGCCTTCCTGTTCATATGTAGGGCAGGTTGTTCCTACCGCCAGTGGTGGAAAAGCAGCTGAGGCCGGGACTCGAGGGGACCACCTACATTTAGTAGTGGACTCATCCGCAAACGATGCCGACCCCCTCGACGAGCTGATATGTGTGCGTCTACCTCGAGTTTCCGAGAGTACCGCCGGCGTTAGGAATGAGGTTAAGTACGGAATCACTGTGGAGGTTACAACGCCGCGCACAAGCGCCCTTGGCCAGGGCCGAACACAGGGCAGAGAGCCCTCCTCCACTAACTCGACGGAAGGTGACCAAGTGCCGCCGAGGGGCCCTACCGACCGGCCCGGTGACCAACTGCCACCTCGAGGCAAGAAACCTCCAGTCTCGCTGGAGGAAGTAGAGGACGAAGAGGCCCATTTACGGTCCGACACCCTGGTCAACACGCCCAAAGGGAAGTCTTCCGTGACCCCTAACCCGGAACCACGACCCGAGGTGCGAGTTCCCATTCAAGATACGTACTACGAGCCTTTCGGCGCGCACTGGACCCGAAGGGCGCTGCGACTCGCTACTAACGAGTCGGCCGCCTTCACTACTCTCAACTGATGGGTACACCCCAGACGCACCGGGGAGGTAACGGTCGAGTTATGGGATGCCCTCAAGGAGCAGCCCGAGACCGCCGCTGAGGCTAGGGACAAGTGGGAGTGGATGGAGGATCTTAGGAAACCACCCATGTACATACGAGGGAGAAAAGGACGTAATGTATCGATAACTGTGCAGTTGGAGACCCTAGACACTCGTGAAACGCACTCGGTGAAGGCGCTTGTAGACAGCGGGGCGACCGGTAGTTCCATAGACCGCGCCTGGGCCCAGAGTCACGCCCTCAACCTCAAGAAGGCGGCCCGACCTGTCCCGGTTTACAATGCCGACGGCACCCGAAACAAAGGCGGTGACATCACCGAGTATGCCGAAGTACGGTTATGCATTGGGGACCATGTGGAACGAATCGAACTAGCTGTAGTGGACTTAGGCTCCACCCCCCTATTCCTCGGGCATGACTGGCTGCAGAGGCATAACCCCTTGATCGATTGGGACACTGGGGCCGTCACCCTGGCCTGCTGTACTTGCCGAAAGATCCCATTTTCTCTCCCCGACACAGACCCTTCATCTAAGTGGGACGAGTACGAGGAAGGAGACACAATCCTCATCATCGACTTTGAGGAAGCCTTCCACGTAAGAGCGATGGGTACCAAGGCTAACGAGCTAGCCGCTCGGGCCAATGCTCGCAAAGAGGCGAAGTCCTTTGAAGAGATAGTACCCCCGGAGTACAGGGATTTCGAGGATGTATTTGCCAAGGAGAATTTCGACGAACTACCTCCGTGAAAGCCCTGGGACCACGCTATCGAATTGATCCCTAATGCCAACGCCAACTTGGATTGTAAGGTTTATCCCCTTAATCCTATGGAGCAGGAGGAGCTGGATAAGTTTTTGGATGAGAACTTATCCACCAGACGCATTCGAGCCTCTAAATCCCCCATGGCCTCCCTGTTCTTCTTCGTTAAGAAAAAGGACGGGAAGCTTCGTCCGGTCCAGGACTATCGCAAGCTCAACGAAATGACCATTAAAAATCGGTACCCGTTACCACTTATCGGAGAGCTTATGGATCGGCTGAAGCAGGCCAAATACTTCACCAAATTAGACGTGCGGTGGGGGTACAACAATGTCAGAATAAAGCAAGGGGACGAGTGGAAAGCTGCTTTCCGAACGAATTGCAGCCTCTACGAACCACTCGTAATGTTCTTTGGGCTCACTAATTCGCCGGCCACCTTCCAGTGGATGATGAACGATATCTTCAAGGATCTTATCACTGCCGGAGAAGTATCCGTCTACCTCGACGACATACTTATTGCGTCCAAGACCAAGAAGGACCACAAGCATATTGTACGTGAAGTACTCCGGATTCTCCATGAAAACAAGCTATTCCTCAAAGCGGAGAAATGCGAGTTTGAAGTAGAAGAGACGGAGTACTTGGGTGTACTCATCAGTGAAGGGAGGATACGCATGGACCCGATAAAGATCGCCGGCCTCCTGGATTGGCCTGTCCCGTCAAAAAAACAAGAGCTCCAGTCGTTCTTGGGGTTCTGCAACTTCTACCGACGGTTTATTCGCGACTATAGTAAACACGTCAAACCTCTCACTACCCTTATGGGAAAAGTAGAATGGAAGTGGGCGGGGCCCCAACAAGCGGCCTTCGAAGGACTCAAGGAGCTGTTCCATGAGGATGTGGTCCTAACCATCCCACAAGACGAAGGGAAGTTCAGAGTGGAGGCAGACTCCAGTGAGGGAGCAGTGGGGGCCGTACTATCCCAGTGGCGGGAAGAGAAGTGGCGACCGGTAGCCTTTCTCTCCAAGGCGTTATCTGTTACAGAGCGCAACTATGAGATTTACGACAAGGAACTCCTTGCCATTATGATTGCACTAGAGGAGTGGCAGCAATACCTCATGGGCGCTCGGGAGGACTTCGAGATTTGGACGGACCATTCCAACCTTCAATACTTCCGGAAACCCCAAAAGCTTAATCGACGACAAGCGCGCTGGGTGACTGAACTAGCAGAATACCAGTTCACCTTGCACCACAAGCCGGGGGCCCAGAATCAGAAGGCTGACCTCTTGTCCAGACGAGCCGATCATGACCAAGGGAAACAGGACAATCGAGACGTAACGGTTCTCAAACCAGCTCACTTCCGGGCCCTTATCATGCCCACCGCGGAGGAATTGCACGAAAAGATCAAGCTAGCCACTCATGACCCCCGGAAGTGGGACCGAGGCATTTCCGATTCCCTCAATCATGAGAAGGGGGTTTCACGCGACCAAGAATTACTCTGGTATGACGGGCGCATTTATGTACCCAGGGATAAAAAACTACGAGGCGAGGTCATATCCCTACGTCATGACCATGTCACTGCGGGGCACCCAGGGATAGAGAAAACCAAGGAGCTCATCTTACGAGACTACTGGTGGCCCCGGATGCGTACAGAAGTGGAGGCCTACATAAAAGGGTGCAAAATCTGCCAAAGGACCAAAGCGGATCGTCGCCCCAAAAGGGGGCCCCTTCACCCCAACACGGTTCCAGACCGACCATGGACACATATCTCGGTCGATATGATCACTAAACTCCCGGATTCAAGAGGGAACGATTCCATACTCGTTTTGGTTGACAGATTCTCGAAAACCATCATCCCCATCGCATGTACGGAGGAGTTGTCATCTTTGGGGTTTGCTAAAATCTTGCGAGACTACATTTACGTACCATATGGCATCATGCCAGAAAAAGTCATCTCGGACAGGGGAGCGGTCTTCGTATCCAAATTCATGAAGGAGTTTTACGCTCTCATCCAAGTAACGGGAAACCCCTCGACAGCCTACCACCCTCAAACTGATGGACAGACAGAGAGGGTTAACCAGGAAATCGAAAAATACCTCAAGATGTTCGTCAATTATCGACAAGACGATTGGAGCGAGTGGTTACCACTCGCTGCGTTTACTCACAATAATCGCAAACACTCTGCCACAGGTTTTTCCCCGTACAAAGTGGTATACGGGTGTGATGGGCAAGTCATCAAGACTGCCCAACGCCAAGACGCTGTCCTGGCTGCATCGAAATTGGTCCAAGGGATCCAAGAAGTGCAAGAGAAGGCGAGGGAGTCTCTCGAGCGAGCGGCAGAATCAATGAAGAAAACGTATGACAAGCACAAGAGAGGAGCAGTAGAATACCAGGTCGGCGACAAGGTATGGCTGGACTCCACTAACCTCCATCTCCCCCGTCCGGCGAAGAAACTAGGGGACAGACGAGTTGGACCATTCACTATCGTGGCCAAGAAAGGAGCGTCGGCTTACGAGCTGAAGCTCCCCACAAAATGGCGGATCCACAATCGTTTCAACGAGGCCCTGCTCACCCCATACCATGCCCCTGAATTCCCAAATCAACCAAAGCCCGAGCGACCGCCCCCGGAACTAATTGATGATGAAGAGGAATACGAGATAGAGGAGATCGTAGGGGAAAGAGACCGTGTCATTGGTCGCAGACAGACCCGTTGTACCATCACGGAGTACTTGGTGAAGTGGAAAGGATACCCGGTGGAAGAAAATTCATGGGTCAAACGCTCAGACATGGCCAATGCCGAGGAGCTCGTTAACGATTATGAAGCACGTATCCAAAAGGTGTGGTGGACGGTTAACGAGCGAGGAAAGACGGTCGGGATAGACAACAAGATACCTCGCGACCTTCCGATTTCCTATCACGAACCGGACACCCCATGCGTGACCGATATCGTAACCGTTCCATCCTCCCAATGTACTGCTTCGAGGCACTCTGAAGAGCTCAACGTGGTAGGGGAAGTAGATGGCTCGGACGCGGGCCGAAGTGTAGGACTAGCATCCGTCACCTCGTCCAACAGAAGATTGATGGTCGACATCTCCAAGGCCATGGACAAAGCGCTCTTGGAGAAGAACAAAAAGTATATCCGTGATCATCCTAGTGAGACGGGCTCCCTGGAACCATACCCTCGACGCCGTGAAGAACATAAATTGTACGATCCTCGAGTACGAGACTCCTATTTAAAGAGGCGAAAACTCGAGATCGAGGCGTCACGAAGGGAGGACCGACCATACAGAAATCCGCCCATCCTACTCGACCCTCCAAGTGACGATGAAGCGGATGTCAACCATCTACAACGGATTACAGAAGATTGGGATAAGGATGAAGATGATGACAATGATGTCGAAGACGACGTCCCATCATTCTATTCTGAATCTCGAAACTCTTCCTTGACCGACGATGACGAGGAGTCTGACGACTCGTTCGAAACCAACGAGTCTTAGAAGCTATTTATGGTGTAGAAGGGGATTTCCACCGCTCAATCTTGAGCATTGAACCCTTAGGGACAGGGAGTCCCGACAGACAGCAAGAGGCCATACCGGCGCAGGGAGGTCTTGGATATCCACGGGTACCAAGATCCAGGTGAAGCTAGGGATGAGGCCGACGGCAGTACTCGAGGCCCAGCGGAACCCAATGCTAAACTGTTTTAAAGCAGAAGAGAGACCCTCTTGCTCGACTTGTGGAGGGAAGGAGATATATTCTCATTCGGGACGAATGAGTCTTAAGGAGGGGGTAATGTTACGGTTTATTTGTTTCTTTTTCTTTTTTTCTTTTCCTTCGTATTACTCATCCTGATTACTTGCATGCGATCATGACGGACGCATTCCCACAGTACTATTTTTAGTTTACCAACATGTATTTAAGTAGAGCCTCAGCTGGTCTAAACCCCAGCTTCGGCTAAGGTTTAATCTACCTAATATCGAACTCCGTTCTTCGTGACTACTTGTCCCATCGACTTTCATCGCCTTTGACTTGCTAGAGCGTCGTCTACTGAAGTGCGAGTAGCGATCCTAGTACGATCTAAGTCGATAGAGTTAGTGGCTAACATTGATCTAGCTCATTGCCGAAAAATGAATCCAACTCCTTCCCGTCCCAGAAAGCACCTGCGCTAGCAGGATCGTACTAGAACATAGACCATGGCTCAGCAGTCATGCTGCTCATGCTGGAAGAGCACATATGATTGTTTGTTGTAGTGTGAACCATAGATAATCATGGTGTTAGCGGCGGAGGAGAATCTGTTAGGACCATGGTCTCTACAGTGGAAGAGGGGGGTAGGGCCAAAGACATGCATAGGGAAGTTGCCCGTTTTGAAGAAATCTACATTGGAAGATAATAGGCCGTAGTCTGAGCCGGTCGCTGTGAGAAGGGATGAAGCCATCTTAGGATGACTCGTAGTTCCGAAGTACCAGTAGTTGGGCATCTTGGTCCATGTTCCATCATCAGACGCGCTGCTGGCACAATTCAGTTCAAGAATACTACTACTCGCAGCATCCGAGGACACGAAGAATGACAAACTCCTGGTAATTTTTGTAGATTGGGAGCAAAGACTATGGCTATATTTTTGTCATACTACACGTTCAACAGGTCTGATACATACAAGATTTCAGGCATGAGGAGAGGCTGAACTAGTCTGAGCCATGTTAGTTGGAAGTATGAACGTTTGCAAACAACGTACCTAGGTGTCGAGAGTGAGTGACTCGGGTGCCAGCATCCCCCCATTGACAACTTCATCTGCAAGTTGAACGCCAAGTTGAACTCAACGTGCCTCCCACGACAAGGTGTCGGGCGTGGATGGCAGTGGAGATTCAGCAACGGATTCTGTGGCTTGTGGAAAGATCAGAGAGATCACATAACTGGAGAGACCGACTCACATGGGTTGGTGTGGTCGGTACACGCTAAGATATTGTGAATGTCGATGCGAGGGATCAGAATAAAGCACGCACCTGAGCGCTGAAACACAACCCTGAGGATGTTGAGAGGTCGCATGAAGGTGGTCCTAGACTTCGTCGTCATAGCTTCGCAACGAAGTTCACTTGTCAATCTCACCTTGCGACGTTGAGGAGTTTATGAAGTTGTTTGGCTCTGAGTAGCTTCATCTGCCGACTTAGGTGTGAGTGGTTTTCGGGGAATGGCAGGGTTTAATCTTACTGTTCAGACAGGTATCGATATCTTTCGGGGTGTTAAACGCGGTCGTACAGGCGAGACAGTGGTGGAGAAGGTAATAAAAAGGCAGCATGGGAGGAAAGGTTATCTGTGGCTACTTACGTCGGACTCAGGCAACGAAGACACAATCCCAACACCTGGTCCCTGCGCTTAATACTTGTCACTCACGCCTCAGGCATACCGATGCCCTCTCCAAGACAGTCTCACTCTCTTGTCTTCAGTTTGGTCGACCGTCACCAGCCAAAGTACGATTGCTTAGCGTTCAATTGCATGGCGTTCCTCTTCAGATTGTGAAGATCCCCCCACACAGCTCTATGGGTGCTGTGTTGCTAGTAGAAGTTGATGCGGTGAGGGCACTGTTGTGCTGTGTGAGGAAAGGGTGGCATCAAGGCCGAGGGATGGAAGGTACCGATGAATATTGGTACGTTATCCTCTTCCACTTCGTGTATTGATTTTGGCGACATCTTCAGATTGCAGACATGCGTATTCATCGTCTTATGACTTGCATGGGATCCCTGGACTGTGTCTGAAGACTTTTACAGGACGCTCCCATCTCAAAACATACGATCAACAGCTCGCAAGTTGAGGGGGATATCACCAACAATTAATGAGTATCTACCTCGACAGCAGCAGTGCCCTCCCTACTCCAGTCATTGCTTGCAAATTATTTGCTGTACCATGATAGGTCTGATTTCTCTACTGGGAGAGCATGAAGATTCGAGATTCGATGCATGTTAAGACCGCCATAAGTTGGTCTTAAGACTTGGAGGCCTAACTTCGCTGGTACCTTATTGGCATGGGTTATTCGAAGGTGCGGAATCTGCAGATGTTCAACAGTCTAGGATTATTTTGCTGATCTTCAGACTCGATGTACTTCCAAAAGCAAAGGAGAAAAGCTGGCTTCAGACAGAGTAAGGATGATATTAATTTGTTTAACCCTCAGCAGACTCTAACTATTTTTGCAGTCTTCAGATTAGTATCTACTTTATGTTTTTTTTGGTGATAATAAAATGTTTTATTATTGTGTGGTACATAAAAATTTTACGATAAGAGCATTGTATTTATCGATCTAAATACATTCGTGAATTGGAGGTCCAGGCCTGCGTGACAGAGTGACATTATGCCGAGGACTGCCGGACATCACGTGACACTCCGAGTGGACGAAACACTCCGAGTTCTGGCAGTCCCGCAGTTCTGGATGATTGAAGATCTTGGTGGCTGTGTAGATGCCGGCAATTATCCACTTCGTGTAATCGGGTATGACTGACTGCTTTTTGCATACTGCCGCTCTACTAAATGCTTTCTGGATTTCTGCCCGGCTCTTTCCGTCCTTTGGGCTGGCCCATACTATCGACAGTGACACTCCCACGACAATACATCTTCGTCTTTTCAATGATGAGGACCTCAGGCCGACATTCATTCAAGCTACTGGTGTGGATAGCTCATGTAGAGGCACGTAGATGGGCATTTCACCTTATCCAGTCACTTATTTCGGTCTCGTATAGGCATTTCATGTCTTGCTGGAAGGATAAATCTGTGCGCATGCGCGCGTCGAGGTCGAGATCTAACATCATTCCACGATACACGTCTATCTCCCCCTCTGATGGAGGTTTCTTCAATTTATACAACAACAATATCGCTCACCAAAGTGTACCCTTGGCGTTCAAAGGCATGTGGTACTATGGTAACACTGGAGTTTTCAACGTTCAGCCCGTGGGACCAAACGTTCTGTTGATGCGGTTGTCTAGGGCATTGTGGATCATCGAGCTCATCTGTCCTCATTATTACCGGCAATTGGACGTTTATTCACAATATGTATTGTTTCTTCCTGATTTCTTACATGCGCTGCTATCCCACCGTCATTAGATGGTAAGTCCGAGTTGGCGTCTCCCTCTCTTTTAATCTTCACGGAAAGGGCTGTTCGATGGTAGCTGTAGAATATGTCCAGACGGCGATGTTAGAATGACGGAAGCAGTGACTTCGCACCTTGGATACTTGTTCTAACTATCCGCCCTGATATTTACCTTTCTCCGAGTCAGCTCCTGCGCCGTATGCTGTTCTCGTCTACACTCACACCGGAACAGAATGGCAGTGCACCTATTTAACCGTACGGTCGAGCCTTTGTTAAGAAGTGTGATCGAACCTTGGAAATTGTGTTTCTTGATAGATACATTTCATTCCGTTTATATCCTAGAAGCTTCCAAGTTACCAATGTCCCATGTGTCCGTTCCAAAGAGAACAGATGAGGTCTTGAGACGCGCCGTGATCGATGAATCGTCGATTGAAATGGTTGAGGTTGCCAGTTTTTGCCTTGAAACGCCACAACTACTGGGACTAGAAGTCAATAGAGTTGGAGAAAGGTGACAGATAAGTGAAGACCAATTTCACGCACCGCCATCGAGTCTTGTCAAGTTACTTACGAACCAGCTTGGAACCAGCAACTTGAATTTCTGACAGGCTTGTCGTTCGGCAATGTCGGTCGACAGGAGAAAAAAGATACGTCATGATATGAAAGAGCCCGCATTCTTCAAAATGATCTTCCATTCACCCAGCCACCCAATTCTGGGACCTGTGACCTGTGCACAGGATCTCTGCGTCGAACCTGAAGATTTTGGTGGTGGCGGTGTAGATGCCGGCAATTATCCGTTCATGTAATCAGGTATGACCGAATATCAGTGTCACACTGGTAACTCTTTTTTTCCTGTCACGCTACTAAGTACTTTTTTCCTTCGATTTCTGTCCCTTCTTTTCTTTCGACCCTCGTCTGACAGCCCACGTTCTTGAGGCTCCCACGCTCTCGTCTCTTCCGTGGCTCAAATGTTGCTGTGAAGACGTCCTCAATACTCCCGACAGGATAGCATCTTAGCTGCCGGAGCGCGTAGGATAGGTCATGATAGGCCTCAATGCGCTATGTGCACCATTCTTGCAAATCTGTGGATAAATTACGCGTGAGGCTATCTAGAGGCGCGTAAATTCATCCTTTCCCCTAAGCCAGTCATTTATTTTGCTCTCGTGTAGGCGTTTTACGAGGGTTGAACCCACTATCGTTGCTGGTGAATCGTGCCGAGCATGCGTTCTCTCTCTATCCATGTCCTGAGGTGACGGCGTTGATATCTACTATCACTATCACGGCGAGGTCCAGCAATGTCTTCCAACTAAGATATTTTTTTTGAGGAAGGAGCAGCCTGGTGTGGCTAGGTCTCGTATTCGGCGAAGCTGGGATCAAATCATTCCACGAAACGCGTTCATCTTCCTCTGATGGATGTTTCCTCGCTTTTTGTAGCGACAGCATTGTTCAATAGCTTGGCTAACAGGTGTGTTCTTTTCTTCTGCTGACCATTGATGACCTATTTGTTCTTCTAGGTAATGGAGGTGGTGGCGACGGCTTACGGAAGTATGCTGTGTTTCGAGGTTGGGAGTAAGGTTCTGTTGCATCATGGACCGTGAATTGTGGTATGTCGTATTATATCTTCTTGTTTCTTGCTCTTATAGACACTGCAGGATATTCTCAGCACGATTCTCATATTATCTTTGTTCCATGGAATATACACCTGCTTTCTGATCGCACAAGTGCCTCTTGTTGATACGTTCGACCAACGCCCTCTAAGAAACCAACGCTAACTGCAAAGAAGAATTGCGATAAGCCAGCATATCCGCGATGAACGCTTGCCCTATCTTCAGGTGGCATCAGGCGACATGAACATCCGAACATCTCCATGGGCGTACGCCGGACGGCTCCTGAAATGAACCAAGCCAAGGGTCTCTGAGTGAATTATAGATTTGACTTTCTGGCGTTCAGATTGCTATAACGCGCTTCGAGAATGTCGTATACAAACCCGGTCATTGGTCCGGCGATACTATGCCCAAGATGTTAACGTCCTCAGAGGGAGGGTATCAGGGATCGGTATGGCTGGTTTCACTCTTGCGTTTCGTATTCTAATGGTTTGCTCCTCTGTTCTGAAGGGGATACTCGTGGCACAGCAACCGGGGTATAGTCTCGTTGTTGACAATACGGTCGCGTACGAGCTTACGACTGTCACTGGTCTTCTCCTTGAGGGTGCACGCGCCTCTACCCAGTATGGGGGAGGATACATCAACTTTGGCATCGTCACCTGTAACATGTAGGTCCGTGCATTTGCCAGGTTTTGGTCTCGTGCGGTGTATGACTGAACTCTTTCTGCAGCGTGGAGCCACTGCCAACTTTCACGGCGGCGACGGCCAAATTATCCTCCGAGTTCCTGTCAGAACACGACAAGCCTCCGCCCGAATGTCTGTGTCAAATCCTCGACCGTTGACGTGGTCGTTGAACTGATATATCAATCAGTGTCGTTTCCCGTGTGCAACTATATCTAACCTAATCGGATTAGGCGGGGAGGAGTTCAAAGTATAATTAAAGGTGTCCATAAGCTGGCGATATATGTTCTCTATTCTTCTATTCCTCATCTGTGCGATGCGTCGTTTAAGCAGACCCATAGCCCCGAACAAGCAATCAAGTTCTGGTTCGGTATCCGTTCGCTGCTCTTTCGAACTAGATCCTGACGCGTTGCGCAAGAAGAAAGGTTGCGCACGCATCTCAATAGAGTTTTTTTTTTACATCCTTATACGGCATGCCTCGTAGTTTACTCGGCCTGCGGTTGAACACAGCTCAGTAAAGCTATGAGATGCACGTATAGTGATAATTCGCAGGCGGGTTGACCATTGGCGCTGACCTGGTCCAAAAGCAAAATCAAATCTCCTTCGCTATGCACCATTACTTGGAGTCGAACCGAGCAAGGTCTTTACCGCATTTGCGCCATAAACTAGTTGCCGCTGATCCATAACAGGGCACAACAGCGCACCATAAAGTGCAGTTTGTGTGTAAAAGCAACCGAACTTTATTCAGACTTCTCATCAGGCATTAACGAAATCACGAAGTCATCCCCCAAGAAGAATTAAACTTAACAGTGCTTGTTCATTCATGAACACAGGAAGGGCAAGTCTACGCGAGGAACTCATACAAAAATGACACTCAGCCGACGTAAACCAATAGCAGTCTCACAGAATCGAGCGGAATCAAGCCATAGATGTATTTTCCATTTGGGTTACCGCTTGTGCATGATCAAGTGGCGAACAACTGAAAGAATGCGTATTATGTGAAATCATTGGTGTCATCCTTGTTGAACCCCAGTGAAAATTCCGTCGAGCCGGTTTGAGCCAAATCAAGCCGCAAAAATTACCATGTAGCGTGGTCGAGCCGGATCAAGCGGCGTATACAAGAAAGCATTGAGCTCCAAACCTACACCTTTTTGCGCTCAGCATATCTAAGAATACCAGAGTCGAATTTCTCTGAATCCAATGGTTCACCGAAATGCGCCGAACTTTGCGAGCGCAAACCACATTGGCCAAGTCGAGCCAATGGATCTGACCACGCACGTGCATGTCGTCCGGTGACGTGTTTAACGCCTCTTTCCTTTTTACCACCACCATCTCCGATTCTCCGTCACCTTCCAGCCTATTCGCCATCTTCGCCGTCGCCCTACACCCGAATCCTGTATTATCGCAGGTTGTGGCCTCCGCATGTGGCCTCTTACTGGCAAACTGACGCGAAGCCCAGCGATACGATGCTACAGACTGAAACTGCCATGAAAGGTGGATATATGCGCCGCGTTTAAACACCCTCAGCAGGAATACGTCTTCGGAAATTTCGTTTGAGTAGCAGGATATCTGGGTACTTCTCAGGTACGTCTCGCTGCACTCTTATATGTCGTTTTGCGACATTTAGAATGTCTTCAGTCGCTCTATGCTCTCTAGCCGCCACCTGGGTGTGGTCACGGTACGTTCTGTTCCATATATGCATATATTTCTTAGCTCACTAAATCTAGGTCGCGCTTGCTATCGCTCCAGCTAGCTTCCATTTCGTGAGTAGCCTTGAAATTGTCTTTCCCCGTCATTACGTGCTGATTTAACATTATCCAAGGCTGTCTATTTTGGTGCATCTATCTTGACGCCATGAAACGCAATTGAGACATCCATGCAGGACAGAGCCAGCTGTAGACGCAGTGGGAAGGGTGCTGCAGACCAGTGCCGCTACTTAGCGTAGTAGCGATTCTCTGATTTTATGTATATTAATAGTATTAAATAAAAATAGCAATAAAATCGAGCCCTACGAAGCCTAATGGAAACCCATGACACCGACATACCAAGCTCGAAATAGCTCGATTTGAGCTGGTAAATGGTTCACATTTCGAAGCTACAGCGAGCAGTATAGAGCCCCATCGATCATTTCCCCTGGGCTTGATTTGGCTCAGTACGGCTCGACCGACTTTTCACTGGGGTTGAACGTTGATCGATCTGACCTTCCGAACCATATTCTGAAGACTGGTCAGGTCAACGATTACCTGAGCATTGTCCATTCCGAGGGTCACTCAGATAAAAGGATTTTACGATATAAACCACCGCTCATCCTTATTCAAATAATATAACACAAAAAACGCGTGAAACAGTAAAAAGTACTCCAAACGAGACGTCCACCCTGCTCGCGCTTAGTCTTCGACCGGGATGCTGTAGAAACATTGATTAGAAGTGTTTCACCGTACATAACTAGACATGCCTTTGGGAATGGTCAACGTCTTCGTCGGCGTGGTTATGCCTCTCGTATTAGGTATGAGCGTTCACATTGTCGGGGCTGCTGTCGTGGGAACGGGCGCCGCTCACGGCGGCGCTGCTTGCTGGAGCACCGACGTCACGCCCGTGCACTTCTCCGGACTGTTCTAAACATTAGATGGGGACAACGCAGAATGAAGTAACGTACAGCCCCGGGTGCGTTGGGTGCGTTGGGTGCGCTAACCTGCGGAAGTGCATGTGCAGACATCACGAAGGCGAGCGCAACGATGGCAACAGCGTTGACGTTGAAGAGCATAGTGATGGTATCGAGTTTGGCTAGAGAGCGTGAAAGGCGGTAGAGATAATGGGAGTAGAGGGAAGAGTTGGGCGATGTGGGTTGTCGAATCGTCGCGTCCTTTTATACCCTGAGAACCCACCCCGGGTAGCGCAGATCCCAGCCACAGTCGACGTCATCGACGCGACGATGACGACATGCATGACACGCTCGTGGACGCGAGATTTCCCGATTCGGCTAGTCCCTCAGGAGAAACCACGCTATGTTAAGAGAGTTTTGGCCATCAACTATACGCGCGGAAATAGGGAGCGCGAGATGGACGAAAGAGACAGGAAATACAGAATGCTGCTACACTTGCGAGGACGTAGGATCACAGGTATCCACGAAAAGAACCTCAAAGGACTTTCATCGTTACCAGAGGTCGACAAGATCCAAAATCGTATTAGCCATGGAATCCGTATACCTTCACCGATATGTAAACCCGTCACTTCCGGAAGGATCAAATACATAAACAATTGCCTCCTGCGAGTTAATTCATCATCTCTGATGTTCGCAGGGTGAGTCTGAACTCGTACGCTGAAAGTATGCGTAAATGCAGGGTAGAAAGAACCGGCTACTTAGTTAGCTAGGGTACCCCTGATACGAATCTCTATCCCAAGTTTCCAAAGACTAGAAAAAAATAACGCCGTCAGCACCAGTCTCCGAAACTAATGGGGAGAAAAGATCACTCACGAACAGCGGTATCGTCATCACCAGCTGCACCCCAACCTCGGTACCTCCCAACAGGATAATCCCAAGAGACGGTTTGACTCGTCTCCATGATCCGTGGTCAAGGACAGGATCAACGAGTTGTTAGATGTCGCGTTTATCGGCAGGAATCACAGGTGAATAACGTTCACAGTAGAGAAAGCAAGCTTCATGTTTTTGATTTAGGTCGGATCGAGACGAAGTGGATTATGTAGTGCTCCGGGATGGGGACAACATGCCGAAGGAATCTGCATTCCCATGAGGAGAGCAACGCATCCTTGGATGCAGGAGGAAGGCTGTCAGAAAGGCATTTGCGGGAAGGAGCGATCGTCGGTAGTTCAACAGTAAGCTGCCAATGAACGAGACTCTACGTGTTTCCTTCATGAGATGGAGAGAAAACACAGCATTAGCGAA
The DNA here is from genome assembly GCF_030435595.1 of Desarmillaria tabescens. Classification (NCBI taxonomy): domain Eukaryota; kingdom Fungi; phylum Basidiomycota; class Agaricomycetes; order Agaricales; family Physalacriaceae; genus Desarmillaria; species Desarmillaria tabescens. The sequence continues at coordinate 351,369 of NW_026848311.1, forward strand.
TACCGCCCAATTCATGGAAGCGGAAAACACATTGGAGCTGGCAGTGATTACCGAACGACTCCATGACGCGAACTGAACTCGGCTATGCACGGCTAGCTCCAGCATGGGAAGTCAATAACCACCAGGCAGTCACGACGATAGTCTCCCTTCTGATGCCAAGGTGGGTACTGAGATGCTCCCGCAGTCCCACAGACAGCGCCGTGCGACTTTCTTGGTATTCCCATGCCTCGCATTCGCCTAGTTCAATTCGGAGATGTTTTCTTTTAGAAAAACGTCCCCGGAACGCTTCTCCCATATGAACTATCCCGAGTCTCGGTGACTCCACGATGATGACTGGTGACCAAGTAATTGCGAAGCACCCATCAGAGAGCTCGTCTAGCCACGGCTCATGACTAGGACTGCTCGAGAAGATAGCCCAAGTACTTGGTCAATAGTGAAAGGATCATATGAAGAAGGGGACAGTCTGCAGGAAAGATTGTTAGAGATGAGGGAGATAAGGGAGAAGAATACTGACAGTTCGAATTGTTCGACAGGCTTCGAAATTTCGAACTGGTGAGCGGTGGCGGGCGTCTCGCCCCCCGAACCAAAGCAAAGACAAGAAACGTCCCTATGCTTGACAATAAGAGTTGCGGTGCGTGGTAAAAAGGGAAGCGAGGTGGATAGGGTGTAGGGAAAAAGAACAGGGAATGCCGCCGCCCTCACAAACACGAAAGGAATTGAGGGTGCCCGAAGGCGGCGAAGCGTCTTTGGATCCCCAACCGCATTCAAACTGGCAGTCCGTATACCCATTCCGAGCACAGTTGATAAGAAGCTACAGCTGTAATATACCTTGTTCGCTGTAACGCCGATTTGAGTTTCGAGAGGGAACTTGGAAGAGACGCGCATCCTGTGTATATGCTATGGGGTTCGGAAACGCAGGATGGTGCTGATCGTTGTTACTATTAACATGGGGCCAACGACTGAGGTCGTCCGTGATGATTTCCAGGATTTTACAATCGTTTCCTTGATGATTGATGCTTCGATGCGCAACGGAAACGCCTGTAAGAATGGTGCCTTGTCGGTCCTGAAACATCTGCAAGCTCTCATTAACAAGATTGTATCGCACCGCAATGGTTTACCGACTCACCACACCTATCTGGACCACCCATGCGTCCTCCTCCATTCTCCTGCCTGTGCGAGTCATCCATAGCCGTTTTCTGGATCTCGGAGTGGAAAAAGGTTACCAAATGCGCTTGGCAGTATTGGCACAACGTTTGACTTTGGTAGTGAAGTAAAGTTGGAAGGACGCTGCAGGACGTTCTAGTACTCAGGATGGAGAACGAATGCCGTGCCATCGCGTCTGTTGTTTGCCGGACCGTGGGAGTATAAACCATAATCGGTAATCGTGTTACCGCTTCCGTCCGCGACTTTGCCAATTCTAGCCGATCTCCGTCATGTACCCGGCTTCATGTTTGATCACTTCAGAGGCTATAGTGTCCATTCGCTACAAAAATTCCCTATAATTATAGTGGAGCGACTTTTGTAAAAATCCCTATAACTATAGTAATGTCAAATGATACATATCTTGTAGGGATGCCATCACTTTTTGATTCCTAATTATACGTATCCCTTGTAGCAGTCTCGCCAGCCCTAGCTAGGTCCAGAGACTGTTGCCGTATGGCTGCCGAGTTAGGGTCCACGGGCACTGGATCGGTGTTCATTGCTTGGGCCCGAAAAAAAAAATCGCAGCCCAGAAAAATAATATTTAATGATTTACTATTGCCTCCCGACCCACGCGCAGCCTATTTTGGCCGGATGCGTCCGTGCGTACTTGGACGTATAAAACTGTGGGAAAATATCATTCCCAATGCGGTAGCAGCTCTGTTGGGTTTGAAAGCTTGGTAAAATTCTGCATTTCACACAGATTATTTAGGCTCGGTTTAATTAGAATACATTTATGTGATATATAAATGCTTAACAGAGTGCAAATACTGTCATTCAACTGATACGCAAACAGGAAAATGCCACTCTCACCATAGTCGGAATTTGCCGGATGCACCCCAATTAGGGGCGTAGGATAGAATACCCTTGCAATCCCGTACTCCTAGGGCTTTCTGTACCTCGAAAATATGATAGTCATATCTACATTTCATGATTTTACATTTTAGGCCAATAAATTAGCCTTTAATTCATGTTTATTCGACCAATAAATGCGAATAATGGTGAGACAATTGTTGAATTCAACTTTTACAAAAGTATGCAGCACAATGTACATCTAAATAATGATATAACAAATGAGAAAAAGACTTCTTGTGTGAATTATCAATGATACAAATGCATATATGGATCTGCCCTGAAGTGAATATATTATGAACACTCATAGTACACAAAACGAGCTTGTGAACTTTCGTCTGATTCCGTTTTCACTTCTTATGCATGAAACGGTATAATGGTGAGACTATAAGCAGATCGGGGTGGATCGGACCATTATTTTGACTTATACTAGACATAACCTTGCATTTTCAACAAAAAACATACCTATTGAGATGGTGCACAGATATATAGAACTGATATTTGCTTACAAGTGCCCTAAAATGTGGAGCAACCAATGTAAATTGAGGATTATCATGAGATGAGGGTATCCTGTTGCATTAAAAATTATATATACACAATCCTTATACCTATAATACAAGATTCCGATACACTTTGGGGCATCGGAGAGTGTACATCGAGCAGTGGAAGCATCCCGATGATGCATTCCGCTCGGTCGATCACCCCGGACCGCACAACCGTACCATGATCGAGTGGCTGTGCAGCACCGTTTTCTGTTCCTCTCCACCACGTCCACTTCCTTTCCTGCCCTCTCACTCGTCTGGTTTGCCCATTGTCATGGGTATATGGTACGTTTGAATTGTTTTTTATACTGACATGTCAAATTTAGGTCTTTTTGGTGTATCCGGCAGCCCCAAGATCCCCGGGTAGTGACCATTTCATCCCCACCCCACGCGTAAGCCCTCGCCCGAGGCAGCACTGCCAGATATGACCGCAACACTGTACGTTGACGACGTGACCCATGCACCCCTGCCATTGCCCCGATACGACCCACATTCTGCCGCGACCCATCCCATGCCCCCCACACGCGCATCGACCTCGATCGTCATTGGACACGCAAGCGCGGCACGATGACGACACAGGATATCACTAGGGTTTCCATATCGGACCTCATCACGTAGCGGGACGGCACCTGTAACAGTGACAACCACAATGACAACGACGACGGAAAAGCCAGGAGACTTCGAGCACGACGAGGGTTAGGGTGGATCTTAGGCTAGGGATGTAGAGGGAGACTGGGCAGCATACTGGGGAGGAAGGGGGAGGGCAGGAGGGCAGGATGGAGATCGGGCCGCCGACGTCCAACGACGGCAGCGACACTGACGTCCGTTTGGGCATCAAATGTCCTCCAAGACATGGGGGATCCGATGGTGGTCTCCATTTTCTCTCACGAGCCCGCCATGACGTTCATTAGTGCCATTGATCCCTAAATCGCTCCCTAGCTCATCCCTAGCCCATGCCGCCTATATGTTAATTTATTTTTGTATTATATAGTATTTTATATATATTTGTTTGTTTTACAATGCTTTAATTATGAATACTAAATATTTTATTACTGATACCCGTAAATAGGGAGTGCAAGAGCGGCAAACCCGAGGCGGGAATTGGTTGGGCACGTGGTGGGGAGAGACCAAGAAATGGATTGCATGTGAAAATTCATGGCTACGTATAACTTCGCTTTCTAGCGGATACATGAATTTGACAGGCCTATAATTATAGGGATTATTACAAAAGTGGTTCCACTATAGTTATAGGGATTTTTACGTAGAATGGACATGAAGGGATGCACTTCATCGTTCCGATATCTGGCATGTATTTCTGCGTCAGCCCTTGAATACGTCTTTGCCCAGACCTGCTTGAGCTATATGTTTTTATTGGTAAGCCTGTGCATTGCTGAACTACAAAACGTGTATTTTTTGATCCTATTCCGTGTAAAATGCGAGCTGGCGGCGCAGCCACCAAGCGAGCTTTTTGCACCAACACTTTAACGTGTCTCGTTTCATTGGACTTTAATGTAGTGTTGATGGACCCGCTGTGCCCAAAGCCGTCAAGCCTACGAACCAGTTACCGGTTCTTCATGCAAAGGGAAGGAATCGGGGGACCCGGCAAGTTGCAACTGCTGCTACTGGATGCTTTCTAACCTCCATGATCACGTCCTCTGGCTAGACTGGCATCATTTCCAATCCACATGAAAGCGAGGTCCCGTTCCAGCTTTAGTAACCGCAAATTACCAACTCCGTTGACCGAGCCTGCGGCTTCCTGAGTATTTATTTCTATAACTCCTACAGCCATCAAGAGGGTCCTAGTAAGATTTACCCATCTGTACCTCCGTGCCATTCACTCACACTACACAGTATAGACCTAAGTTGTCTCAGCTGACCGCGTAGAATCTCCAGCGAGCCTCCCAGATAATGACCAGACGATCCTCCTTGTCAATGACATCATTATCTTCCGATGACTAGCCTAACCACACGCAGCCTCACTCTCGGCCATCGTACCCTGAAGTCCACAGTCTTCGGCAGGACCTATGTACCGGGCAGTGATCGAGCCGGCTGACCACTGCTAGCGCCCTTTCATCAGAATCAGGACTTCCTCGGAGGTAAATTCGAGCCGTATACGCTCTTTTCCTTTGTGATGGGATACCATTTTGTCAGCAGGTACCATAAGGCGGGGACCTGATGGTCGGAAGGCATTTAAAGGCTTAGGATACAAGCAATCCTCAGTTGAGGGACCATGGACGTCTTACTGCTTTCTCTCCTGTTCTTGTGCTCAACAGGCGTACAAGGTGCAATATACGAACAGTTCGAGGAGCTACTGACCCTCGATTTTGATTACATCGTTGTTGGAGGTTCGTACTGTTCCTCTGCCCGCTGAGATGTTATCTCGTTGACTCTAAACCTCAGGCGGAACAGCAGGAAACGTCCTCGCAAATCGTCTAACAGAAGATCCCGACATCTCAGTGCTCGTCCTCGAAGCAGGTGGATCGTAGGTACCACCCCCTTCAAACCGCTCCATGCCACTAACTCCTTCACAGAACATCAGATGTACTCCTCTCCCAAGTACCCTTCTTCTGCCCTGAGGTAACACCCGAAACGTCGTTAGACTGGAATTACACCACAACCGCACAACCTGGGCTGAATGGACGTTCAATCTCGTTTCCTCGAGGGTACGGATTGGGAGGAAGTAGTGCCGTCAGTGCGTCCTGTCCTGTATTTCTGTTCGAAATACCCGGTTACTGATGCGAGCGCAGATTATTTGTTATACACCCGCGGTTCATCACAGGATTATGACCGCTATGCCCAGATCAGCGGTGACCCTGGTTGGGGATGGGAGGCTCTGCAGCCGTACTTTCGCAAGGTCAGGCATATCCCTCGTTCTAGTTCACCGTATTTCATCTTGACTCCACGACAGAACGAGCGCTTCGTTGTCCCTGCTGACTACCACAAGACATCCGAAGAATACGATCCGGAAGTCCATGGCTTTGACGGTGTCAACTCTGTATCTCTCCCGGGATACCCACGCGGAACGGACGGCCGCGTCATCCAGGCGACAGAGGAGCTAGCCGATGAGTTCCCATTCAATCTAGATTATAATTCCGGATATCAGCTTGGCATTGGTAAGGACTCTGTGAAAACAACTGTTTTGTCAAATGTACTGATCACGGAGAATCATCATAGGTTGGACACCAGCAACTATTGGAAACGGAACTCGAAGCAGTTCTCAAACGTCCTATCTCGGACCTCAGTACATCGGCCGGCCGAATCTGCACGTCCTGATCCACGCCCATGTGACTCGAATTCTTCCCTCGAATACCAGAACCAGCACCGTGCCTACGTTCAATTCCGTCGAGTTTACCCAAGACTATGGAGGTGACCCGGTTTCCTTCCTCGCCCAATATTGCCAACTGACCAAAGGTTCATTGTTAAGAAACAACGCACATCCTCACACCCCCAAACCTCAAAGAAATCATCCTCTCCGCAGGGTCCATCGGTTCTCCCCACATCCTCCTCAACTCAGGCATCGGCTCCCGCCCCTCCCTCGCCGCCCTAGGGATCCGACCCATCCTCCACCTCCCCGACGTAGGAAAGAACCTCACCGACCACCCATGGTTTGCCATTAACTTCCTCGTCAACAGCACAGACACTTTGGAGAATGTGTATTTCCGAAACGCGACTTTTCAGGTGGAGGCTCTGGCGGAGTGGCAAGTGAACCGAACGGGGTTCTTGGCGGGGAGTGTGGCTAGCCAGGTGGGGTTCTTAAGGATTCCGAGTGAGGAGGGTGTGGTGGAGGGAGAACCGTGTGCGGGGAATGAGACAGGGCATTATGAGTTGCTCTTTTCGGTGCGTAATATGACTTGGATCGGTGCTTAACCTACTTACTATTCATCTTTCGCAGAATGGTCTAATTCGAGGACCTGTTCCGGACACAGGAAACTATTTCTCAATAACAACTGTCGTTCTATGCCCACTATCACGTACTCTCCCCGGTTCTTTGTATCGTACCTCCTACTAATTATCCTTTCGATGTAGGCGGAAGCGTAAGCATCAACAGCACCAACCCCCTCCAACCCCCCTTAATCAACCCAAACTACCTCGCCCACCAACAAGACCTAGCCACAATGCAACACGCCATCACCCGCGCCCAGAAATTCCTCACTGCCCCCGTATGGGAGGACTACATCCTCGGTATTGCAACTAACACCACCGAAGATGATATCAGGAATAGCGTAGGGAGTATTTTCCACCCTATAGGTACGGCAAGCATGTCGCCTCCCGACGCAGACTGGGGCGTGGTCGACCCGGATTTGAAGTTGAAGGGGGTGAGGGGGGTGAGGGTTGTCGATGCGTCTGTTTTGGTGAGTTTTCTTTTGGGTGGTTTTTTCTTGAGAGTGTTCTTAGAGTGTTTTTTTTAGCCATTTCTGCCGGCAGCGCATACTCAGGTAGCGGTGTACGTTATAGCTGAGAGGGCGGCGGATCTCATTCGGAAGGGATAGTCGCCGATAGAGGGAAATGCAGCATGTACTATTCGACATGTCGTACCTCATCGTCAGCCCTTGCAGCCTTTATAGCTCATTAGAGTCCTTAACTGAAAGAAAGAAGCATCCCATGTCAGTTGCGTTAGGCTCCGGATTCATGGACTTGTTCAGGTTGTTCCCGAGTTTCACCAAAGATTTTCTCTACTCCTAATTTTATCAGCGAACATGAACGTGATATGTTTAGACAGACAGGGCGCGATCCCTGGTTACCCCCTATCGTCAGTCTAATTCTTCCGCAGAAAGGCCCCCCAACTGGGAAACATTCACGTTTTGGAAATCTTGACTCGAATATACCTAGGAATGTAAGCCCGAAAATTCACAGGCAAAGCGTCTCGTAAACGAAGAGTCTTTGATGCGAAGAGTGTCCAACGTATCCATTCTATCAAAGAGGGGGCACTCAGGACGATGACTGCCGCTATCCCCGCTCAGCCGGAAAGCCCACAGCACAATCTTCATCATACTTAGTCGGTAATAAAGGCTTTGGAGTGACTAAAGTGAATCCCACGATTGGAGTCCTTTCAAGTTTCTCAAAGCTACTATCCCAAGACGATGGGTCTACTCGTAATTATAATTCTGTTTCATGATTAAGCAGTGGCTGTCACGATAACGTCGACACCACTACCGAGAGGTCCATCTAGATTTAGTTGGTGCCGATGCGCTACCAAGCAATATGAGGACGCAAATTGGTGCTATTTGTGTGTATGATCTCGAGCTCGTAGCTGGCCTGTTAATGGACAGATCTTGGTACGCCCAATAACTGTGAGTAGTGAAATATTTGGAATCTTGAGCTCTTATTAGAATAAGTATATTTTCACCTCGTATAATGGCTACTACATAGCATATTTTACTATACCATTTTTTAACCACCGTATTCATATGTTACTAGTCTAAATCTTCCGGTGAATCCGATTCCTTCCGAATGAAATCCTAGAGATCGAAATCTTCCCCGAAGAAAGTTGAATCAGCTAATCTTAGACCTGTTCTATTGTTCTCCACACTCACCCCCATCTAAGAAAAGAACTCACCCCGTGTCTAAGAAAAGAACTTCGTCTCCACAACCTCCACAGCCCGAGAGATCGGATCGTGATCGACGCCCCTGTAACGGTTCTATATAGCCGGAAGTAAAATTGATCCCGTCTCAGCATTCCACTCCAATTCCACTCACTGCAGTCAGCATGATCTCTCCTCATGTCCCCGCCATCACCTTACTGCAGTTAACATCTCTCTGCCTGTCCCCACCTTCAAGGTGGGGTCAAAGCGCCAGATTAACACGAATACGATTTCCCGCCCCGTCATCCTACTATTCAAACGCTCCACGCGATCAATATTCAGGGCCAAGAAGCCCAGAAATTACGCCCACCAGTCAGTCATGACCATCGAAGAGATCGACGACGGTATATCTCTCCACTCGCCCTCGGATTACTCGCGATATCCCGCCGAGTCGTTCCCGAACGAGCCCAAGAAACTCGAGAGGAGCCGAGACTCTAGTGCGTCTGTATCCTTAGATCTATCGAGTTTGCTGTCCGAATCGAGTCAAATGTCTTCGTCGCCGTCGACCAAGTTTCCAGTGTTCGACTCGAGTCGAACGCTTTCAGCGTCGTCGTCTCACCTGCCGGTGCCCGACCCGAGTCCAGCGCCGTTGTCGACATCTGTATCAAGCGCTGTATTACCAAAAAGCGCGGTTCACGCTTCCAGGGCTAAGGAAGGTTTCAGATGGATGATCATGGTGCTTATGATTATTGTCACCAGGATCAGCAGCGAATTTTTACTCCGTAGAGTCATCGAAGGCATACATACATACCCCGGGTTGTCGTATCTTTAAATTTTATGCGAATCTCTCTTTTGTTTCTAGTTGCAATTATCTTGGATTAGATTAAGTATTTGATTTATAGAACAAGTATATTGGGTGAACATTACAAAATAGTGGCCGTGTTAGAATTTCTGAGCCATTTCGAGTCCGAATTAAATTTGAATCTAATGTGTCGAGTCGGAAACTAGGAAGAACCTAATCTTGCTCCGCTAGCCCGACACCGAACCCGGAATTTTTCGTGACAGCTCTAAGGCCAATTGGAAATGACCAAAGTCACGGTATTTCAGTCCGAACTCTGGACGATTGCACTCCGAAAAATGTAAAATTTCCGGAGAGTTTTTCACCGCCAGAAACTGATTACGAAAGTGGCAGGGCATATCCCGCCCAGGGCAGGACTGTGTCGGGACTAGGCGCATAGTAGCTATAAATGGTATACTATTGGTTTCAGGATTAGTTTATGACTGTCAGAAACTCTTCAGAAATTTTACTTTTTTTGGAGTGCAAAGCACCAAAGGTCTGTTTACGGTTTTCCCTGGTGCAGTAGCGGTGTCACAAAGTGAGAGAACGCAAATTCGAGATCTCAGAATCTAGATCTGGCGGGCGTGGGTCTGGATCACGTGGTATAAATTTTTTCGTAAAATTCCCGCGTGTTCTTTTAATTTACCATCATAGTAACCCTTCGGTCTCTTGGACTGCGTGAGGCTATTCTAACGGTTGCAAAGTGCTACGGCAATCACACTATAAAACGAGTCACCGGCCCCGAGTCCCTGACTGGTGCATGTGGGTTAAGTAAGGAGTAGCATGATAGTTTGCGCTTAGCGATACTCTCCAGATGCTGTTCAGGCAAAAAGATTAATTCTGCCAGATCGTTCTACGCTTTTCTCCTCCGAAATGTATTCTATGTCAGCCGGTATCTCATTATACCATCATCCGGCATTCTTGCAACCAAGTGGTACAGTGCCTGATGACGCCGCTGCTGCTGATGCTGGTTCGCTCCCTTCGGCTTTTCTCAAAATGCAGTACTCTCGCTAAGGATTTCTACTGCATTCTCTTGGTAGGCTGGTGCCACGATCAGTCGGAGGCTTTAGGTCCACCGTACATTCAAAAGACCGCCAATGTTTCTCGGCATCTCGTTCATCGCTATGGTCTTCCTCCTCCTTTTCGTTCTTGCATTATGCTCAAGCGTGTTCGGTGCAGTATATGAAAGTTTCGATGACCTTCCTACTCTCGATTTTGATTTCATCGTCATTGGAGGTTCGCTTTTTCTTTCGTTTTGAAGCATGATGATTTATTCACTTTGTGTTGAAGGGGGGACAGCGGGAAACGTTGTCGCAAATCGTTTAACAGAGGACTCTGATATCTCAGTGCTTGTTCTCGAAGCAGGTGGATCGTAGGTACACCATCTATAATTTTATGCAACAATTTACATCCTCTGCAGAACGGCGGACGAACTCCTCATACAAGTTCCTTTCTTTTCCCCCAATGTATCCTCCGGAACAGCTTGGGACTGGAACTTCACTACGACTGCACAATCTGGATTACTCGGACGTTCCATTTCGTACCCGAGAGGTTTCGGATTAGGAGGAAGTAGCGCAGTTAGTAAGTCCGTTTGAAAGACCGGCCGGTTAAACCTGGAAGCTGAAACATTTGTAGATTATATGCTGTATACACGTGGATCGTCTCAAGATTATGACCGTTATGCCCAGATCAGCGGAGACCCTGGTTGGGGGTGGGAGGCATTGCAGCCGTACATGCGAAAGGTTAGCCGTTTATCTTCCTTTACTAATCCAGTTGATTTAGACTTGTTATCTATGACAGAACGAACGTTTCGTTGCCCCTGCTGATAACCACAACGTATCTGGACAGTTCGATCCTACGACACATGGTTTTGATGGTATCAATGCTGTATCTCTTCCCGGATACCCGCGTGCTACGGACGGTAGTATTATTCAAGCGACAACGGAGTTTCCTCGCGAGTTCCCCTTCACTTTGGATTTTAATTCAGGGTACCAATTAGGCATCGGTACGCATTCACTCGGCCGCATTCAACTTGGACGATGCTAAATATCGACAGGATGGGCCCAGTATACCATTGGAAACGGAACTCGAAGTAGCTCGCAAGCGTCGTATCTTGGATCTGCTTACATTAGTCGACCAAACTTGCATGTCCTAATTCACGCGCGTGTCACTCGAATCCTACAGTCAAATACCAAGTCCACCAGTAGCCTACCGACATTTAATACTGTTGAATTTACTCAGGACGCGGGAGGTAAATACGCCTCATGATGTACTACTACACACAAAGCTCTCAGACTAACATAACTTCGATTCTTAGCAACCATGCACAAAATCGCACCTTCGAGTCTCCGAGAAATCATTTTCTCTGCTGGGTCGGTTGGTACCCCGCATATCCTACTCCACTCTGGCGTCGGCGACGAAACCGAACTGAAGGCTCTGGGAATCACACCAACACTCCATCTTCCCGACGTCGGCAAGAACCTGACAGACCATCCCATGACGTCCGTCAGCTTCTTGGTTAATAGCACAAGCACTATGGAGAACATCTACTTCAGAAACAAGACATTTCAAGCAAAGGCTTTGGCAGAGTGGAAAGCACATCGAACAGGCTTCTTGACAGGGGAAATAGCAAACCAGGCAGGCTTCTTTCGCATTCCTGTCGACGAGGGTATTCTGGATGGAGAACCAAGTGCAGGAAATGAGACCGCACATTACGAGCTGGCTTTTGTGGTGCGTATCGTTTCACTGAGTCAAAACCTGCCGGAGCTGACCTCCTTTACAGAACGGTCTGTTTTCAGAACCTGTCCCTGAGACAGGAAATTACTTCTCTATCACGACCGTCGTCCTATGTCCATTATCGCGTATGTTCGTAATCATTTTCATTCTGCGATTTTTCTGATCTTTTTTATACAGGCGGGGATGTCATCATCAATAGCACCAATCCCCTGGATCCCCCACTGATAAACCCAAACTATCTCTCACACTCGCAAGATCTCGATGTCATGAAGTATGCTATGGCGAGCGCGAAGAAATTTGCTACCGCTTCGATATTGGAAGACTATATCCTTGAGATGACGACGGATGTTACAGAGGATGATGATGTCAGGAATACGGTAGGTAGTATCTACCACCCAGTAGGTACCGCAAGCATGTCTCCGGAGGATGCGGATTGGGGAGTTGTAGACCCGGATTTGAAGTTGAAGGGTGCGAAAGGTGTGAGGATCGTCGATGCATCAGTTCTGGTGGGTTCATCTTCTTGTCTTCTTATCTAATTCACTGGCGTCGATTTTCTTTGTGCGTAGCCTTTTATACCTGCGGCACATACTGAAGCGGCCGTATACGTTATTGCTGAGAGGGCGGCGGATCTAATCAAAGCGGAATGACTAATTACTCTACTACTCAGTCCTCTTTTGTTCCCTACCTTAGAACGCCATAACATGATATATTAAGTGCAAAAGGTGCCAGCCTTTGTATCAGCAGTGTTATAGGATTCCATGAAATCGATCCAACTTCTTCTACTAACTTCTTGAGTAGAAATGCAGGCCTACAATGTTACTTTTTCCTGGTCCCGTATGCTTCCCGGATGGTACACTCACAATTTTTTTTCTTCTATCGACAATGTGCCCCGTGGTGGCAATCTGGGAACAGTTGTGAGAATAAAACTCCCAGAATGGTATCCATGTTTAGTAGCTGCCGATCAGCTCTATCACTTGATGATCAACTTTGATGAACAAACCCTCGGTAAAAGGAGCAATCTTGTTATAGGAAAACAGGCTCAGTCTTCTGTTCATCACGGCGCTTACAATTATAATCCCAATGCTCCTGGCGGCCACACATGGCCCCGGACGATACTAGCTGTCCAGATTGCAACCAATGATTCCACAAAAAAGGCCGAAAGATGGTACCCAATTTTTTCCACGCAAATAAATAATTGATTGATACGACGGTTTTTAGACACCCCCTTCTTGAAATACGATGCCACACCGGGCAACGTGAACTTTATAGATGATTACAGTGATAGATGCGCCTTTCTTTCGTGCCAATGGCTGCTACGACTGATCATCGATTTTATTAGAGTTGATGATTCGCCGAGCACTGAATTACCGGAGGAAGAGATCTTTTTTGGATCAATCAAGACACAAGACACATTAACGAAGCCCGATTCATGTCAGCATATGGCATGGTGGATGGCCCTGTAGATTTCAATTGACTCACAGCGAAAAACTTTGTCAGCGACTTGGTCCAATCTAAATCAGTGAATCCGGGGTAAAAGAGGTGAAGGTCACCTCCGTGTCATTTGACGTATGATGTTCAGATCGGTTGACAATGTCAACTCCAGGACTACATACGAGCGCCAGAATTCAATGATTTTACGTAACCGGCCGGCACTTCAGTAGTCATCGTGGTGGACATAAGACCATTGGGATACTTCCTTCATGACGATCTCTTTCCAATCCAGACACAAAATTCCCAGTACGCGATGCCAAGCAGCGACCAACCACCGTAGCCAAGTGCCCACTTATTCTATCCCATCCTTCTACTGGCTCATTATGATTAGGTTTTGTCATGTGAACTGTCTTTTTCCAGGTACGACTGGATCCGTCGGAGATTTCGGTACCCCAAAACATACATAAAACCGCGCAGCTTCAAGATTGTGGTGGTGCGTTCATTTCCCATGTATGCTATCTTCTTTATCATCCTCATAGTATGTTCAAGCGCGCTTGGTGCCATATACGAGAGGTTCGAAGATCTTCCCGCTCAGGATTTTGACTTCATTATCGTCGGAGGTTAGTTCTTCTCCATCAGGTACCCAGTCTCTGACTTATAACTTTGAAATTCAGGTGGAACTGCAGGGAATGTTCTTGCAAACCGTTTGACAGAGGATGATCACCTCTCTGTACTCGTACTTGAAGCCGGCGGATCGTTTGTCCTTCTCTATATACTTTGACTGGTAATCCAAACTCTGCTTTAGGACAGCTAATGTCCTCCTCTCTGAGGTTCCGTTCTTTTGCCTTGACATAACTCCCGGAACCCCCTGGGACTGGAACTTCACCACAACTGAACAACCAGGATTGAATGGACGTTCTGTCTCGTTTCCGAGAGGATATGGGTTAGGAGGAAGTAGTGCAGTCAGTAAGTCCTTTTGATGGAGTTGCCTAGATCTTTCAATTGATGTATTCCCAGATTATATGTTCTACACGCGTGGTTCATCTCAAGATTACGACCGCTATGCCCAAATCAGTGGCGACCCTGGTTGGGGATGGGAGGCATTGCAACCGTACGTTCGAAAGGTTCATCCTTTGCCTTCTATTACCATTCCTGTCGATAACGCTACGATAGAATGAACGCTTTGTCCCACCTAGCGATCACCACAACGCCACTGGTCAGTTCAATCCTGCGGTCCATGGCTTCAATGGCATCAACTCGGTGTCTCTCCCTGGAGTTCCACGCGCTACTGACAGTCGCATCATTCAAACTACGTCGGAGTTTCCTGACGATTTCCCGTTCAACTTGGATTACAATTCTGGATACCAGCTAGGAATCGGTGAGAATTTAGGGATCATCTGATTGATGCCGTGATATTGATATTAACCTTCGACAGGATGGTCTCCATACACCATTGGGAATGGTACTCGAAGTAGCTCGCAGGCGTCCTATCTTGCGTCTAGGTATATCGGACGGCCAAATTTGCATGTCCTAACCCATGCCCACGTCACTCGAATCCTACAGTCAAATACGAAAAACACTCACGACCGGTCGACGTTTGACACTGTCGAATTTACCCAAGATGCAGGAGGTGATGAAATCTTCCAAGTGCTATGTTCAGGATTTTTATTCTGACTTGACGTCATCGTAGCAACTATACATACCCTGGCGCCAGCTGGTCTTAAAGAAATCATTCTTTCTGCTGGATCCGTTGGTACCCCACACATTCTCCTTCACTCTGGCATCGGCGACAAAGCCGAGCTGACAGCTCTGGGGATCACTCCAAGGCTCCATCTTCCCGACGTTGGAAGGAACTTGACAGACCATACCTTATGGTCTGTTACCTTCTTCGTTAACGACACGGACACGATAGAGAACTTCTATTTCAGAAATGCGACCTTTCAAGCGGAGGCTCTAGCAGAGTGGCAAGCGAACCGAACAGGATTTTTATCAACGGGAGTATCGAGTCAGGTAGGGTTTCTTCGCGTTCCCGACGAAGCCGGTATATTGGACGGAGAACCATGTGCGGGAAATCAGACTGCGCACTATGAATTTCTTTTCACGGTATGGGTAATATGCTGTAATCCGGTTACAACAACGCTGACTTCTTTCTAGAACGGTATCCCCTCTCCATTTGCTCCTCCAGGAAACTTCTTTACCATCGGTATTGCAGGCATTTGCCCTTTGTCGCGTACGTATGCTGATTGCATCGCCTTTCCAACACCTATTAATCATTGGTAACAGGCGGGAATATCACTATCAACAGCACAAATCCTCTGGATGCGCCATTGATTAATCCCAATTATCTCTCGCATCCCCAAGATATTGCCATTTTGCAATATGCTGCTGAGAGTGCGAAAAAGTTTGTTTCCGCTGCAGTGTGGGATGGCTACATCCTCGGTCTCGCTGCAAACACAACCGAAAATGATATCCGCAATGGGGTCGGCAGCGTATTCCATCCTGTGGGTACCGCAAGCATGTCACCTACCGATGCCAATTGGGGTGTAGTAAACCCGGATTTGAAGTTGAAGGGCGCAAAGGGAGTGAGAATTGTGGACGCCTCGATTTTGGTAAGCCATTCATCCCATGCGTACTATCGCCGTTTCGAGCCCAATACCTCTTCTGCTAGCCACTCGTACCCGCGGCTCATACTCAGGTTCCGGTATATATAATCGCAGAGAGAGCCGCCGATTTAATCAAAGCAGATATGTGATGTCTGTTAGGAATGTTTGGTAAATGTTTCAATATAAGGATCTTTCTTTGAATTTGAATAGTAAGCCGACAACCGCGACCGAATACCTAGCTTGAGACGGTGGCTCCACCCTAGCGCCATTAATGAAAGTCGTGGGAAATGCTCCGGAATGGCAACTGTGTTGCCACTTTTATCGATCCTCCTCCTGACTAGCACGATCGTCGTCATTGGAACGAGTTTACCTTGGCAATTCCTCTTCTTCTGCTGAGCAGTTGGATGCGTTATTCTCTATCATATAAAGGTCATGATTTATATTCAGGGTCGACTTTGCTAAATGTAGACTTTCGTGGGGTTCATAACCCATGGCGTTCAACGAGTTGATACAACATCTGAGCCATTAATAGGTCCTGGGAAAGGCGGTCAATTCAATACATTCGTCCTCCTTATCGATGGACACGAGGAGCCAGCGCCTAAGGACACACTGCGGCACGCCGGAGCCCTCATAAGACCCCAAAGATGGACAGCCTTGCAGCACAAACCCTTGCATCCTCACCCCCACCATGTCTACCCCCGAAAGTTTCTCCGTCCCTTCGTCGTCGTCTAGCACAACATCTGACGACGATGACTACGCTAATGGTGTTGGCCTCGCCGACAGAGAGCTTTCTCAAACACGGAGAAAGCTTCTCGAGTTAATGAACCGTATGAGTAATACAGGGTCAGACGTCTACTGCGCCGCCTAGGACTGTCAATATACTTATCGTGTTTTTCAGGGCACAGAAGGATATAGACATCCCTCAAATCGCTGTCATCGGTCAGCAGAGTGCCGGAAAATCCTCCCTCATCGAATCTATATCTGGAATCACCCTCCCTCGAGCGAGCGGGACGTGCACGAGGTGATCCCTTTTGATTCGTCAACTAGATTGGGCCTTACCCCATTTGCTAGATGCCCGACAGAATGTCGGCTCCTGTATTCCTCGGCACCTTGGAAGTGTAAAGTCTCTCTTCGTATGGCGGACGCTCATGGAAAGCTTGACACCAAACCATTTGGTGAAGTTATCTACAACAAGAGCGAGGTTGAGGAGCGTCTGAGGAGAGCGCAGAGAGCGATCCTCAACCCCAAGGAGCCTATGAAGGACTTCATAGTTGGACAAGACAAAGACCTTGTGAAAAATGAACTTACTTTCTCCAGTGATTGCGTATCTCTCGAAATCAGCGGTCCCGATGTAGCGGACCTGTCTTTTTGCGATTTGCCAGGTGGGTAATACTACTAGAATCACCCCCGAAATTTGTCTAATTCAAGTCTAGGGCTTATCGCAAGTGTAAGCACCGGAGGAAATCAGAATGATATCAAACTGGTCGAGAGTCTGGTAGAGTCGTATATCACGAAGCCAAGCTGTGTGATATTGTTAACGGTGGCATGCGAAAGTAGGTTATATCCCTGGGCTCGCATTCATCTTTCTCAAAAATTATGTTGATTCTAGCGGACTTTGAGAACCAGGGTGCGTATTCCTTAGCGAAGAAGCACGACCCCAAGGGGAAAAGGACGATAGGTATGAGTTGCTGACGTTGCAACAACTGCGGGCTTACTAACATCCTTCTAAAGGTGTTCTCACCAAGCCCGACCGTATCGCTAGTGGGGATGAGGATCGATGGATTGCGTTCATCCGAAATGAAAGGGAGCCGCTCGAGAACAACTGGTATTGTGTGAAGCAGCCGTCCTCTGTTGAACTCGGACAGAAAATTACCTGGCAGCAGGCCCGGGAAAAGGAGAGGGATTGGTTCCGCACGACTGCTCCTTGGAAGGACATAGATTCGTTCTACAAAAGATACCTCCAGACGGCGAATTTGGTTGCGCGACTTAGTTCTATCCTATCCGATCTCATTGCCAAGAGGTATGCAGGTTTTATTGCGTCTTCCTTCCGTTGTATCTAATTACTGTCAATAGGCTCCCAGATATCCAGAAAGAAGTTGACGCCGCGATTCAAGACACTTTCCAGAAGCTAAATGCCCTGCCCAAAGCTCCATCGTCAAACCCCTTGCATGAAATATCCTCTTTGCTTCATGCCTTCACGATCGATTTGGGGTCGCACATTCAAGGAATCCCCGACCAGGACGGGATCATTCAGATGATCCGACCTGTGCAAGAGAAGTTTCAGCGGGAGATTCGATCGACGGCCCCAGATTTTCGGCCGTTTGAGCGTAAGCATGCTGGAAAGCGCAAGCTTGTGAAGCCTGATTTCCTTTCGAACGATGACGGGGAAGATAAACCAGAGGAACCGACTGAGGACGATGGATTCCTGCCTGATGATAGTAATACTATCTACATTGACGAGCTATGGACCCGGGCCCTTCAGTGAGTCCGTAATCAATGAAACGACATGCCATACTCACGTACGTTTGAAATCTAGCGCTCGAACAAGAGAGCTGCCCGGAAATTTCCCCTTCATCGTGAAAGCGTCCTTCATCTATACGTTCATTGAGAAGTGGAAAAGACCTGCGAAGGTTCTGTGTCATGCGGTTCATCAGATTCTCTCAGAGCGCGCAAACAGGCTCGTCAATCAACATTTTAGTAGCTACGGACAGGGCGCTCTGGAGCAACGCATTGGGTATGCACATCCCAGATCTTTACCGTTTGTGCGCTAAATATTACATCAGGGTGTTCGTCCAAGATTACCTCAAATTGCAGCTCCAGCGCACCGAAGAAAAAGTTGATTGGTTGTATTCTCTCGAGGATCTCCCGTTTACTCTCAATACCCATTATCTTGCGGATTACAACGCCAAGTTTTTCGCGCATTATAAAGGTGCAAGGCAGCGGGCGTCTAGCGGCGATATTGTTTCGAAACTCGAAGGGTTTCAAAATGGCGTGCGAACTACGACGACGCAGTATACGACCAACTCGATTACCAATGCAATCAGCGCGCTCAGCGCCATTGGGATTGAGGGTGTCAAGGCGAATGATTTAGCGAAATTGCTACCTCCTGATCAGATGGAACCCGCGCTGAGTATCATGGCAGAAGTTCGGGCTTATTTCCAGGGTATGTATATGACTCGTCTTGTGTTGATTTGAATTCTGATTGAGAACTAGTGGCCTACAAACGGTTTACCGATATCGTCCCCCTCGCCATTGACCACGATCTCGTCCGGGGTCTTAACCGTGATTTGTTGGAAGTGTTGTCGGATAGACTGGGGATCTACGGACCTGAGGGGCAGGGTTTGTGCGAGAGGCTGGCGCAGGAGAACCCGCAAATTTCTGAGAAGAGAAAGGAATTGGAGAAGAAGATGGAGAGGCTGCGGAGTGCGAGTTATGAGCTGTTGAACGTTAGATTTTGAGGGCCACACTGATACTTTGACTGGTGTCGCTAATTTGTATACTGTTTCGTAGTTCTGATAGGATAGGATTTTGATATGTACCCATGCATGCATTTTTTGTAGTTTAAACTGTTGAGATAAGCGGTAATTCTCCAGCCGCTCACCCGGATATAGCAGGGAACCCTCGCAAACAGGCGAGGGTCATCGTCGTTCGTCTACCTATTTATCTACATGCCGTGTACACTAATAGAAGCAATATGAGGTAATAAGGAAAGCCGAGGAGGAGAACAGATGAACGGTGCTTCCTACTGAAGATCCCGACGTCGACTGCACCATGATGCGCGACACTTGACATTCCAACATAAACATATATTTCTTTTTGACTGAGAATGATTTTGTGGAGCCTTGGGGTCAGACACAGAGAAGATGGCATAGGATGTGGTTGAGTTCATAACGCTCGCAAGGATTGGATTTTCTGTTCCGCTGCGGTGTCCCGCTTAGGAATAACAAGTAACGCCGGCAAGCGGCAAAGCCCGCTACCTTACCCGGTTTCACTTAGTCATCATATATATCACCTCGTAATTACAGTTATTTACCGGTCATTGGAATGCCAAAAAATATTTTTTGTCCCATCCACCACACATCGTCTTTTTCCTCAAATAAAGTAGCCACAAAATTTTTAATATTACTCAGTGATGTCCATATAAAGTATGAACTGGATCAAAGCATCTAGTATTGAGATATTTGTAATTTACGGTGTTTCATTGACTGGTAAATGACCACGTGGCAAACCCCTGCCAAATTTGCATCACTGTTCGATTTTTCATGGGGTCAGCAGTAGCGCTAAAATTCCCAAAAAATCACTAAAAATCCATAATATCTATGTCTCCGATTATGCAACACTGTCAGGCAGTGGAACTGGGGAGAAGGAGGCTAAATCAACTGTTTCAGTGACTGATGGTGTTGCAATGACCTGTCAATAACTGTAGCAGTAGCGATGGGCACGCTACACCTACGAGTTTTTTCACAAGATAAGAGTTATTGGTATGTTTATTGTTTCATTCTTAGGGACATTACATTGATTGGCCACAGCACATACTCCCATTTGCATGCAATTCAAATGCAAAATACGCAGGGTTTGGCAGTGGGTGGGTCACAGTCACTGTCACATGTATTGTTATGGGAAGCACGTTGATCATTTTATTTCTGTCAAGGATAGTCCAAATTTAGAAAGAGGGGGGACGGAGCAAGTAGGTAAAAGCGCTGCAAGTCCAGTTAGAAATAGTTTTCGCACTCCTCGTTCATACAAGGATGTCCTAAGGACCATTCATATCCTATTGCATTGTCCATCAAGAGACCGGCATCCAGTGCTGTACAAAGTTTGCTGCCTCCCCACTGGAAGATACCAATACCTCGAAAACCACAGAACCATCTTGTTATTGTTGTACACGCCCAACCGCAGTGACCTGGTAGAGTTGCAGTGCCGAATAAGAGTCGAATGTCTTTCAGTTCAAAGTCAATGATTTGTCGGAATGTGAGAATCCTTTGAGTGTCGGTCCGGCAGTTGGGGTTGCCATGGAATGAGCGGAATGCGAGTTTGGATGTTGTCAGTTTGGGATAGCAGCAAACGACCATGTTATATGTCAGGAAATTCATTTGTGCAGTAGTGGGTGAGTTTAAAATCGGGAGTAAAATGGACGTGTCTGCACTTTCGAGTACGACCACAGAACGATCCTAGGCATTAGTTAGTGTGAACTGAGGAAGCAATACAATAACAAACATCGTCGGGTGAAGTGAACTTGGTGATTGTTGCGACTATGCAGGGGTCTGTTGTGGTAAATCTTCTGGTGCCGTCGTTCATTCTGTCATTAGGGAGGAATCCTCTTTGAGAAAGGAAATTTCGCCATTTGTCAGCTTTGCCCAGGGGGGTGACGATATTGAGGTCATTTGGTAGCCAGCATCATGGTTCTGGTGAGAGGGTTGCCAAAGCCATGGAACCAGCTATCACGGAACAAGTGGATTTGAGCAGATGGAAAAAGGGATGTATCGTGATGACAGGTAAGAAGAGAAGCAAAGATCTTTGGAGGTGGTAGCGAAAGACTTCTTTGATGCCCTGGTGGATAGCGTTACATGCGTGGGCGAGTCTGATCAAGTCGATGGTGGAGCAATAGCGAAGAATGATGATAAGTATGTCAAGAATGTCCGTGATATGCACAGTTGGTGGTGACGGAGTCATGGAGGTGGGGTGGGAGGCGGGTCTGTTTTGGTCATTCCAGTGGGCAGGTTTGATTCAGTGTTTATGGCAACAAGTGCTTACATGTTTGTAAGACTAAGTATTTCTGTGTTTGGGATGGATATGGCGATCGGTGCCAGACGTCTGAGAGGAACAGTGGATGAATGATTGTAAGGGTTCTGATTGGAGGGATTGCGAATCATGTTTATGACGTTGATGAGTATCAGATGTTTGGTGATTCTTGGTTCGTATGTTAAGTACATAGGTTTTTACATAGTGGCATGTACTACAGTTAGAATAGGAGGCACCCCCCCACTTCTATGATGGGAATTTGTGGTAAGTAAGAGTTTATGGGGACGAAGAGGCAACAAACATTCTAGCATGGCATCTATAATATCTAGAAAGAAGACATTGAGGTGAGGAAGAGTTGAATATTAATATGCTGCTTACCGTTGTCCTCCATTTCATACATTGCGGGGGTCCAGTTGGGGTTGACACATCTGCTATCGTATACAAATCTTCAGTATGTTAGTGTAGAGACAGGAGAGTAAAAAAAGCAGCATACTTGAAGTCGCTAAGATCCTTTCCGACAGACTTGGTGAAGCCCTTCAGTAATTTTTCCAGTTTAGTCGAACATGTTGACTCTGAAGCGTTTTTCATGCCTGTTGGAGGCGAGAACCTAAAAGAGGATAGACGGCTGATTAGTTTCAGGAGTCAGTGACAAAGAAGACTAGCCTTGATGGACAGTCTAGACACGGAGGATACGGGACTAGCATCATGGCTGTGTTGTGGTTTTTGTTCAGGGTGTGGAAGATCGAAGCAATTTGTTCAAGGTGGGTAGAGAGGATTGACTGTCATTATTTTTGGTTCGAAGAGGAGTTCGATTGAGAAGCAGTGGGAGAGGTGGCGGTATGTTCAGGCCATCAGGTACTGGAAATTTTACATTTGACGCGTGAATATAAGGTTGGGAAGGACATACATCCGTTTTCCTATGAAATCATATATTTACATTGAGGGAGGGGGAGGTGGGGCAGGAGTTGTAATACACATTACTACTATTGACTGAGGCGTTGGTGCAACAAGTCATCTTTGAGAGCACTGTGTGGCATTGTTAGGATATAAGTGATTGGGGAGGACAGTTGGAAGAGACATACCTGTGAATCATCATATCAATGTCTTCTACTTCCGTTGGCATGACATCGCTGAGTCTTGTCCTGCTGCCATCTAATTTCAATACGAGAACGGGCCCATACCATCTGGCATCGAATAAGTTTCGGATCAAGTCGTTTTGACCGAAATGATCTGGGTCACTTTTGAAGAAAATGGCATAGCGGTTAGCGGATGTACTTTGAAACGTTTCAAGTATGAGTCAGTGCTTGTCTTTGTTCACCACGGGATATGTTCTCTGGCAGAATGCCATCCATTCTGACAAATCATAGTCGTCGATTGATCGAGGCTCGGAGACATCTTTATGGAAGGGTACGGGAATGAGAAACCACTGTCTTGGAGACTGTAACGGGTAAAGCAGTCCGAGAATGTGCCTGTTTGGCAGCTGCTCATGTGAATGAGTAGGTTATAATATATGAAGTGAGACTCACGATTTCTTCATATATTCGATCTGCGACGGTGCTGATGCGTTCTTGCTTGGGGGTCATTGCGGAAGAGTCTGAAAGTCTAAGATTACTTAGTGGTATTTATATGCCTGGATGGAGTAGCACTCACTAATGGTCATGGAATCTGTGAGAACGACAGAAAGTGCGGTTTGAACGTGGATGTTGAGCATAATGCAAAAAGTGAGTATTGTTTCACAGTGATGATTAAGATTTTACGCTGATGATATTAGGATTCACGTCTGTATTGGGGAGTGTTTTATGGGACGGGATGCAAGGTGGGGAGGATTGTACCAGTGCCACTGATCGAGTCGGCCAAGGAGTACCGAAGTATTGACGAGTTAGACAGCCATTTGTGGGTGTCACACAGTTTCATGTGTGGAGGAATAGCGGACTTGTTGGTCGGTCGGAAAGAGATCGGATACCGATATATGGTCTATTATGTCCTGCCGGATAGCGCGGATGAACGCAAGAATCATGCACTTCACAAGGTGGGGGTGCACTGGAAGGGAGATGTACTAATCATGAGGGCGATCTGGGATTACGAGTGTAGCCAATACCAATTGGAATCCATTCGGCAAGAGGACTTAACATTTGTGACAGATTGCTTGGCCAGGTAAGATATCTATGCACGTATGATTATTGTTCTTATCATTGTCTCAGGGCAATTGAAAAGTGGTGTTTGCGTTGAAAGGACATTAGCGTTGAAAGGGGTGTATTTGGAGTGACGTCAGGAAGGACTTTGTTTTTAAACGCTTGAATAGAAGACAGATCGGTACCAATATGGCCGATGCCAGTATCGCGCGAAGCCTTGACAGTATCATCAGATCGTATTATAACACTCCTGGAACGTCGATCAGCAAGATACTGTATCAGACAGACATATATGGAGAGAAGGAGTCGTCAAATACTTGGCGTTATTTTGACAGGGAGACACGGAAGCCATTCAGAGCAACATTGTTAGGTTGGTTACATTTTGGGATGTGTCTTACAGGGAATTTTTTGGTACAAGTGGTTGTCCTAGCGATTGGAGCAGCGCTAATTGTCTGGTTTTCAGTTTCCCATGTTGAGGAATGAAAACTGGTTAAGGTTGGGTCCAGTGAGTTCAGGCATCAGTGGTCAGCTTTTGTTTGATGCACAAGTCAATATGCTGCAAGGCTTGTTTTACAAGGACCAGGAAGAGGTGAGTGACGTCTCAGTCACAGGCAGGGACGGAACTGAGGGTTTTCAAGTGAGCGTCGTGCAGTTGGGTCTTTGGCACCAAAGAGAAAAACATTTTGATTTACGTTGATCCGTGTAATTTGGTACGCTTCATGAAATTGTATTTCTATTCAGATGTGTACTTATCGTTAGCAGGAAGTCAATACTCCTTCTGCCTGGAACGACGATGGCAGTTCTTCGGGAGGTAGTGCTGCGACCATGAGAACGATCAATATTTTGGATGAGGCTGCTGATTTCCCTGTGAAAATTGAAGTATCGTTTGCCAAGCATGTTTCCCTCGTTGGAAAAGATGCGATTGAGGTGAGTACAGAAAATACAGGATGGGGTGATGCTTAAATTTGATAGATGTTTGTCGTCCACGTGCATTCCATGCATATTATCCTGTATTAACGTGGGCTCGTGGTAAATAGGAAGGCAGACTTAGTTTGTACAGTAGTTTGATGTCAGAAAATAGTAATGTAAGTTGAAGTATTGAATTGTTGTTGCAGTTGTGAGCAATTCAGCTTCATCCGCTCGTGCAGGAAAGCGAAAAAAGGTGGCGTGTCTCATCATAAGTTGTTTAAAAAGCCTTCTTTAAATTTTGAACATGACTCTCCCCGCATTCGTTATGACTTCATATGGACTGCCTGTCCGCTTGTGCGAAGAACGTTCCAGTATTGAATCGAACACGGTATATTCCAGAGTTGGAGTATTGAGCATGGTTTGCATAGAGGAACTAAGTCGGGACCATGTCATTCAGGTTAGCGTCTTTAGTGAATTGTATATGCCAATGTTAACACGCATAGTATGAGCTTTTGGTATTGCAAATGGAGCCATTCTTCGAGGCAGTCGTTGTGTTGGTCAGATGTCTCGTCATTTGCGACTTTGATTGGAACGGAACCAATACGGATGGCGGTGAAGAATTTGTCGAACAATGGGAAGAATTAGATACACAAGGAGACATTGAACACTTTATCGATGCTGATCAAAGGCATGGGGAACCATTGGAGAGAATGATAGATAGTCGGGAGTTGCATGGGATGTCTGTTGAGCACGTAAGTGCACTGCATGTTAGCGACTGATTACACAAACAAGATCAAACAACTAAGCGTGACTCGCACTTCGGTCAGGCACTTTGTGTTGTCCGCAGGTTTGCACTCAAGGAGCTTCCGCTTAGTTAGAGCGAGAGTGAGTTCAGACTAAGTTATCGGGTGAATAAACTTTAGTTCGAGACTGAGGTTTAAGACCTGCAGTCGAGCTACTTAAATACAGTTTGGGTCATGCTAAATATACTACAAGTGTCTGCAACGGTACGGTAAACGTACTGAACCCTCATGGTAGAATGTGATCAAGTTCGGAGAATTAGCATAGCGAGATTACAAGGAAGCTGATAAGATAAGATATAGCATGAAATCGTAATATTACCCCCCTGTTAAGGCAGTCGTCCCGACTGCAATGTCTTCTGGTTTTGGTAGGTGTGTGCCCAATAGGGATTCCGGATTTGGCCTGATGAGGTATTCTTTTATCGCCTGCACTAGGGGATGGTCGACCTCGGATTCGGTTACTGACTCCGTTTCGGACCAGGAATCCGATTCGTCCCCGTTTTCCCACCAGTCTTGAGGAGGACGAGTGATGAAAGATACTTGTTCATACTCTTCAATCGCCTTGCGTGCATTGTCTAATTCCTGTTCGTCCACCCAGGAGTTCTCCTCTTGCGGATATCCTTTCCATTTGATAAGGTATTCCGTCTTGGTTCAGCGTCTGCGGCCTCTTCCTACTGTTCGTTCTCTTCGGTCTACGACTTCCTCTACTTCATATTGTTCTTGTCCGTCTATAAGATCTGGGGGTGGAGGCAAGGGCCGTATTTGGATTGGGAACTCCGGCGGATGATACGGGGTAAGTAGGTTTTCATTGAAGCAATCATGGATTTTCCAGGAGGGAGGAAGGCATAGTTTGTACGCGGAGGCGCCATGTTTCGATATTACTTCAAACGGCCTGACTCGTTTGTCTCCCAGTTTTTTCATTGGTCGAGGGAGGTGCAAGTTGGTGGAGTCCAACCATACCTTGTCTCCGGGTTGATACTCCTTTGCTGGTCGTTGGTGTTTGTCGTATTGTCGTTTCATGGTTTCGGCCACCTTTTCTAGTGCTTTGGCGGTCTGCTCGTGTATTTTTTGTATGTCCGCCACAAATTCCCTGGCTGCGGGATTTGTTCCCTCCCTTATCGTGAGCGGTGCGAGGTGAGGTTTTTGCCCATGATTGATTTTGAAAGGGGAATATCCGGTTGCCGAATGCTTTCGGTTATTGTGTTGGAAGGCTGCAAGTGGTAGCCATTCACTCCAATCGTTTTGTCGGTGGTTGATGAAGATTCGGAGGTATTTTTCAATCTCCTGATTTGCCCTTTCCGTTTGTCCATCGGTCTGTGGGTGGTAGGCCGTGGATGGGTTTCCTTGTATGTGAAGCATCTCGTATAACTCTTTCATGAATTTGGACACAAATTGGGGTCCTCTGTCTGATATCACCTTTTGTGGCATCCCGTGTTTCGCCCATACGTGATCTCTAAGGATCTTGGCCCATCCTTTCGTGGTCAACTCCGTGGAGCATGGTATCGGAATTACTTCTTTGGAGAAACGGTCTACGATCATGAGGATAGCGTTATACCCGTTTGAGTCTGGTAATTCGCCTATCATGTCGACCGTGATGTGTTCCCATGGTCGAGAGGGTACAGCGTGAGGATGTAGGGGCGCCCTCTTCCTTTGAGTGCTGGTCTTTGTGCGCTGACAGGCTTTGCACCCTTTCACATATCGTTCTACGTCCTGCTTCAACTTCGGCCACCAGTAGTCACGTTGGACGAGCTCCTTGGTTTTTTCGATACCTGGGTGTCCGGCTGTGATGTGGTCATGGTGAATGGCTATGAGCTCTCCTCGTAGTTTTGTGTCCTGGGGAACGTACAGCCATCCATCATAATACATTAGTCCTTCTCTTTGCATGATTCCTCTGGGATGGTGAAGGGATGCTTCTATTCCTTTGTCCCATCGGGTTACGTCTCGTACCACCGCTCGTATGCATTTGTGTATTTCCTCTTCTGCGGGCATTATGAGCGCCCTGAACATTTCCGGTTTTAGAACCACCATTTCCTCATTATCGCTGCTTCCCTGGTTATGGTCTGCTCTCCTGGATAATAGGTCCACCTTTTTGTTTGCCGTTCCCAGTTTGTGGTGTAACGTGAAGTTGTACTTGGCAAGTTCCGTTACCCATCGAGCTTGTCGATGGTTGAGCTTCTGTGGTTTTCGGAAGTATTGGAGATTTTGATGATCTGTCCAGATCTCGAAATCCTGACAGGCTCCCATGAGATAGTGCCTCCAGTCTTCCAGGGCGAGCATGATGGCTAGGAGTTCCTTGTCGTATATCTCATAGTTCCACTCTGTGGTTGTTAGGGCTTTGGATAAGAACACTACTGGTCTCCATTTCCCTGCTTGTTCTTGTGATAGAACTGCTCCTATTGCCCCTTCGCTTGCATCGGCCTCCACGCAATATTTTCCCGTACAGGTAGGTATCGCTAGTACTACTTCTTCTGCCAGCTTCCTTTTGATCTCTTTGAACGCATTTTCCTGGGCTATTCCCCATGTCCACTCTGTCTTCCCGGTGAGTTGAGTTAATGGTCTCACGTGCTTGCTGTAATCGCGGATGAACCTTCAGTAAAAGTTGGTGAACCCTAGGAATGATTGTAGCTCCCGTTTCTTGGTAGGTTGGGGCCATTCCGTGATTCCCTTGACTTTTACGGGGTCCATGCGCACAGATCCTTGGCTAATGATTACTCCGAGGTATTCGGTTTCTAATACCTTGAATTCGCATTTTTCCGCTTTCAGGAAAAGATTATTTGTGCGGAGAATGGTTAGGACTTCTTGCACGACAGCTCGATGTTTGTCTTTGTCCTTGGTGCAGATCAGGATGTCATCCAGGTACATGGTGACGTCTCCTCGTGCGATCTGCTCTTTGAACAAGTTGTTCATCATCCATTGAAAGGTAGCTGGCGAATTGGTGAGTCCAAAGAACATCACCATGGGTTCGAATAGTCCCCGATTGGTTCAGAAGGCTGCCTTCCATTCATCTCCACTTTTGATTCGCACATTATTATATCCCCATCTCACGTCTAACTTGGTAAAGTATTTGGCGTCCTTAAGCTGGTCCATCAATTCTCCAATGAGAGGGAGGGGATATCGGTTTTTGATGGTCATTTCGTTCAGCTTTCGGTAGTCTTGTACGGGTCGAAGCTTTCCATCCTTTTTCTTGACAAAGAAGAATGGTGACGCCATTGGCGATTTCGAGGGTCGAATCCTTTCCGATTCTAAGTTCTCATCAAGGAACTTGTCCAACTCCTCTTGCTCTGCGGGATTAAGGGGATAGACTTTGCAGTCTAGGCTTGCATTTGCATTGGGAATGAGTTCGATGGCATGGTCCCAGGGCTTTCGAGGTGGTAGCTCGTCAAAGTTTTCCTTTGCGAACACGTCTCGAAATTCTCGGTATGGCTCCGGGACTATTTCTTCGAACGTCTTTGCTTCCTTAGCTTGGTTTGCTTTGGCGGCTAGTTCATTGGCTTTGCTCCCCATGGCTCTAACATGCAAGGCTTCTTCGAAGTCGATGATTAGAATGGTGTCCCCTTCTTCTACTTCCGCTCCCCACCGCTGTTCCAGGTCTTCATCTGGTAACTGAAAAGGTATTTTGCGACACGAGCATCAAACTAGGGATACTGCTCCGGTTTTCCAGTCTATGATTGGGTTGTGCCGTTTAAGCCAATCATGACCTAAGAACATTGGTATGTTTCCTAGATCAACGACAGCGAGATCTAGCTTCTCGTGATGGTCTCCGATGGTCATTCGGAGTTCCACTATCTCGGTTATATCTCCTCCTTTGTTTCGGCTTCCATCTGCATTATAGACTGCTTGAGCCTTGGCGAGTTTTACTGTGTTGAGCTGGTGCTCCTGTACAAAGGACCGGTTTATGCAGCTTCCAGTGCAGCCGCTGTCTACCAGGGCGTCTATTGCTCGTACTTGGCTGGTGTCCAAGGTTTCGAGTTGGACGCGGATATTGACACTTCTCCCTCTTCCTCCTCGGATGTATTGTGGGGGAATACGTAGGTCTTGCATGTTTTGTAAGCACTGCTCCCGCTGCCTATAGGTTTCCTTGGGGGATCCAATGAGGTCTAGAACGAGATCCTCCTCTACTTCTATAAGGCGTCTGGGGTGTACCCACATTCGGAGGGTAGCAAGCTTTCCTTCCATGGTTTTTTCCTGTCTCATTTTTCGCCTTACCCACTCGGCACTGTGTGGCTTGAGCCACCCTTTGTCCCACTTGTCATTGTAGTACTCTTCCTCTAATTCCGTTATTTCATAATCTTCTGGGTACTCCTCGGTGTGGGTCACCGGGTCTTCCCCTCGTGCTTTGAGGCTTTGTTGGTAGCTGTAATCATCTTCCTCATCGGGCACTTCTTCGATGGAAACGGTGTTTTTATTGGAAATAGGGGAATCACATAATGGTCCCACCGACCCGCCCACCGGGGAACATGGGCCCCCGGTGCCATTATGTGTTAGTGACGAAGGGGGTAGACGTACCTGGTAGGAAGGGTTGGGGTCCCCAGTCGTCTTGACTGTTCTTTGCGGGGCAGCGGTTTTCTTGATGGGAATTCGCGTTTCCTCTTGTGGCTCCATCATGTCGGGGTAGTTGGCCGCATAGGGCAGGTGCGTGCGTTCTGCCTTCGGGTGAGGTCCTGCATCGTCCCTCTCCCGCCTGGAGGTATCCCCGCCCACTACTAGCTCGGCCGCTCTTCCTCCATTTTCTGCGCCGGTACCTACCCGCCACGGAGCGATGTTGACCTTGATCCCGTGTGTCCCGCCGCCTTTCACCATATCAATGGTTCGCGCTGTATTACCAGCACTGGTGGCCAAGGATCTTGAGTGGGGTTCTTCTTCAAGCACGGTGGAAATCCCCTGTACACCGCTGTTTTTATGTGACTTGTTAATTTCATTTTGTGACTGCATGAAAACTGTGATATTGCTCGGAGATACTACAAGCGATTTATTAGTCTGACCTGCAGGGTTCAAGAACGCACCACTAGATGAAATTAAGTCCTTAGCTGGGGGGCAGATGGTGTAGTGGTTACCTCTGCTTGCTTGATTGTACCTTGCTCCACACAGAAAATATATATTTTCGCACTCGCGAGTTCGAGCCCCCCACCCCCAGAAAGTAACACTCTAGACACTTTCCGGGTTCTACCACTTCCGATATCTGAATCACGTGAAATGCAGCCTCCCTTTCTAAACATGATCAAGTCACACACATTACCCCCTCTAAAATCACATGACAAATCTTATCTCTCCTTGCCATTCTGGGCATCAGTTCGAGGCCCTTCCAGTGATCTTTCGAATAAGACAGGGAAACGGAGTTGCATGCCGCAAGGCTGCCGCCTGGTTGGGACCCAGGTGTAACAAAATGGAGTGGTGATCCAAGCACACCCTGGCCTGGCACATTGCCCCTGCATCAATTGATCACACTGTGTTGGTGATCTTGGCCGAGTAAGGCAGGTCTGGGAAAGAGAGACCGGAGAAGGACTGAGATTGATGGAGTTTGGTGGGAAGTAGGACTGAGCCATGAGAAGGGTCTGGTGAAGAAACGACGGTGACAGATAGATTGCGGCCATTTCTCGGCAGAGGTCAGGATTTCCCAAAGTGGGAAAAGGTGGCAGTGCCCGAGTCGCACCAAGTTATCGAGGGCGAGGGATAATTTCGTGCCATAACATAAGTGCACAGCTTGTTAAGCTGACTTAATCGATGACATCATACACACAGTAACACAAGTAGCTAAATTGGACCATATGCATGCGTAACTAATATACTTAGGATTAAATAAATAAATTAAATAAAAAGTCCTTAGCCGACGCGCATTTGTTGCTTATGCCGCCGGCTCGTCTTTTACCTCCTCGATCTTCGATGTTGACGCCTCCTGTTCTTCTTCCTTCACTACTTGTTGGTACATTGCGCGGATCTGGGCTCGGGAGAATTTGGGCTGGTGCTTGACCAACCACGTACTTTTGTCCTTGGGGCATTTGTTGTCTTGCTTCCGATGTCCCTTGTGACCGCAGCAGAAGCATCGTCCTTCTTTCCACAGTCGGTCTATCTCCATCGGTTGCCCTTGGCCCCCGTACATGGTCCCCATTCCCATCTTCTTGTCACCTTGGGTGTTTCCAGATCCTCCGGTTTTTCCTTTACCCTGCTGGCCCTGATTCGTAAGGTTTCTCCCTGCATCTTCTGCCAATCTGACTCGGTAGTTGTAGTCCATCTGTTCCACTCAGAACTTCCATTCGGCGTACGTTCATGGTAGTGTGGTTTCGGTGGCATGTATGGTGGTTTTAACATTTTTCTGAATTGCTGGTTTGAGTATTTCGATCATGTACTCTTCGTTGTGACGCTTCCCTGACTCCTTTGCCAGTCGTTTGAAGTCTCGGAAGAATTCTTTGGCCAATTTGTACGTGTTTTGCCATATGCGTTTGAACTCCTGTAGCTTGAGTTCTACTTCCGCATCAGTCCGAAACTGATCTTCTATTATTTGTCTGAACGTTTGCCAGGCCGGGTATCGCAGGTATCCGCATGTTTCATCATAGTATTCATCCCTGGCGTGGTTCCACCAGTGCAAGGCTTTTTCCGCAAGTCGAAACGTGCAGAACACAACCCTGTTCGGGCTTTGTCCGTGTGCATTCATGGTGAACTGTTGTGGAAATACTTGGAAATAGTCTTCGCACTGGTTAAGGAAGCGGTCCACGTCGCTGGATTCCCCTTTGAACTTCTCGGGGGGTTCCGCTAACTGTGGTTTTACCTGTCCCCATGGATTGGTATTGGCTACGCCGACTATGAATGGTGGTGGCGTATTCGGTGGTTGTACGGGGTCTGCGGGAATAGGGATGGCTGCGGGTCATGGTAATGATCATAATGCAGGGTTGTGATGTGGGGATAAGGGTCCTTGTGGTGCAGGGACCGGAACCACGGGGACTGCTGCGGCTGCGGCTGCCCCTGCGCTTCCTGGCATTCCTGCTGCTGCGAACAGCCTGCTAGAATCAACGTATCCTGTTCGTTTGAGGATTGACAGGTGGCTTAAGTCCACCGTTTCTCCGCTGGAAATGTCCGAGGGTTCTGGTACTTCGTACCATTCTCCAGGTTCCGTGAAATCTTCCAGGTGTACTTGGTTCCATAAGATATTGGTGTGGAAGATCGTTTCTCGATATAGCACTTGGCCTCCCACCTGGGAGTCCTTGTTCTGTTGGAAGTACCTGCCTTGTGCGGAACCATTCCATGAGAGTTCTCGTGGTAACTTCTTCTCGATCCAATGCAGCATTTCCAGATATGTCATATTATTGAGCTCGGCCTCAGTAGGCTCCCGAGCTAGATCCTTCCACGAACTCTGGGATGACATCCTCGTCACCGTACTCTCCTGCCCGGTGTAGCTGCTCCAAATCGAAGGTGGCCTGGTTCCACGGTTCTCGTAAATTTCTCCTTCTTCTAAGTCCGATTGGTCAGACTCGCTCAAAAGGCTCCTGGCTTCCTGTGATGATTCGGTTCCAGTTTCTAATGATTCAGGCCCACTCGTTGACCCTGAGAATGACCTGATCGAAGTCTGGCCTTCTAGGTCTATCCCATACCCAGGGTGCGATGAAGGGGACTGGGGCGGCGAGTGGGTGTTCTGGGGCAAGGGGGTAGATGGCAAATGGGACGACAGAGGAAGGAGGTTCGATTCCTCCGTACATGAGCCATGCGTCAGCGTAGTCCTGTGTTTGTCTGCATATATCACAGCTGGCGTCAGCGTCGTAGGTGGGCTCACACCGGTCGAGCTCTGTAGTGGCTTCCCCGGCCCTATCATTGAGGACGAGCGGGGTGTTTGGTCGGGTGATGAGGTCAAGGTAGCTCCCTTCGTCGTCGGAGGAGTCTTCCCGGGCATAGTAGTTGCCCCAGGTTTCTCCTCTCGAGTCCAGCCTTGGAGGGGACCAGTTGTTACGTGGCCCTGGAAGCTCGTCGCTGTCGTTGTCCTCTTCTGTATCGCTGCTTTCCTCATCTGAACTGCTTCCAGTTCCATCTTCAGCCGTTCTTCCTTCTCCCAAATGGTATCTAAGCCCTCTTTGATAGAGGCGCTGTCCGTCTGAATCATATCCAGGGTTGGCGGCTGAGTTCTCGGTTGAAGTGGGGGAAGGGGCGCTCCAGGGATTACTTCCTTCGCTTTCCTCCTCGGTAATAGGAGAGAGAACACGCTCGTCCATCCCCCTTTCGTAGACTCCTTGCTCTTCTTCTTCTTCAACAACTGAGCCTCTTTGTGTGGGCCATCCTTCCACTTCAGAGCTGGTGTCTGAGTCGGAGTCTTCCGTGATCCACTCATCGTCAGTGATGAAGATGAAGTGGATGATGGGTTCAGGTCTGTCGTCAACGTAGTTGGGAGGGGGTGTGTCCAGTCGTCTAGCCTCCAGGTTGGAGGCTTCGACAGGGAGAGCTTCTTCAGAGACTGGCTCCTGGTTTCATCTGTACTCGTATCCATATAGGAACGCGAGATAGGCTATGGCAATAAAGCCTTGTAGTCCAAAGAGGTCGGTGAGATATTGTTCGACTGGGTTCATTCATTACTGTTCGTCAACGTGGTTGTTGATGAAGAGTAAGAAAGTCTCGAACTAATTGTTAACAACTGATTACACAAACAAGATCAAACAACTAAGCGTGACTCGCACTTCGGTCAGGCGCTTTGTGTTGTCCGCAGGTTTCACTCAAGGAGCTTCCGCTTAGTTAGAGCGAGAGTGAGTTCAGACTAAGTTATCGGGTGAATAAACTTTAGTTCGAGACTGAGGTTTAAGACCTGCAGTCGAGCTACTTAAATACAGTTTGGGTCGTGCTAAATATACTACAAGTGTCTGCAATGGTACGGTAAACGTACTGAACCCTCATGGTAGAATGTGATCAAGTTCGGAGAATTAGCATAGCGAGATTACGAGGAAGCCGATAAGATAAGATATAGCGCGAAATCATAATACTGCATGATAGAAAGGATTCAATTGCTGATGGCATGTAGAATGCGGATTCTGTGGGGAGGCACATGGACATGTGTGAACATTTTATTCTGTTTGTTCGAGCGCTAGCGGCCATGAAGGCAACATATTTGGAACAATTCGTGCGACCGGCAGACTTGGAAGGCTAAAAAGGGATGGAGTTTTATTCGAGATTCAATACAATGAATGTCCCTGAAGTAAATCTGTACCAAATTGTAATGTAATAGTATTAGATCATGCATCTTCCATAGTGGTGACAGAGCAATTTGTGGAGTTAGGGCAAAGGGAATTTTCGCACCGGGTACCCAGTTGCCACATGTAATGGCACCTCGATGTGTCAATCAGGTCGACTTCAGTTTTCTTCATAAAACAATACCCTCCCCATTGAAACACTCCAATGCCTCGAAATCTGTTTACGGTTCTCCTCAGTAAGGGACACTCGTTGCAACAGGGATGACTGGCATTACCGCCGTCTTCCCTGAGTGTTAAGTCTTGCTGGAGAAGTCTGGCACAGTGGTTGTTGTCAAGGGGTACACAAAAATCTTGATAGCGGACTGCATTGAATGCGTTGATGACAATCTTGTGCACAGTAAGTGATGGATATAGGCAATAGATGTGACTGGAAGTGATGAAGTTCATTTGACTTGTTGTTAACGATGCGAGGATGGGAGGGAATAGAGAACTGTCACTACTTTCAGTAATAGCAATCGTTTGCTTCTGGGGAAAGTCAATATTTTGTAGAGGGTACAGCATGGATACTGACGTCTGGGTAGGTCCACAATGTTTTTATATGCATAGTGTAGAGGCGATGGTCAGAGAATTTATTGTCAGCAGGGGGAGTGTGGGGTTTGAATCCGTTTGCACGAAAAAATGTGACCCATTTGTCACTGTGGTATGTAGGAACAACTAAGTTAAGATCAGCAGATGACCAAGAACATAATGGTGTCAGTGCGTGTAGGGCGACGGAGCCACTAATTGCAGACTCGGTAAAGTCCAGAACAGTGAAAAATTGCAAGTACAGGTCCTCGGGTAAGAAGGCACTGAGTGTGCATTGCAGGTGATGACCTATCAGCGATCGAACATGGTCACGGAAGAGGGTATTTGTATGGGACATTGTGACGAGGGAATGGCAATCGAAATAGTCTAGCATGGCTTGGACGACTTCTGAGGCAGTAAAAAAAGACGGTAGGTCATTGAAGATGAAGGTCACAGTGCTTTCGTGAGGAGGATTGTCATCTGCCATGATACGTTAACTTTAGTGGGGATAGGGGAAACTGCCAGTGGTTGAAGTATATAAACATTCACTTTCAATTGGTCTGAGACAGAAATGCATACAATATCAGATTCAATCGGTGATCGGATTGTTAAGTACAGGATTGCAAACATACATTGCCGCTGCGAGAAAACTATTGTACAATGATGGCATAATACAAGAATTGTGGGAACTACAAGTACATATTGTACAGAAGGATACAAGTTTACATCATAGGGCCGGCAGGAATGTCCTCAACGTTGATAGCCTCAATCGTCTCAGACGAGAGTGCCATCGGTGTGACGTTGTCGATGCCAAGTGGAGTTTCATCTCCGAATTCTTGGACAAAGGCATCAGTCACATCGCCAACGTCGAGGGGGCTGTGATCTTCTAAGCCGATAGTGAATTGAATGTTCAAGGACACTCGTTCGAGGTCATCCCTGGCACAATAGCCTCCTATAGTGAAGGCGACAAGGACGTAAGATCCGACCTCGAACTCATCCGTTCGAGCCAGTCTAGAGTAGTTGGTAAGCGTGAAAGCATCAGATCTGGCATACATGGGAACTGAATCAAATATGTAAGCTTCGGTGAGAATACTTTGCGGGTCAGTCACCTTCTTCATTCCAGGCACAAATGGCTAAAAGTGTAAAAGTTTGAGAAGGTAATGTAACATTCGATGAAAGTTAGACTTACGAGGACCGTGGTGGAAGCCATCAACCAGAATTTTTTTGATGGTAGGTTCTTTTCCTCCTAAATTGGTAGTCAGTAGGTGTGTAATCAAGTTGGTGTGGCATTTACCTTCAGCCGGTTTTTGATAGGAAGACAGCATCATACCGTCCTTGTATGTGCCCATGACAGGATTGTTGAATTTGAGAACTTGGGCGATGACAGCAATGCAACATGGCCATTGACGACCAAGCGGTTGGATGTTGATCTCTTTATTGTATTCTCCAGTAGCAAGGCTGCAATAAGTTACCTTGCCTACAATAAAGAACGTTACGTCTTTGTTGTTCTTCGAATAGACGATCTTGTGACCTTCGTTCTTGGGGTTAACGACAAGGTATTTGAAGTGACGAGGAGACGCGCTGAACAAGTTCTGCATGTTGTGACCTTGGGCATCGAAAGCAAACTTAAGAATGCGACTATGTTGTTCGTGAGCGAAGGGAGAAGTAATTTTAGTAGAGTAATAAATACCGAGCTTTATCCTCATTTTTTGTGAGGTCGTGAGCGAGGACAACTGGAGTAATAACACATGGGTCAGGGTCCCCATAAGAGACTCCGACTTCCTTCATGCACGGCAAAACAGAAATGACTTTTCCGGCAAGCAAGTTGGCAAAGAAGGGAAGATTGACAGAGTTGAATGCACTAAAAGAGGTTTTAAAATGGTATAAGAGAGGAAATGTTGGCTTACCTTGACATTTGGGAGACGTCGATAGCTACAAATTGACTGTTGGGCGTATTAATGGTCTCTTCGCCCGTGGTAGTTCTTTGAAAGTCATCAGGAAGACAAACGTTACATAAAAAAGAAATATGAACAAGTCTTTGGGAACATTTGAGCCAGAAACATTCTCCTTGTTGTCGCTGAACGAATGTTAATGGGGGTACGGATGGAGTTGCCAAATGACGTACGTGTTGTTGTTGTCGCCGGGGACAACAGGAGCATCATTTGTGAGGCTGATTATAAGGCATGGAGGAGGGTAGAATTGTGTGAAGACGTACTTTTCATCCTCAGATACAGTTTTATCACTGGCGTTATCTCTGTGGTACGTTAAGATAATTTACATGGAGAATAGGAAAGACTCACTTTTCCGGTTCACCACCAGCAACGTGAATTCGTTTGGAATGGGGAGTGGATTTGGGAATGTTGTCTCCGGAATGTTTCTCATGTTGGAGTTGCTTATCAGGCTGAGATTGTCTAACATGAACAATCAATAAAGTGTAATGGTGCAGACGAAAGAATGTACTTAGTTTTTTTGTTGGTTGTATTGGCAATGGCTGGCATGATATGAGAAGGGTGGGGGGTTGGTGTGTTTGACTGACAGGTTTTATAGGAGATAGATCCGTGTTTTACCGTACATTGAAGTGGTGAGACAGAATGACCGCTTAGCTATCACAAGCGCGTCATTGCAGTACTATACCAGCCAGTTATCCAGTATTATGGCTGTGGGACGCATCATGAAAGTCATCAACGAACAAGGAGAGCTTAGTCAAAGCATACACAATAGGCAGAACTTGAACATACAGGGGCACACGTGAGCATAGTCAATACATAAAGGGCGGATGACGGTTTCAGATGAAGGCATAATATGGATTACTCTTCATAAGTGTCAATATTTACTGTCATTGTGGCACATAAAAGTCGGCAGCAGGTCAAGGACGAAGACTTCATGCCTCTGTCATGAATTCCACGAGTTGATGCCAGTCACGTGAAGCTTCTTCTATCAGAAATGAAGCAAGGTACGGTGCTTTGTCTTCCACTGCTCCAACTACTGAGCCTGTTGCTAGCTTTAACAAATGTACATTCGATTAAAGACCAAACGGTGAATGCGAAGTTCCAATTACGAATGTACAAGAATGAAAGTACCATCGATGGGAATTTTACTGTGGACACAAAGCGATCGAGCAAATACAACTATTTGATTTGGGCAGATAGTGGGGAGGAAGTTGTTCTTCAAGTTGAAGGAGTTTTGTTAGAAGGATATGTGCCTCCGGTGTTGAATTGCAGGTCTGATTATTTGTGAGTGGGTTCCATGTCAGAAAAGATGTGGCATTTATCATTTTGTAGGAACCGTCTGAATGATCTGGTGCAGTCGATGCTCATCTCAGGAGACAAAGAAGACAAAGCTTTTAGCGACGCAGTTAGTGCTATCGAAGCCATTCACTACTTTATGTCGAGATTTGATAGCAAGCCATCAATGTTCTATCCTAGTCGCGTTGACACTATGGTGGCGATTTGTGCTGAGACTAGGTTGTTGATGCCTATGGCACGAGTCAAGACAAACATAGTGGATCCTCAATGCATTGACTCAGGCAATATCTTGAAGACAATCCTAGAAAAAGGAAGTCATCAATACATGGAAGACAACGTTGTTGATTTTATGAAATGGGGGACAGAGCATGATGGTACTCTGTAAGTTTTTGCTTCTCTTTCATGCCAAAGATTTAATGACGGAAATAGGTCGATTACTGAAATGAATCCAACGATGTTATGACCCAGGCACATCATTGATCTTGGATTGTGTTTCTGAATGTTGAAACTATCTAACCGTGTTAGGTTTATGGTCAGGTTAGAATCTGTCATGGTGATGGAAAGGATTGGTACAGAGGTGACTTCGTCTGTTTAGTTTCTCATAGCACTCTGATTTTTCTCAAGATCTTGAAAAGCATTGGCAAGTTTTTGGGGGCTGGTACTGAACCTATTCAGCCACCTCCGAAGAAGCGACGTGTTCATTTCAAAGGCATCAGTGTCGCTGTGAACATGGAAGGGACCAGCAATGCAGACGTTGATAACTTATCAGAGATGATGCAACATGCATCCACGTAACCTTGTGACTGCTGTTTAAGAATGTATTATTAGTTCTAAGTCTTTCCGAGAATGAAATGTATTTTTTTACGATAGCGAAGCGAAGCGGATGTTGTTCCACGTTAATCCTATTGTAGGGTATGGCTACATGGTACATCACAAGTGGGGGCAGAGGGCGATTAGAATCAATAGCTATGATGTCATACTTCTTACCTGGCATGGTCTGCCATCCGCCTATTGTGGACCGTCGCATACACGTGGCACGAGGTGTCTTTCTTCTTCTCCAACCGAAACTTGTCTGTAAAATGGGATGACGTATGATGAAAGCCAGACAAGTCACTATAAAACTCATCGCAGTCAATTCTGGAGGATGTAAACATGGCTCCCAAATGTAAAAGGTCTTCTGATGACTCAGATGCAAGTATTGAAGAACAGTCAAGCACTATGCCACATGGTGTGACGTTGCACGTAAGTTTCTTGTACTAGGTTTCCACCGTGATTGACCAAGAACATTATTTAGCTTGTGGCAGGAAACGGGTATCAAAAGCAGTACCGAATCAAAATGGCGACAGCACTAGGTGGGCTGGTGGCATGCTTCGCGCATTCATATGGGATGAATCCACGTTACATTATGTATGTGCATTTTCAATGAAATGTAATCGTGCTGATCTAGTGCTCAGACTCATGTATAACAGTATTATGGTTGATTTCTCATTGACGCCTGAAGCTTATGGAATGAAGGACGAAGGTACATTGATTCTTTAAAGCATGGTAGTACTGACTAAAAACTTTGTTAGATATGATTGATGTCATTTATAACAGC
The DNA here is from genome assembly GCF_030435595.1 of Desarmillaria tabescens. NCBI lineage: Eukaryota > Fungi > Basidiomycota > Agaricomycetes > Agaricales > Physalacriaceae > Desarmillaria > Desarmillaria tabescens. The sequence continues at coordinate 391,243 of NW_026848311.1, forward strand.
ACATCGAACGAGTTTTAGGAACGTAGCACAATGAAATGATCTATTGTATCTTTAATCGAACGTGAAGTATTTTTTGGTACTTTTCTTTATCATTTCCACGGACGTTTGGACTGAGGTTCATCAATGATATCAAGATTGCCTTGTGGTCGTGTTCGTTTCCTTCGATGATGTGAGGCACTTTCTTTTCCAACATGGTGTCTCTGCACAGAACTATTGTTTTGTCCAGAATCTAGGTGGTCAATGGCATCTTGTATGTGTTCTACTTTTCTTCGGTCTGAATCATTGACATCAGTGGATCCACAGGTGTAACGATCGGCGTTATCTTCAGTGATCGACAAGCAGAGCAAATCAGCTTCCACGGATTTTTTTTCTGAGGCTGTGCCATGTTTTACCAAGGTTAGTAGGCGAAGAACATTGAGCCGTTTCATTTCCTTACGATATTCTTCCGGAGGCCATTTGGTGATAGCATTCATAGAAAAGGAACGTAGGATCAACAAACCATTGAGTGACTTTACCCTTGATATCATCATATATGGCATCTCTGTTCCTCGACAGCTGTTGAGATCAACAATCGTGGAAGACATTGTTTGACCCTGAGCTTTATGTGCCATGAATGCAAACCCGGGAACCAAAGGTAACTGCGTGCATTTTATATGACATCTTTTTCCACTGTAAGGATGCCTGAAATTCATATCCACAGTGTCCTTGAGCACGACTGCCTCGTGGGGGGTGAGTTCTGGGAGACAGTCTCCAGTCATAGTGGGTATGTCTACAACACAGGACGTGGCTATTCGTCTTCCTGCATCGTCCTCATGATACCGGATTTTCTTTAGGATCCCTGTTGAGCTGTTTACCACACCGCCTTGAATGTCGAAGTTTTGTGTGATCATAACAGGCATTCCAATCACCAAAGGTAGGGCACCCAATCTTTGGTTTGTTGTACCCGTGCTAAGGGAGTACAAGTGATCACGTAGATCGTCGTCTGTTATTGGTAAATTCTTGTGGGTATCAACAGAATAATAGTAGTGGAGTTCTCGTCCGGAACGTTCTGCGAATGCTCGTGTCATTCTGTCATTGAAGGCATCTTTGATATTGTTTTGGGCGACAATCAGTGGCGTATTACACCAGTCATCAGTGGTCCAATCTGGTCGTTTGACATCAATAACTCTGGATGATAACATCTGGTAATCGGCTTGGGTGCATGATCCTGTTCATAACCTGCCTAGCATATCGACGAATGCGGAGTTGTCTGCACCTCTTTGGTGCCAAATTTCATGTAGGACTATGACAGTGTTGATGCAAAGCCACAGTAACTTACCTCCCACTTGAAGTTGATTGGAAGGAGCAGACGAAAAGTATTTGAAGTGCGTGAACAGTGTTTTATCAATGACCAGCGGTAACTGAGCGAGATCACCAGCAACTATAATATTCATACCACCAAAGGGACTCTTGTCTTCCTTGGCTAAGCAAAGTGCGTTAGAAATTTCCATCAAGGTTTTACAACCCACCATTGAGATCTCATCAATGAAAAGATAATCCACTCCCTGCCACATGGCTATGAGGTCACAGTTCGTTTTTGTTGATGCTCCACGCTTATTTCTCTGATTGAGCATTAGGGCGGAATGAATGGTCATGCCCGAGATATTGCGTGCTGCAATTCTGGTGTATGAAGTCAAGCGGAAACGACGATCTTGGCCTCGTTGATTAAAGTAAGTCCATATCGCGTTAATGACAGTGGATTTTCCTGTTCCTCCTGCACCACTCAGAAACATTCTCAACGGGTCAGGTTTGGAGGCCAAACTATGCGATGCTACAAGGCGAAAAGCTCGGGCTTGCTCAGTATTGAGATTGAATTGATCGACAATGGATTCAATGTCGACGTGAGTCTCAGGATTGACTACAGGAATGTCACTTCGAATACTAGGTTCCAGGACAAGGGGATGTTTGAAAGCCTCATGAAAAGTGGACCCATCTGCAATCTTGGATTTTTCTTGTAGGCGGGGAGGCTGTTGAGTAGAAGACGAGTCCTGATCATCTTCCATTGCAGATTTTTTATGGCGGGCTCGTCGTTCTTCATATTCATTATCCCATATTGACTCCAAACTGAGTCCAGGTTCATTTTCCTCAACTCGTACAGTGGAATTGGCAACGGAACGGTCATACTTTGCTTTGCATAATGTAGGAGGTACCAAAAACATTCCAGAACGTTCAGCTATTCGAAGACAATCCTCAACATTCCGCTTCGAACATAACACTCTATCGGAAGTGACACAATCCAAAGCATGCATATGCTCAAGTATTGCTTGTTGAGTATTTTCTTCATCCTCAAAGTCGTCATAGTCATGCTGATTCCTATACGATACGCTGTCAGGGACATTTTTATGAACACAACGTTGGGCAAAGTGATCGTCTCTGCTATTGTGACATTCATGTAATATCTGCATGTTATTCATCATTTTGACGATTGAAGAAGGACACTTCACTTGGAACCATTCGAAAGCATCAATCCAACTCTGACCATTGGCATGTAAATCGGAAGCATGACTCCAAGGCTTGAAGAGTAATAGCACTAGACGACAGTACTGTGCATAAACCTCTGGATGATCTCTGTGAGGAATATTCGCTCCTGAAGGTACTGGAATTTGGCAGGAAAGAGGCTGACATACGACTTGATGGTAGGTTAAACTATCTGGGTGGTCATTGTCAAATCTAATTTTAGGACGATGTCTGTGACTGTCTGCCAAGACTTCATCCAAAGTTGACCAACCACTACCCTCCATTGTAGTGTGAATGTTACTTGAGGTAGCATTCGAACGATTGTTGTCTTGACTTTCATCGCAATCGTCGTCTGATTCATTTTCTTCTTCGTCATCATCGTCCTCATCATCAGATTGCTCGTCCTCGTCTACTTTACTTTTAGGGGGAACTGTTCGAACTTTAGTCACATGAGCAGTATATTCCCACAAATTCAAGTCGTGAAGGAACTCTCCTCGCATTTGGTAGTCACATACAGTCAAGGATCAAGCTATGAGTTTGCCTTTGTCATCCATTGACAGAAAGACTTCATGCTCACCATTGTCATGTACACGAAGCAGTTCTTCTTCGACGGTATCACTCTCCGGTTCGTCTTCATTATCGTCATCATCATCAGTGTTGATAATTGGTTGTCTAGAATGATCAGAGTCTGCAGAATTTTCGTCATGATCCTCACTGGCAAGCGTATCAGCAGGGCCTTCACCAGCAAGTCTATCTAAATCCATAAACAGACGTTCCATGTCTTGCGGATCTGACTCTGTTTCTTTAGAAGGTATAGGCTGGCATTCAGGAGATGGTTGTTCCTCGTTTAAAAAGGACTTGAAGCTAGTCCAATACAGATGTTGGAACTTGTGACTGGTGAAATGGTCTTTGTAATCCATCAAATATGAAGCGACTTGCTGGGACGACAGCTCCTGATGTGAGATCATCGCATATGCACAACATTGAAGGAGGCGTTTAGCTCTTACGGTGATGTCATCTTCTTGTGGATTAAATTCTCCAAGTTTCTTAACGGATAATTCTAGAGCAGCATATGCAACATGAACCTTCAGCTGAGATTTGGTAATGTAGTCAGTGATATAATACAAGATCGCCTTTGCTGATGCGCCAGACCCAATAAACTTGATATCCATATTACACCATACAGCACGAATCATTGTCTCATTGAAGTTATTGACAAGTCCATCCAAACATCGTAAGCACAATTCTCCTTTCTCATAATCGAACGTTGAATGTTCTCGATAGTTTTTTTCATCTAAGTCAAATCGACAAATTCTTTCATGTTTACCACAATATTTGAAGCAGGTTTTTGAATGAGAATGTTTTTGACAGTCCTCAACCAAATTATGAAGATCTTTATGCCTGGCTCGGTCCCTGTGAAGGGGGGGGATATTGTTTTGTATTCCATGAACAGTACATGCATGCACCCCATCGGATGGTACATAGATATCAGGTTCTGGTTCGGGAGGTATTTCGTTTGATATGGAATCATCTAAAAAACTCAGTAAGCGGTCTCGAAATTCAACATCGTTCTGGAGCATAATTCTATTCTTAATCTCATCAGGATTAAGGGAACCCTCCACCCATACCATCATATAGCAATGTAACGTTCTGTGACCCTGCGCTTCCACACATCCATAGTACGCTTTGACGAGGCCTAAAATGCCTCCTTCTAAGTTGTCTTGTTTTTTATCGTAGGCTAATATTGTCTTAATGAAGGCCTTCATATACTGATTAAAAAATGTGGCTGCTGTGACTGGATTGCGTGCAACAAGAATGCTTTGATCCCAGTAACGTGGTATCTCTGCAGGCATCATGTTGTCTACATTGATTTCAGAACCTCCCAGAAATTTTACAATGGGGTTATAAATATCAGCCGGATTTATGGTAATATAGAAACTCGCTAAGCCTTTGTCCACTAATAAACCTCTTACTTCATTTCTCTTATTTAGTCGAGCCATCGAAGAACTGGGTATTGCGGACAACACAGCATTAACTTCTTTCATTAAGGCCAGAACATGCCATTCTTCAGCAGTATTCGCCATTGCTAAGTCACTGTTGGCTACTCATTGGGAAACAACCACTATGGCCTCTGCAGATACAGATCCAAAATGCTGGGCAACATCTGGAAAACTTTTCTTTTTAACTTTCAGGCTCGTATGCAGCAACATTTTACGACATTGGACCATATTAAATGCGGTGAACATAAAGGTGTAGTGTTGTTGAAATCTGGTATCATTCATGCTCATCAAATGCTTGACATGTGATTGAAATTTGATCGGTGTCGTTCGAGAGTGATCTTCCAAACCTCCTATACCGTACGGAAACAAAGTGGGGTACATCATCAGGAATAGGTCTGGATTGTTGAATTCGTTTACTGGAGTGGGATCATGTGTAATTTCGATATATCCACCTCCTTTGGATTTGACATGCGTCAAAGCAGCCGCTCTCAACTTATTCGACAACGTGCTGACATCGACATCTGTGATTACAACTCGTTCGAATGGCGTGTCATCTGGAGCTGGTCCATTTTTTGGAACACCTCTCCGAGTAGAATCAATAGGCCCTTCATATCTTGAAGTGAGAGTTTCTGCCTGCTCAGAGACTGGAATATGTTGAACAGAAAAGGGCAAAGCAGGCTCAGTATCGAGGTAGGTAAGCATGTCTTCATTCAAGATCACATCCTTATACAAAGGGTTATGCTTTTTTAGCCACTGTAATGCCCTTCGAACGCGTCGGCCATTGACTGCTAATGGTTTTGCTCGAGTTCGTAACCACTCCACTGTTGGAGCCTGCGCGCCCATGAACAAAATACACAAAGGTGCAGTAATTTCCTCAATTGAAGGAGGAAGCATGTTGGACACCTTTGTAGGCTGTTGGGGATAAACAATAATGTTCCCTTTGATCCCACGTTGTGTAGTAGGTAAGGAAATGCTACCATTTTCTTCTTTGAGCTGTACTATCATACATTTCGCATGACAGAGGGATATCATGTTCTCCTCTACAACTGTTAAATCCCTGAGCTCCTCAGGCACTGGACCCAAGAACGTGTTGTTAGCGAGAGATAAGCGAGGTATTCTATTTTTTTTGACGTGTTTACAACACGATTTACAACTTAAAAGTATAGGCTCACAAGTTGAGGTGTCCTCCACTCCAGAGGGGTCGATCATTAAGCCAGCCAATGGACCGGTGTTAAAGGGTAAAGGTACGTCGGTACCGGGCCACAACAATATATCATCCTCACATTCAGGCTGCAGTCATATCGGCATAAGGTCGAATTGAGTTGGTGTTATTCTTCGACAGTCTTTTGACCATTTTCTTGCTGAACAGAATGCACATGTAAAGGACTGTAAGGCATCGTTACCCGTTTCTTCCATGAAGTCCAACACAAGTTTATCCTTCAAATTGGAGGGAACCACAGCAGGCCAAGTGTTACGAATGTATGCCAATCGTTCTTCAAATTCACTTAGCCTTTCTGTTCTAAGGTCTTCACTCCATTTGTTCTGGTTCACAGTAAAACGTTCAAAGTTTTTAGCTCTTCGAATATGTTCTAAACCTCTCTCGATGCTTTTTCTGAGTGTCCTGACAGTTGGTCCTTTGTTCCTCTCAGTTTCTATGGGGAACTTGTGTTGTTCTATGATGCGCATACAAGTTCGTTTAGGTAACTTTTTCACCCCAGTCTTTAGGCTCTGAATTAAGAATTCCCTTGTTGCATCGCCCGTATCCAGAGCCTGTTGCTCAAATGAAGCGCCATCTGAAGAAGATAAATGTTTTGAAAGGAGATCTGGATAAGGGGTACATTCTTGATCATCAATGGCGCAATGTGCAACATGTTCATTACATTGTCCGGAATGCAAATGGTCATGCACTTTTTTGCACAGAGAGTCCATAGATATATTTTTATCAAAATTAACATGATGACTTTGAGCAATCATAACTAATACCTCTCGTGGAATGTGAGGCAAACAGCTGATCTCGGTTGGATTTGATTCACATAAGCGTTCGTAAAACAATTGGAGGGCATTGATAAGGTCAGACCTATTTTTTCTCTGCCCAGTTTTTGGAAGGGCACCCAACGATGACAATATGATTCTTAACTTTGGAAGAGTCAAGTGTGCACTGTGCTCAGAATAAGAAAGAACGAAGTCTAACAATTGCTTACTCAATGTTCCAACGGAATGAGCCTGATGTGACATGTTCAGACACGTTGATACATCAGCGTGTGCTCCCGAAGAGTGAGTATGCTCAAGTGAGTGACGATCGAAACAATGACCCAATAAAACATGAGCAAGTATCACTCTTTGGTAGTCTGTGGCAGAGCCGGAAGTGGGAGGATCAATGCCATGCAAATTTGCAACATACAAAAGAGTAGGAATATCATCCGTGAAAACAAGAGATCGTGCACCCGTGGTGGCTCGACCAAAAAGCATGCCCTGAATGACCAATGTAGTGAAATCAGAATTCCCAGATGTCATGGGCACATCACATGTGCCTTCGTCCATGAATGAAGGACTTTGAACATCGACTGCATCCACAATGGAGTCTGTCACAATCGATTGAGAACACGTGGAACAGGAACACTGTCCATCATTTCTACCATCTAAGCAAGACGAAGGCGGTGGGTCTGCAACTGAAATATCGTTATTCCAGGCTCGGAGGAAAAGGAACACAAGTTACATACAACTTGCATTTACTGTCCCTGGTGAGAAGTAGCTCGGTTCTAAAGGGCACTGTGTAGGTAGACGAAAGTCTGTGAAATATCTACTTGTGAGCTAATGTGTGAACGACTAGTAAGACCAACAAACCGGTAACAGAACCAGACATTTCGCCATAAAAAGACATGGCTTGTCTGCCAATGAAAACGTCAAAGTCTCTTGGATCACATGGTAAGAAACATAGTGGAACGGCAACAGAGCCCCTAGAGCTGACAAATTGAAGGAGCAAATTGGACCATTTTAGATTAACCTCAGGATGAGCTTCCAGCCAAGCATGAGAAATATAAGAGTCATCGCAATCCACGAGTGTGTGCTGAGCAAGGAGTCCCTCAATAGTAATGTGTGTGAAAGACATGTTAGCTTCTTTTGGAAGGAGAAGGCGAGGGGAGCGGGGGAGCAGAAAAAAGAAAGGTAATGAATTTGTAACGTATGCATATGTCAAACAGTAATCCGTATTATGAACAATGTAATCAAGACAAAGTGCGGTCTGTGAACGCATGTTCATTCAAATTTTCTAGACACCCAATGGCTATGACATGCAGTGGGGTACATAATGCTTCTGCACATCGCCCTCCAAACAGGTGATCACTCAGAGTGATCTGCATGTCCTCCACTGACTGACGAGATCCAATTTCAGTAATACCATGCGCAGCAAGAAGAGGCGTGAGATCCTTTTTGCTTGCTTTTTCAAAATGATCGTTGAAGACCATATTGATATAGGAGACATTGCCCTTATAGGGCATGTAACTGATGTCATTGACACGTCACATTAAAGCATCAATTGTACGATCATGTTTTTGTTCAGAATAGTTCCATGCAAGAAAGTGCCAGTACGAGAGTAATGCCAGAGGGGGAATATGAGCGAGAGCGTTGGACCATAGTAAACACATTGTCATGAACACCAGCAGCCTCACCTGGGCAAGATGACAAGCCTGAACGACACCTTTACACAAAGGGCCATTCATGGCAGTACACATCCCGCTCATAAAATGCTTGATCAAGAGGTCGAGATAGAAGACATGGTCTCCGCAAGTCATGCGTTGTAAAATGCCGTGACCACCAAGTTCGTTTAAGAGTGAAGACTTGTCTGCTGTCATAAAGAATGAAGCAGATTTCGGTTCACAAAGTAAGTTGTAGATGTGTCGAAGTGATTCCATCCCCCCAAAAGCTTGTGAAAATGATTAACTGGCAGTAATGCAACAAGAACGCCACTCACAAGCATCACTCCCCTGTTTGGACCATGACAGAAACCAATCCATACCCAAGCAGACTTGTGTCTGCAATCCAGGCATACTAACCAAAGACTGTGTTGAGATAAGCGGTAATTCTCCAGCCGCTCACCCGGATATAGCAGGGAACCCTCGCAAACAGGCGAGGGTCATCGTCGTTCGTCTACCTATTTATCTACATGCCGTGTACACTAATAGAAGCAATATGATGTAATAAGGAAAGCCGAGGAGGAGAACAGATGAACGGTGCTTCCTACTGAAGATCCCGACGTCGACTGCACCATGATGTGCGACACTTGACATTCCAACACACCCCCGCAAGTTCGTGCATCAATACCAAGAAAAGAAGAGAAAAATGAGAGGAGAAAACATACAATGTACACCCCCGGAAGGTGAACACCGTGGTGGGAAAGAGTAACCTAGAAAGTGACATCGGAGTCACTCTCATAAGCCAACCCGGCGAAGTCCGCCGCCACAGTCTTCCCTTTCTTCGACTTCCGCCACTTCGCCCTCTCCTCACAATCCGCCTTCAAATGCCCGGCCTTATCGCAGAAAAAGCAAGTGAGCTCGACTTGACTGTTTCCCTTCAGGCCCCTGGATGCCTTGCCACCGCGAAAGGCGACTGCCGCAACTTCATCATCATCACCTATCCCATCCTTATCCTTCTCCGAACGTTCAGGAGCAAGCGACGCTTGGCGCGTTTCTTCGTTCAGCAAGCGAATAATCACGTTCGAGAGTGTGAGCTGGTCGGGAGGGGTCGCATCAAAGTTGATAATGACATTTTCGTAGGAAGGGGGGAGTCCCATGGTGAGTGCGAGGATTAGATCTTGGTCGCTGACGTCGATACCGGCTAGTTCCATCGCCTTCGCCATTCGCCTGATCTTTCCAACCCAAGCCTCCATGCCCTGGCCCTCAAGCATCTTCGCCGTCAAGAACTTCCTTCGCAAAGACAAGCTCGTTGCAAAGCCCTGTGCACGATGCACAGTCTGCAAGTTCCCCCAAATCTCCCGTGGGTCCTTCGAGTCCATGTGCGCCAGCTGCCCGACATCCACCCTCAAAATCATCTCGGCCCTAGCCTCCGCCATCTTCTGCTTATCCCGTGCCTTCAACTTCGTCGTGATCTCCACCAAGATCTCTGACTCCGACTTCCCATCTCCATCAACCTCAATCTCGACAATGTCGGTCCAGAGCTTCCGACGCGTGAGCTCGGCCTCCATCATCACTCGCCATTCCGCAAAGTTTCCGACCGATAACTTGGGAAAACGCGCACCAAACAACTCGTCCGACATTTTGCTCTATAGGCGATCTCGACGCGGCAAACAACGAATGTGGAGAGCAAAAAACGAACAACTGGACCGTCTCGTGGACCAGAAAAGCGAACAGCCGGACCGTCTCGTGGACCAGCAAAGCGAACGACCAGACCGTCTCGTGGTCTAGCAAGTGACAAAGGTGATCTCGACACCAGTGTCGGGGTGGCGGTGTAGCGATAGTCTCGAGAGTCAGCACAGAGAACGAGAGCGACAAGGACTGTGGGTTATGCAGCCTGTTTGTGTTGAGATAAGCGGTAATTCTCCAGCCGCTCACCCGGATATAGCAGGGAACCCTCGCAAACAGGCGAGGGTCATCGTCGTTCGTCTACCTATTTATCTACATGCCGTGTACACTAATAGAAGCAATATGATGTAATAAGGAAAGCCGAGGAGGAGAACAGATGAACGGTGCTTCCTACTGAAGATCCCGACGTCGACTGCACCATGATGTGCGACACTTGACATTCCAACAGACTGTTCCATCTCTGTAGAACTTTGTCGACTGACAAGAGTGATACGAAAGCAACCGGACCCCACGACAGGAAGTGACTGACTTGTACGGTGGCTAAAAGTGAACGACAACATATGGGGGACTGTATCAACAGTGCATGTAGATGGGAGCATTTCAACCGCACAAGAATGGTAGGAGAATGTGGTCTATAAATAATCCCACCATAGCAAGTGACAAACGCCGCTGAGACATTAGTCAGCTTCCATAGCAGACAATCCCGAATGGCAAGGCATGCCGAAACCCCCTCGAATTCAGTGAAAGGCAGATAATGTGCTTTAAAGTTCAAATCCCATGCCATACAATATCAAAAATAGGAGGGAGCTGAATGAATTAGATTTCACCCAATCTACCGCCAAAAATGCTGTCAATAGCAAAATGCAAGAACCCACTACCAAGGTAGCGGGAATTATATTTACATAATAGTTTAATTTACTCTAATATTCCAAAATATTGTTCGTAAAAGGAAGAAGCTATCCGGATCGCCACGTGCACAAAAATCGTGGGAAAGTGAAATCCCTGGACGGTGGTTGGTCCGTCGTTCGTCACTGTCTACAACGACGGGTAAGCCCCATTGCTCCTGCTATTCCCTGCTCGTGGGCCGCGCGCCCCATCTACTCATTATTTTCTCGCACTGATTAACTGCTACGCTCGCCATGTGGCGTATTGTTTCAACGGCGTCGCGACCAACGTCGGCGGGTCTACTCGGAATGGTCGTGGGGTCGTCATCCTCACCGTCCAGCAGTGCGTTCCTTTTCTGTCGCCTTTGAGCGTTTTATAAATATTTTCTTCTGTAGGCCGTAGGAATATCTCGTCGACATCTGCACGACATGCAGATATAACTCTAACCGTGGATGGGAAGGAAGTGACGGTACCACAGGGTATGGGTGTAATGACAATATCAGCCTGGGGTGGCCACTGAGGACACAATATTGGCAGGCTCTGCTCTTATTCAAGCATGTGAGGCTGCTGGTGCTGCTATACCTCGGTGTGTTCAGCAATGAACAATGACGTCCACTGGCTCATTTTTCTTTTCTCCAGATTCTGCTACCACGACCGGTATGTTACCTTTCCATTTCACGCTTTTTTGTTTCTCATGTCTTTTCTAGGCTCGCCATTGCCGGGAACTGTCGGTAAGACACGTCAATCAAGCCAAACAGTCGACACGAGCTTAATATCCTTAATAGAATGTGTTTAGTGGAGGTCGAGCGGTCACCAAAGGCTGTTGCATCATGGTGCGTCTCGGGCAGTCGTTCTGGGTGGCCGTTATCCTTATCTTCATCTACAGTGCGATGCCAGCTATGCCAGGTGCCAAAGTGCACACCAACACACCCATGGTCCATGCTGCTCGGTCAGTCACCTAGAAATTTGCAGCACTGTTACCATTTTCTGATCTCTATACAGGGAAGGCGTCATGGAATTCCTTCTCTCCAACCATCCTCTTGATTGCCCTATTTGTGACCAAGGTGGTGAATGTGACCTCCAAGACCAATCTATGCGCTATGGTTCCGACCGTACACGTTTCCACGAGATAGCTGGCAAGCGTGCGGTGGAGAACAAGGACCTTGGACCTCTTGTCAAGACATCCATGAATCGTTGTATCCAATGTACGCGTTGTGTCCGCTTCGCTAACGAAGTCGCGGGTGTCGAGGAGCTGGGCACGACGGGTCGGGGCAATGACTTGCAGATTGGTATGTACGTGGAGAAGACGATGAATTCGGAGCTGTCTGGGAACATTATCGACCTCTGTCCCGTCGGAGCCCTAACAAGCAAACCGTACGCCTTCAACGCCCGACCTTGGGAGCTGAAGAATACCGAATCGATTGATGTCATGGATGCTGTAGGGTCTAACATTCGTGTTGACTCGAGAGGTGTTCAGGTCATGCGAATCCAACCTAAAACCAATGACGACGTTAACGAGGAGTGGATCAGTGACAAGACGCGCTATTCTTACGATGGACTCAAGTATCAACGGTTGACAGTTCCTCTCATCAAAAATGGCGATCGGTTTGTACCGGCTTCATGGGAGGATGCTCTTACTTCAATCGCGAATGGGCTTGCAGCGTCTGGTGCCACGGAGAACGAGATACAAGCCGTCGTGGGCCATCTTGCTGATACGGAGTCCATGGTAGCCTTGAAGGATTTGGTCAACCGGTTAGGATCGGATAACCTTGTCCTTGATCAGCAAGGAGGTTCGTCTGCTCCGACTCATGGCGTCGACGTTCGTTCAAATTACCTCTTCAACTCCACTATTCCCGGTGTTGAGGAAGCTGATGTGATTCTCCTTGTTGGTACCAACCCTCGACATGAAGCGGCCGTCCTGAACTCTCGGATTCGGAAGTCATGGTTGCACAGCGGATTGGAAGTTGGTTTCATCGGCGAACGTGCAGATACGACATATGGTTACGAGTATCTCGGTGCTGACGCGAAAGCTCTGAGTACCTTCGTTTCAGGCAAGAGCGCCTTTGCCAAGAAATTCGCGCAGGCGAAGAAGCCCCTTATCATTGTTGGAAGTTCGGTTGTCGAGCATCCCGACTCTGCTGCTTCTTACAACGCTTTGGTGAAATTCGTGGAGAGCAACAAGAAAACGCTTCTGACACCAGAATGGAATGGCTTCAGTGTTCTCCAACGTGTCAGTCCTCAGCTTTCTCCAGTTTGTCGCATACTGATGTCATCTCTGTTTCTAGGTTGCTTCGCGGCCTGCTGCGTATGATATTGGTTTCGTCCCTTCGAAGAAGGCTTCATCCACGAAACCTAAATTCATCTACCTGCTGAATGCCGACGAGGTTGACCCCAAATCCATTCCACAAGATGCGTTTGTTGTTTACCAAGGCCATCACGGTGATCTTGGTGCTCAACTCGCAGACGTTTGCTTGCCTGCCACTGCATACACCGAAAAGTCGTCGACATGGATCAACACTGAAGGCAGATCACAGCTTGGCCGTGCAGCAGTGTCTGCTCCTGGTGCTGCTCGGGAAGACTGGAAGATTATACGGTTCGTATCCTCTCTACTTTTCTTGTTCCTGGCTGACGCGCCTGTAGAGCTCTTTCGGAAGTCCTTGGATCACCGCTACCGTACGATGATGTGTTGTCACTGCGGGATCGCATGTGGGAGATCTCACCCACGCTTGTGCGGTACGACGTCACGGAACCGACATCCGTTGGTATTGCTAGCGTCGGATTGAGGGCGCTAGCTGCCAAGACTGCGGGTGCCAAGATTTCGGGCGCACCATACGTGAAACCCATCAGCAACTTCTACCAGACGGATCCGATATCGAGAAAGTATGTATACCTGCCGCAGCCTATAATATACGTGGTGACTGATCAATTTGAAATTTCTTTTTAGCTCGGTGACGATGGCGCAATGTACTCGGGCCTTTGTGAATGGTGAAGAATTTGGTGCTAGTGTTGGGCAGGAGCCGGCAGCAGCTTTTGCATGACGAACATGTAACTAGAAACGGAAACCTCAAAAAGCATCTATTTTTATTATATCAACTTTGAGAGCAAGACTTGGGTACGTGTTTATCCGGTTCGCATTAACTCTTCGCTGGCGCTCTGCAAACGCTCCAGCTTTTTCGTCAATTCCTCACGGCGACCTGCGACTTGGGGTGACTCTTGGGCGAATTCCTTGCAGATTGCTTGTCCGTTCGCTCCGTAGATTCCCAGTTGCTTGGATAAAGTGGCCAATAACCCTCGGTCGACACCTCGAACGAGGTCGTAGTCGATGGCGAGAGGGATATTATCGGCGAAGCGTTTGTAGGCAACTGTATATTGTCTCATGAGGAAGCCGACAATAGGCTGGGATTGGAAAGGCATACCTTGGAAGTATGCACGAACGTCTGCCATTATCTTCAAAGATGCTTCCATGCGATCCGCAGGAAGCAGCTTCGCCAAGTCTGGACCCTCGACCCCATGGATGCCAATACTGTCCAGGCCAGACAGAATTGCGCCGACAGTGTCATAAGAGCTTCCCGAGCTGAATCATATTAGTTCGTTTTTATTAAAGTGAAGAGAAACTTGAAAATACTCTTTCAGTAAAGATACCAAAGCTCCGTGTTCTTGCTTGCCCCTGGCAGCTTTGTAGTACGCAAGAAATTTCTCGGTATAATCCGAAAGGTAGTGAGTGTTCAGAGTATACGGTCGAGCTTCCAACTTGACGAGCCATTCGATTCGAGCCTCGGTCTGCTCAAGCTGTTTCTTGAGGTGCTCCTGCACGTATACCCTGCCACAAACAGGTTTGTTAGAGAAAGAATGCCGAAAGAAAAATATCTTACCGAACGCGCTGCTCCAAGATATTTTGCCCAAAGGATCCAAAATGTTGAGTGATAAGCCTGTTGACGTGGTCGGTGAGGACGTTGTAAACAGCTCGGCAGAGTGTCTTGGCAGGGGTGTGCCACTTGTCGGTGAACATGAAGATATACGATGCTTGTACGACGAATGGGAAATGTCCTGGAAGCTCCCGAGTACGTGCGCTGCGTAATGTACGTCAACTTATGCCCATATCCTGGACAGAGCACTCACTGAAGAGCCCTGGTGTGTACTTCGTCCACACAGATGTACTCCTGGAGAGCGTCTTCTCCCTCCTCTGTCTCATCTTCCTCGTTACTCAAGAACAACGGAGCATCGAGAGTCTGAGTGCCAACACGGTTCCGCTCAAACGGACGGAACTGTGGAGCTGTCCCCCGAATGTCCCTCTTGAACCTTTCCTGAGCCGGTCCGATGGATTGGAGGATCCCTTCCTCATCAGGTATACCTTCAACGTGCTTGGAGACGTCCATAGTAAATGCCGAGAGGAGCGCTGAAATCTCGTGGAGGGGATTCTTGGATGGTTCCTTGGGCAGTTTGGCCAGTTGGTCGAGGGTTCCTTCGACAGCGCGCTCGAGCTCCAATTGGATGTCTGGAAGTCTAGAGTTCGAATATTAATACCAGGGCAAAGAAGAGATGACGAAGCCTACCGTTTGGAGATCAAGTCAGATAGAATGTTGCTCAAACGTTCGACGAGGTTCACAGTGCGTAGATAGCGCTGGTACATGGGATCGAGGTCCGCCCACGGAGCAGTCATGGAGAAAAACTCGTTCTCTTTGGTGCGCGCCTCAGCCCAAGTTATACCGTTCTTGATGTCCGAGGACGAAGGTTGCTTGACACAATACCAGTTGTTTTCAAGAGGCTCCCTTTCGTTGCGGATGAAATCCAGCCATCCCGTTTCGTCACCGGGAGGGATGCGGTCTGGCTTGGTGAGCACACCTGGAATAAGAATGTTAACAGTTACAAAGAACAATGGGAGAATCAAGTGACTAACCGATAGTACGCTTCCCTTCAGGGTCATGGGTCTTGGCTAGGTGATGAGCGCCTTGGTTCTCGAAGTCGGCTACGAGTTATCTTTAAGGGAGATGTCAGATTGAATGATTGAACACTTACTCTCGCAGGCTACGGTCAAGAGAATCAGGCAACTCGGTTTGGAGATATACGATTCAACAAGAGTCTTGACAAGCATGATATCGCCCTTATTTCCCGTACTGCCAACGCTCGCAATCAATCCTATCAAACGAGTATAAGTACTAGTCATACCAAAAGAGCGACCCAACGTACCAGGTAAATCGCAAAAAGATAGATCTGCAACACCTGGTCCAGTGATCTGCAGCGAAACGCAGTTTGTAGAGAATGAAAGCTGGTTTTCGGAGAGGTCCTCATCATCGCCCTCGAGGAACTCTGTAGAACGCCGATTCGGATTCAAGATAGCACGTTGGGCCCGTCGAATGCGCTCTTCGACCTCAGCCTTGTCGTAGATAGTCTCGCCGAAGTGCTCGTTACGGGCAGTACCTAACAACTGACCGTTGACGTCTTTGATGAAGCGCAACGATACGATGCATTTCCAGATGTCACTGGAGTTCGCCAGACGACACTCTGTAGGGCACCTGAACGACCATGATCAGACAGGTACTGCATAACGAAACAAGTTACAATTACCTTGTACAAGTGCCCGTCGCACGAGGAAGGGTAATACCAGAAATTGATTCGATGAGAGACGACTTTCCGGCACTCTGAGATCCGATCACAGCGATTTGAGGAAGGTCGATGTCTACCTGGGCACTGAAGAAAACAATAATCAATGAGCCGAAAGTCGAAGAAAATTAAAAACTACTGACCCAGTACTATGCAGACGATTTATCAAATCCAACAGTCTACGACGGCTTTGGGATAGCGCGGGATTGGCAAGGCCCACACCTCCTTCTTCGGGACCAGGATCAGAAGAGCGAGCATCATTATCAGAGTCGGAATCGTAGAAAGACATGCCGAGGAGAACGAGATGGGGATTTTTGAGGGACAAGAGGTCAGAATTTATATCCTAGAGAGGGTGGGTGCCTAAACGCTTTATTAGAGCAAAAAGAACAAGATGCGATTATAGAAGATCGAAGCCTATGCTGAGCGCTTAACTTAAAGTCACGGGCTTTTTAAAAGTCGACCAGCGGGCAAATGAAAGCGAACACGGTATCTTCGTTGCCTAATCAAAAGCAAAATGCGTCAAAAGAAGCGCCCGTCCCAATACAGAGACAACCAACTCGTGACATAAGGAAGGCGACGATCCAGCACACGCTTACATACCAGATAGACAAAAGCCTGTAAAAACTATTTAAGTATTGGTGCACAAGGCAAACTCACCGCATTCTATGACATGTAGATGATATGATACGCGAGTAGACGGACAAATGTTGAAATTAAGAAGGGAATACAGGCACATATCAAGGCGCATGCAGAAACCTAAAGTACAGCATCCACGAACTTCTTGGAATGATCTGCTCCTCTATGGACACCGTTAATACTACTTTGATCCCCATGAGCATGAATAACGTACTCGGTTTTTCCATGCCGATAAGCAGCCGAATTGACTCGTCCAATTGCGGTACTAGGAGAAAGGCGGAAGAGCAACCTTTCTTCCAGAATCTGCACAAGAAACACCTGCTTGCGACGGCTGTGTAAAATTACACGCGGAATGAAGCACTTACGTTTTCTTGAGAAAGGTCGGTGTCCATGGGTAGCGACTTCCCCGTAGTCAATCAGCACGCCGTCGCATCCTCGCGAGGTGCAAACAACTACAGGGATTCCAATAACAAATCGAGTCGGTTGCCAAAATCCATAATCTTTCCATCCACAGGACTTGGCTTGACTGCTGGTCTCTGGTATCATTTCTTAGAAACTTAAGGTACAGTAACGTAGGACTAACACTCACCATTTCCCGAACGCCAGCGACAAGCTTTGTGTTGTTCTTGTGGCGTCAAGCGTGATTGCAAATTGAAAGAGCACATCACCGTCCTCCATCAAATCCTCGAAAAACCCAATAAATATTTTGCGCATTAATCCAGAATACTTGCGTTATAGTGCTACAATGTCAGTCCGAAAGTCAGTAATTATAAGGCAAGAGATCTATATCTATATAAGAGCCTTTTACGGATCATAAACCATTGCGTCCCTATCCTCAGCTAGTAACCTGGCATATTCCAGGCACAGTCGGTAGACATAAACTGGAAAAAAAAGTTCAGGGATAGGACATTTCAAAAAGGTAAACCGCATACCATCCATATCGATCGGCCTGCCCATGGTCTTTTTCCATTGTTTCCCCGCACGGGCAATCCGCCTTAGCTGGCGGTCAGCCTCTTGTGTCATATGCTCATCGCGCGACGGGATCACACCCAGACTCTCCGCAGCCTCGACCGTTACAGGTGACGGACCAGAGAAATACGCATGGATGTTGTAGATCTCCTTATAAGTCGTTGATAGCGGAATATAATGTACCCTGTTGATGACCGGGTGTGAGGAATACGAACCGGCGTTCATCATGAGAAACACTTACCATGGTTGTATCCAATCTGAATAAAACTCTTTGTACATTGTAGCCTTGACAGGGACACTGTCACTTGCAAGGAACGCCATGAAACGCCCGCTATAGCTCATGCCATCAAGGTCCACGATGTACTTGTACTTCCAATTATACCCCAACCAAACAGCGTCGGCAAACCGGTGATCCTTGACCAGCTCAGTCAAACCGCCAGGATAAGCCTCCGGGTTGGTAGCCTTGGTGAAGGCGACGTTCATGATGTCCTCGTTGAGCTTCCCCATGGCGACAGGAACAGATACATAGCGTGAGGACGATGGTGGGTCCTCGAAGGTCACAGTCCGGTTATTGTTACCGGTCTGTGATGCCATTCGGACAAAACGTTGGCGGTGATACTGGGGAGAGAAACCACTCGGATTGTTCCCTCCCCCGATGGAAGAGCCTCGCCAGAAGACTTTATCCAGCTTCTGCTCCCACGGTACTTCCATATCGTCGGTCTCTTTCAGTTCCAGATTGACGGGGTCCCAACCGTAGGTATACCGCTTGGTGCTTCCGTAGTAATAGTGGCTGGGAATCTTGATATCCATGAAACCTTTCGCTTTAGCCGGACTAAACACTGGATAGAGTACGGGAATTGTTCGCCAATCGGAGAAAAAGAGTCCTTGTTGATAGTGTGCATGCGGAAGAGTACAAAAGTCGAGGTTTGCCGAGCTCGAAGACAGGAAGTTGAAATCACTGCCTGGACGTTGCGTCCCGGACATATAATCGATAGGTTGAGCAGAAAAAACGTTCTTGGTGGATGCATACAGACGACGCGCGGGCGACGTAGGTTCGCATGTTCGCCGCATAGCCTCCCATACGTTGCCGTCGCCTCGCCAGTCTGGGATAAATTCTCCGCCTAGCATGCTTTCGACGCCAGCTGAAGAGAAACAAATGTCAGATGATAAGAATGCGAAACAGTGTGTAAACTCGCCTGTTGAGTCTTGGTTGGTGAGATTTGTGTATTTCCGATGCTCCCATGGTACAGTAACGCGACCTTCAGCGTTCGCGTTGACGGGGAGATCCATGTCAGGTAACTGGCGTAGCCTAAGTCAATGTCCTCGCAGATGTAGAATATACGCACAGTATGAACAAATTTCTCCATCATTCTATGCAATCCCTGAGCTCGAGCACTGACATCGCCATTCTCGTAACCCCTGTTCAGATTGACCAGAGTCGCCTTGCCGTTCCGTACTCTCACAAGGTCAACTGATGGAAGCTCGGCAGCCTGGAAATTTGTCGTCAGTGAAGGACAGCCTCCCCTCGGGTCATTGTTCGCGTACCTGTCGGGACCGTCGACGAAGCTCCTGTCCTGGCATGCTCCAAAATGGCTCGAGGTCCTCCATCAAGCCATCGTACTCGTCCACCATCACCACGTCATTGTCCTTGGCGAAACGCCACCATGCGTCGAAGCCCTTGGGTGGTGGGCGATGGTACCGTCGTATGTACTCTGCAACTGCATCCTCCAACGTCTGGCTTTGTCGCGACACCTTGGCCCTGTACTGTTCTTCGGCTGCCTCTATCAGCTTCGGTATCGGGTGAGAATTAATAGTCGCCGCAGAATTCGTCTCTCCCAGCGAGAAAACCGATTTTGGGATATCCAATTCAGCATGGCTTCTGCTTTCGGCCCAGAGACCGGCCTGGAGAAAGACAATAAAGACAAAGGCCAAAAAGAAATAACCGCTATGCCGCGCCCATTGCGCTTCAGGACGGTCAGCGAGCCGCATCGTCCTCGTCAACGACGGATATAAAAAGCGGGAAATGTGGTCGAGGGCGGCGCTATCAGAAGAGTATTTGCTGGTATTTGCTTCCGGAGGTGTTGGCTTTGGTAAACGACTGAATACGGTAGCATCGGAAATCGCCGGATTTTGATCGATCCGATCTTTCGAACCTTGTCACTATGCTACGCTGGAGATTCGAGAAGCGGGTAATCCCAGACATAGCGTTTTCGTCGAGCAAGTATAGTATCGTTTCTCAGCGCTAGCCAGAACTTGCAGAGGCGGCTATTGGTCGTTAAATTAGCAATCAGATGCTGAACATTTTGTACTCCGCGTTCCAGGCCTGAGAGAGTCAAGTGACTACTCCCTAGTCAGGATACTGACTACGCGCTCCTCCCCATCATACTAGGTTCACGACCTTTTGACGGGATTTACCGTAATTCAAGAGCTTCCACGACGGACTTAACGGCTCGGTCAAAAGGTACGATCTTCTTTTAGAAACGTAAATGATCAGCATGATGCCTCCGCCGCGTAGGAACTTTACCTCCCCACCGAAAACTCCTGCCAACTCGCATGGCCACGGGCCGAAGCAGACCACATCCGTGGTCCCGGGAGATGGTCCGACAAGACCGTAATGCTTCCACAAGAACCCGCTACTCGACTCGGAAATCATGATAAGAAATTAATTTCATCCCATGAAATACTCACATCCTTTTACCCATGTCGTCCAAGCTCTTCCAGCCTGTTAAAGTGGGCAATTTGACCCTCAGCCACCGGATCGTCATGGCTCCCTTGACACGATACAGAGCCACCCAGAAGACCCGTGTCCCACATGTCTCCGTGGTAAAGGAATATTACTCCCAGCGTGCAAGCGATCCCGGAACGCTCCTTATCTCAGAGGCAGTATGGATTGCGCAGAAGGCTGTCGGGAGAGACTACAATCCCGGTGTTTGGAGTCGAGAACAACTTGATGCATGGAAAGAGGTACCTGCCCTGTTTTATCTTACCATCATAATTATAAAATCCATACAATGCTTCCTCAGATAACAGACGCTGTTCACGCCAAAGGAAGCTTCATCTTCTGTCAAATCTGGTCTCTCGGTCGCGCCGCAGATATTACCTCCCTCCGAGAGGAGAATCCGCCACTTCCGTATACTGCGCCATCGCCCATAAGACTTACAGGGAAGGAGGAGACCCCAAGAGAACTTACAGCCGAGGAAATCCGGGAATATGTACGAATGTATGCCGAGGGCGCGTCTAAGGCTGTGTACGAGGGCGGATTTGACGGCGTAGAGATCCACGGTGCGAATGGGTACCAGATTGACCAGTTCATACAGGATGTATCCAACCAGAGGACAGACGAGTACGGGGGTAGCATCGAGAACAGGGTCAGGTTCGCCCTACAGGTAATAGATGCCGTGGTGGAAGTCGTAGGAGCAGAGCGGACTGGCTTCCGAGTCAGCCCCTGGGCCCCGTTTCAAGGCGAGTACTCCTCATTTCACGAGCAGCAATATCGTTTCCTACGTCTATCCAGACATGGGCATGGAAGACCCGGTCCCGACGTTCTCTCATTTGATTTTGAAGATCAGAGAAAGGCATCCTAACTTGGCGTACATCCACGTTGTTGAGCCTAGAATCAGTGGTCCGTTCACTCGGGACGAGGTGCCGCCAGGCGAATCAAATGATTTCATCCGAGAGATATGGGCTCCCAGGCCGCTTATTTCAGCAGGGGCGTATACGAGGGAAAGCGCTATGGAGACGGCAGATACGAAAGGTGATATCATTGCCTTCGGCCGATACTTTATTTCGAACGTGGGTATTCTGGGTAGGACAGACTCCGCTGGTTCGCTAACTTTGTATTCTAGCCGGATATCACTTTAAGGTTGAAGCACAGAATCCCTTTATCTCCCTACGACCGGCCTACTTTTTACATCAGGGGAGACACCAGTGGAAAGGGTTACACTGACTATGCAGTTGCCGTCGCACAATAGTGTATTTCTTAGTGTATCTGAGCACATATTGCTAACAATACCAAATACCGTCATCAATGCACTAACTGATCAGACCGTCCGTAGGCTACAAAAGAGCATTTTCGCAATAAATATTAAGTGTACATCGATACCTACAGCTAGCTTACGTGTTAACTCTCAAAAATTGTTTCAGTTTTAAATAACTAGCTTTGAGAATCAACTCTTCGAACAATGAGGATCAAATCTTAATGATATAGATTCCGAGTGTCAGTGTCAGCAAAAAAAGAATCACCCAAAGCAACTGCATTAAGGGGGAATCGAACCCCCGGCGGGTCGACATAAACATGGCAACGACCCAGGTTACCACTACCCCATTAATGCCGACGAAATGTTCTGAATTGTTGCATATAATAATAGGTCAATGTCAATGATGGATGTACCAACATCTCCTCAATCTATGCATCGCGCACAATACACGAGTCTACAGAAAAACATAAGAGATACACACCATCTGAGTAACAAACAAACAAACACGCACACGAATCCTCTTCCTCCACTTCTTCAGCGCTAAAACATACATCGGCTTCGGATCACTGAACGATAACATATCCCTCTCGCTCAACCACGGCCACTGTTCTACGGGATCATGCCCGCCCGAACTCCGTGGCGGAATCCATTGAGCCGGGAAGGACTCCATCGAGGACATGTCCTATACCAAACGAAGGTAGGTAGCCGAGGTAAATCTGCCAGCGCATTCCTACAGGCAAAGAACGACAACACACCGGAGCGAAGCTCTTCATATGCGAATACGGCCCATACCAGCTTGGTCTAGGGGCATACTGTTCAAGCGCAAGTGAGACGTAATTGAATGCTTCGCACATCGTCGGACGCACTTCATTCGCGTAGATATAACTTGCCGACCCGCTGTATGGGTGATTCATGATCTGCAGGTAAGAGAGCGATTGGCCACCAAGTCAAAAGTCGGACCCAGAACTAAATAGCCCTGGGGCAGTGTTGTACTGAAGGGGGGCGAGCTATAAAAACTCAAACTGTTGTGACACTTGGTGGGAGCCAAGAAGTTCCCCCGTGAGAGGCATCACGATCTGATTTCCTGGAACCCGGAGTGTCCACTATACATACCATGCAATGAGGTTTGGACGGCCCTGCCATTACATCAGTTTGTCCGTCAGGGTAAAAAGATGGTTTCCATAAATCCTCCGATAAAGATCAGCGTTGATACAAATAATACAATTGGCTGAATCGTCATCGCAAATCCACAATCTCCAGCGACATACCCTCTTTCATCTGAACATGTCCTTTGTCGGCGTCCTGGTGACAAGCGTCAATCACAAGGACCAGAATTCGTGGAATGGACACGCACGGTATATATAGGTTGATCCGGATGAGGATGGAATGCTTCTGTAGCAGTGCAGTTCAAAATCGTCTGCAGACCCGGGGGATCCGTAAGCCGAAAGATACCAAAGCTGTAATGGTGAGACGATGAGCTCCAAGTGAACCATATCAGAATCAGAGAATCAGAAGACGTACTTGGGGTTCTGCCTTGGTGCGCAGACGACAGCAAATGATTCGGGAAGCATTCGTTGAAACCCAGAGTGGGTATGTAAGTCGACAGAAGACATAAAGCCTATTCAGAATGAGAACACCGATCAGCGACAGTGGCCCAAGATAAGCAACTGAAGACATACAGGTTTGCGTGGGGTGCGTGTGGATCTATCAAGCAATGGTTGTCAGCAGATGCCTTCCCAAAGTCATAAACAGTGACAGCACACACCCATCCCAGAGTAATCAGGTTCCTCTCCTCAGTAAACCGTAGCACCAGCTCCTCTTGGTCCATTGTACATGTGTCACTCGTCGAATGCTGCTTCGGTATCAACAGTGTCGTAACGACAAACTTGTGACCCTTGTCCTTCCCGAGCAAGAGTCCACAGGTCTCTCGATTTATCATCGTGTTGACTTTTGCAATCGCTGTGAAACGCGGCAGACACTCGCGCGGCAGGTTCACGTGCTTGAGTTCCCGCGAAGACGAGTTTGACCGAGGTATTCGATCCGAGTCAGACCGAGAAAGATGAGGACGCGAGTTATGATGGTAGTGGTGACCATGGCGTTGAACGGGGTCAGGGTAAGCGACTGGTGGAGGCGGCTGGGCTGGAGGGTGAGGGAGAAGATTCAGGGGGTATAGCGGTTGAGATCTGTGAGGGTATCCTGGCTCGAAGAGGATTGAAGAAGCGATGGGAGCTTTGGTCGAGGAGAACATGGAATTGAGGGAAGGTGAGTATCCTTGCGTTTTTTGGTGTTGGCTCATAAGCTGCGGGTACTGTATTGGGCCTCCGTCAACGGGTGCCGGTGAAGTCGTGGTTATCGGAGGCGGATATAGAGGTCTAGCCAAACACGTTTAAGGCCACGAAAGGGGAAAGATGTACTTTATTACATACCGAGAAGGGCCCGCCCTAGTGGGTGTTCGGTTGTTATCAATAAAAGGTTGGTGTTTTTGCCTTGGGCGACGATACGAGGATGACTGCTGCGGTGCCTCAGAGTCCGTAGAATCGCCCTCGTACCGAGTCGGACTTTCAAGGGGCATCATGTGGGGTTCGTCATTGATATTCAATTGAGAGAAGTCAGCTGCGAAATCGGAGGTCCGCGAAGGACCTGCGGGTGGTGCTGACGATGAAGCTTCGCGAGAGGCTAACCGGGCTGTTGGAAGTGGCGGATAGCTAGAGGGTGGTGGCATAGGAGGAAGCTTAGGGAGTTGCTGGTACAGTGAAGCAGCGTTGTGTGCTGACGGGGCAAATCGGGCGGTTGGCTGTGCGATTGGTTGAGACGGTGGTTGGGAGGATGAAGGGACATTGTAATTCTGGCTTGACGTCGACGGAACAGGCATGGTCATAGGCGGCGGCGCGCTCATAGCTTCACGCATGGTTAACGATGAAGGAGGTAGCTGGGGGGGAGGCGGTACAAATGTCGCGGCATTACTCTCTGCAATCCTTCTCCGTTCATTCTGCGCGTTCCTCTCTGACTGCTGCTGTCGCTGCATCATCTCCTCCATTTGCTTTTGCCTCTTCTCCTCGTTTCGACGTTGCGCAATTTTCTCGGACCGGATCCGCATCTCTTCTTGCTGCTGCCTACGTTTTTCTTCCTGATTATTAGCCTGGGAGCTGGCCCCGTTTGCTGCTGGTGGCGGAACGCCTGCAGCTTGTCGTGCCGCACCCATGGCTGCAGCTATACGTCCATTCGGATAGTCATTTGGCGCCCCAGCGCTTGCGCGTTCCGCTGCCATCTGTCGATTGATGTCCTCAGTTTGCTTTTTCCACATAGCCTCTTCATCGCGCCACTGACGTTGTTGTTCTGGAGGTAAATTTATACGCGGCGACTCGGTCCGTCCTCCTTGGGAGTCATTTATTTGACGACTAAGTGATGCCGGAGTTGGGGTATGACCCCCATTCGGTTGCTGCGTTGCACCGCCATACTTGCGGTCCCATTCTTCCCGTTGCCTCAATAGTTTATCTTTTACTCCCGCAAGGTTGGCAAGAATACGTTCACCATTCTAAGAAAAACAATCAAATTAGAACACTGGTGTAATGAAATAAGTCAAGCGCCCGTAACCTGGGGGGACTTTGCCTAAGAAAACGAATAGGCGCACTCACTTTCGCCAAAGATGACTTCTGCTCCTCGTTGAGTGCTTTGTCGTAATCAGGGTGAACCGCAATGATCTCCAATGCCAGTTTGCCGGCACTAGCGTAAGCGACGAAGGCGTTTTGGAGGTCTTGCTGCTCCTCGTAGGTCTGACCTCGGTTGCGCCAAGTATCTGCAGCCTTCAATAGAGACTTGATAGGTATCCGGCTATCCTGGGACACGACGGCGCGCGCTGCAAGGTCGTCAATTGTCGGGGGTCGAGGAGGACAGCCCCCTGGTGGCGGGTAACGAGGCGACGTTGAAGACATGGCAGGTCAAATTCAGTGTCCTCTAAGGGAAGAAATGGGAGAAATACAGAAATGGTGGCGGTAATGATAGTGGTACAAGAATAAGGGTAGCTCCTCCGTCCGAGGCTGCGCTGGTCCTCAGCATCACGTGGTCGGCAGTCCTATTTTAGGGTCCCTAGGTCATTAGGGGCTATTTTCCCTACAAGGATTGTCTCAAGCGGTTTCCAAGTTTCAACGGGATTTATGTAAAATTGTCTCTGCGTGTTAATTTCGCAGAAAAAAGAGATTCAGTACGCCTCGTGTTCTGCATTCGAGCCCTTAAACTCCGGCGCCAAAGCCTTGGGATATCAATTCATTGATAACATCTCTACCCCGGATTTCCATGACGAACACGCATGTGCCTTGAACGGTTCACGTTGAAGGGGCGCTCTTACGGTACCGAACGAGCTAGCTGAACAAGAATGGATACTACTAAGATGGAATAGTAGAAATGCAAGGAAAAACTTGCCAGGACACGTCAGCCTTGACGTCGTCATTCTGATAAGAGGAACCAGGTATAAGGCGTGGAAAAGGGGAGAAAGTGCACCGTGCCGTCTATCGTATACTCAGCAAGAAAGCGACCAAACGATGAGGGTATCGCTAACGGTAACCATTTGCACCATGCGGATGAATCGAATTTTGAAAGACACGTTCAGGAATCCAAACAAGACTCGTATGGTCCATCGCAAGTACTCCGACATTGCATAATCAAAGGATTCTTTCATTTCGGCCTCTGGAGGATAACTTCGCCGCAAAGATACCGCATTACGGAAGTCGTCAGATTACCGTGAGCATCCCCATCCCGGAAATAGACCTTCAAATCCCGGTTATCCAGCTTAAATTCCGCACAAAAGATACCGTTTCTCCGGTCACTAAAGGTCTTCTGGGTATGAGCAGTGAATAGTGCTAGCTCAATGGTAAAGTTTCATGTAGAACCAAGCCAGAGAGCAAAAGAGGATGGTCTGCGCTCCAGTCTGTAACAGGTTTCAAGATAGTCCCCAGAAAGCTCCCGAGAGAAGTGGATAAGACGCAAGAAGTGGCAGTACGGCATATGAAAGGGCGTGCGTCATCCATGTGCTGCCAGAAAAGCTATTATTCTTTTCCAGAATCTGGTAAGACTCCGGAATGGTAGGCCTTCGAGTCTCAAGGCAAATCCCATTGATACAATTCACCGTTAGGGCCAGAGACAATGATGCAGTATAAGATCTGTGTTTTCTGTCGTCTGGTAACCAGTAAGGAATGGTAGAATCCTGTTATCTAGATCGCATTGAAAGTGCAGATGTGGCTGCAGACCACGAAAACACGGCCCGCCGACCCTTCCGATTTTTCTCGTCATCGGCCCGCTATACAAAATCAAACTTTATCGTCCAACACTCAGGGTAACCTTCGAAGTTTAGCTCATTGCCACGATGTCGCGCTTCGAGTACTATCAGTACCTCAAAAAACTAATTTACCAACCTCTTGGTAGCTCTTTCATCACGATGAATCGCTGAGAACACGATATGACCTGTTTCACGGTTTTTGAACGTTAAACCTCCGAAAGCGTGGAAAGAGGTGATTTTGTTTTACTACGGCCGTTACAATGTCTAACAGATATTTCTGCCAGATCACTCCCTCACTGCCAGCTCTGGTCTTTCGGGTACACATCAGACTA
This sequence comes from Desarmillaria tabescens, assembly GCF_030435595.1. Lineage (NCBI taxonomy): Eukaryota > Fungi > Basidiomycota > Agaricomycetes > Agaricales > Physalacriaceae > Desarmillaria > Desarmillaria tabescens. The sequence goes on from NW_026848311.1 coordinate 418,729, forward strand.
TTTATGAAGCCTTGCAGGAAGAGGACTCGGCATATCCTTAGCCGCCCGGCTTTCAGACAGGCTATGTCCCCTGTCTGATGAGATCAACGAATACGTGCAGCCGTTTCGCTCAATCCGCAGCAGATGCTGTGAATAAAGTCGGACATGACGACCTTGAGGTCCATGACGCGGATGAATATCTCGTTGATCAATTTCTACAAGTCGTCGTCAATACTGTGGGAGTATATAGAACAGAGCATGGTTAGTGTAGACGCCGTCGTAAGGGCAGTCGGAGTTGAGAGGAAGGCTATCAGATTGCGCCTTTGGGGTGTTTCACTGATGGGGTACGTGTTCAACAATGTTATCGTGCTGTCTCACTTGATACGGGTTCATAGAGGTTCAAATGAAGGAGACCATATCCCCACTCCTCTGCTACTTTATTTCGTAAATATTGAGGAGGGGAACCCAGATGGTGATGATTACGCGTGATCCTGAACTTGACATTCAATTTTTTCTAATGGTTCTGTCCAGGAGACCACATATCTCAACAGGAGAAGTCACAAGAGGGACGGTGATAAACTCGCTGCAGACGAGAAGGGGGATATCACTACGTCCAGACGGTATATTCTTTCGAACGTGAGTCCAAGTCTGTCCATTGGGTGTTGAGTGGCACCTACGACTCGAAAGTCTTGATTAATTCTGCTACAGTGAACATAGAACATGCTGCTCGTCCGCACATCGAATGCTTGTGTCGGTTTCCGAGACCCCATCCCCTTCAGCTCTTCGAGTTCTGCTAGACTTGTAACCGTGATCACATCGGCTGCTGGTCTGGAGCTCGGCCTACCTCTGCCGAGCTTCCCATGGTCCACGGCCCGATGTTCAATCCACTCTTTGTCAACATCGTGAAGTTCACCTTAACCGCCCCGCAAAGTCGCAATTCCAGATATTACCAAGTTCTAGCAAGGGATCCGACTTACCAATGGTATTACTAACGTCGTCTGATAAATCTACGGGAATTTCCAAGGAAACCGTGTAAATAGTTGCGTAGCACGGCTATAAAACACGAATTAAGTTCCCAAGGTAATCTCGCACTTTTGTCGCTTCTCTTCATCATTTTCTAACATTATTGCGCATAGATGACTCTTGGATCTTCCAAGCTGTTCCGGCCAATCAAGGTCGGAGCCCTTACCCTCAATCATAGGATTGTGCTGGCCCCTATGGCGCGGTTCAAAGCGACGGAGACAGGTCATGTTCCGATCCTTCCAATAGTCAAGGAATTTTATACTCAGAGAGCCTGTGATCCTGGGACTCTTCTTATCACGGAGGCAACTATCATTGCCCGAAAGGCTGGGGTATACAAGCATTGTCCTGGGATCTGGGCTGAAGAGCAGCTGCAAGCATGGAAAGAGGTGTAGTAGTTTCCCAGAAATTTCAGGTTGATTCGAGAACTAATAAAATGTCTTCTTCAGATAACCGACTCTGTTCACGCTAAAGGGAGCTACATTTACTGTCAAATTTGGGCTCTCGGTCGTACCGCAGACTATAATGCGTTGTGGGAGGAGGACCCGTCTCTTCCTTACGTTGCACCTTCAGCTATCCCGCTTTCCGGCAAGGACAAAGTTCCCCGCCCCATAACTCTCGAAGAGATCCACGAGTACATTCAGTTATATGCTCAAGCAGCTGCTGATGCGGTCAATAAAGCCGGGTTTGATGGTGTAGAAATCCATGGTGCCCACGGATATCTTGTGGATCAGTTTCTGCAAGATGTAGCTAACAAGCGGACGGACGGTTACGGTGGGAGCATAGAGAATAGAGCACGATTTGGTCTCGAAGTGATTAACGCTGTCGTAAAGGCAGTCGGAGCGGAGAAGACGGCCATCCGATTGAGTCCATGGGGTATTACAGTGTCGGGTCAGTCGTTAGCCAATCGTTACTGACACCCCCAACTGACTGGTGTGGCCTTAAAGAGGTTCGGATGAAGGACCCGATTCCTACTTTCTCCTACTTTGTTTCGCAAATCAAGGAGAAACACCCCGATCTGTCCTACATCCACGTCGTAGAACCTCGAATTGATGGTGGTGAAACGCGAAATCCGGAAGATTTTTCTTCGAATTCATCTAACGACTTCCTCCGGGAAATCTGGGCGCCAAGGCCGTACATTGCTGCAGGAGCATTCACGAGGGAGACAGCAATTGAGGCTGCAGACGAAAAGGGGGACATCATTGCCTTCGGACGGCATTTTATTTCCAATGTGAGTCCTTTACAACGAATGGGAGGTATAATTGCTAAATTTTCATCAGCCTGATCTTACGAAGCGGTTGAAGAATAATGTACCCTTGACGCCATACAATAGGTCTACGTTTTATTTGTCTGGGAATGTTGCCGAAGGTTACCTTGACTACCCCTTCGCGTCTAATGTTAGCAACTGGGCCTAATGTCCTTGTATGAGTTTTCTATATCATTTAACGGAAGTGATTCTCTTGCTACAGTGTACTTGAACTGTCTTACTCTCGTTGGGCTCGGGTAGAACCTGTGTGAACTTTTTATTATGCTGGACGAGCCAGGTCTCTTAATCTCATAGCATGTACAAACTACGTAGTTCGCTTTTGTTGGTAAGAAGAGTCGCAGAAGAATCTAGTACCAATCTTTCCGCTTGAGCAACGCCCTTCGCCGTCGCCATATGGCCGGAGTACGCCACCTCGCCGACAAACTAATCCCTTCTCGCCTTCTCAACAATAGTCGCATCTGAACCACCCGCTTCCACTCATCTCCACGCTCTAGCACGTCCACGCAACGCTGCACTGGCTCGTACGCGTATTCCCCAATTTCATTGTCATTGACAAGGATAATGTCAACGTCAACTTCTGCACATGCAAGCAAGATTCGCGCAGATCTTTTCTGGACAGGCAGCGTCTGTGGGAGCCCCAAAAGGAGTGGCATAACTTCCAGGTCAGGCTCCCGTAGCCTGAAGGCTCTCTGCCGGCGAGGCGTACGTGTTATCACGTCGTCATGAGGTCGCCACTCCGCTAATCCACGCGCACTTGAAGGGAGCTGAAGAAGATAGAAGGACGAAACCGAGCTCATCAGCCGATTCCGCAGCTTTGAAAAGCGGTTGAAGAGGTGGTAGGTTGCTCCAACGACAAAGCAAGGGTGAACGGGTGACGCGACTTTGAGGAGTGGTAGGGTGGAGGGATGATGTTTTGACAGTAAAGTTGACGAATTGGGAAATATGATGTGCACGTAGTGACTCAAAGTTGTGGGGAGTAGTGTGTACGTATAATCTTGCACTGGAATGGCCTGGTATAAGATACAATTCATTTGTTACAAGAGAGTTTGAGAAGTATAGGACCCTTACGTTCGTAAACATCCTGCGAATGTCAGGACAGCATTCTTGGTTGTAATCCTGGAGGTCGTAAATACGCTGAAGAGTCTCATCTGTCGGGATAAGTGTCCATTCCTCATTCTCCAAGAGCTGCTTCATATCCGAACGTACTAATGGAAAATGGTGTAAGGTCTAAATATATGTAGCAGGGCAAACAACTTACATTGAACACGATTCAGGTGAGATTCCTGTTCAATTTTGCCTCGAGAAAGCCCCCAGTAGAACTCCATTTTGTATATCTTGGCAGATTGTAAGCATGTCAAGATAGATGATGGAAAATAGGCGTGCGCCACTGACCTCTTTAGAGCGTAGCCTAAAATAATAATCTTCTAATGCAGGAAGAGAATCAGCGGAGTCAACAGTCGTGAGGCACTCCAGTGGAACATAACTATTGAGTTTCATGGCAGACCTAGCGTGCGGTGATGAAGAGGAAAGAGGAAATAACCCAGCTTCTGCTTTTGAGAGAAAGGTGCAGGCAAGTCCCGTGATCTATGAATAACTTCTAACTACTAACAAAAGGTGACAGACGCCACTCGCGTTTGAGCCAGATGTACCAATGGAAAATGTAGTTGAATGGCAGTCTTCACAGAAATACGTTTCATTGAGGTGTTTGATGTGGCACGAGAAAATTGCCATGAGTAAATACTAAAGACTTGTAAACTAGATCTGCGTTTACAAGAAAGAACCCACCTTCCACTGTGAAGCTTTTCCAAGCCGAAGGATTGTTAACTGCAGTCTGTGATACGACGGGATTAGCATGCTGTAAGAGCCTGAGCACAAATAGTCTGACTTATCTGTGTCTAAATATCAGTTATGATATACACATCCATTTTCGTCGCATGGAGTGAGTATACATGTATGTTGGTGGTGGGAGAAGCGGCAACAGCAAACCATCAAGTTTATTCTTTTGATAAAGTATCAATTCCTCCGGTCAGGAGGTGGGCTCTTAGCACAGTTGGTAGCGCGCACGCTTTGCATGATTGTTAATCTGCGTGAGGTCGTGGGTTCAAATCCCACAGTGTCCATCAACGATGTTGTTGCAGAAGTTTTTGGTCGCCCTCAAATATCCAGAATCCAGAATCCAGTATCGGAGACTCGGAGTCCGGACTATCAGTCCTCTGATCTATCCCAGGTCAGGAGTCAGAAGGTTTCCGGGCTTACTGTCCATTATGGACATAAAGCTTACTTCCTTCCTTTCACGGCTCTGAGTACAGATAATAACTATTATATCGAGGAGTGTACAACTGTGAGTATCCTGTATTCTACGTCTTTAACGATATCTGAAGCGGTGAATCTCTTCTCAGCTTCGGCTTCTGCGGCTAGTATAACGTTCTAAGAGAGTAAGAGACGCGCCGTAGTAATTTCTGGTGCCAGGGTTTGTTTCCTGGAGGTTAAGGCATGTCGTTTGCTTAATACCTGCCAACAATCAGTACGCTTCTGACCGATCTTCGCTAGCACAAGTAATAGATAGCCTATTAGGTCGCGATAGTTAGGAAACTGAAGTTATCTGTATTAAAGCCTTTATACTACATAGATTGTCAGCAGAAGTGACGAAAAGGTAAAAAGTCAAAATGAATGATGCCTCCGTTCCTTCTTTGACCGGATAGATGCTACTTCGTCTGGTCGCAAGAGTGTATCCAATTTTTAAGACTCTAAAATGTATTAGGAAAAGAGAACAGTGGTGGACTTTGATGTATAATCAATCAAAAGGCCACCCCAAACGATCCATCCAAGCTGGCCATTGCGCTTGAAGTTTCCTGTAAGACAGACCATGTCAGCACATATCATAGACAGGGAAATGAGGCGCTTACTCCAGCAGCTCTCCGGTTTATCCAGTTCTACGGTGCTGAATTGCCAAACGAGATGCGTCGCAGTTCCACAAATAGAAAAGACAAAGAAACCCCAGTCTTGTCGATTCAGGTACCCTGCAACGAAAAGCATAGTGACAGAGATCATGGCGCAGCCAACGAGCATGGGCCTAATCCAGGTCCCGAATAGAATGGCGGTGGAAAGCACACCAGTTTTTACATCGTCAACGATATCTTGACAGGCATATATTGTGTCTGTAAAATATGGTGAGATTCGGTATACGACGTTGACTAGGCAGTCGCCAACCGTATAACATTGTCCAACTGATAGATACTTGTGAGCGACGTCGCGATGTGTTGACATACGAGGAAAAGCATACCACCAACAACCAGCAAGGACACAGCAGAGGATGTCGTAATCGAGCGTGTTCGTAGTTGACACATAGGCGATTACGAATCCGAAGTTCATGGCGAAGCCCAGCCACGCTTGAGGCCAGTACGTTACCCGTTTGAGGAGAGGGTATATCGCAAATCTGGAAAGAGCGGAGCGGGAAATATTTAGGCTCCCTGAGCATGATTGCAAGATAGGCTGTTCCTCTTACAGTGGGAGAAGCTGAAACAGGGCCGCGTAAAAACTACAAATAAAGTTAGATTTAATAATCGAAAAGTATAAACCGGTAACTGACGCTAGACCATCAAGCGTGAGATAGAAGAATAGAACTCCCAGCGCGTATTGTACCAGAAGGAAGATGGTCGCTGCGAGGACGGTGATGCGTCCACTTGGAAGCGGTCTATTCTTCGTTCGCTCTGGGAAGTGGAATCGTGAGATCTTTGGAGTAAGACGCGGAAGGATGGACCAACCGACACCAGCATCCATGTTCATATCAAATATATCGTTGACGGTGCAAGCTGAGCTACGCACTATAAACGCCCCGATGAGGCATTCGATGAGCTTATACGCGTAGGAACGTAGCACGATTGTTGGCGCCATTGAATATGACGCCATGGTCAATCCCCAAGCTGAAAGAAATCGTCTCAATCGACGTCACAGAAGGGGTTTAGTCGCATACCAAAAGGCCAGAACATCAGGATCGTTCCCGTGGGCTACAAAGAAATAAGGTAAATGACTCCTAGCTTACAGTCCCGATAAAGATAAAGCCAACCTTGTCGAGACGAATCAGCTCCATATATGGGCGATATTTCTCTGGAGCGATATTCAGAGGGAATTTCAGGTTGACCCTTGTTGGCAGAGCATGATAGGTGGGGAGCTTTTCATGGTCAGGAAGGAGGGATGTGGTCTCACTGTTCATCGCGTTGAGGAACGAGAGGCAGACTTACGAGATATGAAGAGAGTTTGGGTTGGCACGATGAGAACACGCCAGGTTGAAGTGGTTTATATACCGCTGGAACAAGGAAAGAATCGAGGGGTCCCATGATTATCGGACGCGTCTCCGACCCGGATCGAGCTGTGCTGATCTAGCACGAATGCAATAAAATCATTTGTCGTTATCGGTACCCCTCCTGTGGCTCTAGGACGCTTGCGGAACTGAGATGGCTTCAGCTGAAGGTTGGCTTTGCACGGCCAGGATTCAACCTGTCAGACTTTGAGTTTCAACTCAAATCAATGACCAAAGAAACGGCACAAACGTTATCCGCCACCGCTCTGTGGACTAGGGTATTCGAGAGCATCACAAAGGGGTCGCCTTTCGATAGAGAGAAACTTTGGTAGGCGCAGGAACAAGATCTTTTTCGACCTTTCCGTCAGTAAGGACGTTCTCTAAGAAATATTATCATGCTTGCGCCTCGGACCATACAGAAAACCAGTTCACTGTGACCATGAATGGGGCCGGCGGTTAGCTCCGCAAATGTTAACGATCTTTCCCTCAGAAGGTCGTTAGCGCAATCAGTATCCTTTGAGGGTTTACGAGTCCGGTTGGCTCGGGTTCCTTGAGAACAGGACATCTTTCCGTGGCATGCAGCGGAAGACAAAAGGACGGCAACAGGATTAACATTCATGGTATGCAGTTCAGTGCCCGAACCCCATTACCACCGGGGCCGAGGGCGAATGTTCAGTTCGGTACGAGGTAGTGTTTATTTGCAAGCATCCAGAAGACGACAAGGGACATGAGGTAGTCATGCTCCTGCGGATATCAGAGTCGACTTGAAGTCAGAAGCGAATGAGAGATTTGCAGGAGATAGGTCGCCGTCTGCACGGAGCTGCGCGTTATGTAGTCCAGAGGAATCGGACTCGAAGTCCGTTTCGTTCGGTCTGCTACTCGAGGACAAGCACATGTGATACACGGCAACACAGAGAGGCCTTTGATTCCTTGAACGAAGCGGAGTCGACGCACACGCGTGCACGTGGAGGCACGTGGTCGGCAGTGACTCGGCAGGATTCGGCAAGTACTCGGAGTTTAACTTTTGGGCGGCTAGGGCGGGCCTGCCAACTTGGTGCAGAGTCGGCCAGACAATGTTAGATCAGGACCACCATGGCAAATCTCATCCGCTGCACGAAATCTGGCAACGACTGGACGACGAACGAGCTGGCAGCATACAACATCTCTATTACGCCGCAGGACGTCACAGCGTTCTTTGGACTAACAGCCCTTCCTGAGCCCCATGTACCGGCAGACATGCTGCAAAAGCTCGAAGCCGACGATGCAGATGACCTTGATGCCTGCCGCACCATCGCAGCAATGGACCTTACGATGAATCCTGTTCCTGCAGAGGAAACTGCCGTAGATGATTTCACCGTCCGTCTTTTCGACATGCTCGGTTACACAACGCGCGATATCTCCCTGCGCACCAGGAAAGACATCCCACTCGTCATCTGCGGGGAATCCAGACGTGCAAAGACAGACGTATGCCTGTTGATGAATAGATCAGAGATCATTCTTCTAGTCCAGGGAGATAAAAGGAACAAGGACGAGGGTGGAGACCCTGAGGCACAGCTCATCGCTGAGGCGATAGCCACTTTCCAGAGCAACAATAAGAAGCGTGTCTTCGCTGGCGTTCCTGTCCGCGATGCCTGTCTCATTCCTGGGATTGTCATGACCGGCACAGCTCCTACCTTCTACAAAATACTGGTTACAAAGAACCTTGCAGATGCAGTTGCATTCGGCATCTTTCCTCCCCACCCTACCGTGGTCCATCGCCACGTTCCATCCGTCCCTCGCCCCATGCGTCGTCTTACCGAAGGAATGAAGCCCTTGGACAACCGTGCCATAGTCCTTCGATGCTTTGAGGGATTCAAGAAATTCATTCCCCCGCAGTAGAAGGGAACGTACCTTCCTTTGATCCTTCCATTTTCCATCAACTGAGATTACTACGTGCGTACACTTCTTTTGTGCCGTTTCTTTTTCCTTTCCAACTTTGTAGTTGCGGCCCAATTTATAGCATCGGTGTACATTAATGTTCGTCGTTACAAAGCGAATAATTTTCAAGTCACTGCGATCTTCGACTTTGCGAATGAAGTTGAGAACACGGAACAGATCCTCTAGGTACGAATCGTGAGTCGCACACCAGTTCCGTTAGCCGAAAAAGCAGTGGATCAAATTTAATGATAGACCATGCATAAGATTACATGCCTGTACATTTCGATTAGTTCCACTATTATTCAACGCTACTCATGCCGATACTAGAACTCACGATGAAATAAATAAATAACGAGAAAACCGTCGAGAACGTAATAGCAGTTACTTTTCTTCGCCAAAATACTCCTCGACCAAAACCTTCTTCCGTAGATCGAGAAGCACCGCATCCATCTCTGTTCGCGCGGGCATCTTGGGAGGCATGAGATTTTCGGCAGTCAAGAAAGGTATATATGATGCTGCTGCATGAGCGCTAGCATAAGCTTGGTCCACCGACGGTTCTGAGCGCGGTGGAGGCACGCTTGCTCCAGTCTTTGAACGCTTTGAATCTTCCGTCTCCGAACCTTCCTCGTCAGCATCAGCATCCTCAGCCTTGCGTTTAACATTTTGCGCTGCTAGTGAATGCGACAAGAGAGCTGCGGTGTCCGACATGTCCGGCCGGGGATATTTTGGTATGGGATCGTCATTTGGAAGGCCCAAAGTTTCTCGAAGATTTGTATACGCTTCTTCCCATTCTGTAGATTGTCTAATGAGTGATTGAAGCAGTGAAGAGCATCCATCGGCTTACCATCTCCTTCCGCTTGCCGTTCAAATTCCAGTAGTTTGCCGTCAACTTCGTCTGTGTCGCCGTAGTACGCTGGTCCATGTCCTAGGAACTTTTTGTAGAACGCCAAAGTCTGATTTTCCTCTTCCTCCTCGTTCTTTCGGCTCTGGAAGAGTTCTCGAACACCTGGCAGTTCTTTCGCTCGTCCGAAATACCTAAAAGCACGTTAGAAGAAATTCTGCTGACCAGGACTTGATTCTTACTTGTAACCCTTCGTCCCAGGTACCTCTTTCCCGTCATCGTCTAGCATGGCCACATTCCGTCTATAGTTAGCACCACCGAGGGCCACAATTTGATTCTCCCAGTGACGCTTCTCTCGCAAAATTTTGTTGATCTCGTCATTTAAATCGCGGACTTCATAATCGGTAAGGCCAGCTACAACAAAATGGTGTTGAGAGCGCCCTACTGGATAAACGGGAAAGAGTACCACACCATCCTGAATTTTTGACACTTTTCTGCTAATTTCCCTCAGAATTTCTCCTCTCCATCGTTCACATTCGCGCAAACTTTTGCATGCGCTTGCCATTCGCGGCCGACGGTCACCACGAGTCCCAAGGCCAAGCTCTGCCGCTTGGGCCTCTCGGAATCGATAAAGCATGGACTGCGCCTTTTCCTCATTACGGGCCTAGGGTATTCCGTTAGTATTCTTCGCAAGACACAGAAATGCGGCATGCACCATTTTTGCTGAATGATGAGACTGAACAAGTACGTGAATTTAAGGTGTCACAGTCACCGTCACAGATAGTGGCTCAAAATATCGGCAGTATTCGGCAAAAACAATTTCCTGTAAATATGTTTACAGTACTATATTTTAGGTAGAATATCGCCAAATATAGCTCTCTCTCTTACCACACGGATGACGCCAAATATTACAGACGTCGAAGAAGGTATGCCTATATTCTTCGAAATATGTACATTTGCTGCATTTTGCGAATAGAAAAACGCCATTTTTCCAATGTCGTAGCAACATTTCACAAGTATACTCAATATTCGGTGTGTATGTCTAATACTTCACCGAGCACTGTCAATAGTAACTACTATTTTAGCTAACAGCAAATAATAGACGTAGAAGAGATCTTTATACTCTTCCAAAGGCTGACCAGGACCTTCTCGCTTCATTGGGATACAAAGAAAAATTAAACCTTGTCGACGATGCCATTTTAGCAAATGCCGCGTTCCTCAACCAGATCGTCGCTAATCCAGAGATATTCGGGCACGATATGGACGATGAAGACGGCACTGTAGGATTCCCAGAACCAGTAGGTCACTCGCATTCACACGATACAGGTCTGTCTGATTCATTCCGGGCCGCCAACACAATTTACGAACCTTAACATTCAGACCATGCGCATGCGCATTCACATTCACATTCACACGGTCCACATAGCGGCTTCCATTCTAAGCCGAAACCATATAAGCCATCGGATTTTGATATGGATAAGTTAAGGAGTACCCTCAAGCAGTTTGTGCGCGATTGGAGCGAAGAGGTAAGGTTTGCGGCTCGCTCTGCGGCGCTTCTATTGATAATCATTGGTATCACAGGGAAAGGAAGAACGAGAGGCGTGCTATGGCCCCATGAAAGACGCGCTGTTGAAGCATTTCGCTAGCTCCTCGGACGAAGAAAGGTGAGCGGTTCATATAGGCTATCGAGGCTTCCAGTAAGCACGGAAATTCAGTGAAAGAATGGAGTGAGGTGCTTCTCCCCGATAACCTTCAGCCTCCTTACAAATACCTAAAAACTCTAAGACGGCGCTGCCGTCGAAGGAGTCGTCTCGGGATCTCCGTTTTACTGCAAGCTTACGAGCCGTGCATCGGTAGAAGTCATATACTTATCATTGCATCAGGAAGAAGCTGCGGGTTCTTATTCCTGGCGCAGGGTTGGGCCGACTTGCCTATGACGTCGCCAAGTTAGGTCCGTGAGTCTGTACACTCTTGAGCATCCTGCCTTAGCCATTCCCAGGCTTCGCATGTCAAGGCAATGAATTCTCTCACTACATGCTCCTGGCATCATTCTTCATTCTCAACAGGTACGCATTTCCGTTTTAGATTGGCGCGCCTGCTCTAACTATAAAACAGAACGGACGAGATCAAAAAATACAAAATATACCCATATGTACACTCGTTCTCTAACGTCTGTTCCCGATCAACGATGTTGCGCGCGATATCGATACCTGACGTGCTTCCATCGGACCTTCCGCCGGGCTCTGACTTCTCTCTCGTCGCAGGAGACTTTGAAGAAATATACGGTAACGAAGACGATGGAGGAGAAGAACCACATTCGGGACAATGGAACGCAATCCTGACGTGTTTTTTTATTGATACGGTGCGTTCTTATGACTTCAGTATATGGGGCTGGCGTTGTTTTGCACCAATCGGAATGCCCCGAAATGATCTTGAGAACAGCAAAATCTTGCAGCAGATATCCCGGGCTTGCCTGACATGGCAACGCCGAGTGATCGCTGTAGATCTAAATTCTGTTCGTCGACTACAGCCACATATTCTATTCACCTCAAAATAGCCATCTATTTCTACTCTCAAATCAGAACGCTCACACATTCTAGGCCAAAAATATCGTAAACTACTTGCGTATCATCCATCGTATTCTAGCTCCAGGAGGGGTGTGGATAAACCTTGGTGCGGAGTGACTCGTTGCGACTTGCAAGACACTGACGCCACCCGCAGGACCGTTGTTGTGGCATTTCGAGAACAACAACACTAATGACCCGTCAGTCGAGCTTGACCTAGAAGAAGTCAAAGCATTGGCGCGTACCATTGGATTCGAACTCAGAGTAAGCAGTCGGTATTGGAATTCATTCGCATTTACTCAGATGTTCCGAGCAGAACGAGAGCACTGTCGACACGACGTACACGAACAATTCCGAAGGAATGCTGGGCTACGTGTATCATGCCGCATTCTGGACTGCCACGAAGATAAAGGCGGAATAATTACTGTAATAAGTGATCCGCTGGTTCTTCTTTTGGCCGGTTTGGCAATCATGCATAATGTAGCTTTCAATGACGATATGCGATGTTCTGATATTCTGTGTTTCGATGTCGTCGTATACTCTATGATGATGACGGGCGGCCGGCGCGGTAAGATCTGTGGTTGATTGTGATTGTTTTCCTCTGCTATCTTCCTTCCTGCTGGTCTCATTGACGGTAGTTCTCCTGTCGCCTTCCCCCTTCTCCCACTAGGAAGAGCCCATGCCAAACGGAAACAGTGCGAACAGTGCGTCTTAGCACCGATCAGTCGTCAAGTCAGTTACAAGTTCATGTGGTCCAAATAGATCCAATGGTGTTGGTGTTGGAGACATCCATCTGCTAAGTATGAGACGCGATCAGTCCCATGATTGGCCCTGTTATCAAAGTAGTACTGAAACTGGTCGTAACGGTTTTCGTTGCAACCACTCAAACATTACCATGGGTACTTTAGATGGAAAGAACGTCTCTAGTAATCACAAACACGGTGGCGTATCGATTATCGAGAATACGACCTTCACGTAGCGATTGTTGTCCATGTTCGCGAACTAGTGTAAGTACATTCGACCTGGTTTTACGTTGTCGTCATTCATTGATTTGGTTCGTACTCATGGGTTGCGGATTTCCTGGCAGGCATTCTAGCAGCTTTGTGGGCCCATTGTTTTTGGTATCAACTTCTTTCTCACTGGCGGAGCACTCTTTTGCATAAACAGAGTCGAAAGCGGTCTAAAGGCGATGAATACTAGTCTTGACTCATCCTGGCATAATCTTCGGGGCAAGGATCCCTTCTACTGTTAGTCATTCTGTAAGTTCTTTTTGCCGGATCCCGTTCTCAATGTTTCCCCCACAGATCTTACTATACACACCGGCGGTGAACTTATTAATGGCACCAATTATTCCACCGCATGGTCTGCCCTTGTTCTGTTATCCATGATCATCTTCGTTACTCGTCTCGGAAACGTCCATCACTGCAAGGGGAATTGTTTGCGCTCGAAGGTATGATAATTATGCATAATGAAGACGAAGGATCATAGAGACGTTTCTCGTGATGTGAAATCTACTAGCGAAAAGGGCACCGCAGAGCACTTAGAAAATCCGCATTCAGTTGCATAGGCGGTATATACACTTCTCCGTGACTATTTATAACTGTTACAGGTATCCCGTACGAAATGGAAAGAACAAATGCCGCCAGAGGTTCAACATACTCGGACCGGCCCAGGGAGCATATCGAATACTTAGAGAATAAGGAAATGATCCGTAGAATGTCCGACGACCTTCTGTATTATGACGAAATGCGGTTCGACGGATTTCGATGACATTCTATGTTATCGGGTGGTAAGGGGCGTGGCGCGACCATGGTCGCTGAGCCGGTCAGGTTCAAGGGAGATCGAAAGACTCTTCCGGTATTTTGTGTTCTGTGTTGTTTTCGATGACTACAGTTTTTTATGCCCTTCTTGACACCAGCCATCCTACGGGTTACGAATATTGTTCCTGCTCTGCTATGTAGGCAATCACAAGCAATCACTAGACTCCGACCAAGAATCACAAATTGAAATTCGGGAACAGCGTCCCGTCGATCGATCGTGGACTCCCACGTGACCCCGGACGATTAAAATAGTCGGATATATTTTTTGGAGGCATCTTTCCTGCTAACGACCACTGGGGATCCGAACGGTCTCATGATTAGCTTTCCGTCTGTTATTTAATCAGATTCTTGCTCGGCCCTTCTTTCCCATCCTCCGACCATATCATGGCTTCAGGACACGCTCTTACTCCTACTGATGACAAAAACGACCAGGGCCTGAGTACGCAGGCTGATTTACTTGAGGTGGCAAACGACTTGGACTCGGGAGAAATAAATGAACTCGCTGTTGTTGCAGAAGGAGAGGAGAAGACGACTTGGTTTGTCTGGACTTTAGTATTCTGTGCTACAGTGTCTGGGCTACTTTTCGGTATGCAAGTCCATTGTCATCAATGATTTGTTTTCACTGAGCTTCGGTATGAAGGGTACGATACTGGCGTAATATCAGGCGCACTCGTGACTATAGGTTCTGATTTGGGACCGGAAGAGTTATCCAGTGGCCAGAAGGTGTGTTGCGCGTTCGGCCCGTGGGCCTTAACTGATGCCGCTCTGTCCTTCCGCCAGGAATTCATCACCTCTGCTACAACATTGGGCGCTCTTCTTGGCGGTTTGGTAGCAGGTGCCATGTCTGATTGGACGGGTAGACGGCCCGTCCTGGCCATCTCTGATATTATATTCATCGGGGGAGCAATCGCACAAGCAGTCTGTCACAATGTCTGGAGCATGGTCCGTGTTTCTCCATATATTATTACGGTCTGCTCACAAGACTTCTGTAGGTTGGTGGCCGCTTCCTTCTTGGTATCGGTGTGGGATTAGCGTCTTGTATCGCGCCACTATACATCCAGGAGCTCTCTCCAACGCGTCTTCGGGGTCGCATGGTCGTCATGAACGTGGTCGCTATTACTTTGGGACAGGTCATTGCATACGGCATTGGTGCAGGCTTCGAGACAATGCATGGCGGATGGCGTTGGATGGTCGGATTGGGGGCCGTTCCAGCCGGTATTCAATTAGTATTTCTGTTCTTCCTTCCAGAAAGTCGTACGTGAATTCGGCTCTCGGATCGGTTTAACCCTCTGTTGACCCTTTTGACCCTCAGCTCGTATCATGTTGTTGAGAGGTGATCTTCTTGCCGCTCAGAAGATCATGACCAAGATTTATGCCCTGGCTAAGCCTTCTGATGTAGAGCTAAAAGTGTGTCTATTCCGTCATGCGGGGCCCCCAATGTCTGATGGCATCATCATATCTTAGGTCAAAGTTCTACAAGCGGCGGTGCAACGAAGCGTAGAGATTACGCGCAACACGACCTTTATGCATCGGTTCAAGTCTATGCTAATGAATCCAGTGTATCGCAGAGCACTCAGTAAGTTAATATATCCTGGTATCGTTGTATACTAACTTCGGAATCTAGTCGTAGGCTGTGGATTGCAAGCGTTCCAGCAGCTTTGTGGTTTTAATACACTGATGTATTACTCAGCTACGCTCTTTGCATCCATTGGATTTGATCAGCCGACCGCAGTTGGCTTGATCGTTTCTGGTACTAACTTCATCTTCACCATCATTGCCCTTGTTTGTATCGACAGGATCGGAAGACGAAGGATTATGATTCTTAGTTCGCCTGGTATGATCTTTGGGCTGACGTTGGCAAGCATATCTTTTCACTGTCAGTGATACCTCTCCTTCGATGTGCTCCTCTCATCCCTTTTCGCCTCACAGATCTTACTATCAACACTGGTGGCGACCTTATTCAAGGTAGTGACTACCCCAAGTCATGGTCTGCTATCGTGTTATTATCTATGATTATATTCGTTGCGTCATACGCTACCGGTCTTGGTAACGTTCCGTGGCAGCAGGGGGAACTCTTTGCACTCGAGAGTACGGCTTTTCTACGCACTACTTTGGGAATAGATCTGACCAATTTTTCTTCAAGTCCGCGGAGTAGGCACGTCCCTCGCGACTGCGACTAACTGGGCTGCCAACCTGCTCATCAATTCCACATATCTCTCACTCATGGAGAAGATAACGCCTTCTGGCGCGTTTGGTTTCTACGCTGGACTGTGTCTTTTGGGCTGGCTGTTTGTCATATTCTGCTACCCTGAAACAGCGGGTCTGAGCTTAGAGGAAGTCATGATGGTGTTCAAGCATAGCTTTGGTATCAAAGAGAGTGGGCGTCTGAGGGACACGAAACGGAAGATGAAGGCGAGGGAGGTTACTCACGACGAGAAAGAGACCACGGAACACAAAGAGGTTGCGTCTTCAGATGTATAATATATATACCATAGTTTCCCTACGCAATTGCTTTCTATTTTTCTCTTACGTCTACATGCCTTTCTGTGGAGCTACTGAAGCGACCAGCCGTGCCCTACCCACATTCTATTCATAAAATGCACAGTAAATCAGATGAGCGCGCTCCGTCGCTACCAGCACACTAAGGAATACTGCGGAGCCAGAGACAAACACTGTTCAAAAACCGACCCCAGCTCGGATCAGCATAGCAATCAATTAACGACAATCGTACACCATGAAGAACTCGTAAGCAAAAGGAACCAACGTCTAAGGAACATAAACTACTATCAAGGCATTGACCACCAGCTTATCCAGCTGACCATTCGACACAAATGGCACACGCTCCTTGCCAACCGCATGTACGTTCCCATCTGTCAAGATAGTGATCTCTGCTTCCAATAGAGGGATAGCACCACTACTCGCTATCCGCTGTCGCAAGTTGCCCACCTCTTCATGAAGCTCCGGGTCCCCATATGTACTGAAAGCACCGCGCAGAGCGGGGGTACCTCTCCGCGAAATGCCATCCAGAACTGGGCTAGAGATGTCTTCACTGAGCGATTCGACGACGTGATCGATTGGCCATATGTATCCTCCAGCAGTCCAATGTAGTTCGGGAGTAAGCTTATACAGCCTGAGAGCGTTGTACAAGACTGAATCACCGCCTTTCAGCTGATAAAAGGGTCAGTAAGCGTGAAAGTGTTCGCGGAATGAGACGTACGAGGGGTACCAAAGATTCTGCTAGGACGTCTGCAGGACATACCCCGTAGTCATGAGAAAGGGAGAACGCAATCTTCCTTCCTCTGGACATATTCAATACTGGTGCGAGCAAGTCAAAGAACCCATCGCTCGGGTTAACCAGGGGCTCCGCAGCCACTCCAACCCCCGTCCCGAAAGTCTTCAGATACACACCATACAGGATCGACACTCTACACCCCTTCTCGACCGTCTCGACCTCATAATCGCAATCCGCAAGGAACGCCGTCCACTCGATATCCCCATTCTTACCACCTTTGCCGGTGAAGCGTTCCTCCACATTGGTGCTTTCGGACCGGACGACGAGTGCGCCACCTCGGAAGCGCACGGGGAGGGTGACGGTGATGGTTGCTACCCTGCTGTCGTTGCGGAGCGAGCGAGATTGGGGCCCCATGTGACCGCCGGAGACGATGACTTCAAGACGGTCCCGGAGGGTGGTGAGGTAGTGGCCCTCGGGGAGGGATGGGAAGAGGGTGGTGCGGACGGCTGCTAAGATGGGATGGTTCGCGATCTCGAGAGAGGTGGTGAGAGGGAGATTGGGAGGGTAGAAGAGCGATTCGTGCTCTGCGTACGAGTCCAAATCTGATGTTTGATGAGGTCGGCAGGCGGCGATGAGGACATCGAGGGCTGGAGGCGTGTTATAATCGACATCGATGGGGAAATCCAGGGAATGAGTTATTCCGCTCTGGAGAGTTAATGATCAGCAGAGATCAGGATCGTCATGAAGTGTAACATACCTTTGTCCGGAAAAATAGAACCAGCTGTGAGGGATCCAAAGGTATTCTGCCAGAGATTGAGAATACGCGGGTTTTGGCGGCAAGAAGGCGCGATATGTGATCTCGATATACGAGTTCCTCGTCGTAGGCTGGGTGGTTCAGATGAGGCAGAACGCTGTGTGGGCGATAGGGTGACCTGTAACTGCGCTCGATCTGAAAGTCGACACTGGGGCTTGTTTGAACGTAAGGCAAGCCATCAGAGCCTACACGACCATAGAATCCTGAGGGACTTGGTGCGCGGCTGCTCGGAGAGAGGATCATTGGACGTAAAAGTGATGAAGCAAGGAGATGAACGGGGTTTACAAAAGGAGAGGGTTAAAGCGCGGTGTCCTAACTATGTAGAGGCTGCGCAAAGAACGGAAAACACGAGTTAGGGCTCCACTCTAGAACACGATGTAACAACGTGTACGGTGATCGGAACATCTAGGCTTGTGACGCTGCCTTCCCAAGCATGGAACTCGTTTTGACAGTTGACGCACAGAGGATGTAGGGAGTATCGCTATCCGCTTTTCACTGTTATGGTCATGAATGGGACACGGTTGACATTTGAAGGAGATTCTGATGCCGGTTTCAAGGGTTACCTCGAAGTTCTGTCAGACTGGTGAGTGGCTTAGCAAATGCACGAGCTGACAACAAAGGCTATTACGCATCATACTCGGAGTTCCTTTGGAGTTCCCAGCTACCAATTGGTCGACCATGATCTTGTGTGAGAGAATGGGGACGTAAGAATGCAAAGGCCTTTCTTTGTGTGAGTAGTCAGGAAGAAAAAAGTGCTGGTCAGCCGACCTTATGCATGCATGAATCGCCTAGTACTGCACGTTGCATCACGACCGTGCTTGGTATAATGCCGAGTTATGCACTGAGTATGTGTAAAGAACGCGGTGATTCTGAAAAATTTACGCATAATCAACAGAGCGACGACCGTATCTTTCTCGGAGTTGATCAAGTCCATCACGTTCCTTTGTTTTCAGTGTGTTGACGCTCCCCAAAGCGGAGCTCCGTCGTAGGTTGGCATTGATAGGCTTTTTTGATTACGGAAAGCGCATGGACGAAAAAGGTGGCAGGCCGACAAGAAAAGTCAGAAAAGGTCTTCGACGTCGGTCGTGCTGCAAGTCTTCTGTGGGTTGATTTTTTTGGGTGATCGGCATTCGGAGCTGATGCATGATGTTCCGACAAATTGCCAGACTTCGGAAACCAATAATGGATTAGGATAAGTATACAGTAAGTGTTACTGGAGGATAAGTAGTCAATCAAATGCTTTATAAGGAGTCAAGTCCACGAACCGGTATCATATAGTAAAATCTGGTCCAACCAAATGTGAATAGCCAGTCCTCCCCGGCTTGTTATATACAGGTAACTGACTTTCTAGAAGCAGTTCTTGAGAATGACCCTATACAGAACAATAAGAAACGCAGATCACAAAAAAAGAGACGAAGATAACCGCCTTATAGCCTATCAAAGGCTGCCAACACCGAATATATCATATGTACAGATCTCCAAGAAACATTCCATCGCGTCAAACGTAGACTCGTAGCCTTTCCGTCTGCGTAAACCGTTGGTCGTCCGTGCCCTTTCTATATTCACCTCGTGTCGTAATGGATAACTCCCTTCCTTGCTCTTTGAAAGCGCGTAGTTCATTCACATCCTTTGGCGATAGCCCGCTCAACACATCTTGCGTCAAAATCTGCACATTGAGTACCCGCAAACCCGGGCGCGCCTTGACCAGATCCAGCAGACCAGTACTGATGAACGCGAATCCTACACCCAAGAACTCACAGTCGTACATATTGATATCGAGGACTCGCAACTGGGGAAGAAAACTGTTGGCTCTTTTTACCACGGTGGCGATGAGGCTCTTGATGGTATTGTCCTGTTTTTTAGACCATGATGGGAATCGGAGGCGGAGCTCGGTGAGCTGGGGGTTGATTTCGAGGATCCGGGTGAGGTCTGAGGAGCCTGGAGGATCGAAGATGGAGAGAGTGCGTAAGGCGCATTTGGATTGGACGAGCATGTCCCGGATAGCGGGGAGGATGTCGTCTGGGAGGGTGACGTCGTAGGAGTTGACTGTTAGGGATTCGAGAGCTGGGAGGGAGATGCGTCGCATCAGGGCGCTGTCGCATGCGTGGAGGTCGCGTAAGGAGGCGTTGGTAATGATACTGGGCTTCGCCTTGGAGAATAAACCCGGCTTTTTACTGTGGGGTCCGAGGAGCTGGTGGTTGGTGAGTAGTCGTTCTAGTTTGGGAGATCGGCGGAGAAGGGCGACGTAGTATTCCGTCATGGATTCGTCCCCCCATTCACGGTCGTCGCTGAATGCGACGAGGCGGGGGTACGGGAGCTCGATTCGGTTTTTGAGGTGCCCGAAGTTTTGCAAGGTGACTTTGGAAAGGTTCGGCGAGAGGGCGAAGGCGTCGATGGTGCCAAATTCGTGGATGTCGGAGCATTTTAGGTGGAGCGTTTGGAGGTTTGGGGTATTGTTGCGGACGGTGAATAGCGTTCGCATGCGCTCTGGGGATAGCTCGATGGTAGCTATGCGCCATTGCTTGGACACCTGGATGACTTCCAGTAGAAGGGCGTCAACTATGCCTTTCTGGGATTCATCAAAGCATCTATAGTTTGTTCTAAATGTAAAATCCAAGGGATGGAAGGGGCCGAGACGCGAAAGTGCTGTCTGAAGGAGTGAGAGGGGGTCCTTGAGCTTGAAAGAGCACTTTGTCTGGTCGACAGATAGTCCAGTCCATAGGGATCCCAACAGTAAAATGGCCCGCCAGTCTCTGCAAACGTGGCTCAAGGCCCAGGGTCCTCTTGATACGTCGAACACATCGTAGCGCTCTTCCTTTACCAAGGTGAAGATACGCGACAGTGTCGATGTTGGGACGCGTCGAAGTAGTACGGGGACTTTCTACAAGAAAAATTAGATATATGCTGTCAATTTTGTGAAGAAACGCACTGATGATTGATCCATAGCGCGTTAGATTTGACTTTTTGAGACACGACGATACAGGGAAAGGCTGAGCTATGCTTCGACCTTTCAGATATGGCCAAAAAGAATAAGATTTAGGTAACTTTTGAGAACTCGACGCTGCTGGTGGATGAGATGAGGGAGGAAGGAAAGAGCGGTTGCCAGGAGAAAAATGGTTACGCGTTATTTGGCTGCAGGCTGAAAAATCAACAATGGCACGTGGTCCATCATCAACTTATCTGGCTGCGGATCTGCGCAGTCTACATCTTTTCCGCATGCCTCTCACTGTTCCTCGTCGCCATCGTGTCCTTTTATTGGGACGACTCCATCGCCTGACCTACGGTTCGTCGAACATCCGTGTTTTTTCCAGCAAAAAAATGGCTTGTGGAGCTCACTGGCTCCATGCCGGCAAAACCGTGGCTGCAAAGGGCCTTTCCGTGGGATCTGTTGACCAGAACACTGGCAGCGAATAGGAATCCGAGACGTTGTCATACGAGCAAGTTTGTCTCGGTGAATTTGACCCAAATACAAGAGTCAGGCCCAAGTAGAATGGATATGAAGGTGTGCTTCCAGCTTGCTACACCAGCTACGACAGCTGAGCTCTCCAAAAAGGAAATCATCGGCCCGGATGACGGCCCGTCGGGGTTATAAATGGAGGCAGTGCTGAACAGTGTCTTATTTCCGTCTTGTCCATCAACCTCGTCGTCGCTTGGGTGACGCCCGTGATTGGAACACGCTATCGGCGGGAAATCTCCATTGTGGGAACTTTTGTTAATGCAGTGCGTGGCACAACCCTGACTGCCGGCTTCGCTCCACCATGTTGCTCCTGGAGAAGGACGACAAAGGCGCAGATAGGGCCTCCCTGCTTGCCCTCGATGCCTCGTCGTCCACCGGCTCACCGACAGTAGTCGGCGTACCACCGCCTACGGCCACTCGACTGTCTCGCCGTCTCATCCTTATTCACTTGCTGCATCTCCTTCTTCTGGCCATCAGTTTGACAATTCTTATTCTGGGCGTTCTTCGCTTGGACGAGGACGTATCTGTTTCTTTTACAGATGTAAGTTGTCGCATCTCCCCCTTTTTTGCCCTAACTTACGACTATCGCAGGCTGCGTCGGTATCCAGCTATTTGTCACTCGGGTTTCAGATATTCTTCACGGCAGCGGTCATAATATTGGCTTCTTTATCTCGAGTGGCGGCTGTAGACTCCGCTGTTCGGCATCGTGCGTTCTTGTGCTCATTTTGGCTTCAGTCCTTGTTCTTATTCGCATACAGCGACAAGTCTGACCGAGCTCGACCTTCGTATCCAAGCATGGTCCGGCATAGCATCTTCCCTATCAAATTGGAGACCTAGCGCAAGACGGTCTCTAAATCCATTCAACTCAGTCTTCACAGCCATTCCTCTATACTTTATTGCTGCAGCATGCCTATGCATCGTAATGTCGAGTGTTCTCGGTATGTCGGTTGTTTGTACCCGAAGCACATGTCTCATATGTTCTCACACAGGCGTCCAAATATACGTCGCCACCGCTGTGCAATCAGTTAATGCTTCGGTGATAAATCATATGGGCTCGTATCTCGATCCACTCAACATTTCCACGCACGACATTCGAGATGCCTTTGTGAAAGATAACCAATGGACATGGCCGGTATGGAACTTCGTTCTTCTATCTCGTCACGAGTCTCAAACAGTCGTAGGCCAGAGAATGGGACCTCAATATGTTTATATCCTCGGCGAGCTACTCAAACAAGAGCCCTGGCCTTCAAAAAAGGTGCGTCAATTTGTTCGGCGTAACTTAGTCATTGTTCATGTTCTGCCCAGTCTTTTATACGACATTCCCATCAATGCATTCCCAACCGAGCAATACAGTTCTAGTATGTGCCATTCATTCTCTTCATAAAGCATTTTGTAATACATGCTACAGTCATCGTTAATTCCACTACGATGAACGTCCAATGCAGTCAAGTACAGGAAGCTGACATCAACATTTTTCTCATGCCCCTCGCCGATAATAATACGTCACATGCTATAGCTGATCTCTCCGAGGGTCCTGAAGGTCCTGTCGACGTCTGGTTCAACCTTTCCATGCCTCCGCCCCCTTATTGGGACCCCAAAATGCCACAATCGAACTTCACTACCTTCTTTCAAACCCTTCAGACAACGTGTGGATCGGATAATCACAACATGGGGCCCGGACCTCACATATGCTTCAATCCCAGTTACATGAACTTCACGAAAGTCGTCGTTCAACCTTGGGTGCTCGATAGCAATGTCAGTTTTCCAGGTCATCAGCAAATTGTCTTCGTCATCGCCACGTCGAATGAGGACGTCCTTATACGTGACGCTGACGGTTCGACAGGGGCTACTGTTAACGCAACCATCAACACCGGTTTTTGCAGGCCGAATCACGATCCTTCTGAGGACGATAGGTCTTGCAAGTCGGTGCAGATGTTTGTTCAGACTATCGGCTGTACGCTGCAGACGACTCAAGCGGACGTTGAAGTTACATATTCTGGAGTTTTGGTCGACGTAAACACGCCATCTAATCCCGAACCTCATCAATGGGACATCTTCCAGTGGGACCCGACTAGCCCGATACGCGTAGAAGATCTTTTCCTTACCGCGTTCAGTCCGGTCCCGACCACGGACGAGATAATCTCTGGCAACGCCTCGCTTGCCAATCTAGGCCAGAGCCCTGTAGAGCAGCTTCTCGCGAACGTCGTCTGCCCGGCATCGAACAACAACAACTCTTATCTCGGACTTGATGAACTCGAGTGGAGTTTGGCGGCTCTCTACGCAAGCTATATTTGGAAGGTGTGGCAATTGTGTGATTGCCCATCCTGGCCGATGTATACTCGTCAGCCTCCGTTGGTGTGTCAGAACTTTCAATCGGGCGCTGCCACAGGTGGCTGGGATGCCGTGGCTGATGCACAGGTCACAATGTCCGAGACCAAGGCCACGTTGAAAGTTATTCCTTGGCGGGCGGTGATTGGAGCAGCATGCAGTACTCTTATGTGTGTCTTGTCTTTTGCCCTTTTGGGTACGACAACAGATCGGGATAAGGATACACCGCTGAGGGAGGCTAGGCTCGTAGACGGTGTTCGATTGATGATTGACTCGTCTTTGCCTAATACGGCGAAACTAGTAGGGGTTGAGGGCTTGAAGCTCAGGTATGTGCAGGGTTACTTCTTTACCAGAGACGGACTAACTTTTCCGATGTAGGTATAGCTGGAACGATGATCAGAGCCACCGGATACTTGATGTTCGCGATGAGAATGAGAAGGTGGCGTAGTAGACCTCGGACAGATATGGACTGGATTCACGGGACTGGGGTGTTGTACATTGGTAGTACTGTACATACGGATAGTGATGGTGAAGGGTTGGTTCATCTGCTTTGGGAGGACGTGGTGTATGACGTAGAGGATGGCTGCTTGACTTTTACCCATACGGGTAAGCTTTATAATTCCCAACAGTTCTTGGCGAGCTGATTCTATAATGTAGCGACCAAGACCTGATGGATATCATGACAAGGGTGGGATATCGGGACATTTGCTCAGCTGAATCTCGTGAAACGGCTTGTCTTGAGTGGTGCGTTTATTTGAAACGGTGTTGGTTTCCCGGCCAGCTGAGCGCGAGTCATGTATAGATTTTTTTGATGACCCGTCCTTATCGTTCCTATGGACACAGCTTCCTTGCTTCGGTGGGGCGCCCCACCAAGTACCCCGCCCCTGGTACTAGGGAAAGCTTCTAGGTCCATACGCCTCATCTTCGGATGATGTGGTGAAACTTTGTTTTTGTTCTTTATGAAGGGCCTGCGGCCTTCATTGCGGGATTTCGTGATGCCTTTTGGGGACACAGTTATCGAATCTTATATTATCTTAAGATGAGATTTGGGCGGCGAGTGGTCATGCTTCGTACGGCCGTGGTAGTGTCTCAAGGTTGTTATTCCTGTACCGATTCGTGCTAGTCGAGTTCAACACCTTGCTTGCATTCATTAATTAACCCACATCATGCGCAGCGGCGTTCTGGTTTGTAATGTTCATTTGTTAGTATTGGGTAGGTAACTAACCATCTTGTCAACCTCTACGTACTTTGTCTTCGTTTCTACCGTTCCCGGAGGAAAACGTTGCCTTGCTGCATTTTCTGGGGCACACGGCTGCTCTGCGAGGAAGGTGCTTGCTCTTCATGACTGCATCTCGAATCTCAGAGGTACCATTTATTGCTTCTCAGTGAGCATACAGCCAGATACATTTTGATCTTCATTCGATGCTTTACGAATCACTTGTTTCTGTTTTCACCCATCTGTCGCCTCGCATCCCCCTCCTTCTAGTATTCGAACAGCATTATATTTAGTTGGATTAAAGGCTGAAGTTCATTTGCGTTATCGTCTTGAATACATGAAATCTACGCAGTACGCGTCTTGCCGAACGGCGAACTTGAAGAGCTTCCTGGCCATTAGTTTCAAGGGGGATGCTCTTATTGTGGTTTCACGTATATTAGTAAAAAGTGAAGGTCGCCGATGTATTTTGGTATACTGTCCTCGTAAAGTGTTGGCATTTGCTCAGACCATGCCATACTATAGAATATATTCGTGAAATTCCCCGTTGACAACTTTGTCGACAACTCCGAGATTCGCCTGCAGTTACACGGCATCTGATCACTTCTTGAAAACGATTTTATATTTTTATCAAACCTGACTAACGGATTTACAAGTACCGTCCCAGTTATGCCCACTTCGTCGCGGAGGTAATTCATTAAGCTGTGTCATCGTTATTCTCATAGATCAATTAGGTCAGTATCTGTCTTCCTTGATTAAATCGGCGGCTCTCTCCGCGAACACATACACCGGTACTTGAGTATGCGCTGCTGGTAAGAACGGCTAGAACCGAGGAAGGTAAGCTTGGTGTGAGACAGTACAATTGTGTATTTATAAGACCTACCAAAACTGACGCATCGACAATCCTGACACCCTTAGCGCCCTTCAACTTCAGATGTGGGTCTACCACTCCCCAATCTGCATTCGCTGGGGACATGCTTGCCGAACCCACCGGATGGAAAAGACTGGCAACCCCATTCCTGATATCGTCTTCGGTAGTGTTTGTTACGATATCGAGGATATATCCGTCCCATACCGGGGCAGTGACCAGTTTCTGTGCACTGGCAATAGCGTATTTCATGATAGCGAGATCTTGCGAATGAGAGAGGAAGTTGGGATTAATTAGCGGTGGGTCCAAGGGGTTCGTACTGTTGATAGTAACGTTCCCGCCTACACGCAAAAAAGATGAACATTGAAAAAGACTGGACGATATGATCAAACGTACGCGATAGAGGACACATAACAGCCGGCCGGACAGAAAAGAAGTTCCCCGTTTCTGGGATGGGGTCCCGAAAAACTCCGTTCTGTAAGAGAGTCAGAAACCAAAACTTGACTTGGTCTAGCGTGGTACATGCCGATAAAATCATTTCATAATGTGCTGTCTCATTTCCGGCACACGGTTCTCCTTCAACTATGCCTGCGCCATCAGGAATTCGAAGGAACGCTAGCTGATTTGCCGCCGCCACCGTCAAAAAGCCTGTTCGAGTTGCCTGCCACTCGGCCAAGGCATCTGCTTGGAATGTCGCATTTCTGAAATAGATATTTTCTATAGTATCAGTATCGCTAACAGTGAAAAGCATGCTCCAAATGGGGTGGTCTGTGAAGTTCTTGCCGACGTCGGGAAGGTGGAGAGTCGGTGTAATGTGCAAAGCTGCGAGTTCCCCTGCGTCTCCGATCCCAGAATGAAGGAGTATATGCGGCGTGCCAATGGATCCAGCAGAAAGAACGATTTCCTTGAGGCTTGTAGGCGCGAGAGTATGTTTGGTTACTAGAAGATAACGAAATGTCAGTCGATAGCCATACTTAGCACGCGAAAAATTCCATTCACCTCCAGCATCTTGGGTAAACTCAACTGCGTTAAATGTTGGCAGTCCATTGATGTTCTTGTTATCTGACCGGAGAATTCGAGTAACATGAGCTTGAACCAAGACATGCAGGTTCGGTCGGTCAATATATCCAGGTCCAAGATATGACGTCTGCGAGCTGCTTCGAGTACCATTTCCAACCGTCAAGGGCGCCCATCCTGATCGTATTCAGCAAAGTCTGCGGTCAATCGACTGCGAATTCTCACCAATTCCCAGATGGTAACCGGAATTATAATCCAGATTGAAAGGGAAATCTTCAGGGAGTTCTGTTGTCGTCTGAATAATAAGGCTGTCCGTACCACGCGGGTATCCAGGAAGAGAAACGTCTGTAACCCCACGGAAGCCGTGAGACGCAGGGTTGAACTGACCGGTCGTATTGTGGTGGTCAGCTGGAGCGACGAAGCGTTCATTCTGTTGTAGAACGTCAATGACTTTAGTGAAAACGAAATATTTTCGACCGACCTTCCGAAAGTACGGTTGCAAAGCTTCCCATCCCCATCCAGGGTCACCACTGATTTGAGCATAACGGTCGTAATCTTGGGACGAACCGCGTGTATAGAACATAGCGTCTGGGTTTGCGTTCAGCTATGAGAATTTGGCATCCAAAGGTTCAGCACGTACTGACGGCACTGCTTCCTCCCAGTCCAAATCCTCGAGGAAGCGGTACAGAGCGCCCGTTCAACCCTGGCTGCTCGGTCGTGGTGAAGTTCCAATCCCAAACCGTCCCTGGCACTATACGAGGAAAAAAGAAAGGCACTTGAGAAAGGAGAACGTCGGCTGTCCTACAGCAAAGGTAAAAATTATCGTACAAGCCAAACGAGGGTGAACTCACGATGCGCCCGCTTCGAGAACAAGGACAGAGACCTGCGGGTCCTCTGTGAGACGGTTCGCAATGACGTTTCCTGCTGTTCCGCCTTGACCCAGTATATGAGTGCACAGCATAAAAAAACTAAAAACAGTAACATATACCTCCGACAATAATAAAATCGAAATCGAGAGTCGGAAGCTCCTCGAGCCTTTCGTATATCGCCCCGAGCACTACGGAACATAGAGCATGGAGCAAAAAGAAGGAATGCCTGAGATGCATAGTTGCTGAACGGCCCGCCAAGGGTAGGACATAGTGGTGGTCTTATGAATCATTTGACGCTTCGCGGTGAATCGTGGTACATCACGGTCCACATGATGGAGATAAGACCTTACGAAGTTCTGGTGGGATTTAGGGAAGTAGGAACCTGGTACTGTATTGGCTGTCGCGATCAATGAGATTCACCTGATCGGTCTCGTGTTCAGCCGTCAGGTCACGAACTTCAAATGTTGGAGAGGAGAAACCTCAGGATGAAGCGAACGAGCATCGACCTGAATGTAACCTGAGAATAGTGGAAACGTTTTTGGTATCCCTGAGGAATCGATTACTTATCGCCAAGCATTCCTCGAGATAGAACCTGAAGTAGGTCCGGTCGAGTGATAAATTCTAATCTCACATACAGCGCGTCTCCATGCTTTGGATACAGGGAGAAAAAAAAACAAAGTGATCGACAATGTAGCGTTCGTTCTGTCATGAATACACCGCGATGTTGAATTATATTGCGATTCGAAGCCTCTAGGCTTTATCTATTCAGTCAGAGCTTACAACTTGAATTACTTTCCGATTTAATCAGATCTACAGCCCTCTCCGCGATCACATACACAGCCGCTTGAGTATGTCCTGCTGGCACGAACGGCTATCAAAGAACAATGAGAGGTCAGCTCGCGAGGAGGGCTACTAAGACAAACTCACCATAACTGAAGCATCGACAATCCTTACGCCCTTAGCGCCCTTCAACTTCAGATCCGGGTCCACAACTCCCCAATCTGCACCAGCAGGAGACATGCTTGCTGTACCTACCGGATGGTCCACGCTATAAGAGCCGTTCCTGATATCGTCCACTGTGGTATTGGTCAAGATGTCGAGGATGTAGCCATCCCATACTGGGGCTGTAACGAAATTCTGCGCGCTGGCTAAGGCATATTGCATGATAGATAGGTCCTGCGGATGTGTGAGATAATTCGGGTTGATTAGTGGTGGGTCCAAGGGATTGGTGCTATTTATAGTGACGGTTCCGCCTATATGAATGAGAGTTTTCAATAAGCGCAAAATGTGGCTCAGCAGTGAACATACGGGAAAGAGGACACAAAACGATCGTTGAAATTCTAAAGAAGTTTCCTGTTTCTGGAACAGGTTCCCAGAAATCACCATTCTACAATGAAAAAGTTAGCAAGGTCCCAAACTGGCGTTGAATCGCCACACACTATAAAGATCAACTCGTAATGCGCAGTTTCGTTCCCCGCACACGGCTCTCCTTCCACCACACCCGTATCTTCAGGAACGCGAAGGAACCCCATTTGATTAGCTATGCCTGCTGTCAAATAACCTGTCTGGGAAGCCCGCCACTCAGCCAAGGCCTCCCTTTGAAAGGTGGCGTTTCTGAGATACACGTTCTCAATCGTGTTGGTGCTGTTAACAGAGAAAAGGATATTATATCCTGGGTGATCCGTCAAGTTCTTGCCGACGTCAGGTAGGTGGACGGTTGGTGAAATTCCGAGTGCTGCAAGTTCGATGCTGTCACCTATGCCTGAGTGTAGCAGGATATGTGGGGTGCCGATAGAGCCTGCGGAGAGAACAATTTCCTTGAGACTCGGAGGCGCAAGGGTGTGAATGGATGCTAGGCGATGACAACGCGTTAGCTAACGGATCAACAACGTATGGTAGGACAAATTCACCTCCAGCATCCTGAGTAAATTCGACAGCGTTAAATATGGGCGAACCGCCAAGATACTCTTTTGTAGACCGCAGGATCCGAGTGACATGTGTGTGGATCAGAACGTGCAGATTCGGCCGCTCAATATATTCAGGCGCAAGATAGGATGTCTGTGAGCTGCTTCGAGTCCCGTTTCCAACGGTGACTGGTGTCCATCCTGCCGATTATCAGCCTCAGCCAAAAACTTGTGCCAGTAATCCTCACCAACGCCTAGATGATATCCGGAGTTATAATCCAGATTGAAAGGGAAATCATCAGGTAATTCGGCCGTTGTCTGGATGACGTGGCTGTCGGTACCCCGTGGGTATCCAGGCATAGATACAGGGTTGATACCGTCGAAACCATGGGCGGCAGGATCGAATTGACCCGTTGTGTTGTGGTTATCGGCTGGACCTACAAAACGTTCGTTCTGTCATAGTGAGGTAGGAAGGTAAGTAGTAGCAAGCAGACGGCCGGCGACTTACCTTTCGAAAGTACAGTTGCAAGGCATCCCATCCCCATGTATCGTCACCGCTAACCTGGGCATAGCGGTCGTAATCCTGAGAGGAATCACGCGTATAAGCCATGCCATCTTGTAACGTCCGAGTCAGCTGTTGTACTCACAACGAAAACACATAATAAGATGACGTACTAACAGCACTACTTCCCCCTAATCCAAAGCCTCGTGGCAGTCGAACGGAACGTCCTTTCAATCCCGGTTGCTCCGTTGTGGTGAAGTTCCAGTCCCAAGGCGTTCCCGGAACTACGTCAGAGCAAAAGAAAGGGATCTCTGAGAGGATAACATCGGCGGTCCTGGATGAAGGTTTAGTAACAGCGTGGAAAAGGTATGTAGAAGGAGACAAACGATGTGCCAGCTTCGAGAACAAGGAGGGAGATATGGGGGTCCTCTGTCAACCGATTCGCGAGTACGTTCCCTGCGGTTCCACCTTGACACTGACATTAGCGAACAAGTAGCCTAACGTGGTGAACAACACTGACCTCCCACAATTATGTAATTGAAATCCTGGATCGGAAGGTCCTCGAACCTTTCGTGTATCGCACCAAGCGCGCTTGAGGATGAGAATGCGGCAAGCAAAATGAGGAGGGGAACCATGGGGGTCTGAGCTCTCTGCTTTGTGTTACGGACGCGCTTAAATGTATACATGAAGCGACGATCCAAAATCTTGGCAGAGAAGGTCGAACCACGGGACAAGGAGAATCTCTAATAGAACGTTGGTGTGTCGTAAGCGTGCGTAATGGACTTGAAGGAACCTTGGCAAGCAAACGTAACTGGTCACCAAACGACGTTATGTAGCTTCCTCGAGTCGCTCTTGTTACTCGACAGTGATCATCGAATAATGTCACATTTCTTACATCCAGAATCATGCAAAGGGCTTTAGTATAAGTGGGCAAGAACGTCATGCAGCAGAACATGAGCAGCGATCGTCAGAAACTGACGTTGTCCAAGAAATCAAGGATGTGGTCGTTTAGTTCTTGAGGGGGCCCTGTACATCACTATGAGGTATCCAGTCAAATGAGGACATCTATGAGAAAATCAATTCTCCCACAGAAAGATAGTGACGTTGGAAATATACCTTATTCTTCTAATATTGAGTCTGGGAGATGGACGAGAGGTCTGCAGAAATAATTGGCAGTGTTCATGGCACTATGGGTGAAACCACTGCCTCAAACTAGGTATCCGTTCAACGTTGTCGACTTATTATTTAAATTCAAACGGAGATACTTCATATATTGAAAAGTTTACCGAAGTTTCCTAACAAACATCATATATCTGCTTTGATTAAATCGGCGGCCCTCTCTGCGATTAGATATACCGGAACCTGAGTATGAGCTGCGGGTATGAATGGCTAGAAGACGAGGTATTGAGCTCGCAAAAGCATAGTACCCACGAGAGGAGTGGCTTACCAAAATTGAAGCATCTACAATTCTCACTCCCTTCGCACCTTTCAACTTCAAGTCCGGGTTTACTACGCCCCAATTGGCATCGGCAGGCGACATGCTTGCGGTACCCACAGGATGGAATACGCTGCTAGCACCATTCCGGATATCATTTTCGGTAATATTTGCATTGATACCGAGTATGTAACCGTCCCACACCGCAGCAGTAACAAACTTCTTCGCACTCTCAGCAGCATATTGCATAATAGCAAGATCTTGAGCATGCGAGAAATAGTTTGGATTGATCAGTGGCGGATCCATAGGGTTTGTACTGTTAACTGTGATATTCCCGCCTGTTACCGGCCATTTATCTGTGTTACTACTTATTAGAAAGACAAGACAGCGAGTGAACGCACGGGATAGAGGGCATATATCCGCGATTGCGATAGAAAAGAAGTTTCCTGGAGGGGGAGGGTCCAAGAGGATGCCATTCTAGGAAAAGTTCGGCATTGCCATAACCTGATTGAAACAAATTGTTCGTACCGTGAAAATAAGCTCGTAGTGCGCGGTTTCATTTCCCGCGCATGGGTCTCCGTCCAATATACCAGCGTCTTCAGGAATGCGAAGGAAGCCTACCTGATTCGATATTCCCGCCGATAAAAAGCCAGTTCGATTCGCTTGCCACTCTGCTAGAGCCTCTGCTTGGAAGGTCGTATTTCTGAAATAGATGTTCTCGATAGTGTCCGTGTCGTTAACGAAGAAGCTGATAGTCCATAAGGTATGGTCTGTCAAGTTCTTTCCAACGTCGGGAAGATGGAGCGTCGGTGCTATCCCTATAGCTTTAAGCTCGGTTTTGTCGCCGATGCCAGAGTGGAGAAGGATATGCGGGGTACCCACGGATCCGGCAGCGAGAATGACTTCTTTGAGACCGGCTGGCGCTAGGGTATGTGTAGTTGCTAGACGATGAGGTCAAGTCAGACTAAATATCCTCAAGATGTATCGCGAAGACTTTATCACCTCCTGCATCCTGGGTGAACTCGACGGCATCAAATGTCGGCTCGCCTTTGGTGTTTTTGGTATTGGACTGTAGAATCCGAGTGACGTAGGCATGAGTCAGGACATGCAAATTTGGCCGTCCGATATACTTGGGTCCAAGATAGGACGTCTGCGAGCTGCTTCGAGTCCCGTTTCCAATTGTATATTGAATCCATCCTGTCGATGTTTAATACCACTGGAGTCAGTCATACAATTTCCAGTAGATTCTTACCGATTCCTAATTGGTATCCGGAGTTGTAATCCAAATTGAAAGGATAATCGTCCGGAAGCTCCAGCGTAGTTTGAATGACGCGGCTATCCGTAGCTCGCGGGACTCCAGAGAGAGACACCGAGTTGATGCCGTGGAAGCCATGGACCGCAGGATTGAATTGACCAGTGGTGTTGTGGTGATCACTAGGGGGGACAAAGCGTTCATTCTATCGTAGCGTTATCAACAGGGATGGCAATAAAAGGCAAAAGATGAACCTTCTGAATGTACGGTTGCAATGCCTCCCATCCCCAACCAGGGTCACCACTGATCTGGGCATAACGATCGTAATCTTGAGACGAACCACGCGTGTAGAACATATAATCTGGAAACACATTAATTGAAAGATCCGGGCAAAACCCTCAAAAGGACTTACTGACTGCACTACTCCCTCCCAATCCAAATCCTCTAGGGTACGGAACAGAACGGCCATTCAATCCTGGTTGTTCAGTTGTGGTAAAATTCCAGTCCCAAGGGGTTCCGGGAGTTATGTCAAGGCAAAAGAACGGAACCTCGGAGAGGAGGACATCAGCCGTCCTGTGGAAGAGTCAGCATTAAAAGTCAAAGCATATAGAGAGGGACAGACGATCCGCCAGCTTCAAGTACGAGCACGGAGACGTGATCATCTTCTGTCAAACGGTTTGCAAGAACATTCCCTGCAGTTCCGCCTAGATTTCAATGTTATAAGACAGAGAATGAATACCGGGTTCGCTGGAAGGACTAACCTCCGATTATAATGAAGTCAAAATTCTGAGTAGGGAGATCTTCGAACCTCTGGTATATGGCACCAAGCGCGCTTGAACATAATATGAGGAGGGTAAGGAACAAAGCATCCATGGTTAATTCAACGGACGCACCACAATCTTAGAGATGGTTACTTATATATATATTGTGACCATCTAAATCTCCAACTGGCCTTGGTCATACCTGGAAGAGGACAGTCCACATGATATAAACTAGTGAAACGTTAGTGAGATAGGATAGAATACCTAAGGGGCGCTCGGCCACAGCGATCGCCACTACTTGGCCGACCGGGATTTCATTTCTGCACCGGCAAGAGATGCATCATGAAGGAAGTACTTCCATTGGTCTTGTGCTCATGATGTTGCTGAAGTGCCTGCCAGTTCCGTGATTTCATTGAATTCCGGCATCAGAAGTCCTGAGGTTACGGGAGCTGACATTATTAAATGATAATACGGAGGTAAGGAAAGGTGATCACTTACCCCGGATTAGAATTCAGATTGGACCTGGAGTATTCACTGACGATAGTTTTCACCACTAATTAATTGACATCTACAGCGCCCATCGCCATACGCCATACACCGGCTTTGTCAAAGCTTGTTTTCGAGCTCGGTCTCACAGTAAAAATTCTTTACTTCCTTGAAAAGGACTGGCATGAAACGGTTCGGAAGAAATAAGCAGGAGAGAACTAGCGAATAAATCCACAGCGATGCGGCTATGATAATGGAACGGTGAACGAGGCGAGGTGGACCCCCTCTCCTTCGGATCTTAGGCTAAGCCTCGGTATACATAGCCAAAGGCTGTTGCAACGAATGTAAATTTCTGTATCAATGAGACCAACTAATCAATGCCATTAGTTAAGGAAGAATTTACATACTTAATGAAAGATCCCCTTACCTCAGAACAGGATAGTTCATGCATAGAAGGTACCGGTAATTAGTCTTGCCTAGCACGACAGATGGGGCAAGGTGAATGGATAGATGGAGGAAATTCTTGAAGTGCAGTTCTGGCAGACAGCAAGCGAGCACCTTACGGTAACATTTTCTATCATCCAAAAGTCAGCACAACTCGCAAAACACATCGTCCTTCCTCACAGGGTCAACGTAGCGTTCCGGAAAAAAGTTCGACGTCCGAACCCACGAAGGCGGCGCAGAAACGCCTGCAACATCCATAAACCTTTCCAACTCCTTCTGTATGATTGTTTTTGTCGCCGCCCTGTACGCGCTTTTATTGATAGCAAAGCACAGAGCGAGAGCTGACTGGGATTTGACGTTCACAACCTTGAAGATACTGCGAAAGAAAATGCGGTGCTCGCGAAGGATAGGTAGGATGTGGCAAAATATTTTGCTGCTATCGTTCCAAGTGGTTCTGGGAACCAGGTATGAAGAAATTCTCGTCCAGTGGCCAACCCCACAGCGTCAAAGAGAAACCCTTGCGTTTGGGACGTGTTCTACGGGCTGCACGGGCCTTGTGTGATACCTTTGGTTGGGGTACACAAGAGTTCTGGCTGTCAGAGGGAAGAGACGCAGGAAGAGCCTTTAGCGTGTTTGAACAAGACTGAATCTCTGAATTCAAGGTGAGAGTAGACATTTTGGGGGTTAATTCAGGGTTCATCGTCTGTACCAAGAATTGATATGATAGAAGAGACGGGGGAAATAAGAGCGCACGATTCAATGAAGGGGGGTGGGGCTGGTTCTAGAGAGAACGGAGTACTCGACTGTCAACCTGAGGTCGAATTTTGGCCCAACATATGCACGTGATTTGCCATTAAGATAAGGGCGGCATTTCAAGTTTGGTAAATTCCGACACCTCTTTGTTTCGCACTATCGTCATCCTCTACAAGGTGAATAGCAAACGCGAATTATTCAGAGGCAGCGCAATCAAGTTCATTCGCTATGGATATATCTGTTGGGCTACCAACATGGCTTGCAGCGAGCTGGGAGAAGTAAGTTTTTCTTCACGATTTCTGAGCGCATACAACCAGCTTATAGTCGCCTATGTTTCCTCCAGTCTGTGATTGCGAGCGTTAGCACGAACAAACACACGCCGGTGGAATCGCCTTTTTTTGCTCGCCCTTCTTCAGTTCTTTCGGGATTCCATAATAGTGAGATTCAGGTGGAGAAACGGAGCATATGTCACTTTGTGGTGTCTCAAACAGTCAGTCCTACGACAACCTCTCAAGTAGCGGAGGCTAGCGCTCGCTCCTGTGGGTTACCCACTTTCCATATTACAATGCTATGCCCAAGCTGATGTGTTGTAGAAGCAATATTTCCTTCATCACCGTATGGCAGACCCTAGCACTATGTGACAAAAATGAGTTTTCAAACAGTGTAAATAGGGCGACGATGGAGAATGGACGAGAAAGACTACGACACAAATTATGTACGTTCTCTGCAGTATTGGTACTCATGGACGCGTTGAGTGACATCGCTCCCCAGAACTATCCCACAAAAGCTGTCAGATATCATTGTTCCTCAGGACTGTCCTGCAAAACTTGTCAAGCTCAAGGACCATCGTCTCTTGCTGCACTTCTTCCACCCACGTATACTCCTGCGCTTCCCTCTTTGCACATTCCTCACACATAGTAAACAACCACCCATCTGAATCAGCCAAGTTACCCGGTCCACCGCATTCCTCGCATATCTTCATCGCCTTCTCTTCCATCTCTAGCAGATACTTCCAAATCTCCTCATCTCCATTTTCCACGGATATTCTCAGCTCACCATACTTCTCCTTGATTTGTGTGAAGATGACGTCAGTTTCTTTGAGCTTCTCGCAAATCTGGCGAATGAGTCCTTCCCATCCTCTTCCGCACAATATCCCCCATTTCTTTATCTCGGAGTCGGCGAAGAGGCTCGGATATTCTTCCATGAGATCAGACTCCCATTCCTCGATGTCCTCCACGAACAGATCCCTGAATGATTAGAATGGTGGATTTGAAGAGCGAGAGATACGACTCACTCGGGAAGGTTATCCCAGTTTTGCGTGGCGTTCAGATTGGGTTGCATGGAAGACATGAAGGCAATGAATTTACGGCGTCGTTGGAAGGGATTGATAGTTCGGATGAAACCTTTCTCCCCAGGCAGCCAGTCATAATAACGTAATAACGGTGGACAGTGATCGATTCAGCATCAAATTTAGACCTTGACTCATGCCACCATGTCTCGCTCTTCTTCCCCGGTCCCTATTCCCTCTGAAGCACTGTGCTAGACGAATATCAACCATCAAACGCACAGTTCCAAGTTATTTGGATCACGAGGGTGGCTGGTTATGGAACAATGCCCTTCGTATGTTTTTTTTCCCTTGTCCCTTCAAGTTTTTCATTTATTCTCTAGAACGAAGCCGACGGCGTGTACACTTGGATATCGATGCTCTCTAGAATATTGCCTGTTCAGCGGTTGGTGCTCTACGCTGCGTTCGGACCGAAAATCTCGCACAGGGTCCTCCTTCCAGTGTTATATCTATTTCTGTGGCTCTAATGGTTTTTACAGGTTCTTACAATAAGATTTTTCTCTTCGGCTTTGATAACGAGGTAGAGGCCATCGCAAGGATTCCCTGCACGCTGGTGGGTAATGTCCACATGTCCACCGCCAGCGAGGTAGCCACTATGGAATACGTTCGAAAAGTCTTTGACAAGCCCACACCACGCGTTCTTGCTTGGAGCAAGACCCCGGAAGCTCGAGCCGCTGTAGGGACGGATTTCATCCTCATGGAATACATACAGGGTGTTCCGTTGGAGAACCGTTGGCTGAATACTTTCGACGAGAACATCGCAGTGGTCATGCGCGAGTTGATCCATTTCGATATCGATATCCACCAGCGCCCATTTTTGCAGATCGGTAGCCTGTTCTTCAAGGAGGACGTTAGCCCCGAGCTGCAGAATAGACCGCTGTACCTCAGGGAGACGGATAACAAGGCGCCAGCCGCTGACAAGCATCGGATTGGGCCCGTTGTTGATAACCAATACTGGTTTGGCGGAGAGGAACCCGTCGTTGATGATCGTGGTCCTTGTGAGTGATGCTCCTTATCTTTATTTGGAGAAAGGCTAATCGTCATCCTCAGGGCCTAGTATGACAACTTCCCTGCAAGCAACCTGTCGTTTGGCACTGCGTAGGGCCGAATCTCAAGCTGCGAGCGCCACCTCTTCTTGTCCATCCCCCAGCTCGCTCCTGAGCTGGTCAAAACCGCACGACCTCCCTGAGCTACGTCGACTCTTACACCACTGCATATCGATGGTACCTTACTTGACTCCATCAGAGCCGGCAATAGCATACCCCTTCCTTACCCACCCCATCTCTCAAGGTCCAACATGATCGTGCAACCCTCCGGAGCAGCGAACATTCTCTCATACGTCGACTGGCAAGGCGCCACTGCCATCCCGTATCTCATGGGCCCCGATCTCGCTCCCGCGCTCCGCTACGAAGGAAGTCTCATCCCGTTCCCTGAAGATCCCTTCAGTCTTCCAGAGATGCCTCCAAATATCCCACCCGAGCTCAAAGAACAGGCTGAATTGGAGTGGAGACTCGCTAAACGACATAGAGGCGTCGCGAGCATCCTTATGCGAAATGTCCCAATGTGGTTTGCCACTGCGTGTGTGTACCGTGTTGATCTGCTGAGGGCGCTGCCTGATACGGCGTTGCGGTGTTACGCGGACGGCCCGCATCGACTACGGCATCTCGTCTACGAGATGTACTAGGAATGGTCCTCTATCGTGGAAGGTTCCGCTGAGTGTCCTGTTCGACTGTCGCCAGCGGAAATTGCGCGTGAACAGGAGGAGTATGCTGCGTATTCGCACTACCAGCAGCGCAGAGACGAGGCTCTCGCGTCGATACAAGGTGACCCTGATGGGTGGATGTCAGAGGAAGATGCAGTAGTGATGCGCCAGAGGTGGGCTGTAGCGCGCGAGGCGTGGAATGAAGACGAAGCAGGCGGTCCATTTCCTCTACAAGACACAATGTGGTCGTTCCATCTTACCTGACTGGCGTTTTCTTTTGTCAATGAAATCCCCTCTTATACCGATAACCATCCTTGACAATATACGAGCGCATTCAACCAGTTATTCTGGCCGGAATATGCTTGCTCGACCAAAGGAAGCATAGACAAGCTATACATGACCATTAAATGAAGACAAGCTTACCTTCTCCATGTTAGAAGCCTAGCTTTGCAACGAACGAGCTGGAAACCGCCGCCTCCCAGTAACCCACGATTTCTATAACTTGAAGCCAGTGCAAGGAGGATGGTGGTGGTGGTGGTGGTAGGATGAACCCGCGAGGTATCGGGATAAGCCGAACCCACCTTGCGCTCTACTATACGCGATTCGATGACCCCATGTATCCTTCTGTGCAAGATGCCAAGATCCCGCCCTACGTTTCACCGTGGTAACTCAAACTGCAACACGGCCCTCGGAACCCAAACCCGAACTCGAAGTAATCTTCTGACAGGATTTCCGGAGAGCGATGATATCAACATTTCGGAAGGCGGGGTAGCGGGACCTGGTTTTTGGTTTCCCTGGCATGCTCATCTACTACTTAATTTGCGTCTTACCTTTCTATTGCCGGTGGGACCACTACATATGTCGTGTTTCCGAAGGAGATCATTGGACGCTACTGATCTCGAGGCACAGCCGCCCGATCCCATTGATGGTGCCACCTTTCTTCCCTTCCCTTCCTGGCCTAATTCTGGGTACGGTTATCCATAGACATCCCTTGACGTTACGTCCTGCCGTAAAACGGCTGGAAGCGATATATTATCACATCGTTCAATGGCTTTATAAGCGGTTTTACAACTTATCATTTTCACGCCCGCTCTCCCCTCACACATGCTTCCCACCACACTTTTTCTGGGCTTAGCGGGAACCGCGCTAGCTTTCCACGGCCAGGCATGTCAGCGCATTGCTGTCGAGGTCTCGTCTGCGACAGGTGTTTATTATCCTGGTTAGTACTACTTAGTATCAAGTCTTCGCTCGGCATTTGGCTGACCTCAGATAGGATCCCCATCATACATCGCAGACAATGACCACTACGTCTCATCAAGCTCGCAATCCTCAAAATGCAGTGTCGAACCTGGGTCTGCTGAAGATGTCGGCATCATTGTGTGTATCACATCTTTTCTCATTTGTTTGTTTGTACCTAACGTCATCCCAGCTTGGTATTTTAGGCGAGACGAAGACGCCATTTGGTGTATGCGTCCAAGCCAATATCTTCTCTCCAAGTTTAACCACCTCTTACAGATCAAAGGCGGCGGACACGCCACGAACCAAGGTTTTTCCTCAACGACCGGTGTCCAGATCGCCATGACGCGCTTCAACGAAGTCACATACGACTCTGCGACACACACAGCGGCGATTGGTGCTGGTAATATCTGGGATGATGTCTATGCGGCGCTGGATGCTCAGGGTGTGAATGTACTCGGGGGGAGGGTAACAGGGATTGGTGTGGCGGGGTTTACTCTTGGTGGTGGTGCGTATGCGTGTGACGACCCAAGTCCTGGTTGACTGATTATCTAAAGGGTATTCTTGGCTGAGCAACCAGCACGGGCTCGCTATCGACAACGTGCTCGCGTACGAGCTGGTGGTGCCAAATGGGACTGTGGTGACTGTGAAGGAAGAGACTGATCCGGAGCTTTTCTTTTCGCTCAAGGTACGTGTCCATCTCTTTAGTATTATCGTTATAAACCATTTTCAACAGGGCGGCGGCAACAACTACGGTATTGTTACTCGCTTTACTGTGAAAGCTTTCCCCCAGGGTACTGTTTGGGTATGCACACCCTGGAAATATCGGTAGAGATAACTAACTAGCTTCTCTAGGGTGGCATAGCTGCATATAACACAAGTTACCTGCCCGCGTTCACCGCAGCAACCGTCAAGTTCTGTTCAGAGGTCACCGATCCCAAAGCGGGGATAATCATTGTGTACGGATACACCAGCGGTCAGGTATTCCATCCACATCCTCTCCCGCCATCGAGTTCTCATGGTAACAGGTACTTCTCTCCACTCAAATGTTCTACGACGGCCCCACCCCTCCAATCGGCATCTTTGACGATTTCCTCGCCATACCCGCTGTAGCCCAAGATGTCACAACCCGTTCCTTCTTCGACTTGATCAACTCTACGTTCGCAACCATAAATCCCTCGGCTGGATACCGGTATGGTTTGTCAACTCGCAGTATTAGTAACAGCTCACGAGACTAATAATTAGGACGGTATACAACGACATCCCTGAACTCGAGTACTCCGAGTCTACCATCCGAAACATCATCGATGATCTCACCGTAAGCTTCCCTTCCTTTCCTGGTCCTCTCTAACCTTCCTCCTAGTTTTGGGGTCCCACTCTTTCCACCCACAGCGGTGTCGTAACAGCCTACGCCCTCGAACCCTTCTTGCCCAGCCTCCTCACACACGCCCCCGCCGGCTCCTCTGCATATCCAGGCTCGCGCGCCCAAGTCTTCTTCCCCACCAACCTCGACTTGATCTGGGTGGAGGAGACCGAGGACGAGGTGTTTCACGATGCGGCGAGGAAGATAGTAGAAAGGCTTGGGGTGGAGGGCGCACCACGGTACCCGAATTATGCGATTATTGGGACTCCAGTGGTGGATATGTTTGGGCAGGAGGGGCTGAGGAGGATGCAGGCTGTGAGGGAGAGGGTGGATCCAGAAGGGGTGATGCAGTTGACTGGGGGGTTCAAAGTGTAGGGAAATATATTGGTCTACGTCAAACTCGTGTTCGACGCTAATCGTTGGAAATATTGTCGACTTGGGCAGCCTGCTCGCAATTTTTCAAAATCCAATTTCATTCCGGGTCCCGACACGTTTTCTTACCAAGGAACGAAATTCGATCACCAATACTGAAAATACAAAGCCATACCTGTCTTCGCCGTACTTCCCAATAACCAAATGTCCATAAATCTGAGAAGGAAGCGAATTGCTCGATTAGTGAGCTTCTAAGCTTTGCTTTTAGAACTCTTCGATTTATCGACGTGGCTGGCCATATTCGAGGTCGAACTCTTGCCACCAGAAGCAGAGAAAGTGTGGTCTGCGGAAGCGATGGAGCGACGGATGCTCTGCATGGCGCCCCCCTCCCCATTTCAGGAAGAGCAGTTCGCATCGCATCGTTAAAGTGCACCTTTGTTGGGAGTGCTGGTAAATCCTGGTCTGGGGATGTCATAATAGACGGAGGAAGGAAGTTGCTGAATGTTAACTTCTGACTCGTTGAGCACGACACAATATTTTGGAGGGCATCTTCCTTGAAGTTTACGTGACGAATATTTTTGTTTAAGCGCAAAAATGGCCGAGACAAAGTAAAGACACACGAACTTGAAGTCTTGAAGCGCGTCATTCTCTAGCGGCTCATGTCTGATGTCACATGATCGTACCGTGACTATATACCAGCAAGGGGCTTACATAAGGATCGCCTTTTTACTACTTCACAGCTGGATGACGACTATTTTGCACGAGTCAAAATGACATCAAAACGCTCTTCTGGGATTTTGCATCGGTCAAAA
The DNA here is from genome assembly GCF_030435595.1 of Desarmillaria tabescens. Lineage (NCBI taxonomy): Eukaryota > Fungi > Basidiomycota > Agaricomycetes > Agaricales > Physalacriaceae > Desarmillaria > Desarmillaria tabescens. The sequence continues at coordinate 460,602 of NW_026848311.1, forward strand.
TCCTTCAGTATTTCCTTATTAGGGAGGTGCCAAGGATTTTGATTCCATTTTGACCCGCGCAAAATAGTCGCCACCCAGCTGTGGCTTGCTAGCATCTCTTGATAACACCAATTCTTCTTCCCACAATCTCCTGCTCTTTCTTTGGTTGAATGGATACCGATGGACGATCAAACATTTCTCCCAAGCGCTCACGTTCGGGCAGCGACACCGATACCATAGACTCGGATGCTCCCCCACAAAAGCGCTCAACTCTCGTCCTTCTCAACGAGGTACTCAGCGATGAAGAACTGGAGGACATCGTAGATCACGCTGTCAATGTGGAACTGTTGGTCCGCGATATCGCTAGGCTCTCGACCGATGTGTCGGACGCCAGAGGGTTACATGCTTTATCCGCATTCCTGTCCGACATGGTAGGGGTTGCGGCAGAATACCCTCATTCGGAAATCAAGGCAGAATATGTGAAGCGGTGGGCTTGTTCTAAGCTCCTACAGTCTAATCCTGAAGTTTTTGATGTCGCCTTGGCTGCGGCGCAAGCGATAGGGCAGAGTGAGCCGGCGAAGAACGAAGCTTTTCGAAATCTTTTCAGACTTCGTGCGTATCAACAACATTCATCTGACGCGGTGTTTCAGTACTCACCAGAGCTAAAGAAGCGCTGCACCTGTCTAGCATTGCATCTCATGGAAGCCCTGGACGAGGTACGTACCAGTCACCTCTGCTTTACCGTCGTTTTTCTTACTCTCGTAGGTGCGTCTCAAAGTTTGTTAGTCGCCGTGGCCAAAGCCTCACAGACATCCCCTTACATTGGTGACTATCCTGCAAGACTTCTTGCAGATATCACCTCCCATGTCAAGGCTCATTGTGCGGAAGGTTACGGAAGTATTGGTGCCATAATCCAAAGCTCGGGGACCGGTAAATCACGGACGATGCATGAGATCGCTGCCAACGTGTTCACCATTCTGATTAACATCAGTCAGACCGACAGTGCTGACCTAGGGGCTGGTTAGTCCCTTTACTTTCTTTTCATTAACCGTATCTCACCCCGCCTGCAGTGTATCCTACTTGCCCGATATACTCGTGCGCCAACATTTACTGCCCCATAGATCTGTTAACCTCCACATTCGATATCACTGCTTTCTCCGGGCCATGTTCGAACGCGTAAAAGCGGAATTGTGTGCCCTCAAGGTGGACCAGAATTGTGATCCAGCTGACAAAGCTCTGCTTTGGAGAGAGCATCTATCAAGTGGATCCGTCCGCAAGATGCTGTACAGAAAGGTCATCGACTGCGCTAAATCGGTATGAATTCTCAATATTCCGTTCAAGTGGGGTGTTGATGTTTCGACAGCATGAAGCTATCACTGCCACTCTAACGGATCACCCTGATGAGTCCGTAAGGAATAAAACACACGCAGAGCTTCTCTGGTCCACCAATCAGAGCTTCGAGAGCTTACTCAAGGCAGTGAACTCTCGAGAGCACTTGAAGATCCTGATGTACCTCGACGAAGCTCATACTCTAGTCATCACACCGACAGATACCACAAATCATGGCATGTTGTGCTCGACACTAGCCGATCTCAGTGACCTCCATCATTTCACTATATTTATATCGACGACGGGGGTGCTGAGGATCGTTGAACAACACATTCAGCACGACTACCGCTCATCTCGAGCTGTCGCTCCGATACCGAAGCTACTCGCACCTTTCACTATCCTTCCTTTCGATATCGGACCACCTGTGCTACACAGAAAGACAACTTTCGAGACGTTACGAAGCATCGAACCCCTTGCCCGCTTTGGCCGACCATTGTAAGTTCGATGCCTTTCATTCGGAGATCCTTGTTGTCCACTTTATCCTTTAGATGGCATGTCATGCTCGCGGCAGATGTAACACCGGCGTCACTCATCCTGCGGGCTCGATCAAAACTGACTCACAGAGATCGGGGCCGCCGTTCCATGTCGCCTTTGCACGGCGCAGCTACACCTGCTGAACATGTGAAGGAGCCCGAGAAGGTCGTACAGATGGCCCTTGTGGGTATTCGAGTTATGATTGAATTCACACCTCGTCGATAAAAGGCCCATCGTCTCCAGGAGATGGTAAAAGGACACATGCGTATAGCATTCTCTGTTCCTTCGCACAGGGAATATATGATGTCTGGATATCCTTCGGAGCCGATTCTGGCTGAAGCGGTAGCGATTTCGATCTACGAAGAAGGCGTGAGCATGGTGAAAGTCATATCTGAGCTTATCCAGAATGATCTTATCGACAAGGGCGAGCGGGGAGGACTTGTTGCCCGTCTATTGCTTACTTTGGCGTGGGATGCGGCAATCCACAGTCTAATGTCGAAAAAGAAACATCCGACACTTCTGGGCTCTCACGAACACGGTCATGCTGCCTATTCCCGTCCCATTCCTCTGATGGACTTCTTGGCCGCTCTTTTACCAGAAGAATATCTGGAAAAGATTCTACAGAGCACACCGGATCATCAACTAGGGGGGAGGACTTTCGGCGAGGCGTTCAAGTACGCCTACGTACACTTTACACATTTCGGACGCGCCGGAAGTTCTAATGCGATCAACTCTGGCTCTGCGCTTGCGGCTTTCATTCGTGGGATGGCCTTCCAATGCTGTTCCGGACACCCAGTCATCGATATCCTCATTCCTGTTCTCATCGTCCCCAAACGTGAAGCCTCGCGACCCGACTTCAACGTCGACGATCTGACTCTCGACAAATTTCAACGCTCGAGTGTCATGATATCGGTCAAGGATAGGGAGAATGCTGAGAAGAGGAATTATACGATCAGTGCTGAATCAGTCGACTTTTGGCTGGACCAAGACACAGACGTTGATGTTCCGTACATTGCGATCTTGATGCAGCTTGGTGACATTGGGAAGCCTGCAGCTCGACGTGCCAAGTGTCAGACTGACTCGTCTCCAGTCGCCCCCACGATCTCGACCCGTTCGCAGCAGGCTCCTGGATCGATGCAGAAACCATCAGTGAAGACTGGTACCGTCCGTGCTACAAGACAGAGCGAGAGTCCTAAAAAAGAGCATCCTCGCTACTCGATTATTATCTCTGGCTGCTCCTCTAGCATTCACAAGCTCATCTCTCCCAATGAGAAAGCCATGTATTCGGCAATGTTAGCATCCAAGGACGAGCAATCTCTGGTTCTCCTCAGGAAAATGAAACCTTTCTGGAACTTGGGACCTGCATGTTTTGATTGGGTGGCAGACCTGCCTGGCATTGGCATCGTTCCGGACGTTGTGGAAATGGATTATGTTCCAGGTTTTATGTATGGTGACCAAAATGTGGTCATCGAAGATGAGGATGAGGATGCTCCGGACATTGGGGACGAAACTGGAGTGGATCTTTGGCACAATGCTTGATAGGTATACTCTAGTATTATTGTCTCGTCTCCGCTCAAGATTACTATGTTACTAGGTCTTGTAAAGAGTATCAGTGTCATGACGATGTTTAGTATGTAGTCCCACATTTCTATGGGCAGAATTGTACGGACGCATATGAGGAGAAGCCTGATCTGCCAAAGAGATTTGGAAAAGATCATTGAAGAAGAAAATTCCATTTATGCTGTATCATTCTATTTGCATGGGGAGGTTTCCAAGGAGTATGGAGACTACCCCTTTGTAGAAGAATATTGATTAATAGAGCTTCATTCCCGAATCTTTGAACTTTGATCAAGTACATGTATAAGAAGTTTTGGTTGTCGGCCGACTAGCTCAGTTGGTTAGAGCGTCGTGCTAATAACGCGAAGGTCTTGGGTTCGATCCCCACGTTGGCCATTTCACCTAATATAACTTCTTTTTCTTGGTAGGAACTAAGGGGGTGATTCGTCCGAGCCTAGGGCCGTGCACGAAACCTCCAGTTTGGATAAAATGCCGTTTTACATCGACCCCTCCCCAAGGGTGTTTTGATACGGTATTTTACAGTATCATGTGCAAATATCACATGAAATTGCAGAATTTTTCCAAAAACCTGTCTTCGCGTTTTTACACATTTTCTTGATATGATGGTTTGTAATTTATTTATAAAAGTCCCTCATCTGTGACTGTACCTTGTGAATTGAAGTATGCATAGAATATCATTGAATGATTGTGCCAGCTGTCACATGTCAGGTAAATTACCTCGACGAAAAACTCTCCAGGGAAGGGGAGGTAAAATACCAGTAACTAACCGGTAACTTACCGGGAATAAACCCTTTCGTGCGCAACCCTAGCGATAGACTCATCCGACGCAGTCGCGCTGGACGGAGTCGAGAGTCGAGGCTGGCCTTTGAGTGCTCACTGCAGCAGTGAACATTGAACACATAGCTTCCCAGCAATTACGAATAGGTACTACCTAATAGTTCGGCCTACTTTTGGATATTAAACGTAAAACTAACATCCAACAGCGACATTGATGCGTCCGCTGGACCGACCCTCGACATGCATCCTGCTGAGCGATTATGCGCTAACTGTGACGTCGCAGTGACTGGAGTCCTTGTTAAATTTTGAGGCATTACGACTTGATATTCGAATGCGGCATGAAGATGTAACTCACTTTACTTACCGGTCTGAGCAATTAATCCATCTACGTTCCTGCACCGCTCTAGATTTTCCTTGTTATGTCAACAAAATGCTTCATTCCAAGGATATAATACAAAGAATGACATCCGCAAGACTGTGATGCTGGCATTGTGCGGCGGTATACGGAAGGGCAGACATTATGATGGCGCATCCTTCACTCTTAGCCTGAAGGCTCACTTCACCGTCCACATCAGATCTTGACCTGGCATACGGATAGGTCCGACGGGGAAGGAGACTTGTCGGGATGTTCGTAGGTTGTTGGTTGGTCGTCAGTCCTGAATTCGTCATCGGCAGGCCTCAAGGGGGTGGTTTTCGGATGAAGAGGGCTCTGCCGCGACTTTTATGCGTGGATACTGGAATAGCCCCGTCTGAAATTCGACATTTATCGTTAGATGCCCTCGCAGTTCAATAGAAAAGGAATACATACTTTGCAGGTCGCCCACATCACTGTACCAGGAATCTACACCTGTAACCGCTTCATCGAACACGCCGTTCTATTCTCCGTGCTTGTTCTACAAATCTGCGTGCGCACTTCCAACCGCGAAATCATCTAGTTTGTCGCTGTATAGCTCGAAAGTTTTCTATCCTTCTGCAAAGCTTCGCAGATAAACTAGTTTCTCTGTCAGGTATAGAGTGTACGCGTGCCAGGAGATCAGAAGAGATGTGTGGCAGGACGAGTAATTCGGCTGTTCTCCATGAGGAACGCATGAAGAAAAGATGGAAGAAGTTTAGGGGAGGCAAGCAAAGTAGGACGCTGTGGAAACATTAGATTCTTCGAAACTAGAGTTGCAGAAAAGGCGCGCATACAAAATCCACATCTATTCATCATCGTAAGCCTATCACCCTCCACAGTTATTGTTGTTTCCTGAAGAACGAAAATCTATTGAGACCCTGGATGGGGGGGGCGTCACTGTCCCGACAACGTAGGCGGGGCAGGGAAGCAGGGATAAACACTTCAGACGACGCCGAGCAGGCTAAAGCGGAAAGCTCACCTCTCGTGCTGACTGCGAATTATACCCGTTGGACTAGCTAGGAATGAATCTGCAATGCGCCGTCGAGTGCTTGATACACTGTTGCATTTCGGTTGGTGGTAATAAGAGGAAGAGCGTGTTCGGGATTAGCCGAAAACACCTCGACCACTCTTTCACAGCCTCCAGTATTCATGAATTGGTTTCGTGCTCGTTGCGTCCAGTTGTCGATTGTGGCTGACGCTTAGGCAACTAATTGCTAATTGAAATCCGTGGAACGCCAACGATTCTTTTCCTTCTACCACCCGTTGCCCTCTAGCCTGTTCACAGTCATCGTTGTCGCTCTACGCTAAATCATGTATTATCACGGGAGATATGGATTCGTGCTTTCTGTCTTCCTGCTATTGAGCTTTCACTGGCGAATGAACCCAAGGGCCTGCAGATGCGATGCTACAGATTGAAACGACCACGCAAGGGGGATATATGCACTGCGTCAATGCATCCTTAGAAATCTCGTTTGAACAGCGGGGTATTCGGACACCCCCGAGGTACGTCTCATTTCGCTCTTTGCATACTTTTCGATATCGGTAACATGTCACCTAGTCGTCGCTTTGAGTCTGGCCATCCCATCACCCGTACTGCAGCAATAACACAAACAGGGTGTATGGTCGTATACTCCCCAGTCTTTGCCAGCTCGTCTATCGAGGCACGTTGAAAGACGTTATATGATACGAAGGGCGAGGAGCTGAAGGGTTTACGGAGGCTACCGGTCCTCGCGGTCAAATTTTCATTCATAACACTCTGTGAGTTTATAACATGTCTCGAATCAAGCTTTCTCGTTCATTCTTTTCAGATCAAGTTGGACTAGCACACTGTTGCGTCGTAACTATCAATAAATCCGGAATATCATGCCTTCTTCGTCATTGAAGAAACGTCTCATGCCTTCATGACTGTCCTGCCCTGAACTCGTATGTAAGGTTTCCTTCCTGCTGCAGAGGTGAATCGGTTTAGAGAACCTAAGGAGCTAGCCACCCCTTCGTCGCGCCCGTTGAATGAAGACTGTTTTCCGTTGGCATATAGTTACCGTACGATGCACTCACTGTTTGTCCCCCACACACCACTCCGCCAACTCCTTCTGCGCATCCATCAGCGACTTGAACAGACCCCCAGCTACCACCAATCTTAACCACCATCCGCCAAGTTCTTGATCAGCTCGTTTGCTGAGAGAACGATTTACTCCTCAACTCATTGCTACTCATTAACATCGCTCGAGGACTATCAAGCAGCGGGAGAGGAATCCCAGTGACGATACATGTTTGCTTCTTGAAGTGGGGCGCATACAACCAACTTTGCCCGAGGGTCCTAATATGAGAACGTTCTTGAACGAAGTAGGGATTATATGACCTCAAATTGTGCATCGTCTCAATGTTCTTGCGAGGTCATCACCATATATTTCGTGTATCCGTAAGGCATAGATGATTTCATTTCAAATAGAGAACGGCAATTCGTCAATTGCAGAAAAATCTGCAGTGCGCTTCTTTCAGGAGAGACAGTCAACGCTGATCCACCAAGGTCATTCAAATGTTCATGACTATAACGTAAGTAACCGTAACTTACCGTAGCAAAACCACCCCTCTGGGAGAGGGGCAGTAACAAACGGTTACTTAACCCCCTCTCCTCTTGAGGTTTCATCGACAACAGTTCAAACTTCAAAATTCAGACTTGTTGATTGAAAAAATCATTGATAGAGCTCATATGGCCAACTTGGGGATCGAACCCAAGACCTTCGTGTTATTAGCACGACGCTCTAACCAACTGAGCTAGTCGGCCAACAACTTCTCTTTCCTTTAGTCTGCTACTGTGTTCATAACTCAGACTGGGGAGTGAACAACTGGTCCATCAAACACTCGCGCACCTTCCGTCCCAGAGTCAGTAACTCTGAACATTTGCAGTAAAAATCGAATCTAGTGTCAAAATCATTGCCGAATGTACTAGAAGTACGATGTACACAAGCATACGACCGTCGACAGATACAGTTATTTACCGGTCAATGAAACAGCAAAATTGAATATTCGCTGTAAGTTCCAATTGGTTTGGAATTATGGCTATATTTGAATGTAGAAATATGTAATGCTATGCAACAGCAAGATACAGTAAAGAAAGGATGCTCGAAGGTGCAGGTACAAGTCCGTTTTCGCAGCATTATTGTGGCGTGGGTATTCTGGACCATTTTGAGTCATTGAAACGGTCCGGCCCGTGTACCCAGGCATCATTGGTCAGCTACTCGGAGTCGCTCTGATCGCTATCAGATCCCCCTTCTCCGTCGTCGTTGTCATCCTCCACTGCCGTAGCTGCTGGCTTGGGTATAGGACCAGCTAGTGGGCCCCTCACAGGTCTCTTTAATGTGAACTTTTCCCCCCTGGACCTTGCCTCTGCCTTCTGCTCCTGCCATCTCTTCAATGCTGTCTGGTAAAGTGCTGTTTTCGTCTTGTTTGCTTGCTTTCTCTTTTCATCCTGCTTTTTCCAGACCTCTAGAGCTTCAGATCTAGCTTCCCTAGCAGCTTTACGAGCTCGCTTCTCTTGCTCTGCCACCCTCTGCCTCTCTTCATGGTCGCAAACAAGCTCATAGAACATGTCACTTGACAACAACCGTGGCAGTCCATCCCCCACTAGCGTTCCAGATTTCTTCGCCTGTTGCTTCTTCTTATCGTAATTTGCCAGATGGGTCCTCAGCACTTTGCAGTACATCTCATTTAGCACGTTAGCTGCCTGCATGGACACCAGGCGCTGTCGCAATGCCTCTGCTTCAGCCTGGACCTCTCGTAGTGAAGCCAGGAGCTCTAGCTCTGTCGCGGTTTGTGGATGAACACCATCAAGACAGTGTGACGTTGCGATAAGAGAACGAGCTCGGAGATCGAGTGGCGAGTTTGGGGGTGGAATGTCATTGGAGATGAGGTACGCAAGTGACGTTTCATTTAGCTCTTTCAATGTCTCATCGAAGGAAGCCGGCAGAGATTCTTGAGTTGTATCATGATCGATGGCACCAGTGGGTTCTTCAGCCTCTTCAACGCTTTCCTTGATGCTTAATTTTTGCAGCAGCTTCGCAACAGTGCGTACCGGTGTGGCAGGTGGAACTGGGAGGTGACTTTCGCAAGACGTGGTTCGGCTCGGAGCAAAGGACTCTTCAGGAAGAATGTTCGGGTTGAATGGACATACGCCTGTCTTTCTGAATGCCGCCTTGATATTCACGGGTGTGAGAGCACGGAGGTGAGCTTTTCCGTAAACTGTCAGAAAGTTCCTCTTATCAACCTTCTCCCCTCTCTCCCTTTCCCAGGTATCCCTTTCGTCACTCCAGTATAGCTTCAGTGGACTGAATATGACCACGTCGAGCCCTTGGTATACGTGCGTCGTGTGAGATGGGTAGCAAAGGACACGGATATTGTGAGTGCGTGCATATTGCAGAAACCCCCTGGTGTAATGACTATTGTGTCCATCAACTAGTAAGAGGCGGCGACGGCCATTTGCTTTCCTCGACGTTTGGCGATCAAAATCCTTGATCCATTCGACGCCAATTTCTCCATCGGTCCAGCCTTTTTTAGAGTAGCCCAGACTATCAATGCTATTAATATATGTAGGAGGAACATGTATTCATTTGTACTCACGATGCGTTGGCGGGATTGTCCTGCTGCCATTTGACTTGGTATGCCTGTCCCTTGAAGATTACAGCTGGTGCGGTCGAAGTGCCATCAGCACAAATAGTTATGAGAACGGTGGTGTTCTCGTGACTACCATCACGCTGCTGATATTGACGTCCGCCTTTCTGTCCACCAATCACCCTCTCTCTCTGTCCGCCTGATGGTTGAATGCCAATCTCGTCAACTGCATATATGCAGTCCTCGTCAACACCTTTCAACTCCTCTCCCAGCAATTCAAACCATGCATCATTGTTTGTATGGTTCACGGCACGGCCCCGTTTATTTTCGAGTGGCGTTGACCATGCCGTCTTCAAGCGGTCGGAATGCTTCTCGACAAAGCGTTGTGTGAACTGTTTTCCAACACCGGGAAATTCAGGACCAAGTCGTGCTCGTAATACTTCATCGATGTGTTCCTTTAGACGTCGGTGGCTGAGAGGGAAGCCTTCGGAGGCTACAGCCAGAACAAAATCAACAATATTGTCGGCCTCGGCAGGGAAAAGATGGCTCTTCATTGCGTTTGATTGTGCCTTCGTTTTGCCACCATTGGCTAGGCGGATAAGAGTGCTATAAGAAAGTGAGATCTCCTTTCCAGTCTCCCTCTGATATACAGCCTCGAAATCTTTGCAGATTTTTCTTGCACCTTTCCGAGGAGCACCGGGTAATTTGGCAAGCTCGTTCTTGTAAGCAATGACTGCCTTTTCCATTAGCTGGTCATGGCATTTGCGAGCAATCTGGCACTTTTTTGAGTTTGATTTAGCACGTCCAGGCATAGTAAAAAATTGAGCAAGAGGAAAAATAAAATTCGGAGGCAACGGGGAAATAATAGGCACATTGGACTGTCAGACTGTCCATCAAAGGCAATGGCTTGACAGAACTGCACTTTTATTTATGCCCTAGACACCTCAGATAATGGCTGTCTGGTCTCAAACTTGTCATACAGGTTCTTCAGAAGGTCATCAACATTGTTGAGGCCTTTGTGGGTGATTACAATGAGATGGAGGACACACGTTGCTGGGACAGATTTTGAGTGCGTGAGAAAATAGATATTTTTAGAACAGAAGCCTCAATTTCTCGGAATATTATTCGCATCACATATAAAGAATCACTGCAGAACATGAAGATACAATACACATTAGCAATGTAATACAAGTTGACGATGAAGGATGAACAGAGGGAGAGCAAGAGGCTAAATGTTTCATTGAACCATGGTGTTGCAATGACCGGTAAATAACTGTACATTCACATCTCAACTTATTCCTCCTGTCCGCAAGCATCAGACCATACTTGACCATGTTAACCTCTACTTCCACCCTCAGTTTTCTCCAAAATCTCCTCCAGTGTCTTGATCGATTTCATGATAGTTATCCTCGTTGGCCGTATCACACTGAGCGTAATCTTCTGACTATACACAAATGTAATTCACTTCAGCTCCTCCGCTCTCACCCCCGTGGTTCCTATTAGCCACCGCTTGACAATGATGTGGTCCTTCTCGCCGTCCTCCAGTGGGACCGGGATCTGGCATGCCATATTCGAAATACTGAAGTAACCGGTAAACATTACTATTGTTTTATAGGTTTGCTCGACCTACCTTCCCCCCCCAAAGGCATTTAAAACAGATTGTGGACATGTTTAGGGGGGAAAAGGCTGTATGACGAGATAGTGGTTGCCCTCATTATCGAATATCTAACTAGTACACTGTGTGTCATTATATCAGGTGAGATGGAAAGACCACATTCCGTCCTGGAACGGAAATGGAGACACTTCCTCCTCATTCCACTTCTGGCGCGCAACAACCCAATTACGCCGCATCGCATCTACGTGCTCCTCCGGCATCCGTCCGTCAGGATCGCACTGGATATGCCCTCGGTACTCGTCCTTGCGCTGCTGGTAGCGCACGAAAGCCGGATAGTCCTCTTCATCGCGTGTGATATCTTCTGAAGACAGTTGGATAGGACATTCGGCAGCTTCATCCATATCAAAAGGCCAAGCATCGCATAACTGACGAACGAGATGACGCAGATTCTGAGGACCGTCGGCATAGCACCGGAGGGCAGTCTCAGGGAGTGAGGCGAGTAGCTGAGCGTGTGGCACACAGGCTGTTGCGAGGCACAGCGGGGCGCGGCGTAACAGGACACTTGAGGTTAGCTGGTGTCGCTTTGCGAGCCTCAATTCGAGGTTTGCCTGCTCTTGGAGCTCAGGAGAGATATCCGTATCCGGGGGCATCGCAGGCATGCTGAATGGATCATCGGGGAGAGGAATCAAATTACCTCCGTAGAGTACTGCGGGGGATATGATCGCGCCTTGGATGTATGGGAGAGTCATAGCGCCTTGCCAGTCGATGTATGACTGGACATTGGCTGCTCCGGTAGGAGCGACGAGTATGTTTGATCGTGAGAGATCAGGATGGGTGAGGCGCGGTGCTGTAAGTGCTGGCTCTGAGGGATTCAGGTAGGGAGCTAGCGATATGCATTGCTGGAGAAGCCGACGTAGTTCTGGGAGGTCGTGAGGTTTGGAACGGCTTAGAAGGGAACTAGGACGTGGATGAGAGGAACTGGCACTGGCGGCTTGAGATTCAGCCTTGCAGTGCGCTAATCGGCAGGTGGTTTGTATGAAAGAGGTCATATCAAGCCCTAAGTATCACTAGTTAGCTTCATGAATCCAGTTAAAGGAGCTTAGAATCTTACAAGGACCACGGTCACCCTCTACATATTCGTTGAACCAATATTGCTTGTCGACCACCGGTCCAATACGATACTTTTGTGCAGCAGGCTCGGTATTATGTTCTTCCTTTAGGTACAGGGGTCTGTCGCGTAATTCTGGGCTAACATCCTCTTTGAAGAACAGGCTCCCGATCTGCGAAAAGAACCGTCCATGGAGGTGTATATCAAAAGAGATCAGATCTTTCAGCAGAGCCCCCATATCCGCGTCGAAAGTATTCAGCCAGCGATCCTCGAGTGAAACTCCATGTACGCGTTCCATGAGAATAAAATCCGATTCTACAGCAGCTCTTAGTTTAGGGGTCCTGCTCCAGGCTAAGACGCGTGGTGTAGGTTCTCCAAAGACTTCCCGGACATACTCCATGGTGGCGACTTCGCTGGCTGTGGACATGTGCAAGTTACCTACTAGTGGGGAGGATATCCGTGCAATAGCTTCAGCACCATTGTCAAACCCGAGAAGAAAGAGTTTATTATAGGCTCCTATGACCTTGCACATTATTATTATCGCAAAAACGAGCCCGAACAACGAACCTTGAGCAAAGCTTTCGAATCTGACACATTTTTGCGCCCCGACGACAGACGTCGATATGTTGCAAAGGGCGTCGACGTTAAATTTCACATGTCGGCACCTTCGTTCTGACTCGGGAACACGAATTAGTAACACTTGTATCGGAAATTTGGGCCGAAAACGTACGCAGTGCATCGTTCCACAGCCACTCTCCCTCATGGTCGAAATGTCTGGTTATTTCATGGGGAACTGCGGATATACGTTTTGTGAGACGCTGAAGAGGGAGCATGGCGCGTGAAAAGCCAGTTCGGCAAATGCCGACACAAGTTCTTCCAGATCTCATCTCTTCAAAGCTTCAGTCTGCATTGCTGAGGCCGGTATGTTCAATTTAATGTCGAAACGAAAAAGTTCTGAAAATTCTATGACTGTCTGTGCAGTTTCGTAATGGGAAAAACGACGACCTAAAAACAAGGTAAAAAAGATTATTTTTTGTCCCCGTTACAATAGGGAAAACAAACAGAAAACAGATCCAAAGTTCTTTTTGGTGAGTAAAAACACTACAAAAAGCGAGGTTCTTTCATTATGTTTTATAGATCCTGCTTTACAGTCACAAGAAGACCATCAAAAGCCACAACGTTTTTAGGATATGTTTTTAGGTCCAAAAAAGCAGCCAACGCCAGCAGTGCTACTTCCATTCTTCTCGAAAATTTCCACTACGAGATGAAAGAATCCCAGACACGTTTTTCTGTTCTCCACGCTCGCCCTATGTCTAAGAGAAGAACTTTGGTTCTCCACAACCAACACAGCCCAGGAGATCAGATCGAGATGGACGCTCCTGTGACAGCTCTATATAGCCGGAAGCAAATTTTTTCTCTCTCTCACTACTCACTGCAGCAAACATGATCTCCCTACCTGTCCTCACTATCCGACTTACCGCTATCGACATCTCTCTGCCTCGGCCCACCCTCAAGCTGCGCTCAAAGCGCCAGAAGGTGCCTACCATCACCATGGATACGACCCGGATTTCCCTCCCCGCCGTTCGACTAGTCAAACGTTCCACGCGGTCGATATCCCGAGCGAAGAAACCCAGAAATCGCAGCGATGCAGTCATAACCATCGAGGAGCTCGGCGACATCATGTCTCTTCACGCGGATTACTCGCGGTATCCCTCCGAGTCGTTCCCAGACAGGCTCATCGGAACGAAACTTAATAGGAGCCCAGATTCTGACGAGTTCGTGTCTACACAATCATGGAGTCTGCTGTCCCACTCGAGTCGAGCGTCTTCAGTGACATTGAGTCCGTTATCCGACTCGAATCAAGCTTCTTCACTGCCGTTGAGTTTGCCATCTGACTCGAACCAAATGCTTCCGGCACCAGTTCTGCTGCCCTACTCGGACCAAACGTCTTTATCGTTGCCGTATCTGCCGTCGGACTCGACTCAAGCGTCTTCATCCTCGCCAATTCTGCTGTCTGACTCGAATCAGACGTCTTCGTCGCCAGTTATAGCAAGTACCACAGTACCAAAACGTGTGGTTCACGCTTCAAGCCTTTCCACTGGCTTCAGATGGATCCTCATGATCCTTATGTTTACTATTGCCCGGGCTGGCTTCGAAGTTTTACTTCGCAGATATTGCACACATGTCTTCCCGTTGTCGTATCTCTAGGAACTTCTGGCTATGCCATCTATACCTTCAAACTTCTACACCGGATGCGCCGTTTCCGGTTTTCTCTCTACTTAATTTAGGATATCTACCATGCTGTTGTATCTTTGCTCTGGAATATATACCCACTCGTACTCAATTTCTCGTGCTGCAGATCCCTTGTGTGGCAGATCCCTTGCAGTAGCAAGATTCACATTGTATCTTGTAAAAGAAACGAAACATCTGCTTCGTCTTCGCTCCATACCTCACACGCTGCGGCTCATTTCTCACGCATCACTCTCACAGTCTTCTCCGACATCTACCCATCCAGTTCGCCCTGTGTCTATGCAATAACCTCCTGCCTACCCCGCTGATAATGCAAATATGCCGCACATGCTCTCCGGTGCAATTTCCGCCAGTTGAATAGGAAAATCAGAGGGACAGGTGAAGCTTTCCAAATAATTCTTCGCACATCTCAAAAATAAGATAGCGAGGATGATGTACTATTAACCAGTGGCTAGAAATTTCCCGTTGGACACAAGACTGTTAGAATCGCGGGGCCGTTCTCAAACGAAGTGAGTGGCAAAAGGGTTTACATTTGTGGCAAACGCGACATGGGGACTCAAAATATACCAGCTTATATATGATGAAATCCCCGCGGGAATAAGCAACACGTAAGTAGATCGCTACGAGAATGCAGACGGCGACTTATCACACCGGGAATATAGAAATTTAAACTCGTTTTATTGTTATGTAGATACATGAGATTTAGAAACAATAAATTTGTTTCCTTAAACTATATATACTATCAAAGGTTCAAGGAGGGCCTAAATTAGACCCGCAACAGAAGGTTTAACACCTGCTTTCGGGACGCTCGGAAACATACGTGTAAAATAGCCCAAGACTTTTGCCGAAATCACTCGTTCAGGATCACATTTCAGGGGCAGCGAAACCCTATCATATAGATGATGTCAGAATTGGCACCAAAAGCAATAACTCCGACCCGGATTTCAGGTGCTCGGAAAACAATGGTAGCAAAGAAGATTTTTGCAAATGGTA
Source organism: Desarmillaria tabescens (assembly GCF_030435595.1). Lineage (NCBI taxonomy): Eukaryota > Fungi > Basidiomycota > Agaricomycetes > Agaricales > Physalacriaceae > Desarmillaria > Desarmillaria tabescens. The sequence goes on from NW_026848311.1 coordinate 475,767, forward strand.
AATATGCCCTGAAATCTTAAATTTAGGTGTACTTTAAATGCAGCGTATGCTCAGAATAAGCTGGATATCGGCTGAGCTTATGTCCAGCCCCCCGCTGTGTCCGATGGCGGAAATGAAATACAGGTTACATTGTTATAACTATATTATAATATTATAATGCGCCAGCGTACTCTAATCTTGCCAATGATATTAGTCCTACGACAGGCGAGTGAGTCTCACGGAAATAGTGAGATGAGAAAGCCTACCCTGCACAGATCAATGATAACGGCACGTTCATGCGAGAACTCATACCGAGCAACATGCGACCGAATTTGACTCGGATGTATCGAATCCAAAGGGCCATCTACCATTTTTGAAGAATATGTTGTAGCAGGAAAGTCCGCATAGCGCTTGAAGGGATCAAATTTGGTGACAGGAAGAGGCGCTTGACGCTTGATTGTGAATAAGACTTGTCCACTTTCCGTTTTGATCTCTTGAATGGATCCCACCACAAGATCTTGTGGCTTCGTTGTAGGGTAATATGCAACAAGGCTTCCCCCGAGATGTGTTGATTGGTGGGAAAATGTAACTCCGCAATAAGTATAGTAGGCATGCGATAATTGTCTCACCGATGGGGGATTGGCAGTGAACATTGTTTCTCGTTGGTTCTTTGGAGGCAAAGCTTTGTCAAAAAGAATCTTGAACTGCCGTATCAACTGAGGACAATTAGGCCTATTGAGGTGGCGGCGAAGATTAGCACCCCTCAGGAATGACTGCAGGATTGTCTTTTCCAAGTCACCTAATTTAATCTGAGATCGATCTTTAAGCAAGAGAAAGGAATCACGTACCACCGACGTGGTTATTTGTATGCGTCTTCTGCAGGGTCCCGATCAGCCGCTCAAAGGGAAAACACCACCAAGACATGACAGGTCCAAATGCGAGGATAAAATCATACAGATGAAAGGCCATGTGAATGTTTGGTCTCTTGTGATGATTCTTTATATGTGGGTGAACCGAATATAGGCCATCAACCCAACGTTTCAGCATTGTCCTGTACGTTGTCGCTCGGCCAAGGTTCATCGTGTAGTGACAGACAATAGTCACGGCTTGAAAGAGCGCCATGGTATGGTCCAGAACTTCGAGAGATCTAGAACCCTCTGCTGGTGAATGACCATCGTCGTCACCCCATAGCATAATGAGAGTGATAGGAAGGTAAATGGTGCTCAGCGTATGCCATTCATCTGCCTTGATGGTACCTGCCGATGCGACTCCATAATTAGCGGGGACAGAATTGATCCATGATGGAGTTGCAGTATCCTTGATGACTGCTTGGATGTGCTCAATGGTTGCCTTATCAACAGATCGTACATTGTGGATTTCACCCGATGTCATGCATTGTTTAAGACACTAATGTTGAGATCAGCAACACAGAATTAGGGACAAGATATTTTAAAACGCACCCATTCGATGAGTAAATCTATGAGATCATCTTTTGCTGATACCTCAACTTGCTTCCAAGAGCCCTTAACTTTCTTTCTGTATGTCCTTGGTAAGTTGAGCGTGTGACAGACAAATTTGAGGGGTGAAGCATTCTTCCATTTCAACTTTGCACCTAGCTGTTCGACTGTAATGTCTACAGTGTCTCTGTCTTCAAGCGGCAGTCCGTCTCCTAGTGGAAGTTCCAACATCCTGTGGATGTGGCCAATATGAGAGATTTCCTTATCATGCTTCATGGGGCATTGCAGATCAGTGGTTGTGTCCAAAGAATACTTGATCCAGGGGTAATCAAAAGCGGAGACCATTTTTCTCGCTTTACCTGCCTTGTTAATATCAATTTCCAAAACATGAAGGCAATGATAATGAACAAGACCCTCCAAGACACAGTGCATACTGTCGATAACAAGCATTTGAGTAGGATCCCAATACAGCAATCTCCACAGCTCAGACCAGCGTACACCATGATCCTTGAACAGCTTTTCTCACTCTGTTGATGTCAAAGCATCCCTCCATGCCTCAGCACAACACCGCATTTCATGAGCATCTCTATGACACCATTTGTGGAAACAGGTATCGTACATGGTTGAGATGCCATATCCTTCACAGACTGTACAATACCAGTGTGATGCATGGCTGGCAGTACCTGATACTTTGCAAGCCACAGGCAAATCATTCACAGACAAGATAACAGCAAGTTCGACATCACGACCGTCTGGTCTGGAAGCTGTTCGAGAGATGCGAATGCCATGTTCCCATGCAATCTTGCAGATGTCGATCAATGGCCAGATGAAGTTGGAGATGGTATCAACATCAGGCTCATCAGGACCAGGTATGATACCGGCCAGAAAGATATGTTCAGGACAATAACGAATCTCTTCTGGAAGGTTCAGATTGGCCATCGAGATAAGCCCGATCGAGTCATGGTTTCCCCGTTTCCTTGTTCCATTAGGATTGAAGAAGTCCACTTGCAGTGCAAAAGCCAGGCAGACTTTATCACCTCGATCAATGAAAAGCCTCTGACCATCAGGGCCTTTGAAGTGGCGCATGAACTCAGCCTGAAAAACATTTGTAATGTTTCGATTCAGGTTGGAAGGCTGCTGAAGTGAGTGTAGAGCTTGGTCGCAAGCCGCATCGCACAAGTTTTCTAGCTGGGAGTCAGCGAGAGTACGTGCAATATAATCCTCCAATGAGGCCATTAGGAATGGCTTCCTTGGTTTACCATCACTTTTCAGCAGACCTGCACGGCAAGGGGAATGTCCCGACGATCCAGGATCATGTTCTGGCAATGAGTCGGATAGGAGGGACAGGACGAAAGAGTAGTGGTATATGTTGGTTCGTAGCAGCTGTTACAGTCTGGACATACAGCATACATCATGGTACGGCCATCGATATTCATTGCCTTCAAAGCAGTGTAAAGGTTAGACGGCATTTGGTTCAGAATAGCATCTTGATTTGCGTCGAGGACAGAATTACCATTGGAATCCTTGTTAGTCAGGTTTGTTGCCATTGCTCCTGACATGAGCAAGAGCATCATCTGAATAGCAAGATTACAAAATCCTTCTGCGAAACCCCCAATGACATGGCATATGACACCAAACAGTGTCACAAGCTGCGCAAGTCCATGTACCTTTTCCAAGGGGTGCACAAATACATGACCTTCGATGGGTTTAGTTTGAACAGTAAAGAAAAGTAACGAGACAGCTCACTGGCATCATACTCCAGCGGTTTCACAGGTGTTTCGACCTCAGGAAGATGCGCATCGTATATTTGAAGAATGTTGTCTATCTGCCGGAGTACGTTAACAACATCGGCTTTCTGGCCATGCAAAACATTCTCGTGTCCATATTTAACTCGAGAGAGGGATTCACGTAAATTTTTTAGATTGAGATCCACTGCTTTCAGCTGCTCCCTCCTATCAGAGACCTGGCTAGTATCCTGGGTATCCACCTCATGCCATGAGCAAAGTCTATCGAGAAGAAGCTTAGCCTCATCCTCGATGCACTCAATGATATTCTCTGCATGAGCGAGAGGTGCTGGGGCTGGGTGACGGGCCGCCAACACGGCTGAACATGGTATCGCTTGTCTTTGCCACGTCCTAGGTGAGTGCAATGGATGTGCCATAGGTTTTGAAGTAGGATTGGCAGGAGAAGAGTTGGAACATGTTTGTAGCGGGTTCAAAGCCTCGTTCACAACAGCGGAAATGCTATTTTGAGCGTCATTGATAGATACCTTTTTAAATTTACTAGGTATATCTCCTTCGTGAGATGACTGGAACTCGTGCTGTGATGACCAGAGCTTGCTCGACTGATCTCTCACATTAGGACCCTCATCAGTCAGAGTAAGGGCAACCAGCCTATCAGCCAGCCCATGCTCTTCGGGGATATCACTTGACATTCCAAGAGGTACCATGTGGACAACTTCATCGGAGGCAGTCTGAACAGAGAGTGTTATTAAGATAGTGTTCAAAGTACATAAATGCGAAGGCAATCTTACATGAGAATTCCCACTGGCCATGTTCGACACTTGTTCACGATTGGCAGACCCATCTCTGCCATTCTGTATATGCAATGTCAGTTCATGAGTTATGATGAGAAAGGAGAACAAATACCCTCTTCAAAATCTTTAACTCGAGCAGGTGAGCCGCCAATTTTTGTTTGGACTCAAGCTCATGCCCATCAGGAAAAAGAAGACATGTACAAGACGGCATAATGACAAGCAGAATGCCCGTGGCGTTATATTCAACGTGCAACGCCAAGTAGAACACCGAAAATTGCATGAAGAATAGATCTCAGAGTACGACACTGAATAGAGCACCAGGCTAGGTGAAGCACCAAAAGTAAAGTGAAAGCATCTACTATACTCAGCATACTACGCTGAGTAGAGATGTAGGAAGGAAATGGGTTTGGAAAGAAAGAGCGTTGGACCGTGCATCACATTTAAGAGGAAGAAGAACAATAAGGCTGATGACATAATCAGCCTATAGCACAATAGTCTTTATTCGCCCACGTACCACGTGGGAAAACAAAAGGCAACTGTAGAAGGGGCAGGGAAAGAGATATGTCCCGAAATAATGACCCTTCATTCATCTGCGTACCACGCTGATGAATGAAGCTAAGAACCGACATGCGTTGGCAATTGAAATTCAATGCCAATTCAAGGTCATGTGATTTGCACCGGCTATCTAGTAGCACATCATTTAGCTTACACTGTATATCCCAGATTACCTGTCAGACAGGAATGCAGTTAACACATATAATTATTGTACAATGAATGTAAAGTACTTGTATTTATATTGATATTTACCATGTAATAATAGAGTTCAAAAACAAACTGGCCAGCTTCTTGTTGGTTTCAGCAACCCTCTGAGAGCGCTTCAAGAAGTGTAGAGAGTGCCTCCATTGATTGGTACTCCTTAGTACTGCACTTTCAGACATGTTCTCTTGGAGGCGCTTCTGATACCAGGACTCGCAGTCAGAAGTCCAGAATCCAACGTTCAATCCTGAGGTCGCCCAAGCTGCAGGTTTGGGAAACCATGACAACATCATCCGTTGGTGATCATTGCCATCCCAACGCCCTTGTAATCGATATCAGTAATGATTCGCAGAGCTGATAAGAAAATGGAGAGTAAACTCACCCGTTTCTACCATATAGACACCGCAGAGGAGATTGATCTCATCATCGGTCAATTGATCATCCCAGTAAGAAGCACCAGATTTGCCGTCTTTCACAAAGCACACTCCTGATGAATATACATCATGTGAAGGTCCCATATACACTTTGTCATCTGGAATATAGTCCCTTGCAATCCATGCAAGAATGCCCCCCGCCAGCAAAGCAGCTCGGCCCCTTTGAGAATGCAGAAACCCTTTGCAGAGAGACTGGTACGTTGCAAAATCAAGAGGATCGGGTTTGTAGTTGACATGTTGATAGCCAAGACGACTAAAACACGGCAAGACTTTCGGAGTTGACAATCGCTCACGAGAACTGCGAATTGCTGCATTGAAAGGTATACACCTCTCTAGCAGTTTTTTAGCAATGTCATTGAAGTCTGGACCCCACTTTCGGCAAAGGATTTCAAGGACAGAAGCTGCACTTGTCAAAAGAATTATGAAGTCTGCCTGTCCGTCCTCTTGGTGAGGCGACAGGATGTACCAAGTCTCTCCATTCAGTGGCTCCCGGCTGATTTGGAATCCAGGTGGGAAATGTACATCAGCATCCGGTGTTGCAACTGCAGCCTATTTACACGTGTAATTTTGCAATCTAGAGTGTTTTACACGCATACTGAGAAATAGTGAGCGAGCGGACTAAAACTACGCGTCGACACTAATGCTACACGGTGCAATGATATGGAATATAACTTATGGCATAAGAAGCAACAGGATTCTAAACAGGACTTAGTCACAGCACTGTACCTGACGGGCATGCGTGATGAGAAGGCCAAACCCTATACCCAATGCCTTAGGCTCTAACTTACAAGCACACTCACGGGAGCTAGATAAAACCTTGAAGATTGCACTGGCACCGAGAACACTTAGCGTGCTCACTAACTGTGACGCGCTGTACCTGAAAATCCGGGGAAATCCTTAAGCGAGCTGACAGATATCACTGGCACGAGCTTGGGCAATGGGCTTTGGCCAAAGTCCGCAAGCCCGCGTTCCATTGTTCTGAGTCCCATTGTTCGAAGACTCACTTGTTGCCATGTCTACAAGAAGCCTCTGTGAATCCAAGAAAGAAGGCCTGAACGACATATGCTAGAACTGATAGTTCCGTGCACCTAGACCTGTCGGTTGCTAGAGAACGAGCCTGCAGGTGTCAGGAGAGCACCTCTTGGCACGCGTTTAGCGAGCTCACTATAGAAATGAGACTAAAACTGGGAAGTCCGACTCAGATGCTCAGTAAGGCGGCGGTGGCAACGTGCTACACATGTAGGAGTCTGGGTACTGCATGACGTTTGTAATTCTAATTCCCCTGTAGTATAAGTAGACTGGTTACAGTAGGTAGAGGCCAAGTTTCGAGCCCCCGAGTTCCCGTGCACGCGTTGAAGGCGGTACTGTGTTGGGATTTGCAACTTCAAGCTTATGCCAGAAGATTCCCGAAGCTTCGGCTTACTCATTTGTCACGATACTTGGATATATTTAGTACTTTAGGTAGAATATTCTAGATACTTTTCGTAGTATATAAGGAGCTCATTAGGAGCTCTTGTAGCTAACAATTAGGTATTATTCCTACTGCAAGCCTCCCACTGCAATAATTCCAACATACTGTAACAAAGGATCAGTTTGTGACTTCGAGCTGTGCGTAGAATTAGTGAGCTCACTCAGAGAAATACGAGATACCCTTTTGATAAGACTTTTGAGAACTTAGTCAGAGTGAATACGAATCAGTGACGCTGTTTCTGTTCTGTTAAGTGTGATAAGTCTGTTCGGAGAATGTGTTGAAGTGGAAATCTGAGATCTGTTCTGTTCTGTTCTGTTCTGTTCTGTTTCAGTCTGTTCCGTGTCAGTTCTGTTCGAAGTTCCGTTTCTGAATCTGTTTTCCAAGCACTTCTGAAGTGTTCTTGAGTCAAGATAACCTGCAGGAGTTAGTTGGAGAACCCCTACATACAGTTGTGTAGCGAGTGGGCTAAGTCAGTGCTTGCCTGTGGTGTTCTTTTAGCGAGCTCACTAAAGTTTCGGCGTGTATTGCCTCTGTTTCTGTTGGGATCAGTGTCCCTTGTGTATTATAACTCAAATCTGCCTTGAAGGTTGCGTTGCGCCAGTGAACGACCTTCCTGTAAAAAGTTCCTAGACTTAGGAATTCATTAGAGAAAGCTTAGCTTTGCTAAGAGCACTGAGAATAAGAGAAACTCTTCGAGATATTGAAGTATAGTTGGATTGCATTAGGAATAATTGCTCCCCCTAGAACTTACGAGGGTGATTGTAGTTTGTGTAGTTGTGTGAGTGTGTGTGTGGGTTTTTGAGGTTCGCCTTTTAGCCCGCTCACTATTCCACAGGTGCCCACAGCCAGCCTCTTCACCAGCTGTCGAATGTCATAGAAAGTGGCAGGCACATCTTCAATGGTATGGGCAAGCTGCAAGTAGCCAAAAAAATGGCATAGGTCTTCTCGCTGGCCTTGAGTTATCGAGGCATCCTGTAGAAGGCCCATATATTTGCATACATGATGCATCTCCGGAGTGCTAGATGGACTAGCCACTGGAAAGCTTGGAGCCACGAACCCAAACCAATAGTATACCAAATCGTCGAGGGCATCTCGACTTCCTGTGATCTCATCTGTGCTCGCTTCTGCTTGGCTTTCTGTTGTGGGCATGTCATCGGTAATACTATGAACATGCATAAGATCAGCACTGGAGGAATAAATTCCTTCGTTATGGTTGTCGTTGTCATCGTCATCGTCATAAAGCGGCACATAAACATCTTTGTCACCCTCGTCGTCGTCGTCGCTCATATATGTTGGTTCATCATCAGGCTGCAGCTCTTCACATAAATCCCATTCATCGTGGAAGGAGTCATATTGGCGCTGCTTGGGCCCATACCTATTCCAATGCCACTCATAGCTTTTGCAGCCAGCAGCACGGTGAATCAGAGTCCCCTCAACATCATCCCAATAGAAAACCCTGGTGCCTTTTCTCCCAGGAATATGACCTCTGGTTGCATTATCTATGTGCTGTTGTCATTGTTGATGTGCCTCCACGGTTTCCTTCTCCATGTGCTTAGCATTCTCTGCAGCTCGTCGAATGAAAAAAGATCTCCAATCTTCATCCTGGAGTTGGCTGCTATATCTTTCTACCAGTGGAAAGGTTCAGGACACTGGAGCGCGAGTTGGAGAAGAGGAAACATGCGGGTTAGGATGCAAGTCTCGGGCTGGTGAAGAAGGTTCCGAAGCAACTGTGTCATGCATGGACTGACACTTTGATCGTAGACCTTTGATTTTGCCAACGGTTGGTACCTCGAGGGGGCGCAAGTAATTTAGAACATGAACAGGTAGTTCGGGGCCCCAATTGATGTAAATTGATATATCAGGGAATATGCGAATGATATCAGGAAGGAAAATGAGAAATTCAGAGGTAGCATAGTGCACGACACCGCTGACTCTAGGCACAAGTGCATCTAATACAACGGAATCCTCGATATCCACTAGCCACTGCGGGTGAATTTTGGCCCTTTGCAACACTTTCTCCCTCCATTCAAACTGTGTATTTGACTTCTCTTGCCACCGCATAAGAACAATGGTGAAGGATAGCGCTGCTATCAAGGGTATGAATGCATCTCATGATTTTAAAGTAGAAATCTTTGCCAATCTTCTGCTTTTATGCTTGTGCTGATACCCGAAGCATTTGGGATAAGACCAAGGTTGCCACAGCTGCGGCAAGGGTGCGTTGCTGAAATGAAGCATCGCAGACAGCAATGCTCGCATATTTCCTTCGAGAGTAATCCATTCATTCATGACCCCCGATTTCAGGGACCAGAATTTGGCTATGGATTCTTCCTGAACCTCTTTGTAACCTTCCACCGGTAGGAATTTCTTGTCCAATGCTAGTCTCTCAAATAGAGGCCCATAAAAGGGTTTGGATGTTGGAACCAACATCATGTAGGGCCATTCATTGGACAGTTGATGGAACTGACGCATATCAGAGTACCGGGAGGTGTTTGGATTAAGGACGGATGCTTCTTGACTAGAAATGGGAGGAAACCGGTGACTAGCCGCGTCCCCTGCGGTAGAGTAGATGTCACCGTCTACCAGCGCGACATGGTGCAGAATCCTATGAGACATAGCTTCTTTCTGAAATTTCACTCAGCCTCAATCTAAGAAAAATGCACTGAAGAGGTCCTTACCTAGGAAATGCTAACTTTTGAGATGTATGCAATTGTATGCAACTGAGAGGTGGCCCGTGGTGCCACACCGCAGATGTTGGCAGAGTAGACTTCACCAGCGTACTACACCGATGGAGCTATGAGAAGAAGGATTTTGGCGGTATCACACGCGTACTGTACACATGCAATCAACAATGAACGAGGATGATAGCTGGCGAATCCGACCAAGAGAAATGCTATTGAATAAGTTGCTTTACATGTATAGAGTAGAGGAGATGATCAGTGAGCCATGCCGATCAGCTGGAGATGAGAATACTGTCAGTGTACCACACCGAGAGTGTCCTAAGTGAACACGAAACAAGCAAACTTCGAATGCTCCGATGGCTGCTCATGTGACAAACAGACTGGATTGCTGGGTCACATGGTGCTGAGTTTGGTCATTTCAATTTGAAGTTGCCACCACCACCACCACCCCACGATGATAGGCATCGTACACCAATCATATAGGGTGTCTTCCTCATGATGACAGGTGTAGCATGCCATTGTGAGTCTATGCTCAGTGTTGTACACTGTGCATATACCCCTTGATAGGCCAATCCAACAGGGTGGCCTTCGCCGTTCCTTTTGTCTCAGTTCACGATGCTGCACGCCAATATACAGACTTGTTATAAATGTCACAAATACTCAGTATCTAATCAACTTCCTCCACCATTACCTCAGGCATATCCACTGCCTCCACCACTTTTTCCAGCAGTTCAAACGCATCCTTGGAAATACACAAATCTCCTTGCTCATATTCATCCAGTTCTGCCAGCCATTCAGGGTCATATAGCGCTCTTGGCAGTTCTTGTGGGGCATTGACTACCTCATTCATTCTCGGCACAGTCTCCCTATCCCTGTGCGCTGGATGGCTACCTTTGCCGGTAAACTGTGGTGAAGCCCCGTCGATATCCTTGAGGTATTCGATAACCTTCCCATTCTGCCAGATGCATACTTTAACAGTATACACAGTTTCGGTGATACCCCCTACGACCTTTATGACCTCTTCCTCAGATGACATTCCATTTGTTCCTAGCATCTGAAGCATCTTCAGAAATAGTTGCCAGGTTCGTAAGTCCATGTCTCCGTTCTTCATCTTGATATTAATCATTTTTGTTGCAGTCATTACTCATCTATCATATTTCTGTGTTCATGCATCAGTATGGACTTGTATGTGGAGAATACAACATACCCTAACTTTGGATGACCGCAACGCCGCTGTCTTATGAACATGATCTCCAGTTTCTGCCACATGCTGCACAACCTCTTCCCCAGTCTCCAGCTGAGTTGTACCAGCCTTGTATCAAGGGAGTGCTTCAGCCCACTTTGCCCAAGATCATCGCAAGAGACTGAGCAACGTCTCTTCTATGTAGCCATCGTCAACTGCAGGGAGTGTCAGTTCTTTCTTCAGTTCCTCTTGAATCATCGGAATCATTATCATGAAGATGGCTCTGTTCCACTTAGACGAAGCAAATCCATGGCTAAAATCCAAGATAAGGTCGTCCTCTGTTGGACCAGGTCCTTGTTTGTCCTTGAACGCTAGCACGGTTTGTTGTTCCTGGGCCTCGTAGACGATGAATTCTTCGACCGAATCTACCTTATAGAACTTGCACCACCAGCGTCGTATGAAGGTCTAAAGCATTATCAGTTACTTCATGCAATTATAATGTTCTTCGAACCTGAAGCCTGTTTTTGTTTGACTTCCCCATCCTTTCCTGCTGCTCCATTCTCTCAGTCATCTTCTTCGGTGCCAACGTACGCTGACCTGTCTCGAGCGACTCTTTCAAGTCACTGACTACCACTCGTTTGAGGCAAGATGCCAGATATCGGATGAGCTGATCCGGGTCTCCCAGATTAATGTTTGAGGGCATTCCTCCTGCTCCCACTGTTGCACTTTCCTGCGTTGAAGGCTGTTCCCGTGTTTCTGCTGGGAGCAGGGTCGTCAGATCAGTTACTGCTGGCTCCGCAGCTGCACCCTCCTGTGTAGTCACCAACTGTGAGGTATGCGAGGGTGGTGGATCGACTGCTGGCAACGCTTCCCTCCAAGAAGAGATGGGAACTTTTACTTGTTGACATTGTATTTTCGTTGGCATATGTGACGTTCCCCTGGGAGTCGAAATTTTTCTGGGAAGTGGTATGGTGTGCAGCGAGCTCTGTGTAGCGGAAGGGGCAGTGCCTGCCTGATTTCGAGGAGTGGAAGCGACTCCGCTTGTCGAACTTTGAGAAGGAGAAGCAGAAATGGCAGCCAAGTGTCCTTGGAGACTGACAATCTCATTGTCTTTACTATTCTGTAGCATTGTATCGGATCATGCTAATGAAGCAAAGGGACAGAGGATTCTCACTATCGCTTTTTCCAGTTCCGCCAAATGGGCACAAGTCTTTGTATTGTCCATCTTCAAAGCTTTCAGTTCCGCAGAACAGTGGTTCATTTCTTCATGAGTCTTAGTGCTCTCTGCTTTCAATGCTTCCATTCGTGACATCTACCGCTTTATTTAGATATCTGCCCTCAAAACACGAGTAAAACCTACCATCTGTGCGATGAACTTGTTTTGCTTCTCTAAGGCCTCCTTTTGTCCTTGCAACATGTTGCTGTTGATTGATTGATGCTGGTTCTAGTGATGGGATTTCAGTTCTAGTGACAAGCATCTGATCCTTGCAAAAAGCTGACTGCTTGGTTGATGATCTCTCGCTGCTGAGTCAAAAGCCTCTCATCTTTAGCTCTTTGCTTCAGTAGCTTGTCGATGTCCTTTTGCTGCTCTGCCATAGTCATCAAATGTCTGGTTCATTCTTGTAGCTAGTCAGGGTGTGAACAACGCTCATTTATTGATTGTTAGGAATATGTACCATCACCTCTCTTTCTGAGTGTAGCAAAGAGACTTGTCGTTTCAGCTCAGCAGCCTGCGAATCATTGTCGAGACCTGCATAAATCATCCTTGGAACAGGGAAGTACTGTTGGTACTTCCTGAGCTCCTTGGACAAAGCGTCTTGTTGTGCCTTCAACAGCCTTATCATGTTGCTCTTTTTGTGCTCCTGGTCTTGCGAGTAGCAAAGTGCACCAAGCATCTGCAAAAAGAATGATCAGCATTGCACCTCAATGGGCAATGTGTGGTTAACCTCATCATGGGACTGGCGATTGGGTCCTGCAACCACGTGTCTCTTTCTTTGATGTGTGTTGCTCATACCCATATGATCACTGAGGACTAAATCTGTCGAAGTCGAAGCGGCACCGAGATCCAGCTCCATGTCGTACTCGTGCTGTCGGCATCCCACGTCAATCGGAACCAGAGCCATTGAGATAGAGGATTGAGAGGAAGGATCAATATTCATCTCGGAATGTCTACGACATACAATGTTGTAGATATGAATGAGTTATGGGTTAGCTGTGAAGTTCCGGCTTTATAGCAAATCGCAATTCCATTCTTAGTATTATTTATTGTATCTGTTAATGTTGGAAAGCTACTCATGCTGTCTATTGTGTGCATGTCACCTACCTAACTACTTCAATATTGGAGATGACCTAGTCCTGCTGGGAGCTAACTAGGACCAACTTCAATTGTTATATCGCATTCTCCAATTTTCCTCTGCGCCGCTGCAGGACAATTAAAGCTTCCATGTTAGTTGAACAATGCATATGTTCATCGACATTTTCAGCTTCGTAGGGTGCGCAACAGATCATGTGATGATTACTGTCTATTGTCATCTTGACAACCCAATTTGCATTTCACCTTCATCCACAACCATGCCCGCTAACAAGTTGAACATCTCGCTTAGAGCTGTGAAAACAAGTTTGTATGTACATTTTCTCTTCCCCCTTCATAATTTCTAATGACTCTTTGACTAGTTCCAACATACGGGCCCTTGTAGGTCCCAAGGCAGCTCCTCCTATCCCCTCGCATGCAAGCCTGGATGTTGGCATGACAAGGCCATTATCTTCTTCTTTCTCCCTTCGACCCGGGGAACTCACGGATACATCTTCTAGGTGAGTATATAAGTTACAATGTTTATATTTTTGGTACTGATAGATGCTGTAGGTCCTCAGACCGCACACCTGCCCCATCATCCACCCTCCCCTCGTCGTTGTACAATGAGGGCCAGGTTCAAGACCCCCAGCCTCCCCCATCCTTCCCTGTTGATGACAACGAAGATATCCCTGACCTTATGGTGCTACTGGAAGGCATCAATATCCAGGCTGGACCAGCCTCAGATACATGTCTCATGTTCTCGGATACGTTCAACCAAAGCACAAATTTCCTTGATGCCATCATAGAAGCAGCCCGGCTGGGCTGCATTGATGAGGTTTCCACTGTCGAAAATATTCAACGACTCTATCAGCACATCAGCACCACCGGAATGATTCTCAAATTCCTTATCTGTATAGCTGATCATATGGCTCACCTAGAGTCAGCTCAACGGGTTGCTCTTGAATTTGGAGTGCGAAGGAACCAACGCATGGTTCTTCAATGGCTTTCTTGCATGGAAGATGAAGCTGCATGCCATTAATTTGTACATATACATAGTTTTTTTTTGAAATCTTGTTACCCGTTGCTATCTGTATAATGCATTGTTGTCTTGGAACCTTTTTCTGATGAGCGTCTGAATTCCTTTGAATTCGTAATGAGTTGATTTGGCAGGGCTAGAAATGCTGGCATGATTAGCTTACCCTGACTGTGTCTTGATAGTGGCACAAAATTACTCTCATTTAACTCGGACAGAAAATGGGAGAAAAGAATTATATGATAGAATTGAAATGTCATTCAATACGTAGAATCAATTTACACAGCTAGTACATGGGACATGAGCTACATATGCTTGGAATGAGTACATATGAAAACAGCATGAACACTGTAAATTAGCAGTGGAGATAGCGGCCCAGACATCTCGGGGAATGCCAATACGAGAATTCCATTCCAGCCATGCAAGTTCCTCTGGATCCAATAAACCAAGACTGACAGCAGGTATGACACTTGAGGATAATCGGTGTCCAGGGTAATCAAGAGGTCGAACTCGGCTGACTTAGATGGTTGTCAATAAAGAAGATTCGGGAAAGTAAGAACACTTGCCTGGGATACATTTGTACCAATTACAGCATATGTTGTCAGTGTCAAGATGCGCATTGTATCCATCAATAGAGAAGACACAATGGCAAGCTGAGCATTCTCAGCTCTCACTCTGGATTTGGCATAGCAAAGCAGGAATGAGTCCAGTTGTCACATGAAGAAGCCTTATCCGGATGCCAATTGGTGAATCAAAAAACTGAAGATTTCCATGCTCAGCAATTGACATGTTGACTGAGCAGTAGCGGGCCATAAAAGATGGCAGAGGGTGCTGCTGCAGGGGGTGCTGTTCTGGATGGCCTACATATGCTCATGAGCCATTCATTATTAGCACAGAATGAATGGAGTGCTTACGATTGTAGATGTCACTCTTGTATTTACGTGTCATGATTTTTATGAGGTTAAGGTCTAGCAAAGAAAGTTAGTAAGAACATGGAAAGTCGAAGTCAGGATCACAAACCTGGCATAGCACGCTGGCATGCAACTGTTCAAGAAAAGAATGGTCGAAATATGCCAGATGGGTGCAGGAATGCTCGAGTAGGCAAAGAGGATGCTGGTACTGGAAAACACCATCAATGGAGGGTGAGAAGGTTTCAGATAGCCAGCTCACCAGTGAAATCACAGGGATGTGATTTCACTTTCCAATAAGTACCAGCATTATTCCGATAAAGCGACATTGTACAGTCCTCTTGACTGCGATATTTGTTTAGAATATGCAGGCATATTGGTCCCAGAGATATCCTACCAAATGTGTTAGCATCGGCGAGTCAAGGAATGAGGAACACATACTTCGACCATTCAACCCATGCTTTAGACCCCGGATCGAATGAAGAAACTTCACCCACAAGATTGTGTGCCTGCAAAGATACGTGGAAGCTGGCCAGGACGTCACGAGGAGGATCATTGCTACGGAGGAGCGATCGCATAACCATGGTCAGTTTGGGAGGAGCCTGGGGCCGCGAGCAAGTTTGGCATTGGGGAGGCATGGCTATGGAGCTTATAAGGTGTGAGGGAGAATGTGCGAGATGGAAAAACTGCAACAGATTTATAGCATGAGAAACAATTGGCAAGGCTATCACAATAGATAGACTTGTCAGACGATGTGCAATGCTGACTGACAAAAGGATGGTGGGAAAGCATAATAGCAATAGCATGTCATCAGAGTGGAACATATCCACCGAGAGCATGGTCAAAGTACAACTTCGACCAGGCCATGGCAGCGGTATGAACAGAAGGTTAACTCAGCTGGGCATCATGATTGGTTGTTATTTGGCGAGAGCCTCGAATGTAAACAAAGCTGGCTCTTTCAAAGTCCGACTCATAGCTGAATGCTGTACGATGAACACTGATGAACACTGTCGTACAGTGTTCATGCCTTCACTATCACCGGCACAAGATCCCAATCGCCTCGATGCTGTAGCACAGTGTCTATGCGTTTCTCTCCTTCTACCTGCTTCTGGACGTGCTGAATTCCCCAGAAAATTGGGTGGGTTTTCTATGCACAGAATCACCCAATATAACAAGCCCGCCCGATCTTGTGCGGGGTTCATCACCTCACAGGGTGCGATTTCAATAGCATTATCCTAAACACTGTCATACAGAGTTTATGCATTACTTTCTTTCCATGAAACGATGACTATCCACTCCTTCATCTGTTAGACTGGCTTTTCACTGTTGCAGTGTTCGTAACAGCTATGTAAGTACAAGTATTTTACTCTATTAACATAGAAGCTGATGCCCAGGTATTGTTTAGGAGCCAACATACGACCTTGGGTGCAAAGTTAGAGCAGATGCCTGGACATTCTAGGATAACGCACTGTAAAATGCTGATAGAGGAAGCTCATAGCTAGCAGGATGATGCATATGGTTTGAATATATTTCCAGGTGAGCCAGCTCTCCATTG
Organism: Desarmillaria tabescens; assembly: GCF_030435595.1. Classification (NCBI taxonomy): domain Eukaryota; kingdom Fungi; phylum Basidiomycota; class Agaricomycetes; order Agaricales; family Physalacriaceae; genus Desarmillaria; species Desarmillaria tabescens. Next base: position 492,050 of record NW_026848311.1, read on the forward strand.
TAGCTTTCTCTGCCACTGGCTGACCTGAGTTCATCCAGATGAAGATCCTACTCGGCTTTCCGATGTCTCTCGAGTGCGCGGCAATGACGGTAGAAATGCCATCAATGTTTGCTGCCTATGAAATCTGAGCAATGAACTATCTTGAGACTTGCCCCTTACCGTGACAGTTTGAATGTGGTCCTCCATGCCTGTGTCCAACTGGTGCACATTCGAGTCTCTCCTCTCGAAGACGTATACAATGCTGTGGTCACTGCCGCTTACTATCACCCTGCAGTTCTTGGCAAATGCAACCTGTCGAGGTCGCGGCACCTTGGTAGCCTCGATAGGGAAGGTTTTGACCCTTACTCCATCTGACAGCCGGTACAGCGCGACGCCTTGCGCAGGGTCATCTAGGCAGAAGACATCCTTCTCACAGTCCATAGCTGTGTTCCCTCTTGGGCATCTGTTAGATTAGCCCCATGAATAACGAAAAAAGATTTACATCATTCCGCCTGTATCAATTGACTCCATGATATTCCCATCAGCGCCTCTGAGGAAATAGCTATTCAAAGGCATCAAAATGGTGCAAAGTGTAGCAGAATCGAGCCCACATTTTCCCATTATGGCAGCCAAATACAACGACATCCCTACTGTTGCCATTCACATGAAAATGGATGGCTTTGGGATCGAAGCTGTTGATGGTCACCAAGAAAATGCCATGTAACTGCATGTTCCCGTCAACTCGATGCACCTGCACAATGCCTTGTCAAGTAGTCATAGCCAGCCGACTGGAAGCCGGGTCGAAATGGAATGCAGTGATTTCACATGAGCCTACCATCCTCAGAACATATAGCTCTTTGAAATCCTGTGGTACTCAGCATTACAAAGTGTAGCTGAGGATGGTACTCACAGTGGTATTCTTTGCCTGCTTCCAACATGCCATGTAGCCATTCAGTGTTCCGTACATGAGCACTTCATCAGAGTCGTCCTCTCTTCTTATCCAAATCATTGCAGTGGTGTCGCCCCACGATCCTGCAGCACTTGGCCACTTTAAAAGCCTGTCATTTCATAGATCCCAGAGGCAAGTTCCGCCGGAGCCTAATGATGTTTAACATAGATTTGGTAGCATTGGCTGTGGGACTCACCTCCACTGGCCAGAAAGTTTCCCTTTTCGGTGATGGCTAAGCAGAAGACTGCAGCGTGTGAGGACTGAAGGGTTTGTTGGAGATGATAATTGGTCGGCATTGATCAAGGTTGGTATGGGGGAGGGATACACAAGGCAAGGCGGTTATATGCTGTTCTCTGATTATTGCCCTTTCCAGCATTTTTTTTGTCTTTACTCATAATGATAACCTCGACGCAGTCACTTTACGAGGCCAATGACTCTCATTGTTATGCTGAATGTCAGCTGCTCGCATTGTTTCCCGAGTTCAGAAGTCTCCAATTGTTTATGAGGGCTGCAATTGTCAAGTTTTCCACATGGAACTTGGGCGGCCCGTACTACCAGCTTATCACTATGATGACATGCATTGTTTCATGGGGGAGGGTCGCAACTTTTTGTTGAGCGCTTCGAACTCGCACTTTTTTGTTTAGTCCACTGTTATCGTTAGGATGGGCAATCCCTATTTTTGCCTACTATAACGGAGGTCCTCTATATAGACTATGCCTGGTCACTTCTCTCCATCAATGGAGACGTCTAATTCCATCTGTTACCTTGCAGACAATACTACACCCCCTGCTCCAATGGTCCTCTCACTGTGTGCTATGGATCTTTTTTTCACACCAAAGGCAACGCCATGGGCCATTGAACACCTCTCTCATTCCGGAAAGCTGAAGCCACTGGCAGGCAGATTGCGGCACACTCACTTTGCTCCATACCCGCTGCCTTCCTGCCAATCCTCGTCATTGGCAAAAGGCAAAAAAAGGGACCCCACTCCTATACCTCTGACATCACGTGCCAGCATCCCCCTGGCACTGCGAAGGGATAAAGAGAAAGGCAGAGGGACCAGTACGCCATCCTGTGATGATGAACCGCCTCTGAATGATGACATTTCAGATGAGGAGAGTACAGAAGAAGAACCCCTGTCTTCATCGCAAACCTCGATCAGTAGCAGCTCCCATCCAACTATTCAGAGGGTGCTAATTGCTCAGCCTAAGGGAGTCAGGAACCTAGGCTTAGTTCAGCTTGGTGCAAAGTTGAACTGGGAAGGCGATACCTACCAACAAGTTGTCGTATGTTCTCCCTTCCGCTTTCATTCATTTCCTGATTCTTTTTTCTGCAGAAATACGCCGAGAAGATCTTTCCGGTATATCTCAAGACGGAGATGTCTGCGAGTGGACAAGATCAAACTGATAAGGATGCCTTCAAAGATGCTGTATGTGTATTACACTGTGCTGCATTACTATCTCTTATGCAATGTTAGATGATGCAAGAGTTCGACGACCCACTCAGCAACTATGTTAATGTCTGGCCTCTCGAACAAATCATGCAGTGCCTTTGCAAAAAATTTTCAGAGAAAACACGCAAGCAATCGGCTAAAAGGACCATGGAGGCAGTGCAAACAGCCGTTGCAGGCCCTTCAGCACCTAGAAAGATATCATGAGTAAGGCAACCATACCCACAGGATCTCTAGATAGCTAACAGTTTTGTTTTTAATAGAAACATCGGGCTGCGAGGTTTTCCCTCTATCAGGTACCCTCATAGGATTATATATATTCTTGATGCCCATTGCCATGGCTTCAGAATCAGACACTTACAATGAAGCAAACGAGAGCCGTAGTTGCCGTGATCGAATGGTGGTATAGGAATGTGACGATGCCAGGAGCAACGTCAGTAGGTGCACATTACCTGGGCCATATCATCACCCTTAGCCCTATTTTGTACCCATTTCTCTGTACCATGTCTTTCAAACGAAACAAAGATCCAAATATTGGCCTTTATCAATATTATTAAATCTATAGTTGCTGCATGTCAGTCATGCCCACCTCAGCTTCAGGCTGATCATGAGCTCAGCTTTTGTTTAGCCTGCGCTGAGCATCCGCTACGTTCAATACATACCCAAATCATCAATTTCTAGGCGCGTTTGGCACATGTTGAAATCAGGTCCCTAACCATTAATTTTCGTGTAACCGGAATTCGTCTCGTAACCGGAAATTCGGCCCGCAGTTTCGGAGGACTTCGTATCTCAGGCTCGGCCCTTCCCGGAATCCCACATCGAACGTATGGTTTCGGTGTGGATTTTGGATAAACTTAGGCTACTGTTTTTGGGCCTCATTTCAAGCATGGTGGAATTGAGTCATATTCGTTCCATTTAAGACCCAATTTAAAGCACTCTTAAGCCTTTGGTTCAATAAGTAATTGAAGTAAATTGTATTTGTAGATCGAAAACTTGAGTATATACATAACAATAAAATGAGTTTAAATTTCTATATTCCCGGTGTGTATCGTACCATTAGAAGCCCGAATATCTCACAAAGACCCACCGGCTGACCATTATCAGCGCTAGCGTGCTTTCATCAGTAATCAGTACGTTAATAGGAATATCTTTGCACCGTATAGTGCATTTATTTGATGATTCATAGGTCTGTTTTTGGGATGGGATACTCTTTGTCAGCTGGTACCACGATCAAGCGGCGTTTCCTTGATCGGAAGATACTTAAAAAGCTTTGAACACAAATAGCCGCGGCCTCAATCGGTGGGGAGTCATGGACCTCTTACTTCTTTCCCTCCTTGTATTGTGCTCAACAAGCATACAGGCTGCAATATATGAAAAACTCGAGGAGCTAGCGACTCTCGATTTTGATTACATCGTTATCGGAGGTTCATATTTCTCTTCAAATTCTCAAGATGTCGTCTCGTTAATTCTTAAGTTCCAGGTGGGACAGCAGGAAACGTGCTTGCGAATCGTTTGACGGAGGAACCCGCTATTTCCGTGCTGGTCCTCGAAGCAGGTGGATCGTAGGTTCAACCTCAGGCTCTTTCAAACCGTTCGATGTTAACTTCGTCATAGAACAGCAGACGTGCTTCTCTCCCAAGTACCTTTCTTTTGCCCCCAAATAACGCCTGGAACACCATGGGATTGGAATTTCACCACAACTCCCCAACCTGGGTTGAACGGACGTTCGATCTCGCTTCCTCGAGGATATGGATTGGGAGGAAGTAGTTCCGTTAGTGCGTCCCCCTGTGCTTTTGTGTGAGTGACTGTATTGCTGATGCTAAGTCAGACTATATGGCGTACACCCGTGGTTCATCACAAGATTATGACCGCTATGCCCAGATCAGTGGTGACCCTGGTTGGGGATGGGAGGCTTTGAACCCGTACTTTAGGAAGGTTAGCGATGCCTTTCGCTTTAGTTGGTTACATTTTGTCCTGATTTCACGGTAGAATGAGCGCTTCGTTGCTCCTGCTGATCACCACAATACATCCGGAGAATACGATCCAGCGGTTCATAGCTTCGATGGCATCAACTTTGTTTCTCTTCCGGGATACCCACGCGGTACGGACGGTCGCGTCATTCAAGTGACAGAGGAGTTGCCTTGCGAGTTCCCGTTTAATCTTGATTATAATTCTGGATACCAGCTGGGCATTGGTAAGGATTCTCTAAACGACTGCCTTATCGAATGTACTGATTGTGAAGTGTTTGTAGGTTGGATGACATCAACTATTGGTAACGGGACTCGGAGTAGCTCTCAAACTTCCTATCTTGGGCCCCAGTACATCGACAGACCGAACCTGCATGTCTTGATTCACGCCCATGTAACACGAATTCTTCCCTCGGATACCAACACCATACCAACGTTCAATTCCGTCGAGTTCACTCAGGACAATGGAGGTAATCGGATACTCCAGCACTCTTAAAATTGACAGTTGATCAGCGTCTAGCAACAATGCACACACTTGCGCCGTCAAACCTCAAAGAGATCATCCTCTCCGCAGGCTCCATCGGTTCCCCGCATATTCTCCTCAATTCAGGCATTGGCGACAGCGCCGAACTTTCAGCTCTAGGAATCCAACCCGTCCTTCACCTTCCCGACGTAGGAAAGAACTTGACCGACCACCCGCGATACATCATCAACTTCTTCGTCAACAGCACAGATACCACCGAGAATCTTTATTTCCGAAATACCACTTTTCAGGTGGAGGCTCTGGCGGAGTGGGAAGCAAATCGAACCGGGTTTTTGTCGACGAGAGCATCGAATCAAGCAGGGTTCCTTCGTATTCCTCACGACACGGGTATTGTGGAAGGAGAGCCTTGCGCGGGGAACGAGACGGCGCATTATGAATTGATCTTCTCTGTATGTTATGACCTCGACCAGTACTACCAAGCTCACTATTTGTCTCCCGTACTAGAACGGTCTGGCTCGACAACCTATTCCCTCCACAGGAAACTATTTCTCAATCACGACTGCTGTTCTATGCCCATTATCGCGTAAGTATGCCCGCTTGTCTGTGTGTTTCGGTTCGTATTCATGATCCCCTTTGATGTAGGTGGGAACGTGACCATCGGCAGCACGAATCCCCTGGAACCGCCTCTGATCAACCCCAATTATTTCTCTCATCAGCAAGACCTAGCTATTATGCAGTACGCTATTGCTAGCGTGCAGAAATTTGTCACCGCCCCGGCATGGGGAGGTTATATCCTCGGCATCGCAACAAACACCACTGAAGATGACATCAGAGATGGCGTAGGCAGTATCGACCATTCAGCGGGTACCGCAAGCATGTCCCCTCCCAATGCGGATTGGGGGGTGGTCAACCCGGATTTGAAGGTGAAAGGCGCGAAAGGTATAAGGATTGTCGATGCGTCAGTTCTTGTGAGTTCTTTTGAGTGACTTTCTTCTGAGTAGTGGTCTTAGGGTGTTTCTTTCTCAGCCCTTTCTGCCAGCAGCGCATCCTCAGGTAGCAGTTTATGCCATTGCTGAGAGAGCGGCGGGTCTCATTCGAGCGGGATAGATATTGAGAGGGAAATTGTCGACGCTAGGATAATAGTCATATGGATCAGGGGCCTGTTTCCTGGAAGGCAAATGAAACATAATGCTTTAATCTGTGTATCAAGGACTGTCTTAAATACTTTCCAAGTAGCTATAGAGGTAATTCTAAACCGTCGAAATGGGAGAATGGGCTGATGGTGCAGTGTCTGGATTGTAGAAGCACGAAAGCAGAACATGGTAGTTGAGTCAATAGTCTGGAGTTTCCTCATGATGTTATTTAACTCAAGCTATCTTGAACTTGAGCGCCGGCGCACAATTCTTAAGTATTTTGGCACTGGCCATGAAATTAAGTAGTTGTGCACTCATTCTCTTGTTTCGGACCATTATTTATTTAGCCTGTCTTGAGCGATGGTCCACGGCGAATCATCGACAGCCCATGGCCTATTGGTCTTGTATATATCGGCAGTCAAGAGGAAAGACCTTCATTGTTACCGTGCTCGAGATGTCTTTTTCTTTAGCTCCTTATGAGACAAGCTTGAAACACATGAAGTACATAGGAAGAACGCAGCACTGCATTATCTAGTCCTACAGCTTTCTATACAATAGTAACGGTGGTCACTGCAGGTCGGTCTCCCTCACAAGGGCATACAAGAAAGGATTTATGTACAATGAGAAAATTATATCTACTCTGAGTCAGACGGAAGCGGCATTCTCTCCTCCATTGAACATCCATAAAACTTCACCGATAGTCCTTCAAAATCGTGTAAAGATTGAAGGAGAGGCTCCTGTATCCCAAAGGTGTACGGAATGCAAAGGGTCAAAGATCTGAGAGGTGCGACCCCATTCGATTGAGCGTCCTGGGTTCTCCGCGATGCTACCAAATTAAGGAGCCCATTGTGAGAAGCAAGTGGCGACGGTATAGAGTGATAAGATGGCTGAACACCCGGTGCGTAGAAATCATCATGAATGTAAAGATGCTTTAAACGCGGCACAAGACATGACACCGCGGATCCTTTATAACGTAACTTCCGATAAAAACGAGAAGCGTATTTTGCCTTGACGTTTAACGATAATGTGGTCAGGGTTGGCGGACATGTTTTCAATATCACCACAACATGTCCAATAGGAAGAGCGGGGAGAAAAAGGGTTCGAAGTTGGCACAGCGAATTTGAAAGGAAGTCAACCGTGTCCAGGATGTAAGGCTCAGACGAAAAATGACATTTAGTCTGTAAATGTTGTAATGCCGGAAGGTACAGATGCTTCAAACATTCGGAATATGTACGAATCGAGAGCCAGCTGAGCTTCGCATGCGACAGCGTTTGAAAGTTCTCCACGTCCGACCAGCGTTTGAATGAAACGTCATCCGAAATTCGTAGTGTAGCCTGATGTAAGTCAGGGGCGTCCCGAAAAAGGTCTCTAAGTTCAGCGGTATTTTGAATATCGCCACTGAAATGCTTCAGCTGTCGAAGCGGCAGCAAAATCTGGGACAAACTGATTCCTTGGAGCGAAACGTCCTCCAATTGATGCGCGTTATGAAAAAGCTCAATAGGTAGTGCAATAACATCAAATCAGTGATCCAGGAAGGGGGGCTGGGCTGGGTTTAGGACCGCATCCTGCACATCTATATTGAGCCGTTTAAGCGCCGGAAAGTCAGCAACCCCAACAAAGGACGCCATTGTTTGGAAGCGGACCGGTGTAAGAGTCAAATCGACGATACTCCAGCGATGGGTGTGGCGCAACAATGGCTTCAGGGGACGCGCCCAATTATCCATGGCAGAGAAATCCATCGTCACATCCAATAAACGTCGCGAGGGATCGATGGAGATATTTTCGGAGGGGGCGCAGCTTCGCTTTGGGAAAATTGTCAGAGCGTTCGTCTCCCAGAATATCTATATGAGCTCAGAGCGCTGGGGTGGACACCGCAATGGCCCGCCAGGCGCGACACACGCGGCAAAATGTCCATGGTGCGGACTTTTTGATATCCAGGGTATCATGAATGGACGTTCGAGGCAGGTTCCTCATGGCAATTTGGAGAATCTCGGCGATAACTTCCACGGGTAGGAGGGATATGGGAGCTGAGAAATATGGCACACGAGAAGTTGTGTTGGATAAGAAGATGATCTCATTAGCAGAGGGAAGAGGTAAAGGGACGAGAAGGGATTTCTGAAACGAGATGCTGGCCCGGTTTTGATCTCTTCGTCTGTGAAAACGAGAAAGAAGTGATTCAAGAAAGTGGATATTTTGCTCGACATCGACAGATTCTTCTTCGAGTGCGTCTGTACATTCGCGAATTAACGCGATCTCAGATTGGGTAAGCGAGTTGCTGGGGCTGGGTCCTAGCAGGGGAACTGATGATGGAACCGCGTCTGAGTCTTCCCCATCGAGTGTAATGGATTGACGCAACTGAGAAATTCTACATAATCTCTCATTAGTAAAGAAATTTTCAGGAAGAAAGAGAGTGTTCTAGGTCGGATTCCTAAGTACTTACCTTGCAATTATGGTCATTTTTAAGTTAGCAGCGATGATATCGGCTCCACAGCAAAAGCGCAGGAATAGCACTTTCTTTCTTTACAAGAGGAAGCAAGTCGAATAATATCACACCGAAAGAATGGAAAATCTGACAATACAGCACGATAATGACAGTCGTTTCCAAAGTGGTTGTGACAGTAATTTCTACGACATTTTATTGGTACCAACCTATGCCTATAACAGGAAGGACCCTTGCAATGTTTTATGATTCTACCCGATACCGCCATCATCTCTAACAGTGGCTGAGATTGCAACGCTCTCTAACCCCCCCACTCCCTGTCTACCTCGAATATTGTTCTCTCTAATTCTGTTATTTTGGGTCTACGTGCTACCGGCACTGCTCTGCGGTGAAATTGAAAATCAACAATCGACTAAAGGCGCAATATTTTGAAGAGCATCGATATCTCAATGTACATGCGTTCTAGCGGGTTTGAAAAACTAACAAAAAAAAATACCAAAAAAAAATGAGCAAAGCATACGAAGTGCATCATTCCACTCTCCCTCGATCCAAATAACTCAAATTCATGCGAGTAACTGTGGATATTTGTCTAGCCTGGTAAAGCAAGTTACTGGAGCCTGGTCCTAGCAAGAGGACGGATGATGCTAAAAAGGCGATTCTTTACGTCTTCATAGGGTATCAGGCTCCCTGACGCCCATTATTTACCCTTCTTTACGCTGAACGTGAGATAGTACTTATCGCGTCGTTTCTCGAAAGCTATTTCACTCGAAGTGTCGCCCCAGATATGTTTCCACAATCACTGGCATAAGCCTAGGCCAGTACGATTATGTGCATGAGGGTGAATAGCCATGGAATGATGCGCCTCGTATGTCTTTACTTGGTCTCGGCCTGTTCTTGTTGATTTTTATGTCTAGAGCGAAGTACTCGTCGCGTAAAGTTCATGGCAGATGCGCTCCAAACATTGCATCGTGTACAGCATTGCGTCCGGTTTAAAAGCATCGCTCAAGCTCGTTCTGCCAATTCCATGCATGATAATAATATCATTCTCTACTCCTCAGAAGCAAAAGGATAGTCTGTATACCCCTCTGCAACCTCCCCATGCAAATAAAACGTCGGCCTATTATACGGCGCAAAAGGTAGATTCTTCTTCAACCTCTTCGGCAGATCAGGCTATCAAAAAAAAACCCATCAGACACAACCCAACCCAACAAACGGAAGAAAACCTCTACTCACATTCGAAATAAAGTACCTCCCAAACGCAACAAGATCCCCCTTCCTATCCGCCACCTCCATCGCCTCCTCCCGGGTATACCCCCCTGCCGATATCAACGGCCTCGGCGCCCACAACTCTCTTATAAAATCATTCGACTCGCCCGCACCCACATTATTGCTCGTCTGGTTCCCAGATATCCTCGGCTCCACAACATGTATATACGCCAAATCCGCGTGGCGTTGCCCGATCTTCGTCACCAAGTACGAAAACGTAGGAACGGGGTCCTCCATGCGCATACCCTGCCATGGCGACCATGGGCTCAGCCGGATGGCGGTACGACTCGCCCCGACCGCGTTGACGACCGCATCCACGACTTCAAGTCCGAACCGTGCACGGTTCTCGATGCTTCCTCCATAAGCGTCCGTACGCTTGTTAGATACGTCCTGAAGGAACTGATCGATAAGATACCCATTCGCACCGTGGATCTCGACGCCGTCGAAACCTGCTTTGGACACGGCATTGGCAGCTGCTTGGGCGTAGAGCTTGGGGTATTCGTGGATCTCATCTAGAGTGAGCGGGCGAGGTGTATCGGGGTAATCGGAGAGCTTGATAGCAGAGGGAGCGACATATTCCAGGGATGGATCCTCGTCTTTGAGGTCGGAAAGCTCGGCGGCACGCCCCAAGGCCCACAGTTGGCAGAAAATATAGCTTCCCTTGGCGTGGACGGCGTCGGTTACCTGGTTGTCGATGAGATAAGCTTCGGAATGAGGTACTGATACATACCTCCTTCCATGCATCTAGCTGCTCCTGTGTCCATAATCCTGGTACATTCTTGTATCCTCCAGCCCTTTGTGCAATAAGCGCCGCCTCCGTGATTAGAAGGGTACCAGGTTCGCTACCTCTCTGCGAATAGTACTCCTTCATGACTGACGTATATGGGACATGTCCTTTCTCCGACGACTTGTATCGCGTCAATGGTGCGTGGACAATACGGTGATTGAGGGTGAGATTGCCGATTTTGATGGGTTGAAAGAGCTTTGAGTCTGCCATTGTCGATGTGGAGGGAATAAACGCGGCGGCTTTTATAGTCAGTTCGCTGAACAATAGCGGTAGCTGAATATTGAATGCTTATTGATCCATTCCAATCGCCATTAACGGGATGATGCTTTGCTTGTTCCGATATGGCCTTAAAAGGATTTGCTGAATAAGAGATGACAAGGAACGGTGAAAGTCGGCGAGCTAGCCCATTGAATGATCTACTCGAATGGCAACCGGTACTAGCTAAGTGCAGGTTGAAGAAAGCAATCGTGAGAAAGACATCCTAATCCTGGGATTTTTAGGCTGGGCAATCAGAAGGGAGATGGCGCGGTCTAAGCGAGCGATGATTATTGCAATGATCAAACTCGGGGTTGGCGTGCAATATCATTGGCTATCATTGCCGGTACCGTAGTCGATGCCTACAGTCAGAATGAGAATATGAGTGCCTAAATCAGATGAAAAAAATGGTATTATGGACCTCGAAATAAGCACCGACTCCATCGCAACCCGAACACAATCAGCGCTGAAAAGTTCTTGACGATTCTGACAAACCAGAGTTAGCTTCATTTTTTGTCATCAGGTCAGTACTCACAAATAGTTCCTACCAAGCCCAGGTATCGCCGTCTATCTCAAATCTGCAAGGCCGCGCCAGTGCCTAGCCTTAGGATACTGAATGACTGCGCGCTATCCTCCGGTCAGATGGCCACATCCTTCGCTTAGCCTCTTCAGGTCCTTTTGCAAGCGGCGGCCTTTTCGAGTCGTGGCGCCCACTAGACGAAACGAGTGCACACTCCTGTAAGAAATCCTTCGTCACTATCGATGTTCGATTCGACGACGCTCCAGAGGAATTGCTAGCAGTTGCTGGAAATCGAGGCTGACAAGTGATGGTGGAAGTAATAGCCTCTGGCAACCTGATGTTCTGAAAGTCAGGTAAAGCAATAGTGCCTTGCCAGTCGATATACGAAACGACGTTCGCTGCCCCAGAGGTCCGTGAGAGGTCGGGATGAATGGGATAAGGAACCGTCAGCCCACGCTCAGGTGGAATGATGTGAGGTGCCATCGATATATTATACATTGCTGCAACAGCTGAACTAGTTCGGGGAGATCGGAAGGCTTCGACCTACTCAGAACAGAGCTAGGACATGGGGGAAGAAGATGCTGCGCTGGACGCTTGGGATTCGGCTCGCCGAGGCGCTGGACAGGAAGTAGCTTGAATGTAAGAAATCATGTTTAGCTCTGCAATACAGGATATGTTAGTCCATTACTAACTTGCAAGCAAGCGAAGCTGCTTACAAGGTCCGCGGACTCCCTCTACAGGTTCATTGGACTAATATTGCTTGTCAACGGCAGGCCCAATCCTGTATTTCTTGGCAGCAAGCTCCTCATTGTCCTTCTCCCTCGCGTAAAGCGGCTGGCTCTGCAGCTCCGGACTAACATCCTCCTTGAAGAATAAACTTCCAATCTGCGAAAACGGCCGCTGATGAAGACCCAGATCGAGGAACAGCATTTCCTGTATCACAGCGCCGATGTCTTCGTCAAAAGTATTGAACCATCGTTTCTCCGGCGCCACGTTGTCTATACGTTCTATGAGGATGAAATCCAACAGTATGGCAGACCAAGATTACGGCGTGCTGCTCCATGCCAGAACGTGTGGAGTAGGATGTCCGATAACATATTCCATTGTGGCTACTTCGCTGGCTGTGGACAAGTGTGTATTGCCTACGAGTGCGCAAGCGATTCGTGCAATGGCCTCACGTCCATTGTCCAATCGAGAAGAAAAATCTTTTCATAAGCTCCTATACAAAATGTTAGACTCACTACGTAAGAAGAAAAAAATGGAGAACGACCTTGAACGATGCTTTCAAACCGAACGCAGCGTTGTGCATTGAGGGCCAACGATGCAATCTTCTGAAGCGTATCTGATTTGAAGCTTACGCGACGAATACTTCGTTCTAGAGGTAAAAAATGAATAAAAGTCGGCCGAAACAAAGTAAAGACATACGAAGCGCGTCGAGCCACTCGCCTTCATGATCGTACCAACCTATGAATACGCTGGCGATTGTTGAAATACGTCTGGGACGACAATTCAAGTGAAAGAGCTTTCGGGAAACAGCGAAAGAATATGGTAGCATAAGAGAGGGGTGTTGTGGCAAGTCACAAAGTGCCAAAAGTGCTAAGTCTCCTGAACGACGAGAATGGCTGTATTGAGTTATTGGCATAGAGGCGTCGAATCCAAGGGACCTTGTACATTGTGTCTTACTCGCTTTCAGCCTCTCCGGCGATATATCACACCACCGAGTCCATCCCTATACGCCTCATCGAAAGTGCCATCTTGTTCTCCTAGTTAGAATGCACTCGCTCAGCCAAAGGTTACACACACCTTTGTGATATCTTCAAGCCACAACGATTATGTAGCACGCTGCATGCAAGTGAAAAGTCTTCGAGAAATACGGGCAAAGAAAAGAAAAGGCTCGTCACCTGTGTCTGCTCAGTACGCACGCGGCAAGATTCCATGGGGCAGAAAACGGGGATTCAAAACTCATAGATAATGCATCTGAGGAGAAAAAAACCTCATTAGTCCAAGTTCATAGGTAGCCGGACTAGAGAACACACCAATACGGAAACACCGCTAATGCTATCTATCTCCTCGTCTGTCACCAAACGTTCTATACTCGCTGAAAGGCGCCCTTGAGTTCTAATGTTTAGGTTTTGCGAATTGACTTGTAGTGCACAAGCGAAGGATGGTGGTATGAAGAAGAGATCCGTCGGAAGTAGCCGAAACTGACGTCCGTCTTATGACCAGCCTCGGACGCTTTTTCCACATGTCTCACGATGGCTAGCCCACTTTACTGCATAATATAGCAGAATATTCCTAGGGATACGTACATTCATGCCGCCATGCGAAACTGAAATAAATCTCACTCTCATCACTAACCATCATCGATGCCCCTCGTTCGCTAGTAGTAGGTGGAGCTACGAACTAATTTCCCAGTCTACACATGCCAATATTTCCGATAGGCAACGGACCCCAAAGGGTCTAGTCTCACCTTGGAACGATATACAACGCACATGGTTGAATAGAACGCGTAGTACGCCCCTTGAAAATATCTTACCAGATCTCCTCCAGAGCCCTGTCACTGCATCAGCACCTGAATAGGTCTTCGAGCAAGAACACCCAAATAGAATGGATCCTCTTCGTCTCATGCTCGGAACCCTCAGAAGACAACATCAGCTATCGGTACAATCGATTCGGCCAGACCCTATGCGATAACGCTTCCTGGTCCCCCGCTCTGGGACGGGGTTCTAACCCAGTTATAAATTAACGTCGTCAAGGAAAGGACGAGGATACGCATGTACATCATTGAGTATCGGGATGGTCGGACGGTCCGGACACCGTCAACTTCCTGGGATTTGAAACTCATATAACTTTAGATATTCGGCCTTGTTTCATTTGTGCTGATGGTGGTGAATCAATGCCTGAGAACAACGGTCGCTTCTTGGTGAACAAATCTTCTTCCATTATCGGGATTTTATAAAGTGAACCGCAGTGCGACAAATGGAAATCTTTACTGTCATCCTTCGGTTACCCCCCACGAACTACTTACCGTCGATGGAAGCTGGAAAGGCTCCAACTTAAACATCATTCGTTATCGAAATCTCGGCGATCTCGTATGTGTACTAATTCACAGCGCGGCAATCTGGAAATACTTCTACTTAATCGGAGTCTCGTCAGCTCCGTCATTCAACTTTCAGCCATCATTTTGACTCATATAAAGCCAGGCCGCCTGCGCCCGTCCAGGTTGCAACTACTCAACAACAATTTCTTGCGGGTACGTAGATAGCTCATGGCAAAGCTTCACTCGAGCTCATGATCAATTGTCAGGATCATAATGTCACTGGGTCAGAATGGGAACGGTACGATTTTTTCCCCCTTCACCATGAAACGCGAGCTTAGGACTATCCCGACAGACTCGACCAATTCCACAACGGAATGAAGTCGTTCCTGGAGGGCGACTATCATTTGCTCAAATCGAAAATCCTCGTAGGATTATTGATATTGGGGTAATATACTTTCAGCATTATCATTATACGCGATGACTTCACTGTGACCGTCCTAGGGCGGGATCCGGTGCATGGTACGCATATCCCTCTGCGGACCGTTCCGTATGCCAGTTTCAATCCTTATACCAGGGCCATCCAAGCTGCCGACATCAATCCACTCTGTAAAGAGTCTAAAGTCTTGCGGTGCACGACGTAGCTATGACCAACGTATATTGATCAACTACGTGTGCTGGTACAAGAAGTAGAACTACTCTTTCGTAATCATAGTTATCGTAGATAAGGGTATCGGCGAAGCCGATACCAAACATTCATAAATAGGTAAAGATTGATTTCTGGTCCGTACGGTCCCTTACATACCCCCCCTTCAGATCGCCTCCAGGCGATCGTTGAGACTATTCATCCAAGGGTATCGTGCGGACACCCATCGCGCTAGTCCTGCTTGTCTATCGAGGCCGTGACGCTGTGTGAATCACCAGGCGTGTTCTCGCTGGTGATCGTTCCGGCTGCGTGTACGTCGGACATTTCGTCGTCAGTTTCCGCAGGAAGTGGGATGTCGTGTGGCTCCCTTGCCACTACGACTGGTGCCGTACCGACTGTAGGGTCAGGGGCGGTGACGTTAGGCACGGCCTCCGTTCCCTCGGTGGTACCATTGTCTTCCACTGCCGTTTCGGTGGCAGCCGTCATTAATACGTCGTCTTGGCCCGGGTCGAGCCTCGCTTCAGGACCTGGTGAGGATGGAGTATCGGGGATGGCTGGGGGGAATGAGTTGATGTATGTGAACATGGGGCTTTCCCCCCTCAACAACCAATAAGGATTTCCGTGACGTTGGTTGCGACTGTCAGGCTGGTGCACGTATCTTTCGTAGTACATGATCGCTCGTATACGATGCGTGTCTCCCAAGTCCGGGGTCCACCATCCTCGTAGTTCAGGTATGATTACTGGTTCCCCGAATCTCTCAAGTCGCCGCTGACGAGATGATTCCAGTCGTTGATAGTGATCCCGGAAATGTATAGATTGGTGTTGGTCTACCCATACCATTGCCCATGGGTAGGCACTGTCGACCATTTCCTGCGTTATGCCACAATCGGCCAGGTGACGAATCACGTCTATTTCTGCCAAGTTTTCCGCGGCGCCGTTGAATATCATGCGTCGTAGGAGGGTCCTTTCTGACGCGATTATGATGGGGACTTCGTCGGGTCGGTCCCTGTTCCACTGTTCAATGTAGTCAGTGTAATATCTGGGACGGAACGCGATTGCTGCAAAGTATCGTGCGTAATAGTTTCTCGCGTCTCTTGGGTGGAGGAATCTGACTAGCAGCATCCCCCATACGCTAGCGTAGCTCACTCGATAGGATAAATCCATCGTGATTCCTGCTGGCGGGTTCAGTCCTCCCGGTCTGAAGTGGTGAGCCGCATATTGGCACCAATCATCGATTGTACCGTTCACGGGGGGGATCATTCCGGCACCTCCCGCTATACTGCTGCTACCCGGCCGTCTGAATGCGCGATCTAGGGGAATGTTTGCCGGTGGTGGTAAATCGTTTGCCAATTCTTCTAAGCGTCTGTTCATTTGGAACTGTTCGATCACATCGTGCATTGCGAGGTCCCTGTATCGAGCTATTACGGACGTCGATATCCTCCGGAACTCTTCCAGTAATCTTAGGACGGTCTGCCATTTCGGCGCACGGTTCTGGATGTAGCGTATCGATTCCCGGACTTCCCTGACCGTCATTGGGAATCCTCTCGGGTTAGGCCTACAACCCATCCTGTGTGGTAGAGGGTATTCCCTCCTGTCAGCGAACGTTCTTGCCGCCTCAACTGCCTCTGCGTCGGCATACATTATGTTGTTCCGGCGGTCGTATGTGAAGCCTGGGCCATACATTCCTCGGAAGGAGTTGTCTCTCTCTGCAGACGACCTGTCGCCGCATCTCGAGCGTCCTGCTGGGCAGATTCGTTGACGAATCGTCTATACATTTCGACAATTACTTCGACAAATGTTGGCTTGGCGACGTTGGTCTTGCTTATCCTTTCTTGGAACCAAATCTTTGCCTTGTCTTCGAGCAGTAGGTCCAGAATAAGGACCCGTTCCTCATCTCTCTCAGGACCGCCTAGTTGTGAAGACCTGTAAGCAAATACCACACTCTTAAGCCATTGCCAAAATGTATCCTTGGATTCCGACCCGTTGTATTTCGTCATGGTCTTTGCGTCCCATCTCGGTGGTTTGAGCCCGTCAGGTATCTGGAGACGCTTTTCCAAGTTTGTTCTTATGAACTCTACTATTTTCTGGAATCGGCGTTCCTGGTCCCGTACCTTTGCCTCGATGGACCGAGAAGAGGGTGCTGTAGATGTTGCCCGCGGCCATGGCCTGGGCGTGAACGGATCTCGTTTAGGCCCGTTATTGGTGTCGGGGTCGTCATCATCGTCAGGGTCGCCACCACCCCCGGGTGCGCTTTTACCTTGATCACCGTTATCTTGATCATCGTTCTCCTGTTCCCCGAAGTCGGGTCGTAGCCACGGATTGTTATTTTCATCGAATATGATACCTTGGTCTGGTATAGTGGGTTTTACCCCGTCTCTAATTTGACTGTTCCGAATGCGTTGATATGTTATTCTATTCTTAATGGCCCTCATCTCCTCCTCTTCCAAGGACGGTATTTTCTTTCCGGGCGACTCGGCCTTAACGTTCAGGTTCGCCTCGCTGTTGTTCTGAGGCGGTGCGTTTCCCTTATTGTCCTTCTTGAGAATGATCTCTTCATCGAGACGTCGTGTCGTTGCCTTTTTCTTGCCTTTCTCCATACGTTTCTGTATGATGGCTCTCTGCTCCGCAAACGATTGTACTTTCGACCGAGGTTGATTGATCCCGTTATCATCAGACCAGAAACTTCTCCCAATCAAGATCGTTGCAAGGTTAGCATTGTATTCCGCTATGAATTCTTCGGAGTCGGATGCTACATCTGTAAATCCGAGTCGTTCAAACACTTTCGTGGTTTGGCCATGCGCAAATGCCTTCGCCACAGTGATCTCGGCTGGACGCATCTCTCCTAGGTCGCGGAGCACCTCTGCCTTAACGCGTTCGTCGTCGTCTAACATCTTCTTCACTTCTTCGCGTGCGGCCGCATCTCCAAAGGTCGACTCGTCGTCACTAGCTACTGATATGGCCACCGTTGGTTTTGATGATGACGGCGCTGGTTGTTCTTCCTCTGGGGCGTCGGGTCCAGGCGCCGTATCCTTATTCCGTTCCGTGCCAGGACCTCTCGTTGTATGCGCGTTGTTCTCTTGCTGTAAGGTCTCTGACGCCGGGGGTAGTTGTTCATTTCGTCGCCACGGGCTATTGCTGGGAAGTGGTGTACGTTTTGTGCTTGGTGAGTTTCGTAGACTGCTGAACGCGGAGTTCGGTTGGAATCCCGTTAAGGGTATAAATCCGTCCTCGGTGAGCTCCTTTGTG
This sequence comes from Desarmillaria tabescens, assembly GCF_030435595.1. Lineage (NCBI taxonomy): Eukaryota > Fungi > Basidiomycota > Agaricomycetes > Agaricales > Physalacriaceae > Desarmillaria > Desarmillaria tabescens. Next base: position 510,206 of record NW_026848311.1, read on the forward strand.
GTCAATCCGAGTCCCCCTTGCCGACTGGCATCGCCTACCATTCCCTCCTGGACTGGGAATGCCTCTTCATACTCATAGTCGGCGCCTTCAACTGAGTATGACCCATCTTTCTCGCCTTCCGGGTCAATCTCCTCCCCCGTCTCTTGGACTTTCCCTTCAAATATGTGTTCACTATCTTGTGCTTGCGTCAGCTCGAACGCGAGCGTCTTCTTCTTGTTATTATTCTTTTGCTTCTTGTTATTCGTGTTCGTGTTTGCTGTAGTCGTTGGCTGCGCATCGACTGTGTCCTGTGATGTCTGGGATCGCAGAGCTGGCGCCATGTCTGTCTGACGTGTACGTTTCTACAGCGTCGAAGGAAATTTTTTGTTGGGAGATTGCAGTGGTTGAGAATTGTAGTTGCTGAATATAGCTGGATAGCTAAAAAAGTGTAAAGAGTCTAAAGTCTTGCGGTGCACGACGTAGCTATGACCAACGTATATTGATCAACTACGTGTGCTGGTACAAGAAGTAGAACTACTCTTTCGTAATCATAGTTATCGTAGATAAGGGTATCGGCGAAGCCGATACCAAACATTCATAAATAGGTAAAGATTGATTTCTGGTCCGTACGGTCCCTTACACACTCCCACCTCGGTTCGTTCATGTATCTGTTTGTTTCAAGTATCCTAATTAACCTTTGACTTCCTTAGTCTCTTTCCTTCGAACGTAAGTTTCCATGAGCTGAACATTATCAACCCACTTGCCGCCGTAGAGCTGACAGAGAGTTTCGACGTCGTCCATATTCGACTTTTGTTCTACCATATATGTGTAATTTTCTGCGGATGTCTTCTGTTTCCACAACCTTCAACACAAATACCGGAGAAAGATATCCATGCTGTGCTGGAGAATGCAACGCGCCTTCTGAAGCCAAACGGATGGCTTCTCATTGAAGATTGTGGAAAGCACCTTGGACACGAATCGAGCAAGGGACCTGCTATGGCTACATTTGAGGAGATGTACATAGGTATGCTTCGCTCAAAGGGGTTGGATCCTATCATCGGGGAACACCTTGAACAACACGTTCGGGAGCTGAACTGCTACAGTGAAATCAATACTAACTGTGTTGGGCTCATCCTTACGACTGATCAGCAAAGAGCAGGTATTTGTCTAGCTTAACTATTTTGCGTCTTTCTATTCAATACCCAATTCATATTTTCAGGGTCTACCCCAGAACTTCGTTCGCTCTCCAATGCATTAAGAGTTACTATCGATAGGATCGCCATGGGCAATATTGGGGAGGATATGAAGTCAGCAGGTTTGACTCCAGAGTTACAGAAAGCGTGGGCAGAGGAACGTAACGGTCCAGCTTTTCAGAATACGTTTGACTTTTGGTTCGTTTGGTCTCGGAAGAAGATATAGTGCTGTGCATCAACTTTAATTCACTTGTATCCATCCTGACAGTAGTCATCGCCCCCCACGAGGACACCACATATTCAGTCATGCTAGCACCTGGAGGAATGCTCCATGAGCACGCACATCAATATATAGTATGGATCAATTTTACAGCATCAGCCCGCGAAAAGCCTTCGAGCAAGAAAGACAAATGTAAGCGTGAAGACCTTCGGAAGCTATGGGACTGGGTCCTAGCTAGAAACCTCTTCGTTCCCGAGACGGAACCCCTCAGAGGACATTAGCCGTCGATTATGCCAGGCTTTATGCGATACGAAGCTCTTCAGTCTATACACACGTTTGTAGAAAGGAAACTGGTGCTCTATTTTCACTTTACCAACAATTGCAATGAAGAGGAGAAGGTCAGATGTCAGCTGGAGAGATGCCACTATGCATGGCTAAGTTTTACAAAGTTAGTAGTACATGGAATGTGAAATTTGACAGAGACTCAAGGCTTGTTTGTATAAGAACGGACGGGGTATACTTGATGGTTGAAATTGCGTGGTCCCTTTTACATAATATAAACGAGCAGGTGACCGCGAAATAGGTGAAATAGGATACGCTGATGTAAGACGTGTTACTCCCTCTCGTCTCTACCATCATGATTGCAGCCCATGCCTATAACAGGAAGGACCCTTGCATGTATTATTATGATTTTACCCGATACCGCCATCATCTGTAACAGTGGCTGAGATTGCAACGCTCTCTACCCTCCCTACTCCCTGTCTACCTCGAATATTGTTCTCTCTAATTCTGTTATTTTGGGTCTACGTGCTACCGGCACTGCTCTGCGGTGAAATTGAAAAACAACAATCGACTAAAGGCGCAATATTTTGAAGAGCATCGATATCTCAATGTGCATGCGTTCTAGCGGGTTTGAAAAATCAACAAAAAAATACCAAAATAAAATGAGCAAAGCATGCGAAGTGCATCATTCCACTCTCCCTCGATCTAAATAACTCAAAACCATGCGAGTAACTGTGGATATTTGTCTAGCCTGGTAAAGCAAGTTACTGGAGCCTGGTCCTAGCAAGGGGACGAATGATGCTAAGAAGGCGATTCTTTACGTCTTCATAGGGTATCAGGCTCCCTGACGCCCATTATTTACCCTTCTTTACGCTGAACGTGAGATAGTACTTATCGCGTCGTTTCTCGAAAGCTATTTCACTCGAAGTGTCGCCCCAGATTTGTTTCCACAATCACTGGCATAAGCCTAACCTGGTACGATCATGTGCATGAGAGCGAGTAGCTATAGAATAACGCGCCTCATATGTCTTTACTTCGTCTCGGCCTGTTTCTGTTCATTTTGACGTCTATAGCAAAGTACTCGTCGGGTAAACCTCAAGTTAGATGCGCTCCGAAACATTGTCTCGTCCGTCGGTGCACAACGCTGCGAAAGGATTGCTTAATATCGTTCTGCCAACCCCATGTATAATCATAATATCATTCTCTACTCAGAAGCGAAAGGATAGTCTGTATACCCCTCTGCAACCTCCCCGTGCAAATAAAACGTCGGCCTATTATACGGTGTAAACGGTATATTCTTCTTCAACCTCTTCGGCAGATCAGGCTATCAAAAAAAACCATCAGACCCAACCCAACCCAACACACAAAAGAAAATCTCGACTCACATTCGAAATAAAGTACCTCCCAAACGCAACAAGATCCCCCTTCTTATCCGCCACCTCTATCGCCTCCTCCCGGGTATACCCCCCTGCCGATATCAACGGCCTCGGCGCCCACAACTCTCTTATAAAATCATTCGACTCGCCCGTACCCACTTTATCGCTCGTCTGGTTCCCAGATATCCTCGGCTCCACAACATGTATATACGCCAAATTCGCATGGCGCTGCCCGATCTTCGTCACCAAGTACGAAAACGTAGGAACGGGGTCCTCCATGCGCATACCCTGCCATGGCGACCATGGGCTCAGCCGGATGGCGGTACGACTCGCTCCGACCGCGTTGACAACCGCATCCATGACTTCGAGTCCGAACCGTGCACGGTTCTCGATGCTCCCTCCATAGGCATCCGTACGCTTGTTAGATACGTCCTGGAGGAACTGATCGATAAGGTACCCATTCGCACCATGGATCTCGACGCCGTCGAAACCTGCTTTGAACACTGCATTGGCCGCTGCTTGGGCATAGAGCTTGGGGTACTCGCGGATCTCATCTAGAGTGAGCGGGCGAGGTGTATCGGGGTAATCGGAGAGCTTGATAGCAGAGGGAGCGACATATTCCAGGGATGGATCCTCGTCTTTGAGGTCAGAAAGTTCGGCGGCACGCCCCAAGGCCCACAGTTGGCAGAAAATGTAGCTTCCCTTGGCGTGGACGGCGTCGGTTACCTGGTTGGCGATGAGATAAGCTTTGGAATGAAGTACTGCTACATACCTCCTTCCACGCATCTAGCTGCTCCTGCGTCCATAATCCTGGGATGTTCTTGTATCCTCCAGCCCTTTGTGCAATAAACGTCGCCTCCGTTATTAGAAGGGTACCAGGTTCGCTACCTCTCTGCGAATAGTACTCCTTCATGACTGACATATACGGTACATGTCCTTTCTCCGATGACTTGTATCGCGTCAACGGTGCGAGGACAATACGATGATTAAGGGTGAGATTGCCGATTTTGATGGGCTGAAAGAGCTTTGAGTCTGCCATTGTCGATGTGGAGGGAATAAACGCGGCGGCTTTTATAGTCAGTTCGCTGAATAATAGCGGTAGCTGAATGCTTATTGATCCATTCCAATCGCCATCAACGGGATGATGCTTTGCCTGTTCCGATATGGCCCTACAAGAATTTGCTGAATAAGAGTTGACAAGGAACGGTGAAAGCCGGCGAGCTAGCCTATTGAATGATCCACTACAGGTATTCGAGTGGCAACCGATACTAGCCAGGAGTGCAGGCTGAAGAAAGCAATTGTGAGAAAGACAGCCTAATCCTGGGATTTTTAGGCTGGGCAACCGGAAGGGAGATGACGCGGCCTAAGCGTGCGATGATTATTGCAGTGATCAAACCCGGGGTTGGCGTATGATGTATCATTGGCTGGTGAACCGGTACTACCGTACAGTCGATGCCTACGGTCAAAATGAGATTGCGAGTGCTTAAACTAGAGGGAAAGGGCATTACGGACCTCGAAATAAGCACCGACTCCATCGCAATCCGAACACAATCAGCATTGAAAAGTTCTTGACGATTCTGACAAACCAGAGTTAGCTTCATTTTTGTCATCAGGTCAGTACTCACAAATAGTTCCTACCGAGCCCCAGGTATCACCATCAATCTCAAGTCTGCAAGGCCGTGCCAGTGCCTAGCCTTAGGACACTACATAAATGCACGCTATCCTCCGGTCAGGTGGCTACATCCTTTGCTTAGCCTCTCCAGGTCCCTGCAAGCGGCCGCCCACTAGACGACGAGTGTACACTCCTGTAAGAAATTTGCATCACCATCGACGACGCTCCAGAGGAATCGCTAGCAGTTGCTGGAAATCGAGGCTAACAAGTGATGGTGGAAGTAGCAGCGAGAGAGGATGTCAATGACGTAAGCTTGCAAGTCTGTCAGTTCAATTCTCGCCACACTCAACGATCAGGATATCGATTATCTCAGCTACACTGACTCGTCTTTGGTGAGAGTGTCACTTTTTGATACGTAAAATTTTGCGCATATAAAGGCTATCACGTCAAATGAAACGGCCACATCTCATTAATCATTCTCCAACGGATACAGACCACCCGCCTTCTCCTCGTCCCACGTCCCCCGTCCTGCGGCCAATTCTCACGAACCTCATCCACACGTTACCCGTGAACCGTCCATCAGGATCACATTGAATCTGAGCTATAAAATGCTTTTGCACTCGATATAACGCATCATCGCTGCGCACTCTCATTTCGCTCCCGGTCCGTCTCAGTGAGCTTCACAGGACATTCTACCGGGAAACTCGAATCATCCGTGATATTGGGCCATATATCGCATAGACGATACACTAGCCGATGTAAGAATTGTGAACCGTCAGCATAACAGCGCGGAGTCACATCAGGGAGAGTAGGTCCCCTTGCAGGAGACACGCAGCCTGCAAGTGCAAAGGAAGCCTTTGCGGCAGCACCTTCAGCATTTTTCGCCGTCGGTTGTTGAGTCTCCGCTCGGGGTCGGCCTGTTCCCTGAGTTCTGGCGGCAAGTTCGAAGGAATCTCCAATGGAGAGAAGGGCTCATTGGACATAGGTATGAATTTTTAGAAATCAGTTCTTATTCGGCAGATAAATCGGGGTGAAGTTGTGAGTTTAACATACAAGTAGACTGAACGTATACCTCTCAATCACCACCCGAGTCTGTCAAAATCGGCCAAGACATCTCTCGCTGTTTCCTCCATGGTCCTGAACTTCAACCCAAGTAATCTCTTCTCCTTGCTCGTGTCGAAGATAACTGCATACTTTACATCCCCAGGGACAGGCTTAGGTAAAGTGCGAGACGTCGAGACAGATTGCGCCGCAATAACTGCAGATGTTGATCAGCCCGGTTTTGTGGGGCGTATAAAAGACCTACTGCAGTCCTGCCACACGCATGAGCCAGCTGAGACGATGATCCTTTGACCACCAGCAGCTTCAACCTCCAATGCTCGGACATGAGCTTCGGCGAGGTCACGGACGTCCACCCAACCGTGTCCTGGCTGTGTAAGGATTGCGTCTGGGGACAATCCGCCCATATTCTCCTGGACTACGTTGTCGTACCATAGTTTTGCGGAGGCATTGAGGGCATTAAGGGTGGGCACGTCATGAATGAAGGGCTGACAAGAGGAGTCAGATAAGTATCTCAAGGAATCCGGCCCCCGCTTACCCCAAATACCCCTGGTGGGTTAATCACGGTCAAGTCCCATGAAAACTCCGACTTGTGTCCCTCATAGAAACTCCAAGCAGCTTCGGACCATCAGTACATGCACCTCGTTCGCGAAAGACCACAGTACCTTTCTCGGCCAATGCCTTGGACGCACGATATTTCACGAGAGGTGATGCATCCCGTCCTTTCTCCCCTATTTCCTTTGGTGATTGCTCGTTCCAGTCGGCTTCTGATAAGGTAATGGTACCTGGCTCTGACCGCAGAATTGCAGCACACGAAGAAGTGACGACGATGCGCCGTACGGATGATCTGAGCGATGTTGAGCAACAGAGATATGAAATCAGCGGATATATGCGCACCCATACTTGGCCGCGCTGGTCAGCATGCCAACTACACCCTTCACAGCGGGTGCGATCAACTCTGGGTGCAATGAGAAGAGAAATCGATATCCGTAAAGGCAGAACATACCTTGGGGGTCGTCCAGGTTCAATTGGACGGGCGATGCTGTATGGAGTATCGCATCCACATCCTTAACCGCTTCATCGAAAGCGCCGTCCTGTCTTGGACATCAGAAGCTGCTCGTCTTATTGAATGCTACACGGCACCTTGGACATATCGTCGACTACGACAATTTCCAGCTTATTTCCATACGACTTGAAAGTCTCCTTCAAATGTTCACCCTTCGCTAGACTGCGCACTGTCCCTCGTACAGTATAGCCTCTCTCCAAAAGGGTACGGACGATCCATGCTGCAATGTAACCACTTGCACCGGAGACGAGAACCTTCCCGGGAGGATTGAGTGATGACATAGCTGAGTGTTGAACTGGCGCTGAAGAGATTATATATATATATACAGCCCGGATTACTAACAGACACGGAATCTGAATAAGCCATGCTGTAAAAAAGAACGGAACTCACCGAAAAGGGATGCCGAATATATAAAGATCACTTTCGGCTTTCACCACCGTTGTGCGGTCGACATCATCTCAGCTAAGTGACCGTGCCTTGTATCAGGAAAACAACAAGACGACATAACAACTGGTAACGTACCTGAGCTACACTGCGGCAAAAATTCCAAGCCTTGTTTTCGCTTCAATACAGAGCATTATTCTCCAAATCAACAGCATTGCGACGGGGATCCAATCTATCGGCATGAATGGAGGAGATAAGAAGAAAAAAGTTCCTCTTCCGACATCGATAAGAGAAAGCTCATGAAAATGCATTTACCTTGAAAACGATGCGCCCATGGTCGCTTGAGAGAGAGTTGTCAGGAAATTTCAAATTTAGGCTGACAAGGATACACGTTGCACGTGATCTTTGTTGGCTATTGTCTGACGCCCACGGCCTGCTAATAGTAACTCTGACAATCAGTGTTCAACCCTCTTGAGCCCGTCGAAGGTCGAACGTTAAGAACGCGTGATGTCGCAGAAAGAAGTGGCTGACGTATCTATTACTCAAAATGGTGCGTGACTGAATACCAACAAACGAAGTTCACTTATCTATATATGTACTTAGGAAGAGGAAGAGGAAACGAACTTCCTCTCGAGTTAATAGACACAATCGTCGAAAACAACAGAGACGACAAAGACTCTTTACTCGCGTCATCGTGTGTATCCAAGTCATGGCGCACGGCGTCCTTAAGACACCTTTTCTCCGCCGCAATCTTTTCGTCCGAAGGCGATTTTGTGCGCTGGCGTGACGTTGGATCCCATTTGCCCCAAGTACCTCTTTTTGTCAAGACGGTCGTGTTCGAGCCCGGGCGTCATTCCAACGTTGGCCCAATCCTACCACTGAATTATCAATACCGGGACGGTGCTCTAACGCATCTCCTGCCTCCCGACACAGTTTATTCCTCCAGTCCTTCATATCTTCGGCTCCCTGATATGCCACAGGCTCGTAAACTAATCTGGGATACCCCATTCTTACATCCGGTTTACTGCACGGTTTCAACACAGCAGTTCCTGTCGACATTTTGCTCCCTCAATGAGGTGGAGTTCTCGGGGAGCTTTGGGGCCGTCTCTGATGCAAAACGATTCCTGGAGCTACTCCCCCGGATAGAGGTTCTCAATATCAAAGCCCTCGACATCGCAGGTTTTTCCGGGCAGTCCCCTGCCTTCGCTGGTGACATGACAAACCTTCGCAGGCTATCAGCCGAAGAATGCGAAACACCATTGGACTGGCTGGTTGATGACATCCTGGCAGTGTCACGTCCCACCAATCTTCAGAGTATCTGCTACGAAGGCAACCTCCCTTTTTCCCAGACAGCGTTCATTCGTCTTGTCGCCATTTCCGCCGAGTCCCTCCAGGAGCTGAGCATTCAACCGCCATATAATGAAAGGGCGAGTACGTAGCCCTCACATATTTTCTTGACTTTTTGTTCATTTGTCAATAGGAGGCTGGACAAACCCGCCTCGATTCATAAACCGGTCCTTTCCTTCACTGGAGTCTTTGACTTTTTGCATTATCCAACTAGGTCTGTCCTTCGAACCATTGTTTTCAATGAACTGGTGCCGCAGGGTCATAGAAGTCCTCCCACCGGCTCCGAAAATGACTTCTCTCACTATGCACTTTTATGCTCAAGAACCAGAAGATGTTGCCGACATTGTTGCCGACCAGTCATTCGACTGGAAGCAGCTATCAGAGCTCACTTCAGAGCGGTTTCCCGAGCTGAAAAAATTCATCATGCGCGTCTCTACACTAACAGAATTTGGGGCGAACCGAAAAGCGCTATCGGAGGCTCTCCTTCAAGAGAGGCTAGAACATCTCGGGAAGAAGTTGAAGATTGAATGGGGTGAGCTCTTCGGTATCTGTGCTTCTGTCTGTTTTTAATGGCTTTGTTGATGTGAATGAGAATCCTGCCTGTGGTAGCGACATAGATTGAGATTCAGAATGTACCACTTCTTGATCAGAATGTCAAAGGGCAGCCATTTGTTAATTGATGAACAAGCGACTAGCACTTCATTGTTACTGTCGAATACTCAAAGCGATGCGTCATCATGAATACCAACTTTGTTGTCTGACTCGGGAGTGTCCATCTCTTGCCGATCACATCCTTAAGCGTCAGCAGTTGGATGTGAAGTGTATTGGGCCTGATTACGAATCCAGATGTTGTTCGATACGGAACTGCCTTGCACATCTTCTGACGAATGAAAAAATCTGGTCTTTTTACCAAGGGGTTGGTAAAAGTCAAGAAAATCACATCGGGTCGTAAACCAAAACTTGAAGCACGATGATCATGGGTCCGCTCAGACTGGGATAGGCGCCTTACCTCGCACATTGCCTGTCATCAGTACACCAGTGCGTGTTCATCCCAATCACACAAGCTATGATGATCTGATATAGTTAATAGATACCTAGCATATTGCACAATTCAATATTCTGCACGCTTGCTAGACAATATTCTGCATCAGATACCGAAGTTGATTGTGATGAACTGGTGGGCCATAGCAGGCCCTGGCATATCTGAGCCCTGAAATTGGGGTGGGCTGCTCTGCGCGGGCGTGACACAAGGCTTATATTCGACGTAATGACAGGCTGATCGAACGAAGCTGCTTGACAAGGTACGGGAGCACTATCTTGATTCGCGTGGAGTTCCTGTCATTTTCGAGAGTGAAAACGCCTTCGGTATTCATTTACATCATGGCCCGGATGCCCTTGGGTGTAATGTCGAAGAACGATGTCCAGAGCGACAACAAGAGTATTGGGGAGTAAGGGTGAGGCAGCGCTTCTACCAGCAGTATTGATTTCATGAGAGAGGCGTCGGGACCACGAGAATGAGGGTAAGGACATCGCCTCATTTGGTAAAGAGACGGCTGAAGAAGTACTATAGCAGCGAGAGAGGATGTCAATGACGTAAGCTTGCAAGTCTGTCAGTTCAATTCTCGCCACACTCAACGATCAGGATATCGATTATCTCAGCTACACTTCGGTTGACTCGTCTTTGGTCGTAGTGGCAGTGTCACTTTTTAATACGTAAAATTTTGCGCATATAAAGACTCACGTCAAATGAAACGGCCACATCCCATCCTCCAACGGATACGAACCACCTGCATTCTCCTCGTCCCACGCCTCCCGTCCTGCAGCCCAATTCTCACGAACCTCATCGGCTCATCCTCGCGTTACCCGTGAAACATCCATCAGGATCACACTGGATCTGAGCTGAAAAAAAAGCTCCTTGCACTCGATATAATGCATCGTCTTCGCGCACTCTCTCTTATCTCGCACTGGTCTACCTCAGTGAGTCTCACAGGACACTCTTTCAGAGAACTAACACGTTGGGCCATACATCACATATTTAGACGATAAACCAGTCGACGTAAGAATTATGGACCGTCGGCATAGGAACGCAGAGCCACATCAGGGAGAGAAGTGAGTAGGTCCCCTTGCAGGAGACACGCAGCCTGCAAGCGCAAAGGATGCCTTTGCAGCAGCACCTTCGGCATTTTTCGCTGTCGGTTGGCGAGTCTCCACTCAAGGTCGGCCTGTTTCTCGAGTTTTGGCGGCAAGTCCGAAGGAATCTCAGATGGAGAGAAGGGTTCATCGGGAATAGGGATAACTTTTCCCTTGAAAAGAATAGCCTTAGGCAGCCTGATGCTCTGAAAGTAAGGAAGAGCAACAGCACCTTGCCAGTCGATATATGAGACGACATTGGCAGCTCTAGAGGGCTTGACGATCACGTTGGACCGCGAGAGGTCTGAATGAATGAGATAAGGGACTGCCAGCCCATGCTCAGGCAGAACAATGCGCCATCGATATACATTGCTGCAACAGCTGACGGAGTTCCGCGAAGTCGGAGGGCTTCGACCGGCAGAAGGGGGTTAGGGGATGGACACTAGACTCGGCTCACCCAAGTGCTAGACGGCAAGTGACTTGAATGTAAGACGCCATATCCGTCCCTGCGAATAACAATCTGAGTCCATTATCAACTTACAAGCAAGTGAAACTGCTTACAAGCGTGGTCAGGCTCATTGAACCAATACTGCTTATCAACGACAGGACCAATCCTGTATCTCTCAGCAGCAGGCTCTTCACTATCCCTCTCCCTCGCATAGAGCCAGCTCTGCAGCTCCGGGCTAACACTCTTCTTGAAGAACAAACTCCCATTCTGCAAAAACGGCCGCTGATGAAGACCCAGATCGAAGAACAGCATTTCCCGAATCACCGCACCGATGTCTTCGTTAAAAGTATTGAACCATCGTTCCTCCAGCGCCACGCCGTCTATACGCTCTATGAGGATGAAATCCGACCTTACTGCCTGCTCCAAGCCAGAACGCACGGAGTGAGATGCACGATAGCATCTCGTACGGCTACTTCGCTGACTGTGGACAAGTGTACATTGCCTATGGTACGCCAGCGATGCGTGCAATGGCCTCACGTCCATTGTCGAACTCAGGAAGGAAGATCTCGTTATAAGCTCCTATACGAGATGTTAGACTCACTACGTAAGAAGAAAAAAATAGAGAACAACCTTGTGCGATGCTTTCAAACCGAACGCAGCATTATGCATCGAGGGCCGACGACAAATATTCTGAAGCGCATCTGATTTGAAGCTTACACGACGAATAGTTCGTTCTAGAGGTAAAAAAAATGAGTAAAAGCTGTCCGAAGACAAAGTAAAGACATACGAAAGCACGTCGTTCCATAGTCACTTGCCCTCATGACCATACCAGCCTGGAGTTTTGTGGTGATTGTGGATATACGCCTCGGGTGACACTTCAGACAAAGTAGCCTTCGAGAAAGAATGAGAGAACATGATATCATGAGACCGAGGGGTCGGTAGCAAGTCACGAGCATTTAGGCGGAAGTCTCACGTCAAGCCGCTGCGCTAGGCTAAGGTTCAAGTTTCCTGACCGACGAGAATGGCTGCACCGAATTATCAGCATAGAAGCGTCGAGTCCAAGGGAATCCTATACCTTGTGTTCCGCTTGCGCTCAGTCTCTCTGGCGATGTATCATGCCTCCAAGACCATCCCTAGACGCCTCATCGAAAGTGCCATCTTGTTCTCCCAGTCAGGACATGCTCGCTTGTCCAAAGATTACACACACCTTGGGTAATATCCTCGAGCCACGCAACTAAAAGGTCTTCTTCAAAATACGGGTAAAGAAAAACTGGTCGTTTCCATCGAGTAGCTGGCTGTTCGGTGCATGCGAGGCGAGATTTCATGAAGCAGAAAATGGAAATGCAAGTTCACGGATAATATCTCTGAGAGAAAAAAAAAAGCGTCATTAGTACAAGTTCATAGGCAGCCGAACCGAAGAACGCACCCATACGGAAAGGCTGCTATGCTATCCATCCTCGTCTGTCAACAGATGCTCTGCACTCGCTGAAAGGTGCCCTTGGCTTCGATAACATTTTGGTCTGGTGAGGCTGGCGAATTGGCTGACGGTGCGCGGGCGAATTTTTTTGATGGTGGTGGTAGGAAGAAGAGATCTGTCGGAAGTAGCCGAACGTTCTGTGTTCTGTAATACATGGACAGCCCATCCAAAAACGTCTGCCTTCCACTAGCGATATATCAAGCATGGATGCTCCCTTACACACAAGGGCGCCTTCTGTCATTCTCGATGTGGTTCTCAGCCCAAATGAAATCGGGACCGTCGTAGAACGGTGTTTTCATCAGGAACATATTTGCCTCTGATATTTCTCTGCGGTCTTGGCTGCGGCGCAAACTGTGTCTGAGGGTAAACCAAAGCCATTCGAAATCTTTTCAGAACTCGTGGGTGTCAGAGCTCTATTTTAAGCATTTTAATTCATTTTTGGATCCTCCAGAGATGACATTCTACGCCTGATACATGACGCCTCGCATACCGATGACACGCGTATATGTCGGAAGTGCATAGCATTCTACTGCAATTCGTTGCTCTGCTCAAGCTGAACGCAAGACGATCATTTGGAGCCGTAGAATTCTCCTTACATCTGTGGCCGTGCCTCCAGAATTCTTGCCTCTCTCACGTCGGGTCTCAGTGTCGTTTTATTCTCCCAGTCAGGATGCACTTGCTCGGCCAAAGATTAAACACACCTTTGTGATATCTGCACGGTTTCAACACAGCTGTTCCTATCAATCTGCTCCCTCAAGGAGGTGGAGCTCTCGGAGCTGAGCTTTGCGACCGTCTCTGATGCAAAACGACTCCTGGAGCTGCTCCCCCGGATACAGGTTCTTGATATCAAAGCCATCGACATCAATGACGCAGGCTTTTCCGGGCAGTCCCCTGTCTTCCTTGGCGACATGACAAACCTTCGTAGGCTATCAATCGAAGAATGCGAAGCGCCATTGGACTGGCTGGTTGACGACATCCTGGTAGTGTCATGTCTCACCAGTTTTCAGAGTATCTACTACGAAGACAACTTCCCTTTCTTCCAGAATGCGTTCGCTCGTCTCGTCGCCCTTTCTGCCGATCCTCTAGAGGAACTGACCATTCAATCGCCATCTTATGAAGTGAACCGTTGACGACATCGTGGCCGACCAGTCATTCGATGAAGCAGCTGTCAGAGCTCACTTCAGAGCTGTTTCCTGAGCTGAAAATATTCATCGTGCATGTCTCTATGGAAACGGAGTTTGGGGCGAGGCGAAAAAGCTATCGGAGACCGTCCTTAAAGAGAGGCTAGAACGTTTCGGGGAGAAATTGAAGATCGAATGGGTGAGCTCTTCCATATCTGCGCCCATGTCTATTTCTAACAGCCTTGTTAAAGTGAACGAGAATCCTGGCTGAGGTGACGATGTCAACTGAGATTCGGAATGTACTGCTTTTTGGTCAGAATATTAAACAGCAGCCATTTAATATTTATTCATCGATGAAAAAGTAACTAGTATTTCATTGTTTAAGGTTGAAATATGCCTTGTGAATGTTCACGTCAACTAGGCTAATCTACAATGTACCTGACTAAGCTGATTTCTTCAATGTCACCACCCTTTTACACAGTTGCCTTGATCATGTCTGCTAACTAGACAGTCTGTTAAAATCACATTCCGTATAGATGGGAAATTGTGCGCTATACCTTTTCTGCGATTGCATAGATGGTAGCTTGCAGGTGTGCACCCAAGCCAAGAGGGATTATGCTCGCATCGCATACCCTAAGATTAGTTGTTCCATATACCTTGAGATCACCATCCACCACTCCTACAGTGAAGGATTAGGATTGGTATCAGATGACAAGGGACAATGAAGTGTACCACCAAGTTCTTGTGGTCCCATAGATGCCGTCCCTAGTCATCATTGGTATCAGATTCCAAAAACAATGGGAAGGATACACACCCATTGGATGCTGAGCAGTCTGTATAGGAAAATTAGTAGAGAAACCCATCTGGAAGTGTCATACACATACACCAACACATGCTTTGAGAAACCTACATGGTCGAGCAGTAAATAAGTCTCCTCACAAAGATGGGGAACACCTTGTTTGCTCACCCAGTCAGTTCCTCATCAGTTTGCAGCATCGGTGGAGGAAGCATAGTGGATTCAATAATATCCACCAGTGGTTTGGTACCTGCCACTCGTTGCATAAACTTCAGGCCTTCAAGTACCAGCTTCACATCTGCACATGCCCTTTCTTAGCATGGGGATATCAATCTCAGAAGAAATCAAGGCATACCAAATTCACTGTCAAATACTTTTGGGTCAATGACAGGTGGCAAAAGAGGATCTTTTGATTTAATATGCTGCAATCCCTGTAAACATCTATTGAACTCTGAGTCTGTAGTATTGCACTCACCACAGATCCTCGGCTGATGTGGTGCTATAACTTCATCAATATGAAAATCTAGCCATATCACAGCACTCACCAATCCAGCACTAAGAACAGTGATATAGCTTTTTCCAGGCTCTGGATTGATGAAACCATTGCTTAAAAGCATGAGCTCCATTTGTGGAATTATGCCCTTTGCGAGCCATTCACGCTGTACGGCATATTGCTTAGCTTGAAGAGGGGTGGTTTTGGACCTGCTAGAGATAGCCTGATCGAATGCTTCAATAAGAGACTTGGCCTTTTCATCAGCCAAAAAGTGAGAGAAGGGAAGGAAGGACAGCGCAGTATTGAATGATGCGAGCATACCGCCATGCGTTTTCGCACTGATTGATCATTAGGCTCAGACAGCAACTTCAAATGTGTGAAAAGGAAACGTACTAAATCTCAGCTTGTTCAGTAGCGAAAGCAGGGTTGTTCCTCAATTCATCTAGAAAGCAACTTGAATCATAAGATAACAAGATTTATGTTCCAATGCACATACCAAAAGTGAGGATTCCAGGCTTGAGCTCGTACTGAGAACTCCCAACAAAGTGATCCTACAACTCGAGATTGAGATGGATTACAACAGACGATCTGAAAGCAGACCTGCATATTTTCGCCCACTTCTGGCAAATCAATGATTGTTGATATACCCAACTTCTCTAGGAGACTGCGATTACCGATCCCTGATAGAAATCAGCATCGGTATCCTCTGCGAGGCATCAGTTATTACACACCGGATAGCTCCAAGAGTTGAGGTGACTGATAGACACCTGCTGCGAGAATTACTTCCTTTCTCACATGTGCAGTGAACGTTTGCGATTCGACTTGGAACTCGACTCCAGTTGCCTCTATTCCAGCTGATTTCCTAGTAGGGTCGAAGAGAATTTTCGTCGCCTGATATCACACCATGATCAGAGCAGGAACTACAGGTAGGCAGAAATACGCTTACTTGTGCTTTCGTCAATACATGGAAATTGTCACGCGTTTCAGAGCGACGGAAGTAAGCGGTTGCTGCGTATGAGCGGGTACCAGTAAGAGAGTCGATGTTCATACGAGAATTTATCACGCCAGTGAGTTCACCGTTGTCCTAGAACACTTTTCAAGAAAAGAATATGAAATCAGGTGAATCGCTTACCGGAGTTGGGTTTGTCTTGATCCCCAATTCGTTGAGCGTCTTGACATAGATAGGAACGGTATCGGGGTCAACTTGGTTATACGACAACTAATAAATGATGTTATGAGTGAGCACATGGTTATAAAACTGTGCTTGCTCGCCTGAACAGGTCCATCGAGGCCCAAGTATTCTGGATTGTTTCCAGCCGAAGTATCAGGGGCAGAAATTCCCGGAAAGGTGTTCACTCGGTCGGATGTAATAGCCGTGGATTTGCGGAAGTAGGGCAATAAGCCTTCCCAGTTCCATCCTTTGTTCGAGGCAAAAGCGTCCCATGAGTCGTATTCAAACTTCGAAGCACGGTTCCAAGACAAGAAAGCCATGGAACTGGATCCGCCAAGCAACTTGCCTCTATCATGGCCGGGTGAGAAAGAGAGGAAATGGAAAGTGCAATACTTCGTACCTCGCAGCAGGAAAAGTACGTTCGTTCGCCCCCTTTTGTGGTGCAGTCATAAAACCCCAGTCGTACGTCGAATTTCCCATGGTCCGTCCCGTGTTAGCTTGGGAGCAAGTTAACCGTTACACACAGGTAGTCGCGGCAGAAGCAAAGTTACCAGGGACGTTGATGAGCGGGTCATCGAGACGAGCATCTCCTGCTTCAATGACGCCGACTTGAATGTTTTTGTCCTCGGCAAGTCTCCAAAACCAGTCAACATATGACAATTACAAGAGAGTTGAGAGACGGATGTACCTCGATGCCACAGTAAGACCGGCAGTTCCGCCACCTAAGTAGAGCATCCGGGTCAGCAGTCATCGGCTGTCATTACTTGCTTAATCCCATACCAATAACGAGATAGTCAAAGGTCTTTGACGCGAAGAGTTGAGGATCCATATTTGTATGTTCAAAAGGAAGAATAACGATGGTTTAAGAACTGACTGTCCTATATCAATCGTTGACTCATCTGTGACAAGTAACTTCCAAAGGGCACGAGGAATCACGAGAGTTGATGGCCTTCGGCAGGCTTCTAAACAGCTCGATGAACTTTTAGGGAAATCTGAAAGAGGGTGAATGAGAGAAAAGACGGTTCTGATTCCCAAAAGATTGATTCGGTTATCGCGATGTCCTCGAATAGAGCATCCTAATACAACGGCTGAAAGCCGGACATTCGTCTAAATATGACGTGTCGTAGAAGAACGTCAGCCTTTACGATACCATCTTCAGGCCATGCGGTGGTGTGAACGTCAAGTGAACGTTTCAAGAGTCAAATAAGAATCAAAAAATTGGTTCGTTGATCGGGTGTGCAGTTCAAGTGAGCCAGTGAATTGTCAAAACGAGCTGGAATGAATATTAAATGAATATGTGAGTCGAATGACTGATTAATAGCAAGTAACCGAACCAGCACATGCCAGTGATCGGCCAATTTCAATTTGAAACTGAACCAGTCACAATCGTGACGAGCCAGACCAACTCGCTTGGGATTGGTCCATCTTTTTCATCAAAAACACAGCTCTAGAACTCGATGCATTGCCTCCTTCCATCTCCCTTGCGAATGGTTTGTAGAGGCTGTTTTCGACACCAAACAGCCTGAGAGCACGCAATAAGTTGAATGATTGCATCCGCTCAGAAGCAGCGATGCAGAGTAAATCTAGGTACTTAATATTAGTACTTACTGCATAGGGCGCTAATCTTGATGGAGATATCACAGACCCTCGCCACTGTGCAACAGTTCACCTGTGAAATCATTCTCTTTATCGCACACATCTGAGCGTTACAAGCAAACGAAGTTTCATTGCTCCGAAGATTGTCTATTTGCTGCCGCTTCATCGAAAGCGGCTAGTACTGTGTACGCTCTTTCTTTGTTCATCATTCCGGTCAGATTTTTTCTAATTCAGTCAGTTTCAGCACCTCCTTATATCCCGGCTTTGAGGTAAGCGTCATGATGTGAATCTTTGTCCTCAAGTTCATCAAGTCAGGTCGCCCTTTTTTTATACAGATAAGACGACACCGGGATATTCTATCTGGTCTCTGACTCGACTCATACTCAAGGCACTCAATTGTTATGGCAGAAACCTTCGGAACGACGTTCGGCTGCTTGTTAATATCGTTCATGATAGACTTGATGTACGTACAAGCCCTTTCGCACATTTCCCATCGCTCACTTTGTGCTAAAGTCTGTATGGAATGGGATTGGTATGCGCTTTCAATGATCTAAGAGACAACCATTTGTCTCAAAGATTCCTAGCTTCTTGTCCTGCAGTATTTTCGCAAGTGCAGCAAGGATGCGATCCTAGTCAAAACGACTGTACTCGGACTCATGTCAGACGATTTTGGTGATACCAATATCAGAAAAACCTAACTTTCAGCTATAGAGTTTTCGCCACGACCCACATAGTTGGGATGTGTACATGGGTATATAGAACCTTTATCACCGGCTTTTCGCGTCCAGAGCTCCTTAATGAGCTTCCTCCGTATGTTTGACCTCCTGGGATATCCATCCACTTACATTGCTAATATTCATTCAGATCCGTTTCTGTATGTATTTCGCAAAACTCAGTGAAATTTTTCTGAAGACAGCGTGATACAGATTGAGATCATGTCCTTCGTAGGTTTTTTTTTTACTTTTCTCTAAATATTTCTGATTCAGACATCCACAATTTCAGTACATCGTATCCTTCATTGCTCAAAGGTATGTTTTGGTGGCTCCTCCTTTCCATTGCGAGTCTGGAGTATTTATTTCGTTATAGTTTCTACATATCGCAAATATGGAAGAGCAAGTCCTTCCGCATTTGTTTTGTCGCATAAGATATTAACGACGTCCACAGTCAGCCATCGCAATATTTGGATTACATCTCCGATTGTATGTGTATGGTGACTCGCGTTGAATTCAACCTAATTATGGTGTTTCAAAGGTGGTCTTAGCTC
This sequence comes from Desarmillaria tabescens, assembly GCF_030435595.1. NCBI lineage: Eukaryota > Fungi > Basidiomycota > Agaricomycetes > Agaricales > Physalacriaceae > Desarmillaria > Desarmillaria tabescens. The sequence goes on from NW_026848311.1 coordinate 529,220, forward strand.
TCATTAATATTGGTGCTTCCTATCTTCTGCCCTTCTTTCAATCTAGCTAATGCGTCGTCACCGAATAGGTGCCGGAACTGGTGAGTCCTCCATCTTTCTCCATCAGTATATGCTTCTGAGTGAAGGAATTATGAAGCGCAAACTGTCACTACGTATGTATTCACGTGCATGCGCGTTCAGAACTTCGTGTCTGCAGCAATGACTGACTGTACACCGTCAGGGCACAGCGAGGTACTGCCAGTGGAATCGATGATGAAATCAACAAGGTACACTCCTATTTGTCCAACATTGGGCTGCAGTATTCGCCTAACAGGTCAAATACAGATCATCACGATTATAGAGACTGGCGCAGCCGCTCTGTGTGACATTTTGGTTACCATCGCCTTGTGCGTCCTGCTAAGGATAAATCGTACGGGCATTAAATCGTAAGGTTTGACGATATTCGGAAAGTTCATAGCTCTAATTCCAAGAGTATTTTAGGACCGACTCCGCATTAGACTCCTTGATTATACTGGCTATTAATCGAGGAACTGTGACGAGTCTTGCCTCAGTCGTGGACCTGATTTTAGTACGATGTCTTTCATTGAATTTTGGTACAATTATCCCTAACGAAATGTGGAGTACCTTACACGGCCGAAATCGATGTTCTTGTGAGTTTGAGCATTCCCCGATCGCTCGTTTCTACTAACAACATCTCAAGCATGCTTGTTTTCAATCCAAGCACTCAGCGTGAGTGGGCTTCCATGATTTAATCGGCTGCATTAACCCTCAGTATCTTTGCAGTCTATCTTCTTTCGGTCGTCGGAAGGTTACAATATTTGTCATATCCTCTGCATATTCACTGACTTCTCTTCTGCAGTCTAAATTACCGCGAGGGCATGCGGGCAGGCTCAAGGCATCGGAAAAAGGAATGGCATAATTTTAATACAACCGCAAACGACTCGTACAGTCTACCACTAGAGAATATAGGGCCTTCTGTACATTCCTCTCGGGATGGCGTTCACGTGGTAACACCCCATTTTCAGGCATGAAGAGAAAGAACTGATTAGCGTTTGTAGTCGAAATCTATGGTCACTTGGAAAGACCCCGACACTGAAATGGGAGCAGATGAATACGTGGCTAGTTAGATGTGCGGTTTTTTCTTTAATTGTTGCCAATCTTGCATTTCCAGTTTCGTTGATTCACTCAATTCTACGTATTCCCTCGATTTCAATTTCTCGGGATTCCGTAGCCAATATGGTTTTCAAAGATTGGTCTGATTCGTCGCAAATTATCAATATCTGAACGATTAAACATGTACGTCAAATGTACGTTTAGAATCTGATGGATTCAGACTTATGCAGGCCGTCATCCGCCTCTCGACAACCTAATTCGACTTCTTTATCTCTCCACTGGAGTTGGCGGGCAAATGGGAGATACGATTTTCGTATTCCTCCAAGGGTATCGACCAGTCATTGCGCGATATACGAGGGCGGTCATAACACGGACGTCAGTTTCGGCTACTTCCGACGAATCTCTTTTTCGTACCACCATCGAACGAATTCTCAGAGATTGCCCGGGTATTGTAATTCGCCAGACACAACGTTATTGGATCTAATGGCACCTTTCAGCGAGTACAGCGGGTTGGGTGAGAGACGAGAAGCTCCCATATAGCTCGGCTTCCCATGAATTTATGCGGATGGCGTCGTTCCCCTCAGAGTTATTATGCATTCGCATAAGTTTTGAAGCTCCGTTTTCTGGCCCATTGAATTCTTTCTTCGCGTATGCCGAACAACTGGCTACTTCGCACCAAATAACTTGCCTGCTTTCTCCTCTCTAAGTAGCTCGACGAGACAGAAGGAAGAAAACCGTCCATTTCCAGCAGCATGCAGAGTACTAGGTATCATTACGGCTGAAACATCGTTCCTCAGGACTATCCTACAAAATCGTCAGACTCCGGATTCATCGGTCTCTTCCAAGCCTTGCTCCTTCCGCACGTCTTCTACTAGGCACCTATATTCCCGCCCGCTTCCCTTTCGTACATTTCTCGCACATCACACGCTGTGACACACAACGAAACATTTAAAAGAGACAAATCGCTCGTCCCACTACATTTATTGCATACCTTCCCCGACTTCTCCGTATCTTACATGTACTTCAGGTCCCCTGATCTATTCGCCACCTACTTACTCAGCGTTCCAAATTCTCCTTGATTTTGAACCGAAGCCTTTTCCTCTCATTTTGCCACAGATCTGGCGGGTGTGCCTTGCTCTTACCCATTTCTTGCTTTGGAAAAAATAGGACGCAAAACTCATGTAGACAGCCACTACTATTACTAAGGAAAACCCACCTGGAGCTGTAGTAGATGGTAATCACTCCAAAGCGTGGGTCAGAAGTATCTATCGGTGCCTCAGTGTGACCAATTCAAAGCAGGAGAAGGGTTACTGCCAACAGCCGTATGTACTTTCATCAGCCGTCCCGATCTTTCGCCGGCGTCCCCCAGTGGAGCGTGCGGTGTAATACTACCTATCTGCCTACCTCAGCCCGCGTGTCCTAAACTTAACTGGTCCCATCTATGCCATCAGAACTCCTCCTATATCAATTCTATGTCACTGCTGGGACCTTAATCTAATTTTGAAGGCCCCGTTGAGTGTCATTTATGATTTGTTGCCGGCGATATTTCAAGCATCTACTCAGGAACGGTGACATCGGGCATTTGTGGGGCTCCTTGATGAACACTACGCACTTGGTGTTGACAGCCGTAAAAACCTTTCTTCGTTCTCTCGATGGAGTTCGAAAACTGAACTGAACCGCAGAAATCTGTACGGCCATTCTTTGATTACCCTCACGAACGTAGAACGGGGTTCCGCTGATAACTCTCATCAGAACCCCGAAAATGTTTCCGCCGCAGAATTGCGATCTCATGCGCACTCCCGTTGATATTAATCTACCCTGCGGCCATCTCCCAATGCTCGGAGTAGGAGCCACTTTGACTTCGTCAGTTGACCATCAGATTACAACCACTCAACATTGTTTACAGACCACAACAGTCACAGAACTATTTCTTGCAGATAGGTCAACCATCTAGAGCATATTCAATAGCCGCAGCATGGTCACCGCGCGGAACAAACGTTGTTGTCAATCCTCTTGCGCCTGGTCGAAGCACGCAGGTCCTAAAGTCTAGGCCGGCCTCATTCTCCTTAAAAGATCCAGCGACTCTTCATCATGATATGCGTACTCACGGAGCCTTTCTCCGGGTGCTAGCATGGCCGAATATGCGGAGTCCTTGTGGGAATGATGACTTGATAGATTGTAGATGTCGGGAGTGAGAAACAGGATAGCTCAAGACTTCCCGAGGTGCATCATTATCGCGATATACGGGACCTCAATGTAGTTATCACAGAAATCAGACACCTCAGTGCGGTTCCTGTCTTTTACCAAGATAATAATATCCGAGCGATGAAAATTATCCAACGCCAGACTGCCAACTGGACGTGGAGCCTCATATTCGGGAAAGATGGGAAGAGGTATTATGATAGAACCGGAGGAACACTGGAAGGCCATCCCACGCATAGTAAAAGCCGCGAGCGCAAAGTCGGAGTTTACCTCATCACAGCGTCCGAAATGCGTAAAGTGCACATAGGCATGTTTGAACGCCTCTGAAAATGTATTCCCACCTACATTATCTGGCTTGTTCTGCACTATCCTACTTAGGTGGCCATCAGTGAGAAGGGAAGCTAAGAAGTGTTTGAGAAGGATAGGACGAGAATAGACAATAGCACGAGCGAATTTCCACGTCCCAAGCTTTAGTAAGTAGAACCCGTGCGACGAGGTCACTTTCATCACCCGCCTCGACGAGACCTTCCTTGAGAAAGTAAGAGATGACTTGAACCATCTTCACCTTCTCTTCTTAGATCAAGATTGTTGCTTCCTCTGGCAGAATGGGCTCGTAGTTTGAACTGTCTTGGTTAGGATTCAAAGTTTGCGTCGTCAAAGCAGATGAGGATCTTCAAGAGCGTTGTATCCCCCGATGAATTGCCAGAGTATCGAGAGATGTTCGAAATTTTTAAAGAGAAGATCTCTCGGTCCAGCGGTGCCTGCCAATTGATTTGTTTTGACTTCGTACTAGGTAAATGTCAATATCATATGCAGGTGGCAGAAAAGGCTGGGAATTTTTACCTGCCTAGCTTGCAAGACGACGGATTTATACAAAGTCTGTCGGTTCCCCCTACTCGAGAGATGAGGTTGGCCGGAGAAGAGTTTGACAGCCGACTCAGAATTTTGATCAACGACGAGGAGCTCAATTTCTGTCTTTACGCGTTCAAACAAGGACAGCAGGACGGGAGGCGCGCTCGTGTAAGGGAGCATTCACACTTGACATATCGCTAGTGGAAGGCACGCGTTTTGGATGACTGACCATGTCTTAGAGAACACGGAACCTTCGGCTACTTCCGACGGATCTCTTCTTCCTACCACCGTCAAAAAAATTGCATGCGCGCGCAGTCAGCCAATTCGCCAGAGTCAGCAGACCAAAATGTTATCGAAGTCAAGGGCGCTTTTCAGCGAGTACAGAACATTCGGTCAGAGACGAGGAGATGGATAGCATTGGGGCTTTTTCGTATAAGTGCGTTCGCTTCAGTTTGGCTGCCTATGAATTGGTAGTAATGACGCGCTGTTTTTTTCTTCAGAGATATTATCTATGAATTTTGAATCTCCGTTTTTTGCCCATGAAATCTCGCCGCGCGCGTACCTAGCAGACGCAGGCGACCAGCCTCTGCTTTGCCCATATTCTCGGAGAAGATCTTTCACTTGCGTACTACACAATAGCTGTGGCTCGAAGATATCACAAAGGTGTGTAACCTTTGGCTAAGTGGATATGTTCTGACAGGAGTATGACGGCACTCCGATGAGGCGTCTAGGGATGAACTCGAAGATGTGATATATCGTCGGAGAGGCTGGATGCGTACGAGTCGCAAGGTTTGGATTCGGCGTTTCTATGCTGATAATTTTGTGCAGCCATTCTCATCGGTCAGGAAATTCAGTCCGGCGGCTTGAGGGTGGTGTGAGAAAAGTTCACTTCCGCCAAGTCTCGCCCGTCTCCCCCCTGTCTCCTGATATCATGGTCTCACCTTCTTTCTCGAAGGCTACTTCGTCTGAAGTGTCACCCGAAGCGTATATACAGGAGGCTCCAGGTTGGTACGATCATGAGGGAGAGTGGCTATGGAACGACGTACTTCGTATGTCTTTACTTTGTCTTTGGCTAGCATTTATTAATTCTTTTTTTGCCTCTAGAATGAAGTATTCGTCGTGCCAACTTCAAAGCAAATGCTCTCCAATATATCGCGGCGTCGGCCGTTGGTTCACAGGGTTATCACCGGAACTCTAGGTTGGTCCGATCATGAGTGGTCATGTAACGGCGCGCTTCGTATGTCTTTACTTTTTTTTATTTATTTGGCTTCATTTTTATTCATTTTTATTTTTACCTCTAGAACGAAGTATTTCGTCGCATAAACTTCAGAGCAAATGTCCTCCCAAGTATCGCGTCGTCGGCTGTTGGTACACAATGCTGTGTTCGGTCGGAAGGCTCAAGGTCATTCTCTGTCTTGTTTTCTAATGCATCGAATCTAATATTTTGACTCTGATAAGATATTCCTTCTCAAATTTAACAATGGACGTGACGCCCTGGCACGTATTCCCTCCGTACTCGTAGGTAATGCACACTTGTCTACAGCCAGCGACGTAGCCACAATGGAATGTGTACAAGACGTTATCGAACATCCTGACGCGTACTGGTACGGAGCAGCATGCCGGAAGCTCGATCTGCCCTAGGATCAGATGTCATATTCATGGAGCGTATAGACGGCGTTGCGCTGGAGAAACGCTGGTTCAATATGTTACGAAGACATTGGCGCGGTGATGCGGGAAATGTTATTCCTTGATTTAAATCTTCGTCAACGGCCTTTTTCACATATTGGGAGTTTGTTTTTCAAGGAGAAGGACAATAAAGAGCCTGATGCCGAAAGATACAGGATTGAGCCTATCCAGTGTCATTGACAAGCAATATTGGTTCAAGACTGTTGAGGGACACTGTGGTCCTTGTAAGGATCTTCGCTTGCTTATAAGTTGATTATAACTCGGATCTTCTATTGCAGGAACGGATTTTTACATTCAAGGTACTTGCCGTCTAGCACATCGGCGAGCCGAATCCCAAACGTCCGGCGCAGCGTCTTCTTCCCCATGTCCTAGCTCGCTGCTGAGGAGGTCGAAGTCTTCCGGCCTTCCCGAACTTCTTCAGCTGTTGCAGCAATATATATCGGTGGGCTTGCAGTCCCTTGTCTCATTCATCCAGACCTCTCGCGGTCCAACGCGATTTCCAAACCCTCCGGGGCAGCGAATATCGTCTTATACACCGACTAGCAAGGCGCTGTCGCTATCCCTTATTTTCAGAGCATCAGGTTGTTTGAGACTATTCTTTATGAGGGAAACTCATCGCTATGCTCGATTAACCCTTCTCTCGTTGGAGATTCCTTCGGACTTGCTGCCAGAACTCAAGGAACAGGCTGACCCTGAGCGGAGACTCGCCAACTGATAGCACAAGATGACGAAGGTGTTACTGCATGGCAGGCTTCCTTTGCGTTTGTGGGCCGCATCTCTCCCGCAGGGCGATCTGCTCACTTCTTTCCCTGATGTGGCTCTGCGCTGTTATATCGACGGTCCGCAATTCCTACGTCGGCTGGTATGTCGTTTATGTGATATATGGCCCGACATTATGGAGGATCCGAGGTCCCCGGTCTCCAATAGAATGTCCTGTAAAGCTCACTGAGGTGGACCGGGAGCGAGATAAGAGAGTGTGTGCAGCGATGATGCATTATATCGAGTACTCAGAGCATTTTATAGCTTAGATTCAGTGTGATCCTGACGGGGGAACCTGTGGATGAAGTTCGTGAGAATTGGGCTGCTAGTCGGGAAGCGTAGGACGAGGAGAAGGCGGGTGGTCCTTATCCGTTCGAGGATACAATATTTCGAATGTGAATGTTCCTTTGTCAGAGTTCGACATGGTCAATGGAGCTGGTAGTATCCTTTACGCGGTCGGACATCACTGTGAAACTGAAGAACTTACCCTCGACGCCTTATAACCGTTCGATGTTGACACCTATAGGCTATCCCTTTTCTTCCGCTGAATAGCCGGGGCATATACCAGACGCACTTTGAGTAAAAATTAAGAAAAGTTCACAATTCAGGCATAGAAACAACAATATTCATCTGTAGGTCGTCTTCACCATCTCCTGCCAATCTAGAAATTCAGTTCACACATGAAGTTGGTCAAGTCGGAAGATAAGACCCGCAGTACTGCCACCTTCAAGAAACAAGCAAGATAATAGAAGGAAGGCAGCGAAAGGACTCGACCACGATCAAATAGCCAACCAACAACTGGCACAATAAGCAGAGTATTAGTGAGATTGACTATATTCGAATAACCAAAAGTCAACGACTGAATATTATTACGCATATCAAGAATGGTTAGGATCTAGGGCCTGCCGCCTCACAAGAATAGTAGCAAAGATGAATATTTGAATGACGAATGGCAGTGGATAGGAACAAGTTACAGTGATGCTGATTTCGATATAAAAAAACAAGTAGTAGGCGTCTGGTCTCTCGTAGGCAGATGACGATGCAGACCTATTGATAGAAGAGAGGGACGGGGTAGATGCAGCCAGGTGTAAATTGACACTTAGAGACACGGCGGAGTCCGTTACAACTTACGAAAGATTGAAATGACATGTGGACCCAAGCCGGTTTAAAAGCGGGTAAAGATATCCTTTGAATTGATGCATCAGTGCCTCATTTATTAGATCCCAGACCTTAGCTTAAGCTCAATCAACATCCTAGGCCTAGCATCAGTATCAAGTAGTTTAGTAAACTCCGATACTTTTCGGGCCGACTGATGTGACTACGACTACCACTAACTCGGTGCCGTCGACTTGCCATCAACCTCCATCAATCAAGCCAGCTCAACAGATTGATTGTTAGTTCTGTTTCTCACTGCCAGAAACCCGGGCGCGTCTTCTATTCACGGCCGTCTCAGCGACTTGGAAAATTACATCATGATGTTGTGAAGCAAATGGGGAGGGGGGATTTGAAGCTAGTTCCCAACCCTGGGTCCACGGTCGTACAGTGAACGATCTATGATATAGTATCGTTGTTCACAGTCAAGTACACAGTTACTATTCAGATTCTCATATCCAAAGATAACATGGAATTCGTACTCAACATTTCTAGTTCGCTATCTTCCGCAGCATACTGCCTCGCTTGCATCTTAGTTGCTGCTATGTGGACTTTATGGAGACGATCGGTTCGGACACCATACCCTCCGGGTCCGCCAGCAGACCCTCTCATTGGCCACTTACGGTTCATTACATTCACTGACGTTCCCGAAACGTTTCACCGATGGGCCAAGACTTATGGTATACGCCTTCGCATATTTAAAGGCCACTCGGTGCTGACATTCTGTTCTAGGCGACCTGGTCTATCTCCATGTTCTGGGTCGAAATATACTTATTATTGACAGCGTCGAAGTCGCAGCAGATCTGCTCGACAAACGAGGTTCTAAATACAGTGATCGTCCGAATGCTCCTATCTTTCAGCTGTAAGTCCTCTCCCTTTCTTTTTCCTGTAACTGGCAACGTGAACATATCCCAATAGCCAAGGGTGGACGCCAGGTCTGACACTCTCGCGATGCCCAGGAAAGGAATTTACGATTCAAAGAAGAATGGCGCAGAACTACCTCGGACGTCGCGAAGTAACCAAATTCAACTCTATCCAAGTTAGGGAAGCGAGGCGTCTGGTTTCTGAGCTTCCTGTGGATGCGGGGAAAGCTTACGAACAGTTTCGCCGGTGCGTTGGGTCACTTTCTTCAATCCGTAAAGGCTCAGCCTTCAGATTCTCGGCTTCACTTATTGTGGAAATAACGTACGGGCAAAGGATTACTTCGGATGATGACGTTTGGATGAAGATAACTCATGAGGTCAACCGTGTGGCCGAATCTAGTGGTCCCGGGGGAAACACTCCCATTGATTTCTTTCCATTCTGTCAGAGGTCTCTCGTTTTCTGATCTTCCCTTTTACTCACTCTAGGTACAGTAAGACACTTCCCGTCTTGGTTTCCTGGTACTTTTTATGCCACCAAAGCTCGTGAGGCCTACCCTATAGTTCGTAGATTCAAGGATTATCCGTATGAAACACTCAAGACACAGATGGTACCAAGTGCTGCTCCTGTACAATAGTATATTGCTTACGCCAATTTTTAACAGGTAGAGGGAACTGCTGAGCCCTGTTTTGTGAAACACGAACTGGACGCCATTGACGGTGATCCCGACATTGACCAAGAAACTATTATTAAAGGGGTAGCAGGTGCACTCTATGGAGCAGGATACGATACTGTAAGCATATATTCTTCCTGAACAGCCGCTCGTGTCAAGCGATACGTAGACTTGGGCCACACTGGGCGTCTTTCTTTACGCCATGGTCCTTCATCCTGAGTGCCAAAGGACGGCCAGAAACGAGATTGACGCTTATCTTGAAGGCAAGAGGCTTCCCGAATTCCGGGATCGCAAAGACCTCCCTTATGTCGAAGCAGTACTTCAAGAAACGATACGGTTCGTCTTATCCCGACTTTCTTCGGTCATCAATGGATTAATACATCTTCAGATGGTTCCCGATCTCACCTCTAGGTCTGGCTTCTTGAGTCTTTTGTAACGCTCTCTGACATCAATAGGCATTCCCCATCGTCTCTCCGAGGATGATCACTTTAACGGCTTTTTCATTCCCAAAGGGACGGTAGTTTTCGCCAATATAAGGTAACGTTCCCCTCCTTCAACCGCAGTTGTTGACCTTCTTTTAGAGCAATGAGCCTCAGAGAGGAACACTACGCAAATCCTCGAAAATTTCTCCCGGAACGTTTTCTCCCCCCAAACGGAGAGCCACATTTCACTCAAGCGTTTGGATTCGGACGAAGGTATGGGCTAGGCTGAGTGAAGAACCGGAACACCACTCAAATTTTCAACAGGGTTTGTGTGGGCCGCCATTTCGCTAGTGACAGTCTCTGGATAGCAATCGCAACGATACTTGCTACACTTGACCTCAGGAAAGCAGTAGATTCACGCGGAATTGAAATTATACCTGAATTCAAAATACATACTGGATTGGCATAGTGAGTTTCTTCTTCAGCCCGATAAGGTTCTGAGCGCCTTATTTTCTGGTTCAATAGTCACCCTCATCCTTTCATATGCGACATCCAATTTCGATCAAGGCAGTTAGAGTCGCTCTTGTATGCTTCGTTATAGATCTCCTTAGCGGAGGAACTCATGCTAATGAAACATCTCATGCCTTCGAAAAATCGCCATCGGGGTATTGCCCAGAAGAGATTACACTAGGATCCCGTCTTAAAATGCAAACGTGAAGCTTCATATCAAGACGTGAAAATTGCCTCTGAAGAGAGTGTTGAGAGTACGAGCCATGACTGCAGGTACAGTCGTACGGACTCTTAATTAGTTACCGATACAGTCAATTTTCGCTCCTTTCACAGCCACATATCTTAGCGACCTACCGCCCGCTAGGATATACATTCTATTCTGTCCTTACAGCGCGATCCTCGCCGTGCCCGTCTCGTTACGCTCATTCGCCACCGTGCCCCTTATCAGTCCCCGGTCCACTGCTCAATAGAGAGTAGTTGCCAGCAGTTTTCATGTACTCGGAAGATAGTTGGTAGGCGCCAAGTTTCCGGCATCCATTAGTCACTCCTTGAAGACGGCTGACCCGGGGTCAGCCTTTGCTTCGTAATTGCACGCCTCATAGATGTTTCTCAGTTTCGTTTGAATGACTCCGATGTTGGATCCAGTTTGGATTAGGAGCACTGTTGTTATCAATCCGGAGAACTTAACAATCGGAATTGATTGTCCCGGCAAGATTCTTCTCAGTACTGGCGATATCGATGACAATAACATTTGCATAACAGATGATACGGCAACCGGGCAACCCGAGACGATAAGTGCCTTGAAGACCAGATATCAGAACACACGGTACTTTGACCTAGGCGAAGGACCGAACAAACCGCGGTATCCGATTCCTTGGCTTCGATCAGAAGGGATGCATGTCTTTAGCGCGCCCGATTGGTGCGGCAAGCGACAAAGCTTGATGCATCGAAAGCTGAGCTGAGCTAAACAGACGGATTGATGAACAACTGCCATACTTGTAAAGGCTTCAAGCAAGTTTCTAACGGAGCTGACTAACACACTGGTTCGCCATATAAGGAACGAAGCTAGCTAACGGTTATCTTATACCGATATCCCAAAGGCTTCGGTGTGGACACACCTAGTGTGACGATGTCTCTCAGTGTTCTTTTAATAAGCACTCTCATTTCTGGTATTGCCTTTGTCGTGCTTGTGGTCCTGCCATGGCGTAGCTCCCCTTTGCGTCTACTTCCATTACCCGTAGGTCTTTTGATCAGAATATCTACTTAATAAAATAATGAAATTCTACTCTCTAGCCAGGCGCTGCTACATTATGGGGCCACGAGAAGACAATTTTCATGGACGAGCCCGGTCGTGTGTATCGCAAGTGGATCAAGGAGATTGGTCTGACCTTCCGGATCAAAGCAGCATTTGGGGTGAATAGAAGGATCTTTCTTGATCAAACGCACATTCTAACATTGATCTAGGCTCCAGATATTGTAAGTCTTCCACTACACAGAGCACGAGATTTTACCATGAAAGTTCCAGTTGGTCGTAAGCGATCCAGAAGGGATAGCCCATATTCTCCAAAAGAGAATTTATGATTACCGTGCGTTCTTTACTAAAAATTCAATGTTCTGACGCGCTCAAGTCCCGAGATCAGATCACAGTGCTGTGGTTCGACCTCGCGTGGCTCGTTTATTGGGGAAGGGTTTAGGCTGGGTTGAGGGAGAAGAAGAGCATAAGCGTATGCGGCGTATTACTAGGCCGGCACTCACGTAGGGTCGTCCATCTCCTTTTCTCTACAGTGTTAAAATATTCTACAGTGCAGATAACGTCAAAGCTATGTCACCTGATATAATAGAAGCGGCAACACAGGTGAGGCTCCTCCATCTTCAACGAAAGCTACTGCTTAAGCCGCAGGATTCAGGTTATTAGTGATCTTGTTCGGTTGGTACAAGACAGCGGTAGCAGAGTTGAAGTGGATGCCATTGACTGGGCAGGCAAGGCAACGTATGCTCTTTGAAAACTGTTTATTTCCTTTGTTGACGACTCCCCGGTCTTCGCCTCAGCCTGAACGTGATAGGGCGTGTTGTACGTCCTTTCGGATATATATTAAACCCACCCCTGCTAATTAGGCGTAACCTTCAAGGCATTTCTGCATGATTTTAACCAAGGTAATAGTGAAGAGGCTCGGCGCATCTTGAACGCCAGGAAGTCAAGTATACCGGCTGCCGCAACCTATTTCGGATATTTGGTTACTTCTTTTTATGTTGATCACCTATCTCTTCTCACAGATTATATCTGTAGACATTGATGCTACTTCGACGTTTCCCGTTTCTGAACAACTTACCTATCCCGCAAATTCAGCGTCAAGGGCTAGCGAAGACAACGATACAAGTTCGTCGGATTTGAAACCTTCTTCTGTTTCTCATGCGCTTTTAGTCCGGCGTGGCAAAAGAACTTGTCAATCGGTACCAGCATCTGGCAGACGAGTCTTCCGACAGGGAGAATTATCAGCAAGACCTCTTGAGTAGGCTCCGTGAGTCGGCGTCCTCCTTTATGGATTCCGTCTTATTCGAACATGCAGTTCGAGCTTCATCAGAGGAGAAATTGTCCGTATCAGAGCTATACGAGCAGGTGAATCTTTGAATAACTAGGATTCACAACTCCATTCAATCGTTCTCCAGATATCTACTTTCATGTGAGAAGGCCCCATTTCCGATTTTTACCTCCTTTCAATCCAAGTCCAGTATCTCCGGATTTGAAACAACCACGGCGACCCTTTCATTTTCGATTTGGGAACTGGCACGTCATCCGGACAAGCAGCAGAGATTACGCGAAGAGTTATCTACTATCAATGGGGATCCCACGTTCAATGATTTCCAAAACGGGCTTCCTTATCTCCATGCCGTCTTGAAAGAAACGTATGTTCTTCACTGTACGTCTATAAACCTGGTATTGAAAGCGAGTCGGTAATTCCAGTCTACGACTATACCCGGCACTTCCCTACATGGAACGAGTGGCGACAAAGCCGGATGTAATTCCCTTGCGGCAACCCCTACAACTTGCGAACGGACAGGTCGTACACCATGTTGTTGTCAGGCCAGGCCAGGTAAGTTTCATTTTTACGAGTGCTTTACCGTTGCCAATCGTTCATGGTGCCCAGACAGTTTTGATACCAATTATAGCAATCCATCGCCAAGATTCAATTTGGGCTGATGCTGATACATTCAGACCAGAGCGTTGGCTGGAGGACCTCCCTCCGCAAGAGCAGTTGTGCTCTGGTTGGGGGAATCTATTAGCATTTAGTGATGGTCCTAGGAGTTGCATCGGGATTCAGCTCGGTAAGTGCTACATATAATAGTGAACTTGTATAACGGATAACCTGTCTTTTGACCAGCTCTGTTCAACTACAAGGTAGTTGCCTCCCTCTTTGCGCAGTTGACTGGCGGCTGACGTTTGGTTTTCAGACTATTCTTAGCTCCTGGATAAGGCAGATTCAGTTCGAGGATACTGGTCTTGAAATGTCTTTGAAAATTTCTTCTAGTTTACAACCATGGGTACGGGGCGACAGAGACAAGCAGGGTCGAAACCAAGTTCCTATATATCTCCGCTCTGTATAAAAACTATATATATTCTTGTAAAGACAAGTACGAGTAACTGAATTCCATAAAACCGAGTTGACGAGTCGCTCTTTCATGATGTTGAAGTTAGGTTTAAATTATCTAATTGTCGGCTGCCAGCACATTCTGTTATTAAGGTGAAATCTGGACAATGCTGAAGAGACTTACCTTTATGTCATGTTTTCTTTCCCCCTGGGCCTCACGTTCTTGGTAATCGTCGAAGGGAGGAGTCATCGTCTTGACCGTGAATTAACAATTTTACTAATATATTTCGTACATGAGAACTTACTATGCGTATATTGGCCTCATCCGAATGCCCCAATCCTATATTCCTGAGTGGTATGATATCGGTGGTCCCTGTATTGTCCAATAAATCTTGCGTTTTCGAACTGGATGACGAGCGTATGTGATTCCGATAGTTCAAGCTAAAACACAATTTCAGTCTTTGTCAAACAGAAACCGACTCGACATTTCTGACCTTCCTATAACCGATATGACGTAGACTGTCTTGATAGTCAGCCTATCGCTCTTAAAAAACATCTAGGGTGTCGAACATTGGCAATTCACATTCATTGGAATCATACTGTGAATCGCAGCCAGTCGATTTTCAAGTTTACTTAAGAGAAGTTTGACCACGTACAAAGTCATAGTGTGTTGGAGACTCGGAGAAAGGTACTGGAGGAATGTATTGGAACCAAATCACAATTTGCGCCGAGAATTGATTCTTACCAAAATCAGAGATAATACCGCTGTGATGCTTGTCACGAGTCCCCGGTTGATGATGACGGCTAGTAACAAGTCGACTATCGTTTCCGTTCTGGAGGTCGGCAGTAAGAGGCAATGCATGGTGACGAAAGGACAGATGTATATCCACGCACGCTTTAACTCCTGACCGGTTGCTATGTAAGAGGAAGCAGAGAGTGCTTGTTATCAGGACATCACATGCCGCAGCTGCACTCGTCTGCAGGATGGCCAGGATCTAATGGGTTTTTATGAGCTTAACTCGACTTCAGAAAAGAAGTAGTCGACTTTATCTGTTCTGTTATCCATACCACTGACGGTAGATCGCATAGCGCTAGCAATAATACTCAGCATACTTAAGACCAACGAGTCTGAGCTTGTGCTTACACTGAAACTGTTTGTACTATGCTCCATGTCAAGACTCGATAGAAGAATACAGGTACAATCATGGATACTTACTCATTGCAGCGACTGGTAATCCATCAAGAAAATTCAGTATCCCTGAAGGTAGCGAAAGAAGTTCGCGTACTGATGCTCACTAGGGCCAGTACCGCCTGAAAATGATCAGTCAACAAATGCTCAAAACTGGGCATGGGAGGATTGACGCACCACCGGGGTAGTGTACCACAGATTTTTTCGGCTAACTATGTCACAAGGTGAAGATACATTACACCGACAGGCAGGCAGTGCTTACAGGTCCAGATTTGGAATACAAAGAACCTACAAATTCTAGTATCAGCGAAGCAAAGACGAAGTGATGTTCAACTTTCGTGAACATACCCTTGAGCAATGAAAGAAACGATGTACTGAATACAGTCAGCTATAGTCAGGGACACACGTGTGCAAATAGATCACTCACATCAGCAAGTAGTTGAACCTATGAAGAGCCAAACACGGTATCAGTAAGACAAGGCAACGCTTAAAACGCTTAACTTGAACATACAATGGTCGATCTACAAACAAAGCCGACGTTAGATGCCAGTGGGTTGTTGAAGAAGGATTTCCTAAGGGACTACATACAAGGGTAGACGGTTGAGGCTTTCTAGGTCACCGAAATTGTCGACAAAACTGTTGTAGATCCATGCGCTGAATGTGCTGACTTGAATAGTCGAAAAGAGACTGCCAGAGAAAAGAAATCAGGACTAGAACTTGAGGTCTAGTAGAGCACGCGCATAAGAAAAAAGGCCACCGCTTTGGTTTTCAGAGAATCGCGTTGACTAAAACGATGAAAGTACAGTAAACCCAAGACCTAAGATTAGTATGGATTAGCGTAGGATATATTTCGACAGAACCAAGGCTTGCCAATGATACACCATAGAATCTACCGAAACGTGGCGTCAATTATGACGCTGAATCGGCAAAGTAATGAAGCACATACATGAGGTCGATTACAAAAGATATTAACAGGCGTCCAAATGTTGGTCCTAACGTTGGTGCCATCTACAAGATTGACTTTGGAGAAGATGCAAGTACAGAACGGACCTAAGCCTGCCAGGTGGTAAGTACATAAAGATGTTACGTTGCGAATAACCGTGACCCACGAGATATGACAAAAGAAAGGATCAACATCAACAAGTTGAGAAAACACGGGTATTGATGAATCTGATGTAACAAACGAACCGCGGCCCGACACCCACGGAGTGGTTCGAAACTCGGAACCCGGCCCGGGTCGATATTACGTCTAGCAACACCATCATCTACTTTACAAAATGGAACCCATCTTGAGAGGTCCCTCCTCAAGGCCTCATGGCCAGCATCACTATCTCTTCTACTGTTGCGATTATTTGCCTCTCTTTTCTTGTGAATTTCCTTTTACGATGGACACGCAAGTCGATACGAATCCGAGGACCACCGAACCCATCGTTTCTCTTAGGTAACAACATATGTCTTCTTCCACGTCGACGTATTCACCGTTGCAAGGTCATGAATGGATGCGCCGGCACCAGAATAACCACGGAGACTTGGAAATGGATTGGTTTCGCAAGTACGGGGCTGTTTACCGGACAAGTGGGTGTTTCGCTGTGAGTACAAGGTCTCTGTTTTAATTTGTTGGTGCGATGTCCTAATCGGCACACGTAGCAAGATATCCTGATGGTTTCGGACCCCAAAGCCCTGCATCATATGTTCCACTCCTCTGATTATCGTTTCATCAAGACTAGAGACACGATCTTTGTGTTGGATCTTCTGCTTGGACAGGGAATACTCTCGGTGCAAGGTTCTCAGCACTTGCTCTTAAATAGTCGCACATAATCTAACCTCTTGACAGGGGAAAAGCATCAGCACCAACGCAAAGTGCTCAGTATCGCCTTCTCGTCTGCACAGCTACACCAGTCCCTGCCTATGTTACAATCCTGTGGCGCTAGGGTAGGCGCTTAATTGAAGGAACATTGCCGAGATACTTACGTACATATACAGCTCGTGGAACGCCTCAAGGACATTTCGGACGATCACACAGGCGCAATAAATGTCTTGGAATGGACGCGTAAAGTTGCTCTGGACATCGTTGGCACAGGTGTGTTACTCCGTCGTTATACATCGAAAGTACTTAGTATCCCATGATACAGCCTCGTTTAGATACCACTTTGGTATGCTTGACGGTGAGCACAGCGAACTAGGAGCCGCTGTGACGAATCTCCTGTATGTTTAACTTATTCCTACGATCATAACAAGGCCCTGACTATTCTCCAGCGGTGACGCCCAGATAAACCCTTCTACGAAAGAACTGTACATCCGAAGTCTATGGCGATATTTACCTGATCGTGTACTGAAAATCATGAAAGACCGAATGGCGAGCAGGGAGAGCACACGATTTACGCTTTTCGGCCGCACGGCTAAAGTAGTCGCGAAGCAGATATTCCAAGAACGACTCCCTGTTGTCGCCGGGCAAGCCGATTTGTCCGAAAAAGATATTGTCAGCCTTTTAGGTACGTCGTGTATATCTTCGTCTCGTTCGATTCAAGACACTCCTTCCGTAGCGAAATCGCATCTCTCTGATGATGAAAAGGACAAGATGACTGATGATGAAATACTGTCTCAACTAGCGTGAGCATTCTAGCTCATTGTATCTTGACCTTGTCTTAATCTTCTCTAGCACATTCATTTTCGCTGGTCATGAAACCACAGCATCGACTTTGGCGTGGTTTTTATACGAGCTGAGTTCGCATCCGGAGCATCAAGCCAGGATTCGCGAGGAGATTGAAGCTTGCCAAGGACAGATCTCATCATTAGCTAACTACGATTCTATGTCGTTCTTGAACGCTGCTATAAAAGTGCGTGTAACTATACCAAAGCGCTAGCACAGTTTCATCTTTGACTTGTTTAGGAAGTCCTTCGTTTGCATCCCACCATTCATTCGCTCGTGAGGATGCCGAGCAGGGATGAAGTTCTTCCCCTAGCAGAACCCATTAGAACACAGGACGGAAGAACCTTGAATGAAGTCCCTGTTTCGAAGGGCCAGACTGTTATCGCGTCTCTGTATGTTTACAATCGGTGCGTTTCCGCATTGCGTCCACCGGTATGTCCCTCATGTCCTTATAACAGTATGCCGAGCATATGGGGAAAAGACGCCGGTCAATGGAATCCTGAGCGTTTCCTTGACAATGATAAGAAGCAAGGGCCGCTTGGGGTGTACGCGAACCTGTAAGTGAAGTCACATTTGCTAATTGATCTTCCTGCTAAGTCAAACCGTCTAGTATGACGTTTAGTAAGCCTCCTCATTTCTGAGTTGCAACGCGTCTTGACCGTATTATATAGGTACTGGTGCTCGTTCTTGTCTTGGGTAAGCAAATCATTATCTGTGTGACATCTCTTCTAACTTGGTATCATAGTTGGCGATTTGCGTGAGTTTTCTCCTGGTCGTGTCGCATCCACTCACGGAATGACTCTTACAGAGTGATGGAGATCCAAGTGGTCATTGTAGAACTGCTCCGGATATTTGAGTTCAGCCTTCCTAAAGACGGATCTGTAATGCGAGAGTACCCTGGTTCTCAGATGGTCATCCCGCTTGTGAGCGGGAAGACCAATGAAGGAGCACAGGTCCCGTTACACGTGAAGGTGGTCGAGAGGTCGACGCAGTAGTGATGGGGTGATCCATTCCGCGTCTTCCTGTTCCGTCTTCGCCTTTTTTTATTCGACGTAACAAGTGATGTATTCATGAATGTCAATTCTTATCTTGGTGGGATGTGCAGTCATATACATATCAATTGACGAACTCTGTGAATAAGGCGCCTCTTCTCGCTAGCTTGCCTATAAGCAGGTCGAAATGTCGCAACCTCCCCAAAGAGCATTAACTCCTGCAGCAGTGCATACCCTTTGACCCCGGCGTCGTAGCCGGCACCAGCATATCCCTTTCTTGCCCGTCCCGATCTTTTCAATATTATTGTCCAGTCCTCCGCAATTACTGACATTCTCTCCAGATATTTCTCCCCAACTCCCAGAACAGGCTGGCCTTGAGTGCAAACTCGCCAAGCGACACAGACATGCGAAATGTCTAGTTCGCCGCTACACGTTTCTGACTTTTCTGACGTTATTTCCTGATGCTGCATTGCGGTGTTATGCCGAAGGTCCGCATCGCCTGCCTATAAGACGTGAAGAATGGTTCTGCATTATGGAGCGATCTGCTTCTTCCGCTGGGTGTCCTGTTCAACTGTTGGTAGCAGTACGCTTGCTACGTAACATCTACCTCCTGATCTAGGTGGGCTGCATGAGTGATAGCGAGACGAAGCCGGTGTCCAAAGCTAATCTCGAGACCTCTCTTGGTGTTAACACCACCCGCATAGAGAAAAACGCGAATCATTTATGGCGAGTGGTGATCCGGACTGACAGGCACGTTCATCACGATTCACGACCTTCGTCTGAATAATGCCCAGATCTAAACACTTAACCAGATACTTAGCTATGAACAGTGTCTTGCTATCAATATAAGGCCAGGAGGCTTGTAGAAGCTAATTCAAAACATTGTAACAGTAGGAACGTCGTAATTCTACATTTTCTTTCGAGACCAGGTAAACCAAAAGTCATAGGTCGTGTGGAATGCCGGATCGTTTCGTTCGTCCTTCCATGCTTTCTGTAGCTCCGGCGTCAGACCTACTGACTTCATATCCTCACCGATGACGCCTGTGACGAGTCTTTCAATAGTGACTCTCACTGCGTCTGACAGAGCTCGAACTTTTGAGCCTGAAACAAAAATATTCATTAACGCGGGTGCTCGTGAAGAAAGATGTGTCGAGGATGGTTACCGGCGTTGTCTTCATTGGTCGTAAGTACAAGGCGTTCGCAGTTCGCGTTGATCTCACTGAACGAGTTCAGTTCCTTCAGGTATTCCTGCACGTGTTCACCGATAATAGGATCCAGACCCTTTGAACGAAGCATCCCGATGTACATTTTCTCAAACGTTGCCATCGCAGGGCCTTTACTGGTCTCATGGCCAGTATGTCTCCCGAAGTCTTCAATAAGGAGCCAGCCTCCGGGTTTGAGCATCATCGTGGCCTTTTCAAGAACGTCATGAATATGTTTTTCTAGGATCTGGAGAGGGATTTCTCAAGGATTTGGTGACGACATCAGGGAATATCGCAGACATACATGGTAAAGCACGAGACGAATATGAACCACGTCGAAACACTCTTGTTTGCCTGAGATCGGCTTGAGGATGTCGATTTCTTCAAATGTTACATTCGGAGGAAATAGACTAGACAACCTCTACATCAGAAAGGATTTTCAATCGCAATAGAACACGAGAAAACAAACCGGGGTGGCAGCGGACTTATATCTGATGCAACGACATGAGCCTCAGGAAACATCTGAGCGGCTTGAAGAGCCCTAACACGAACATCAGAGCACGTCAAGCTTAGTAGATGCTCACTAATTACCATGCTCCCGATCCCGCCCTAAGTTGTCGTTCATAGAGCTCGACATAAATAGAAACATTCTGAATGCCACCTACCCAATATCGATAATTTCACGCGGATTGCTGATATCTGCTAAGGACAGCTGGCCATCTAGGAATATCCGTATTCCATTGTGCAGTTCGTCAAGTCTGCAGGTAAACGGTCTGGGCATTTGAAACGGGGAAGGGATAGCAATAAATACCGTTGCCACTCTGAACCTGCCGTGTTGTAGTCCTACAGCATGAACGTGAACCAAAGCTCACGAAAGGAAGAAACGGCCCACCCGCATAAGATAACGGCTATCCATTGCAGCCATCGATGTGGGTATACAGGAATCTTCAATGTAGTGCTCAAGAATCGCTGGCCTTCTATCAGAATGACTAGGCCAACAATCAGAAGGAATCGGTTTGGTCCCAGCTGTTGGGGGTACAGCGAATTTGCACAGCCCCCGAGAGCACGGAAAAGAAGATGCCGTTGGACGGGCCTAGAGGCTATGATGATCATGATTCATCGCAGACTCCAAAGATGCGACTGATACTGGCACTAGCTCCGATTCGGGAGTAGCGACTGGTCTCCATCATCAAGTCAAGGTTTGAAAAATAGCATGCACCAACCGTGGAATATTGATGACCCTGTGGCTGTGCAAGCTGGCGCGATGTCCAGTTAGCCCGAGTCTTGCTGAGTAAAGGTTTACTAAGGTGTAGAAAGTACTAGAAGATACAGAAAGGTATATAAGTAGCTAGTTTTCGTAGTATTCTGTACTCGTTTGCCTTACAAGCAAACATGGACTGCTCTTTCCTAACCCGCTAGGCAAACGTGCCTGATCACACGGTGCGCGTGTTATCCAACACCAACAATCAAGTCAAAAAGATGGCGCGACTTTCTCATTCACCTGATGAAAGAGTAAGTAGACCTGAAGCGAACCAGGTTTTCTATGCCGAACTGAACTGATAGCCGATGCCGTATTATCTCCGGATCGGCTTTGCCGGCAACTATGTTGAATTCCTACGTCTCGGACTCCGTGCTGAACGCAGTTGATGCACTGTATTTACTGGGCAAGATACCGGTATCTATACTTACCATGTCCCGGCCGCTATTTGTTGTTTTTAAGTGGCAGAAGTCTGACTTAGCCTTTCCTTGTTGGCTTATCTTCAGGCCGGCGCTTACTCCTCGACCAACCAATGATTCACAAACTCGCATTATTTTTTTGCCTGGTTTGTTGCGTTCTTATCAGAAGAGTATGCAAGACGCGAGTCCCTATACCACCGAGTACGCACTGGTCTTTTCTTGTTACCCAGAGCAGGCTGAGCAAGGAATAAATCAAGGTGTCGGGAACCTTCAAGGTCTAAAGGAATATCGATGGAAGGTATACGCTGAATATGCGAAGAAATTGGGTACCGTCTCGCATCGATACTACTCACATTGTTCCCAGCTATAACCTCGTTCTGCAGGTCCTCTTATTTCGGCGCCTTTCATGATGGGAACTTCAGTTATAATTATCAACACAAAGGACGCGGTGGATGATCTTCTTGAGAAACGAGGAGCTGCCTTTGCTTGCCGACCGAGTTGGCCAATGATGGAACTCCTCGGACGGCAAAAGTAGGTCTTGGTATGTCTGTCACCGTGAAGCGACTTACGAATCAATTTCTATAGCAACGTTGGCTTCACTTTCTATGGAGAGAGATTGAAGAAGCTACGAAAAGTGTTACAGAGATCTTTGAATTCACGCATTTTCAGTGCGTTCTGGAGTGATTTACTAAACGAGAAATCTCTGGAACTGTGCTACGCACTATTACAATCCCCGACTAAGTGGAACGACATCTTAGAATCGTAAGAAGGCGCTTAAATTTGTGTTTTCAGGACTTGCTAACTGCTCGTCACTATTTTAAAAGAAATATCCAGGAACTCATAGTACTGTTTGCGTACGGACACCAGCCTAGCACCGAGTATATAAAGCTTGCAAAAACTGTAATGCATCAAACGGGAGAGGCGTTTCAGCCCGGAAGATGGGCGGTAAACTTCATACCTGCCTGTAAGTCTCGCTCCCCTCACTCCTCAACGCTGTCACATTATTCGCTAGTAAAATGGGTTCCGGCTTGGTTACCTGGTGCAGGTTTTCAAAAATGGGCTCGAGAATCTAGGGAATTATTCTTCGAAGTAACGAGACAGCCATTCTACGACCTGAAGAACGAGATGGTGTGTGGATCCCTTGTGTACACTCACAATTAATCATGCCTGCCACGTCAATGTAGGGAAATGTACGACAATCTTTTGTGCAGCAGAACCTAGAGAGTCTTTCAAAGACGCACTCGATTGAAGATGAAGATGTCATAATGTTTGCTGCAGGTAGCCTATTTAGTGGTAAGTTTTGGTCGATATTTGTGTGATCGAAGACACTGATAAATTCTCAGCCGGCACCGAAACAGTAAGATTATCTCTTTTCGTCTTCTGAAATTAATCAGAGACGTTGATAGCTAACAGTCGTATTCCTAAACTTCATTGCGCTTATGGCCAACCACCCTGAGATTCAACAACGTGCATTCGATGAGATTCAAACCATCATTGGTTCCGAGCGACTGCCGAACCTTCAACAACGAGACTCCCTTCCATTTATCGACTGTATCATCCAAGAGGTTCATCGAATGTACCCTCCGATTCCACTGATGCCACATAGCAATGTCCAGGAAGAGAAATACAATGGATACAGGATACCTAAGAAATCATGGGTCATGGCGAATGTGTGGTGCGTACTTCTTATTGAAAAATCTTCGTATTTCACGCATCTGCTTCAGGGCTATGCTTCACGATGACCAAGTCTACCCCAATCCGGAGTCGTTTTTGCCTAGCCGCTTTGAAGGTCTGGAACCAGCGCTCGATCCACGAGTTCTTACCTATGGGTTTGGAAGAAGGCAAGTACTCAAATCTAGTATTTTCAGCTGCTTACTTTGTTGGCAGACGATGCCCCGGCTTACACTTCGCCGACCTGTACATTTACCTCCTCGTTGCAAGAGTGTTGATTTTGTTCGAAATTGTTCCGGGTGTGGAAGACGGAAAACCTGTATATCCCGTGCTCGAGTTCACAGCCGGGCTTGTTGCGTAGACCATTTTCTTCATATTCTCCTGCGGGGCACTTAATTTTCCTTAGATTCCCGAAGCCATATACATGTAGACTGGTTCCTAGGAAGTCTGCACTAGAAATTCTTAAGAAATCGGGAGAAAGATCGTAATTACAAGTGGACCTTTCTGATCAGGGCGATTTAAAATATTATCTATTTTCTCCTTCACCGCGGTAGCAATTTCGGCTGACCTTATAGTGAATAATATACGGGTTGAACGCGTTTCTGGGTACTGATGGAGAGACATCAGTTCAGTTCAGTTCCGTGTTCGTGGGGGCATTGAAAGAATGGCCGTAAAGTGGTCTACGGTTCAGTTCGGTTTTCTAACTCCATAGAGTGGATGAAGAAAAATATTTATAGTAATGCTAAAATCAAGCTTGTCCAAGAAGTCCCAAAGAAGCCCGATATTGCTGTTCCCTAATGGATACTTGAGCAGCACGCTGCACAAGTGACACTAGGCAAAGTAACTGATATTAAGTTTGAGGTCCCTGTAATTGATATTGAAGGAGTTCTGATGCGCCAAACAGCTGGATCCTAGATGTCAGGAACTGAGGTAAGTAGCAGTCATCACACTGAAACGAGAACAGTCAATGTTTCTGCGCCCAAGTAAATGATCGGAATCAAGGAACAATTTCAAGCCCGGATGATATTACGTATCGTCATTGACCAGTAGTAACCCAGCTCGAGCTTTGAATTAGAACTTTTTGCGACATACACCTTGGAATGGCTACCCAGTGTTAGCTTGCAGATGCCTTCAAGTTGAAGGCATCGATCGTGGTTTCCGTATGCTGAAATTCTTTGAATGCTCCCTTCCTTACTTTCAAGATCCTAATTCTTTGCTTTATACTGAATTTTTGCTCGACGTATTACTTAGTTCCTACAGTTCAGAGTCTAACATGGCATCTGTTATACTCCGTGGAATTCACGTCTTATTTTCACCAAAGCAAGAAATGGGTACGAGTATTGTACGGTAAAGCATGTGCTATAACGAGCCAAATCTGGTATCTCAAGATAAGAAAGACTCGAAAAGACCATATATCACTCACGTTGTACCAGACATAGTTGTATCTATCAGACCGTTCATCCCTGAATCGAAAGAAACGAAACCCAACATATGCTCCGAAGGCAACAAAGAGGGAACCACTGGCTGGGCCAAGATTCCACAAATTTACAAGTGAGCCGGACCAGAGAGGTATAATCGCTAGGATATAATAGCGAGAACCCTCCGGTGCAACGATTGGGAAGGTACGACGTCCCGACAACGTATCGCCTTTGACATCGGCAAAGTCCTAGGCGAATGTTAAGCTTCATAGGTGAATGATGTCTACATTTATGAGCGACGGGCTTGCCTGAGCAGAGATCGTAGTGAAAATTAAGACCCCACTGCAGATCAGGGCTGTTAGAGAGTTGCGATCCAAGTTGTGTCTGGAATCTGGCAATTGGTAAGCGACAAAGCAGAGATCATAGTAAAAGACGCATACTAAAGCAAGCACTTGCACCTAGTTCGAACGTGATATAACCTCCCACATTGCAAAGGTTCTTCAGGACGAGATTTCCGCTGAGACCAATGTCGTCGTGCAAAATTTCAACCAAAGTGAGCGCTGCACTTGAGAAAAGAATGACACGACCACATAAAGCGGAAACCGTGAAGCAAAGGATGGTAAGGCACCACCAAAAAATACGCGCCTGCCTTGGGGTAATTCTTCTAGATGGAAGTGGACGCCAAGGCTTGTTTAATTTATCCTCATGCCCGCTGAACATTTGATTGGAGACATTTGCCTGAAGTAGGTGGAGCCATAGCCAAATCACTGTCCAAATGAATGATCTAAAGGTGAACTTGTCGGAGACGGCCAGAGAGTAGATTAACTATCGTGCCAATGAGTATCGCATGGCATACAAAAAGATAGATTTACCACTGGGAAAAAAATGGTTTTATAATCCGATCGAGTGAATAAGTAGAGGGTCTCGAGCTGGTACTTGATAGTTGACATCATAATGATATATATGCCCTGAAGTCATCGCAGCAGAGATGGGCGAATTTAAACCATCCATAGTCCCTAATTGTCCATGGTATCTTGTCACAATAACTAAATCAATGCTCACAGTAAGTACCTGCCTAATGGCGAGAGTTTGGTCCGAGTGAACACCTGAGACCTCAAACGGTTGAATGATGCTACCCCGGAAAAGTCCGAGCCGGTTTTCCATCATGCCTCAGCGATGTGATACCCCCAATTCATGTGGGGCCCTTCTATGAATTGCTATACAACGGCCATGATAACGCGCTGACGATTCTGATGTACTGCTATGATTACCATCTCCGATCATCAATCTTATTACGTGCTGATCGTGTGTTTCCTAAAAGGTAACCTCGGCGTCTTGCTTCCTCTTTTTCCAGCGCCTAGTAATGTACCCGCCGCACCCACCACCATATCACTTCTTTTCTCCCACAGTTGCCAGCCGCAATGACCGCCAGCTCTTCAATTACCTTGTTCGCGAACCAAGTCATCAGCCCGGCCGTAATTGGGTGGCAATCGTTCAATCAAGAACCAATTTAAAGAACCGCGTCGTTTCTGACGACCATTCTCCCCAAGAAAGTCAGACAACTCCTCTCACAACAAATCATGCCTTTCTACATAATTGCTTTTCTTCTCCTCGGCGCCGTCCTGCACCTGTGGAGACGGAAGTCGCATAACAACTCACAGTCTCGAGGACTTCCTTTACCGCCCGGTCCTCCTGGACTACCTTGTCTCGGGAATTTACTTGATATTCCAATTCACAGGCCCTGGATCAAGTTCACAGAATGGAAAACACAGTTTGGTCTGTATCGTCTCCAGCAATACCTTACCCATGCTAAAATTCGTGATCTCCTAGGCGACCTATTTTATATGAAGGCCTTGGGACGCGGAATCCTTGTACTCAATACCATGGACACGGTCGTCGATCTATTGAATGACAAAGCAAATCTCTATTCTGATAGGCCCACTTTTGTCATGGTTGGTGATATGATGGGTCTGGATAACGTACGTGTCGAGTCCCAATAGTAATAGAATGCAATCGTGACAATCATGTCTTTCTCGTAGAGCGTACCAATGCTACCTTATGGGTCCACTTTTAAACAACACAGGAAATTGTGTCACATGTCGCTGAATCCCGAGACAGTAAAACAGTATCACAGTCTCCAAGAAGACGCTGTCGCAATGTATCTCAGCAGTATTCTCGATACCCCCCATCGTTTCATCAAACAACTGAGGCTGTGAGTATCCGAGAAAATTATTATCTCAGCAGCACCGGTCCTGATTGTGGGTTGTAACGATAGGACTGCGGGGCGTATCATTATGTCCGTAACATATGGCATTTCGGTTCAAACACCAGAAGATATTGTACACTTCGTCCTTCGCAAGAAACCTTTCATCTAACTGATGATAATCTAAACCTAGTACATTACTGAAGCCGAGACTACAATGGAAATGATCGGAAAGTCGACTGTACCAGGAGCCCATCTTGTGGACTTTGTACCCGCACGTATGAGAGTCGCCCTCATGCTCAAAACAGAATCTGAATCATATTTTTTTTCTAGTTCGATACATCCCTTCTTGGGTTCCGTTCAATATAATTCCCAGTATGGCTGAATATGGACGCAATCTGATCTGGTCCATGATCAGTCGCCCTTTTGAACACGTCAAGCGCGACATGGCGAGTGGCACTGCTCGTCCATCGTTTACTCGTACTTGCCTAGAAAACTTCGAAACTGAAATTTCTGGCTTGTCGAGAGCCGAACAAGACCATTTGGTGCGCTGGGCGGCAGGCGCAATGTACGGTGGTAAGTTTCCTTCTCTTCATTGAGTTGATGTCTAGTAATATACATCGCTCAAGCTGGTGGAGAAAGCGTAAGCAAGAGTACCTCATAAGCTACATTCCCTTGAATGTTTGTTTAGACTTATGCTTCAATCCTTTCATTTATCGTGGCCATGGCCCTCTTCCCTGATGTCCAAAGGAAAATCCAGCAGGAAATCGATTCCGTCGTTGGTGCTGACCGCCTTCCTACTGTAAAAGACCGCGCTAGGATGCCTTATATTGAGGCGACCATGAAAGAAGTACTTCGTTGGAAGCCGGCCCTTCCGTTGAGTATCGCTCGCAAAACAAACAAGGCGGACTACTACAAAGGTGAGCAAATCCTTAGCCATACTACCGATAACTCACAGGAAACAAGGCTATTACATTCCCGAAGGTACAATTGTGATGCCGAATGTTTGGTATGTTTTGTATTGGAATGGTTTGGACGCTCTTGAATTTTGAGCAGGGCCATCTCTATCGACGACAAGAGTGGTATACCATCGGCTGAGTTTGCTCCAGAACGACACATTAAAGAATGCGTTAGTCACACGGCCACCGACCCTGCTACCTATGCTTTCGGATTCGGACGACGGTGAGAGTAGTACAGCTATGAGATCAAATTTTCCTTACGCCTGCTCCAGAGTGTGTCCAGGTCGTCATCTCGGCGAGAACAACCTATTCCTTCTCATTTCAGGACTAATGGCCACCGTGAATATCGAAAAGCCAAAAGATCTAAGTGGCCGAGAGCTCCCCTTTGACCCGAGTTATAAATCTGGGCTTGTAACGTACGTTTTCTGTCTTCAAATCGAGCTCTTAGGACTGACAGACGTCTTCAGATTTCCTGAGGATTATAAAGTGGGATTTAGTTGCAGGTCAGCCGAAATTTCTATGGCCGTAAAGGAGAAAGTGAGCCAGATAGTCTCATAACTCTCATTTAATGCGTCAAATGCCTGGTGTATTACGAGGTTTTGAGCTTCGTGGCATAGCAATTACAGTCAGTGGCCATTTGGTTTCTTGCATGGATTCACTTACTACTTGGTTTCTTATTCTTGCAAGGATTTCGTAGTATATAACGCTGAATATCTTGTAGGTATCCTCCATGTTGTATTTGCCATAGATATAATCTATTTTGCGTTCGAGAACAGCCTCCCCACGATTCTAACATATATCTCCTTCTATTTGCTATGACAAAATTACCTGCAATTTTGGGTGGGAAATACAGTGGTGTGTCTTTGTAAGAACACGTAGCATAGGCCAAAGACTTCTCAGAGGCCTTCCGTAGTGGTTGCGTACTAGTAAGTACTGAGTCTGCGTACTTCAGTCACGAGTCACGCACGACTCATAGCGGTGGTGTGACTGACCCTGTTTGGATAATATAAGCGCTTATCCATGGCTACACATTCCAAAAAATTGCAAATACATTATTATAGGCATACATACCGTATGCTAAATACAAGTGAAGGAGGTCAGACCACCTGAGTGGTGGGATGAAGAACAACTTGTTAACGTTGGTCGCGTTAGTCACAGATGTCATGGTGACCGGCCCGGACCGGCCATTAGTCGTGCAGAGTCACGCATCACGTCACGGATGACTTCGACAATACTTTACCATGTATTGCTAGCCATCTTCCAGCTGTGATACTCTTTTCGAAGTCCAAAGTGCTCAGGAACGAGGGTAAAAACACAATATCGCTATCCCTGACATCAAACACATCTGGCAAGCGCAACGAACCTTGTGGCGAGGAGGCGAGATTGGGAAGGATGGAATACGTGTTCATCTTTCTCTGATAGACCTTTCTTTGATCTATGCAGCGGCAGGCTCAGGCCTCTACCAACCCACCACGGACTGGAAGCTGCCCTCTTTTCTCCCTATTGGCCTAGTTGTCCTAAGTTCTGGAGACGATTTTAGTATCCGGAACTATCTCATGACAGTTCCGGGTCTATATTGCGGTGGCTAATCTGAATTACCATTCCGTTGTACCGTTCACCTATATTCTTTCCATTGCTTCAATATGAAGGTCCTTGCACTATGCCCACCTACGCCCACGCAACAGCCCATCCCATCCTCAGGACTCGAACATACCACCACCTGTTATTTGAACAGTTCGCCAGGATCTCTGTATGGGCTGTGATGTCGCTCGAGGCCAGTGTCATTATGATCTTGATTATCAAGTCGCAAACGTTCTTTGAATTGGTTGTCCACATGCCCTTGTGAATAATTCTCATCCAACGTTTGCGCAATCGAAAGTTGCGATCACCGCACGGTGAAATATGCATCGATAATCATCTAGGTGCGTACTCTAAGGTGATGATTGAAACAAGATGATCCCGTCTCTAAAGATATCACACCTTCGTATAGTAACTCGATGGAACTAAGTATCCCTAGGGATGGTTCACCACCCCTCGGTCATCGGGGGAGTCAACTAATGTCAACCAGGCGGAGAAGGCGAGAATCACCTATAAGCGCGAGTACGGCATTAGACTGCAAGTCGTCCACTCAGTTCAGTTCAGTTGCCGTATCTCTGATTTGCACTAATTCAAAAGGAAGAAAGATGAACTTTGACAGCCTCGCCCATGCATCTCCCGCTCTAAAGTCTGGGTATCAAACTTCACCGATGAACCCGGCTCACGTCTTGAGCGCTACCAATAATATATGTCCAGCCGTCGACTTCGGGCTCTCGATGAGGATGGTACAAGCTTACAAGAATGGCTTCACAAAGCTCGGGAATCGGGTAACACTGGAACTTGCGATGTCCCGGGATGGCAATTCAAGGTACCTATTCAGTATATTTTGGACCGCTGCTCAAGCGCTCAGGTACGATTTGACATACATGCGATGGAATGCAGATACGGAAAATTGAGCACGGTGCGCAGAGAAGGGAACCGATATAAATAAGTTACGGCAGGTGACACTTTGTTCTGATCCCTTTCCTTGCGCTCCTTCATCTTTTCTACTAGATCATGAATCTATTTGCGCTTCGTATGCTCCGACTGTCGCTTTTGGCTGCACGGCTGTTGCCTCTTCTATGCTTATTTCTATGGACATTCGTTGAGGGAAAATCGTGCCAAACAAAGAACACAGTCATCGAGCCGCAAGAGTTTGGTGCACTTACGTTTGATTACCTCATCGTGGGTTAGTTTTCTCGAATAGTACTTCGGTAGGTCTCCTCGCTGATTTTTTTAAACAAGGCGCTGGTACCGCAGGCCTTACTCTAGCGTCCCGGTATTGCATCTTCCTGATATATCGCGTTCACATGATTGAGGGGCTTTGCTAGCTTAGCAGAGGATCAGGATGTTCAAGTTGGCGTCATCGAGGCTGGGGCATACCACGAGAATGATCCGTTGGTCGATGTACCAGGTATCTCATTTTCATCTTCTATACAAATGTCTTCATGAGTTCACGACTTTGTTAGCCAACATTGGTGCAGCTGGAGGTAACGCAGATTACGACTGGCGTTTCTCAACTGTGCCGCAGGAGAGTGTTGGAGGTCGCGTCATCTCCCCGACGCAGTTAGTATTTGTTTTGCATCCTAGTGGATTGAACATGATGGCTCTCACAGAGGCAAGCTATTAGGCGGTTCAAGTGCCATAAATTTTCTTGCTTGGACTCGAGCATCGAAAATTGAGTATGACGCTTGGACATTCTTCTCCTCAGGACAAAACGACTGGAGCTGGGACGGGTTATTTTCGTACTTTATAAAATCGACATCAATCTATCCCAACCAGACAAATACCTTCCTTGGAATTCCTAGTGGACTCGGAAAACAGCCCAACTACCACGACGAAGGCTTTAATGGACCAATTCAAGTATTTCGGTCTTTCATAATTTGTCAATGTGCTTACTTCCTTTCCAAGGCGTCTCATAACGTCATCTTTTCAGACGTAGAACCTCTTTATGCGGAGACCATGAACTCCATTGGCATTCCCATGAATGGAGATCCCGTGAGTTGATGTCTCTGTCTTGTTCTTTTCAACTATATCTCTGTATCCAGGATAACGGAAACGATACTGGTCTAATGGATGATCGTGCATCTGTCGACAGGGCGGAGGGCAAGCGGTCCTATGCAGCATCCTATTACCTTCGTTCAGTATGTCAAAGCAATTTCCACGTTCTCACAAATGCTGAGGTGTGCTGGAACTGGCGAGTTGTATTCCGTTATTACTGAACAAGATCGGTAGGCAACGAAAGTTCTCTTTCAAGCAGACAGGTCTGGTTTACAACGCGCAACGGGAGTCGAATTCTGGTCAAACTCCACCTCACAAATGTTCGTTGCCACTGTGCGTCGGGAGATCATATTATCGGCTGGCGCCTTCCAGACTCCTCATTTATTGGAGCTGTCAGGAATAGGCAACGCAACTCTGCTAGAAAATCTCGGAATATCGCCTCTTATCGACCTACCGAACGTGGGAGAAAATCTTCAAGTCAGCTTTTCTTCGCTGGGGACGACATTATTGATTTACAGATCTCGCCATTATAGGATCATCCGGCCTTGGGGGTTCAGTATGAAATGAATGAAGGCATCTTCACATTTGGTCTGGTCTTGTCCAGGTTGCGGGTCGAGACGTTCTAGCTTACTAGGTACAACAGATGCGCTATTGAACAATGCCACACTTGCCTCGGAACAGAATGAGCTATAGTGCGTCATGACATTTCTTTGCGTGTTCATGATCGACGATCCTCTTTAGCAACCAAACAGGCACCGGTCTCCTGGCTGCGACAAATGCAGCACTCACTTTCGTCCCGTTTTCTGAGGAGGAAACAGGGGATATCTTGACGACATTTGATACAGCGCGTTATTCCTTGCCGGATCGCACTGCGCTACAACAAAAGCAATATGATTTCCAACGGGTGTGGCTCGCTGCTGGACGAGTTCCTCAGTTGGAGATCCTACTTTTTCACAGTGCCTTCATCGAGCACGTTGAGGGCAGGAACTGCATTACAGTGCTTGCCGCTGGGTTGGTGCGTGACCGTGTTTTCATTATCACGCTACGACATTGATCTTTCCCCCTGATCGATAGCATCACATTTCGCGTGGCTCGGTTGTACGTTCTATATTTTCCAATTTACGCCGACATTTCTTATAATCGAGGCGAACAGCACAGCAACACATCTTCACCTTTATCTGCGCCTGTTATAGATCCAAGTTATCTGGACAATAATTTCGGTCATTTTTGTGTATCCTTCTCATCGCTTGCATTGACGTAGTTGTGACTTTTAGATGTCGATGTCATGCTTCGTGGCCTGAAATTCGCCCTAAAAATCGGTAGCATTCCGCCGCTAGCAGATAACATAGCGAACATTGTTTCGCCGCCCACGGTATTGCAGACTGATGAGGAACTAATCCAGTAAGAACAAAGTTCATCCATTTAGTGTTGCCTCACTTTAACATTTTACAGATATATCCGTAATAGCTTAGGTGTAAGTGATTGCCCCGTGTTGGGTTTTTCATTGTAAACAACAACCTCTATTCTAGACTTCCCAGCATCCCATGGGTTAGTTCGTTTTTTTCTTTTTCTCTGATGTGGGCTAATTTGAACTGGGTCAGGTACCGCAGCCATGGCACCAAGATCTCTCGGAGGCGTAGTTGATGGAGCCCTCAAAGTGTACGGAACGTCGAATTTGAGAGTATGCGATGCCAGTGCCATTCCGATTGCGATCGGAACACACTTGCAGGCGACCATCTATGCGATGGGAGAGAAGGTGTGTCATTCAACATGCTGCACGTTTTGGTGAGGGCTTAACAGTGTCTTCCAGGTGGCGGATATCATCAAGGAGGTATATAATTGAATTCGAGAGTCCAACTACTTGAACGTTACCTCCTAATGTAACGAAACTGTTTGTTTCCCAAAAAGTGTGATAAGCGTACCTTCAAACTGTTCAAAGCTCCGAATATGGTATTGAGGATGGCCCTAGGGATAGTAGGGAAATGTTGAATCCATTTTCTAGATAATGGACCTGAATTAAACCCGAAAACGTCTGTTCTCGCCTTAGAAGCGTGGGAAACGGACTGCTTGCGAATGACCAGCAGGGAGAGCACGCGATTTACGCGTCTCAGCTGCACAAAGCAGATATGCCAAGAACGACTCCCTCAGGTTATCACGGGGCAAACGAGGTTTTCAGCCTTCTGAATATGTCGGATACATCCTGGCCTTATTACAGTCATAGACCCTCTCATAATACATTAGCGAAATCACGTACCACATGAAATCCAAAAGAGGATAACAACATGAGCCTACACCTCAGTGCCACGAGTCGGCTCGTCTCAACCAAACCATGCCGCGGCCTGCATGCGAATACTTGTGACTATTATCGCCGGTCGGCCAATGAAACTGCTTCTAGACACTCCCATTCAGAAGCAGCGAAGTACAGCGGGTCTAACTCCATCTCTAGTCCCTTTCCTCGCCTCTAGATTCCGTCCCTTGATAACTTAATGTATGGCATATCTTTATAGTCCCTGATCTCGCATCTCCGGTTGAAGTGCTGTCGCCAGTTACCAGTAGCTTCACTGCATGAGGCTCTAGTCGTTGTCGAGTCTTTCAATTTGTGTTTCGTAGTATATTCATCTACGATGACCACCCCCTGGGTGAGGTTCAGCAACTCAGGAAAAAGGTCTTTTTCTTCGGAACTGCAGGCAACAGGTGTTTCATACTTGTTAGGCACGTCATTATCGTCCGTTGCTCTGCTCCTCAAAACGACTTGATTGATATCTGCCAGTGTACTCTGGGCCCGTGTTCATGATCCCATTCTGATTGTTTGTTAATTCAATAAGTTTCAGCACTGCATGGTACTCCGGCAGGTGATGCTACGTCTTGAGTCATAACCTTAAGTTTGCACAACTAGGATGAATTACCAAATTCTTCGTCTGGGATCTGACTCGCCTTAATTTGTTTGCACACAAGCACTCAGCTGTCATGGCGGAAACCTTCGGGACCACCTTCGGATGTTTGTTAATATCGTTCATGATAGACGTGATGTAGGTACTCCTCATTTCACACTTTTTCCGTCGCTCACTTCGTGCCAAAGTCTGTATGGAATGGGATTGGTATGTATCTCAAGGATCACCCTTATCGAAAGCCGCTCATTCGTTCGAAAAACCCCAGCTCCTGGTCCTGCAGTATTTTAAGAAGAATAGCAAGGACGCTTTCTTAGTCAAAGCCGCTGTACTCGGGCTTGGGTCAGATCATTTGTCGTGATCTCTCCATCAGAACGGCTGACTCTCGCCTTTAGAATCTTCGCCACCGCGCATATAGCTGGAATGTGCGCATGGATATACGAAACATTCATTACCAACTTTTCCCATCCAGAGCTCCTTAATGAGCTTCCTCTGTATGTGTTTTTCCTTCTTTCGTTGGTGTATGCCTCTGCCAACATCGCCAATATTTATTCAGATCTGTATCTGTATGTATCTCGCAACGTTGCATGGAACCCTTTCTGACAATATGTAATAGATTGAGATAATGTCCTTCGTATGTTCCTTAATTTCTTCAGAGATTTCGGATCTAGACACGTCGACAATTGCAGTACATCGTATCCTTCATTGCTCAATTGTACGTTTATGCGATTCCTCCTTTCCATTACAAGTCTAATAAGCTATAGTTTCTACGCATCACAAATATGGAAGAGCAAGTCCATCGACACCCATTTCGTAGCACAATGTACTGACGGTACCCACAGTCGGCCATCACAATATTTGGATTACATCTCCAATTGTATGTATATGATGACTTGCATTGAAGTAGAACTGAATATGCCCTTTCAAAGGCGATCCTGGCTCTCATCAACATTGGTGCTTCCTTCCCTGCCCTTCTTTCAATGTAGCTAATTATTCATCGAATAGGTACCGGAATTGGTAAGCGCTTTGTCTTTCTCCTCAGTATATGTTACTGAGCGATGGGGTTATGTAGCCCAAACTGTCACGACGTATGTATCCTGTTATTGACTCCTAATCTGCAGCAATGGCTAACTCTGTACCATTAGGGCACAGCGAGGGACTGCCAGCGGAATTGATGACGAGATTAACAAGGTACATCCCTACTTGTCTGATGTTTTACTGCAATGATAACCTAATATCCAAATGAAGATCATCACCGCTATAGAGATTAGCGCAGCTGCTCTGTGTGACGTTTTGGTCACCATCACCTTGTGCGTCCTGCTGAGAATCAGTCGTACGGGCATTAAATCGTAAGTTATTGACACTCGGGAAGTCCAAAGCCATAAGTTCAAGTGGATTCGAGGACGGATTCCACCTTGGACTCCTTGATCATCCTAACTATCAATCGAGGAGCTTTAACGAGTCTCGCGGCAGTCGTGAACCTGGTCTTGGTACGATCATATTCTTTGAACTTGGGTTCAATCATCCCTCACGAAATGTGTAGTACTTGTCACGGCCGAAATCAATGTTCTTGTGAGTTCGAGCATTCCCCAATTGCCCGTTTCTACTAAGAACATCCCAAGCATGCTTGTTTTCAATCCAAGCACCGAGCGTGAGTATACTTCAATGCTCTACTCGACTGTTTCAATCATCCATCTTCATAGTCTATCTGCTCTCGGTTGTCGGAAGGTTGCGGGACTTCTCTCATCCTCTGCATATCCACTGACCTTTCTTCTGCAGTTTAAACTACCGCGAACACATACGGGCAGGCTCAAGGCATCGAAAAAAGGAATGGAATAGTTTTACTACAACCACGAACGATTCGTACAGTTTACCGCTAGAAAATGCAGGGCCTTCTGTACATTCTTCTCGGGATGGCGTTCACGTGGTAACACCCCATTTTCAGGCATGAAGAGAAAGAACTGATTAGCATTCGTAGTCTAAATCTATTGTCACTTGGAAAGATCCCGAAACTGAAATAGAAGCAGACGAATACGTAGCTGGTTAGATGCACAATTTTTTCTTGAATTATTAACAATCTTGCATTTCGAGTCTTTGCTTATTCACTCAATTCTATGTATACCCTCGATTTCGATTCTCAGGTTTCCGTAGCCAACATGGTCTTCAAATATTGTTCTGCTTCGTCGCAAATTTTCAATATCCGAACGGCTGAGCATGTACGTTTAAAGCCTGATGGATTCAGACTCATGAAAGCCGTCATCCGCCTCTCGACAACCAAATTCGACTTCCTCGCCTCTCCACTGGAGTTGGCGAAAAAATCGGAGATACGATTTTTGTATTCTTCCAGGGGTATCGACCGGGCGGGTTCATGGCAGATGACAACTGGAGAGATTTCTGCGCCATACATGGCTAAATTCCACAAAGTTAGTAATACGAAATGAGGTGTTTAATATGCTGGTTTTTGTAAGAACGGACAGAGCATACATGATGGTTGGAATTGCGCGGTCCCTTTTACATAATACAAACGAGCAGGTGACCGCGAAATAGGTGAAATAGGATACGCTGATGTAAGACATCTTCGTCTCTACCATCATGACTGCCAGCACGACCATATCAGCGCGGAATACTATCGGGAGTTTTTCACTAGCTTTGGCCTGTGCACCGTGCGTTTTGCACAGAAAGATCCTCTGCTCCTGTGCGGCTATGCCATTTCAATCAAGCTAAGCGACCTTTTTCTCTAGTGGCCACCGGCAACTAAGGCTATGTGCTGTGCTTTGGCACTTTTGAGAGTATATTGGGACATTTTATATCATAGCATGTGAACTGGCTTCCCCATCACTACATTCAAGGTGAGATCTTTTTCTGAGAGCAGATGGAAATGCATCATGACGGCAATCGTTTAGGTTATCTTCGTCAAGATATCCGGTGACCAAAAGTGCGTATGGAGCCTTCTGCATGACTACGTTCTGATGTTGATCAAAGGAAACCAGCTGCAACAAGGTCTTGGAGGGTGAAGACGCATATATGTGCATACAACCTCGAAGGACCGAGTTTTCGAGGTAGCCGGCGGTATACAAAGTGTTTCTTTTCCATGAGCATCGAAAACTTGTACTTATCATATATAGGCGCCAGCTAGATACAGCGAAGCTAATCATATCCTGTCACTTTCACCGCAGGCGGAACTACAATGTCCAAACTCGGGCTTCATATTTTCGGTCGCTCCTTATGCAAAGAACACATTTTGTTCGAGCAAGTATGTCTACAGTTAGCACCCTCTTTTGCCTTCTCACGTCTTCCGCAGCTCACTTGTAATCTTCCCTGAACACGGGATCTCAATCGGTTCAACAGTATCTTTATTCTCGGCTCGATTCGATACCTCCACAATCGGGATTACTCGTGTTCTCCTGGAGCAGCCAACTGGTCCAAGCAGTGTCTCTGAGAAGGGAAAGAGATCCAAGTTAACAGTTGCGTGGCGCCATTGTCGTGGTCCTATAAAGGTGCGCTTGGAGGTCCCGCGGGGAGGATATTTTCTGACATTACTGATGTAGCGCAGTGGCACGATGGCACTACATCTTTATCCTCCGTATCAACGAAGCTTATGCTGGGCTTGAAAACTAATTCCACGAGGACAGTTGACGAGTTATTCAAAGTTGTTGGCCTTATGGTCTAGTAGTATGATTCCTCGTTTGGGTCTATCTACACCTAGTGGGTGGGTAATTGATCGAGGAGGTCCTGGGTTCAACTCCCAGTGAGGCCCTTTTTTATCCGTTATCTCTAATTGATACGCCTCTGTCCTCGGTCCTGACTCCTCGGGAAATCGTTTCAAGCAAAAATCTGATTCATAGTCTTGGGATTCTTGGCAGGAATGGCTACCCAAATTTGGTATGCACTACACGATTCCGTTTTTATGTCTAAGTTCTGAAAGTTTCTTAATTCTCTCTGAAAGTGCATCTGCTGTACGGGACCCCTCAAGAGCCATCTTGGTCCACCAACTGGAATATTTGTACTAATTGCACGCCAGCGCGTTCTTCTGTCTATTCAGCAGAAGAAAAGGGATAGTCTATATATCCTGTGGCTACTTCTCCGGTCAAGTAGAACGTCGAACGGTTATACGGCGTCAGGGGCCAGTTCTTCTTCAGTTTTACAGTGATGTCCGGCTGCGTAAAGGATATTATCAGCCCTATTGACCATGTCGAATCCTGACCAAAGAACACTCACATTCGAAATGAAATATCGCCCAAACGCAATTATATCTCCTTTGGTATCAGCAGTCTCCATCGCACTTTCTCTAGTATATGCCCCTGCTGAGATGAGTGGTCTCGGCGCCCATATGTCGCGTATAAAGTCATTTGACTCGCGTGCATCTATCTCATCGAGGCTCCTGGTCGTGATGCCCGTAACCCTCGGTTCTACAAGATGGATATACGCCAGGTCCGAGTGTCTCTCCTTGATCTGGGAGACATAATACGAGAAAGTGGGGACGGGGTCCTTCATGCCCATGTCCATGAATGTCGACCACGGGCTCATTCTAATGGCTGTACGCTGCGCACCAACAGCTTTGACAACTGCGTCGATAACTTCTAACCCAAATCGAGCACGGTTCTCAATGCTCCCTCCGTATTCATCCGTACGCTGGTTGGACACGTCCTGTAGAAACTGGTCGACGAGGTATCCATTCGCACCGTGGATTTCGACACCATCAAAACCAGCCTTGTTCACAGCATCAGAGGCTGCACGTGCGTAAAGTTGGTGATACTCGTGGATTTCATCGATAGTGAGCGCGCGCGGGGTATCGGAAGAGTTGATAATTTTGATTGGGGAGGGACCAACGAGATCAAGAGAAGGGTCTTCCTCTTGGAGAGCGGAGCAGTCTGCCGCACGTCCTAAGGCCCAGAGCTGGCAAAAGATGAAACTGCCCTTGGCATGGACGGCGTCGGTTACCTGTTCGGTGATGAGATGGGCTTTCAGAAAGAGACACTGTACGCACCTCCTTCCACGCGTCTAGCTGTTCTTGTGTCCACAGGCCGGGCGCATATTTGAAAACTCCAGCTTTATGGGCGATGAAGGTTCCTTCCGTGATGAGGAGCGTGCCAGGATCACTACCTCTCTGCGAGTAGTACTCCTTCACGACGGAAACGTATGGAACATGTCCTTTCTCCGACGCTTTGTTTCGCGTCAGCGGGGCAAGCACCATACGGTGGTTCAGTGTGAGGTTGCCGACTTGGATAGGCTGGAAGAGTTTGGAAACGGACATTGTCGATAAATCGACTACTGGACATGATGGCTTTTATACTATTGTCGCGCGTGTGGGAGCTTCTATTTCTTATCGAGTAAAAATCGCCATGCCGTCACTCGGACCATCGTTTAGTAAGGCAGCTCGGACGTTTCGTTCCGATGTTGTCATAACCTTTGGCCAAATATCTGAAGAAGTGCGATTGAGCGGGAGTCAGTCACGCTTGGAGAATAGTCGGTTTACTGTTCTACAGACTAGAGCCATATGCTGGCTGCGCCGTTGTAGTAATTATCATGGGGCTGTCCCTAAAAAATTGGTCTGATAAAGCAGTGTTAGTCGCGCGCGTCAGCTAGAGTTAGACCAGCCTACTGATCTACTGATCGCAGTCACTTGCAAGTCATACTTGTTGTTTCCCAAAATATCATATCCACTCCGGCGCCTGTTCGATAGAGCATGCACGTTATTCAGCGAGGCTTTCGAACGGCTACACAAGCTGTCCGGACTGACTTCGATAGCCGATTTAAGTGACCGGAGGACTGGTGGAGTACGCGAAGTCGGTTTCGGCTAATTCCGACACGTCTATTTTCCCAACCTCCACCACTACCATAATCCTCCTTGAACCAGGAGATTAAACTTGCACATTTCGGTGCATCGCTTGCATAGTAACAAGTAGCCACACCTAGTGTCACTGAAATCTGGGATACAGCTGCAGGAAGAGGTAAGCTTTTGCTTCACTTGTCTTTCACCTTTTTGACCGCATATAATCAGTTTTTTTTTAGCTCGAATATGCTCTATGAACGATAATCTGCAAGGTTACATTGGGAACGACCCCGGGCCATTGTCGAAGCATCCCAGGTATCGCCGTATCACCACAACCCAGTACCAGTTATGCAGGCAACACGACGCGAAATTATGGCCTCAAACTTTCTGGAAATCGCGACGGTGGAGATTTACGGTTTCAAAGAGCTCGTTGGTGACCTACATAACTTCATATAGGTGTGTTCGTCAGTTGTTCTCGTGGCACGTATGTAGTAACGTGTTTCTCAGGAGCCTACAAAAACTCTCCTCTGTCGAATTTGACAATGGAACTGAAGCTATCGCGCTAATTTTCTCCCTGCACGTCGATAGCACCCTCTTATCCATGGCCAAACAACTCGTCACCATGAAATATGTCAGAGGACGGGACCGCTATAGGACCTCTATACCGTACAAACGGTGCTTCGTTCTCACGGTTGACTGAATACTTTGTAACCGATATCGACCCTATACCAGGAAGACTGCTGTGTCTGAGCGAAGCATAATATCGAGCCTTCCGCTCGTATTGGGCCTGCCGTCATAAGAAGAAATTGGTTCGTCGAGCAGGTGACCGCGTTCTTTGTAAATTCCCTTGCTGAATGTGAAATATATAAGACGGAATATGATTTGGTGATAGACAACGGATTAGTTTTGGTCGAAACCCGGACTCGGACTGATGCATGTTCCCGGCAGCTCCCACGCCGCTATCATATCAACAAGATGGAACCCATCGAAAACAGGACTTACCTCTCCTCATGACTATCATCGCCGCATCTCCTATTGTTTCAATTATCTGCCTGTCTATTGTCGTGAATTTTCTTTTACGATGGACACGCAAGTCGATACGAATCCGAGGACCATCGAGCCCATCTTTTCTATTAGGTAACGAAATGGGTCTTCTTCCGCGTTGGTGTATTCACCTTCGCAAGGTCATGAATAGATGCGCCGGCACCAGGATAACCACGGAGACTTGGAAATGGACTGGTTCCACAAGTACGGGGCTGTTTACCGGACAAATGGGTGTTTCGCTGTGAGGATATAGTCTCTGTTCTAATTTGTCGGCGTGATGTCCTACTAACCGTCACACGTAGACAGATATCCTGATGGTTTCGGACCCCAAAGCTCTTCATCACATGTTCCACTCCTCCGACTATCGTTTCATCAAGCCTAGAGACACGGTCTTTGTGTTGGATCTTCTGCTTGGACAAGGAA
The DNA here is from genome assembly GCF_030435595.1 of Desarmillaria tabescens. Lineage (NCBI taxonomy): Eukaryota > Fungi > Basidiomycota > Agaricomycetes > Agaricales > Physalacriaceae > Desarmillaria > Desarmillaria tabescens. The sequence goes on from NW_026848311.1 coordinate 570,702, forward strand.
TACTCTCAGTGCAAGGTTCTCAGTACTTGCTCTTAAATAGTCACATATAATTTAACCTCTTGACAGGGGAAAAGCATCAGCACCAACGAAAAGTGCTTAGTCTCGCCTTCTCGTCTGCACAGCTACACCAGTCCCTGCCTATGTTACAATCCTGTGGCGCTAGGGTAGGCACTTTATTTAAGGAACATTGCCAAGATACTTACGTACATACAGCTCGTGGAACGCCTCAAGGACATTTCGGACGATCACACAGGTGCAATCAATGTCTTGGAATGGACGCGTAAAGTTGCTCTGGACATTGTCGGCACAGGTGTTACACTCCGTCGTTATACATCGAAAGTACTCAGCATCCCATGATACAGCCTCGTTTAGATACCACTTCGGTATGCTTGACGGTGAGCACAGCGAACTAGGAGCCGCTGTGACGAATCTCCTGTACGTTTAACTTATTCTTACGATCCTGACTATTCTCCAGCGGTGACGCCCAGATCAATCCTTCTACGAAAGAATTGTACATCCGAAGTCTATGGCGATATTTACCTGATCGTGTTCTGAAAATCATGAAAGACCGAATGACCAGCAGGGAGAGCACACGATTTACGCTCTTCGGCCGTACGGCCAAAGCAGCTGCGAAGCGAATATTCCAAGAACGACTCCCCGTCGTCGCTGGGCAAACTGATCTGTCAGAGAAAGATATTGTCAGCCTTTTGGGTACGTCGCGTACATTTTTGCTTCATTCTATTCATGCCATCCCTTCTGCAGCAAAATCGCACCTCTGATGATGAAAAGGGAAAGATGACTGATAATGAGATACTGTCTCAGCTAGCGTGAGCATTTTATCTCGTGATATTTTGACTTTGATTAAACCTTCTCTAATACATTCATTTTTGCCGGCCACGAAACGACAGCATCAACGTTGGCATGGTTTCTCTATGAACTGGGTGTGCACCCAGAGCATCAAGCCAGAATTCGAGAGGAAATCGAAGCTTGCCAAGGGGAAATCCTTTCATTGGCTGACTACGATTATATGCCATTCTTGAATGCTGCTATAAAAGTACGCGCGGCCCAGTGGTGAGGCGCTGCCATCTCATCTTTGACCTATCTAGGAAGTCCTCCGTCTATATCCTACCATTCACTCGCTCGTAAGGATGCCGAGCAGGGATGAGGTTCTTCCCCTTGCGGAACCCATTATTACACAAGACGGAAGGATCTTAAATGAAGTCCCCGTTTCGAAGGGTCAGACTGTTATCGCATCTCTGTATATTTACAATCGGTACGCTTCTTATTGCGTTCAACAATGTGTTTCTCATGTCCCGGTAATAGTATGCCGAACATCTGGGGAAAGGACGCTGGTCAATGGAATCCTGAACGTTTCCTTGACGATGAGAAGAAGCAAGGACCGCTTGGAGTGTATGCGAACCTATAAGTGAAGCAATACTTGATAATCGATATTCCTGCTAAGAACACTGCTCAAGTATGACGTTTAGTAGGCCTCCCGATTTTTGAAGTTGCGATCCTCCTTGACTGTGTCCTATAGGCACTGGTGCTCGCTCTTGCCTTGGGTAAGTGAATTGTTAGCTATGCGACATATTTTCTGATTTCGTACCACAATTGGCGATTTGCGTAAGTTTTCTCCTTGTCGTGTTGCATTCCCGGTATTGAATGATCACAGAGTGATGGAGATCCAAGTGGTCATTGTGGAGCTTCTCCGGTTGAATTCAGCCCGCCCGAAGACGGATCTGTGATGAGAGAGTACCCTGGTTCTCAGATGATCCTCCCGCTTGTGTGTGGGAAGACCGGCGAAGGAGCGCAGGTCCCGTTGTGTGTAAGGGTGATGGAGAGGCCAGCGTAGTAGCCTAACCGTCTTCGCTTCTTGTGCTGTGCGTTGACGAGGTTGCATTCCCCATACAACTGAAGTAACCGTCTGTTGTAATCGGTAATCTGTCAGAATATTGCATCGATAGAGAGCCGGGTGATATGTGGGGCCGAGAGTCTGTTCACGCTGAGAGCGAAGCTTTCTAGTTCTTCCGGGCTGAATACCTCGTTGAGAAGAAATTATCAATACGCGCCGTCATAGTTCGTGTACTTAAAATTACAACGCCCAAGTCTTCATGTTGTTCCTGGTCACGGCTCCAAGTGAAGATCAAATTAGGCTCGAAAAACAACGCTGTATTCTCTCGTCTTCGTTCCCAGTCATAAAATATATCACGAAGCACCCAACGATACAAGGGCGATACTGAGAACCTGAAACTGTTAACTCCTAACTGGGCTTGCAGAAGATGACGGTATCCTAACATGCCCCGTAAGTATCCAGGCCTAGCTCAGAATCAGGCTCCCTCCAGCCTGTCGCCACTGATTTTGCCTAGAGCCAAAATCAGTATTTTATCCTCATTTAAAACAAAATGCGGGGATCTCACCATATGAATGCCGTCCGAATGAGACTGAGCAGATGTCCCTTCGTTAAACGAGTCATTTATGACTATATTGCTGATGCTCCACTGTCTTTTTTGGTCTCTCGCTGCTCGGACGTGTTCGCGATAGTTCAAACTGCAGGTGACAGATGTTAGTTTCGACAAGAGAAAATAATACATGGCATGTATTACCTCCCGACGACGGACAGGACATAGACTGCCAATATACATCATTCTCTCACAATCGAAGGAATCATCAATGTACACTTACACTGAGTACTCGGAAAGAAAACTAGCGCACTCGAGAAGCTGTTAGTAACAAACGCATGAAAGGAAAACTACACAAACTCACAATAGCATTGATTCAGGTCGCGCTAGGTACTGCTTATTCTGTGAATGGGAAATGCAGATTTTGAGAGTCGAATAGCATACCAGTATAAGCTCCACGACTGCGGAAAGGCTAGTCACGGTGCCACGGTTGATAGCTAGGATGATTAAGGAATCCAAGGCAGAGTCGGTCCTAAGGTTCATTGCGACTCAGTGCTATTGACACCCAACAATGACAACCTTACGATTTGATGCCCGTACGATTAATCCTTAGTAGAACACACAACGTAGCGGTGATTGAAATGTCGCATGCAGCAGCTGCACCGGTTTCCACAGCGGTTATAATCTTTGAAATATTCAGATCTCATGTCCCACAGCAGAAGATACAAACGTAGGTGTACCTTGTTAATCTCACTCCCAATCCCACTGACGGTACCTCGTTGTGCACTGATAAATAACATGACATCAGTTACCACCGCTGAAATGAATGCTTGGAAATACGCACGTTGTGATGGTTTGAGCTGTATAGTATAACAACTCAAAAATCTACCCCGAAGGAAAAGAGAGTTGCTTACCGATTCCAGCGCCTATTTGAGAAACAGTTAGTTAGATCGAAGAGAACATGTAGTTTAGATGGTACCAATGTTTAAGAGGGCCAAGCCCACCTTTGACGCCGGAATCGCAAATTAGAACGGGGTACATTGTCATCGTGATAAACTTACAATAGGAGTTGTAATCCAGATGTTGCGGTAGCTGACTGAGAAAATGTTGGTGACAGTGTGCGGGAAAAAAAATATGTAAGAGAACATACTCTTCCAGATTTGCCTAATATAAAACCTGCAACGTGAAAATGCCTCAGAGTGATACGGAGAGCGATAGCCATGAAAACTATACCCTTGCGCAATGAATGCTACCACATACTATAATGGCAGATACTTTAGACCTAAACCGAATGTGGTCAAAGGAAAGAACCGACGATGGCCATGATCTCGATCTATTTCAATTGTCAAGCAAGCTAATTGCGCATTGCGGGGAACGTACAGCTACAGATCTGGAAAGGTATTAGTGGCATAACTAGGCGGTATTTCTGTAAGGTAAGCATACTCAGGAAACTTGTTGAGGAGTTCTGGCTGGTTGAAATCCGTAATGAAAACTTGGTATGTCCAATGGCAGAGTCCCGCAACATGCACAGCAGTGAAGAAGCTATAGGCAGATTTCAGTGGCTCGAAAACAGAGAATAGTGATCCTTCCTCAACGTAAGCACGAGCACAACAGCTTTGACGAAGAAGACATCTTGGCTGCTTTTCCGAAAATACTGTAACACGAGCATCTAGAATATTGAGAGCAATGAGCACTTTTGCGGATAGACTCTGCCATGAGAATGCACACCAAATTCATCCCAAATAGGCTCGAGAACCATGATTAGTCTTTGAAGCAAAGCCGGGAGAACTGGGTCTTACATCAAGTCCAGCATGACCGAAACCAGCATGCAGCCGAAAGTAGTTCCGAAAGTTTCTGCCATGTCTAGTAACTTATAGCGCTTTGAGATGTAAGTCGGATTCCGGTTTGAGAAGTCAAATCTTGGCCTTCTATTTGTACAGGAGAGATTCGGAGGTATCGTGGCATGTTTCCTGCCTTCAAGTCGGACCTTCGCAAGGTTGCTATAGCCTACCAAGGCAGCGAACAATCTGGTGTTCGTGATGAACATAATTTGATCGCATAGAACCCATCGTTGACTAAGCGCTGTCAACCAAATACAATGAAGCAGCGGTAATCGATTATCGCCTATCGATTGAGTTCCCAGCATAGTTCACATAGGTGCTTGACCGCATGTGAGTTATTCCAGTCTATAGTGTTCAAATTTCAATATAAGGGGGTTATATTACAAAATGCGCCAGACGTACCACGCTTGGATACAATACTGTTGCATATGAACGAGGCTATGGACCACAAATCATCTTCTAAAAGATAGAAGTTTATGGAACGTATCAGATATCACCCAGTTTCATCAGAAGAAAGAGAAAGGGCCACGATAGCAAATGTACGAGTTTGACATTGGGCGAAAAGAGCCGACGCTGGATAAGCAGAGCGAGTAGTACGCGCCAGGGAAAAATAAGTTCCGCGGAGCCGGATCATTGGATAATCTTTTAGGGAGGCGAGAACGCAGTTAATACGGCGCTCGTGGTGCTCAGAGTTCTGTTCCGTTATTCTGATAAAGAGATAAGCGCCAGTGGGTCCCAATGTGCGCGGTGTTCACGGTCAAGTCGGCTTCTGGGGCCCGGTTTTCCCGAGAAACTCTGATCGGGTTTTGCCGACTAATCACGATTGATTCCTTCCCATCGCTCATCCGCCGTTTTTACTCAACTCAAACTCGAGCAAAGCATCGCACAATCTATTGGATGATATAGCAGGTTCCCATAGATTCTAACTTTTATAGTAACACTCTGTCAGGAACATGAACTCTCTGACACTGCTGTGGTTGAACTCTTTTCCTGGTGTTGGTTTTGGTGATATTCCGTCTCCCACTGCTAAGCCAAAGAATATCTCACGGATCTTGTTTTTCTGTAAAACGCGGAAATGTATTCGAAGCTTGTGGATGTTTACACCTTTGAATAAACGCTGAAGCATTGCTTCGGGCCCTGACCTTATGGACTCTCAGTGAAGAAGCACCAACACCTGGCAGGAAATACAAGGATGTATCGTTCGAGGTGATGGAAATATGATACTAACATTCCACTGAGTCCCGAACTTCCCAGACTGGCATCGACTTGATGTAATTGAAACAAAAACATTACCCTCATCGTCTTGAACTCCCTGTGCGCGCCTAAATCACTCTTGAAACGTTAGAATGTGTCCAGATATGGTGTCTGCATACAACTAACCCATGTTCTATCGCAGGTCCCGTCATCTGGTGACTTGTGGTGCATCACGGTGTCTCGCTTGCCTTTGCAGAACAAATACCGAAAGAATCGCTCTTCCCTCGAGTTACTGATAGATTTTTCCGGGATCAGTCAGAGGTAAAGTATGTTCTGTTACAAATGTTTCTATGAGTCCCGTATCAGATCCCACCCGCGTTTTCCCGCATCAAGACCGGGTGTCGCCCCTTCGTTGCTGACTTTCTCCCATGGATGGACCATGGCCTCCGATCATACGTAATGGGCTCATGGTACGATACTCATCAAGCGCTTACAGGAGGTGTGAATCGGTATAATAACCAAGTCAGTCATCCCTCTTACTCCCTAGCGCTCTTCTTTACAGCATTTGATACATGGATCCTCACGTCTTCGCCTCAAAAACATTTGACTATATTATTGTCGGTATGTGTATTGACATGCAATAGGCCCCAAGTGTTGCTGATGCTGAATGGAAGGTGGCGGAACTGCTGGTCTTACAGTGGCGTCAAGGTACTCCGTTTCTTCAGCTGCCTGGTATTCGTCAGATACTGACTAATTTAAAGGCTCGCTGAAGACGAAAACATTGAAGTTGGCGTAATTGAGGCAGGAGATGCTCGTCTCGATGACCCACTTATCAACATACCCGGTAAGTCCTGTGCCGAATACGAGTGCATGAGTGTAATTTTCATTCCAGCAAACACCGGACAGACAATGGGGAATCCGACGTATGATTGGGGCTTCATGACCACACCACAAGTAGGAGCGAATGGCCGTTCTTTTCCTTCTGCGAGGTATGTGTATCATGGTTTTCAGCCCTTTCCTTCTCATTCTATCGCGATAGAGTGTTGGGATAGCAATCCCGAGTTAGTGCTAGAATGCACTTGAAGCTTCGGCATGACTAAGCGGCATGAACATTTAACCGCAATAGTAGGCACATATAGTAATCCGTAGTAAATTCTAGAAGTAGTACAACTTGTATTTAAGTACGATGCCTCTCCCTCGAGAGGCTAATTTAATTCTCTCTCTCACATACTCTCCTCTGTACTTCCAACAGGTTATGGGCCCCGGCCCTAACTGAACTACTTACCTCATTACCTACTTCGCACTTTTGTACATTACGTACACATACAGAACCACATGGAAAGCCAGTCCGTTTACAGAATTGACCCCCTTAAGGGCCCGGAAAATTACCCGACGTGGAAGATCAAGATGATCGACATCCTAACCGATTTAGGTCTAATTGATTATGCAGACGGAAGCACTCCGGCCCCGGCAGAAGCGGCACTGGTGGCAGATTGGAAGAAGAGTGATAGGAAGGCTCTTTCGACAATAAGGTTGCGGGTTTCGGATGGCCCGCTGGTGTATATTGCTGGTTCAAAGACTTCGGAAGAAGCATGGAATGCTCTAAAAGACATGTATGAGTCCAGGGGACCCATGGGAATTGTCCTTGTTAGAAGGAGATTCTTTAGAGCTCAGTGTGAAGAAGGGGGAAACATAGAGGAACATATTAGGACTATGAGGTCCTATCAAGAGGAGCTGGCATCCCTCAAGCAGAAAGTTGAGGAGGAGGACTTCTCTATTACACTGCTTACATCACTCCCGGAATCATGGAATTCATTCATTTCATCAGTGGACACTGCTGATTTGAAAGATTCCTATAAATTGATCTCCCGAATTCTCCAGGAAGACATCCGATTACGAGAAAAGACTTCTGATCCGACCACAACACTTGCAGCACATGGCAAGAAGTCTAACTCAAAAATCACATGTTACGGATGTGGAGAAGCCGGTCACATCAGGGCAAATTGCCCAAATGGAAAGAAGAATTCCGGAAAGTTGTGGAAGGGGAAAGGGAAGGGCCAGACCCAGGCACATGTTGCCAAATTGGATTCAGATGAAGAAGATTACGCGTTTTGCACTACAGACACTGCACTTGTTACGCTTGCAGGGTCATCATGGCTGGGGGACTCAGGAACAACTAAACATATAGTCAAGAACAGATTGCATTTTTCTGACTATGTTGAGACCCCAGGACATGAAGTTATTGGTGTAGGAAAGTCAAAAGGCTTGGGAAGAGGAACAGTAAAGATTAAAATGGTTGAAGGGGACAAGACTACTTCAGTTACACTGAAGGATTGTATTCACTGTCCCGAGGCACCATTCAATCTTATTTCGCTAGGGCACATCACGGATGCTGGGTTTGAACTCAAATTCAAAGGATCTCGGATGGATATTATCTCACCGCATGACAAGACAATTGGTCATGGAGATAAGATTTCGAAGCTGTATAGCCTTGACATCATTGCGCCAGAAATAACTCAAGCCCACGCAATTAAACCGGCCCGATCGTGGCAGAAGTGGCACCGAGTGATGGGCCACTTAAATATAGGATCGGTAAAGAGATTATTCAGAAAGAAGATGGTCAAGGGTATGGATGTGGATGAGTCAGCTGAGCCCCAGAAGGATTGCAAAGCCTGCATAAAGGCCAAGCACCATGTTGAGCCATTTCCGCAAGAAGCTCAAAGGGAATACACAAGAATAGGTGAAATGACATTTTCGGACCTATGGGGGCCAGCCCGAACTCACGGTATCCATGGAGAAAGATATTACATAAGCTTCACAGATGGCAAATCCCAGAGGACAATATTGTATTTTCTCAAGTCAAAAGAAGGTACAGAGATCCAAAAGAAAATCCAGCAGTACCAGAAATACATCAAAGTCCACAAAGGGGAGGACCTGAAGTTTATGAGGATTGATAATGGGAAGGAATACATTAATGAGGTGGTGAAGGAATACCTCCATGGCAATGGCATTCAGTTGGAACTGACTGCCACATATTCTCCACCCCAAAACGGAATTGCGGAGAGAGTCAATCGGACCCTCGTGGAGCATGCGCGTGCCATGCTAGAAGAACATCACTTGCCGAAATTCCTATGGCCCGAGGCCGTGGCATATGCCACGTACCTGAAGAACCGATCACCGACTAAGGCCATCAAAAATGATCTAACCCCCGAAGAAGTGTTTTGGGGCATGAAACCGGACATTTCAACACTCCAGGAGTTCGGAGCAAAGTGCTGGGTGTTGCAGCAAGATAACAAAAGGTCAAAACTCGACCCGAAATCAAGGGAATTCATTTTTACAGGTCTTACAGATGAATCTAGGGCCTGGAGATATTATAATTCTCAGACCAGACAGATTCAGACCTCAAGAAATGTTATATTCCTTGATGACAACACTAAAGAGCCTACAGACAATGACTATATTGTATCCCACCCTTCGTTGCTCGAGGGGGAGTCAGGGAACAATGTCGAGCAGACTCCAGGTGGAAATGATGACATTTCCGATGATTCCGCGGCTGCCGAAATTGCCGAATCAAAAGGGGAAATGCCCCTTGATGCCCCGGCAACCAAATCAAAGCTTCCCATTTGGCGTGGGAAGGTGATCGAGCCACGTACCAAATCGGTCCGGATCTCATCAATCAATCAACCAAGTTACCGGTTGCTCCATAATCCAGCTGCAAGAGGCACGAAACTGCCGGAATTGCAGCGTGAAATGACACAGGAACCTTTGGAAACTGCAAATATAGCAGCAGACTATGCATGTCTGGGGGAGACTGCAGATAACCTCAGTGATGAGCCATTAAGCCTTGAAGAAGCTAAAACAAGGCCAGATTGGCATCATTGGAAGAAAGCAATGGATGAAGAATATAATCTATTGACTTCTCTGGGTACATGGCAGTTAGAGGAATTACCCCAGGACAGATCACTTGTAAATTGCAAGTGGACTTATAGATTAAAAAGGGATGGTGATGGGAAAATCACCAGATACAAGGCCAGACTCGTTGCGAAAGGATTTTCGCAGGTCCCCGGCATTGATTTCTTCGAGACATATGCACCAGTTGTCAGGTTGGACACATTCCGCCTACTTATGGCCATTGCCGCACAAAGAAACCTGATTATACATGGAATGGATGTCGTCGGAGCTTACTTAAATGGAAAGCTCAATGAATCCATTTACATGGCTCAACCGCCAGAATATTCTGATGGAAGCGGCAAAGCGGCACACCTCAAATTGACATTGTATGGACTCAAGCAATCTGGCCGAGTTTGGAACGAAAAATTAAATGCTACATTTTTGGGACTTGGATACACGAGATTGATCAGTGATCAATGTGTATACATCAGACAAGCGAAATCAGGCCCCATAATTATAGCTGTGCATGTACAGTTATTTACTGGTCAATGAAACAGCAAAACTGGATATTTACTGTAGATTCCAATTGGTTGTGAATTTTGACTAGGTTTGAATGCAAGAATGTGTAATACTATGCAACAATAAGATACAGTAAAAAAAAGATGCTCAAAGGTGCGGATACAAGTCCGTTTTCATAGCATTATCGTGGCGTGGGTATTCTGGGCTATTTTGAGTCATTGAAACAGTCCGGCCCATGTACCCAAACCTCATTAGTCAGCTACTCGGAATCGCTCGAGTGTTATAGAAAAGCGAGATCTCCTTTCAAGTCTCTCTCTGATATACAGCCTCAAAATCTTTGCAGATTTTTCTTGCACCTTTCTGAAGAGCACCGGGTAGTTTGGCAAGCTCATTCTTGTATGCAATCATTTGCAATGACTGCCTTTTCCATTAGCTGGTCATGGCATTTGCAAGCAATCTGGCACTTTTTCGAGTTTGAGTTAGCACATCCAGGCATAGTCAAAAAATTGAGCAAGAGGAGAAATAAAATTCGGAGGCAACGGGGTAATAATGAGCGCATTGGACTGTCAGACTGTCCATCAAAAGGTGATGGCTTGGCAGAACTGCACTTTTATTTATGCCCTAGACTCCTCAGATAATGGCTGCCTGGTCTTAAACCTGTCATACAGGTTCTTCAGATGGCCATTAACATTATTGAGGCCTTTGTGGGTGATTACATTCAGATGGAGGACACACATTTCCAGGTCAGATTTTGAGTTCGTGAGAAAATAGGTATTTTTAGAACAAAAGCCTCAATTTCTCGGAATATTATTCATGTCGCATATGAAGAATCACTGCAGAACATGAAGATACAATACACATCAGCAATGTAATACAAGTTGATGATGAAGGATGAAGGGAGGGAGAGCAAGAGGCTAAGTGTTTCATTGAACCATGGTGTTGCAATGACCGGTAAATAACTGTAGATGACATGACATTGCTTGCCCAGGATGATGAAACCATGTCTAACATGAAAGAAGAACTTAAGAAGAAGTTAAATGTTACAGACATGGGGGAGATTCAACATATATTGGGCATGAAGATAGACAGAAATTGGGAGAAGGGCACTATTACCTTATCCCAGAAGGCATATATTCTCAAGGTACTCGAGAGAATGGGCATGAAAGACTGTAAACCGGTCAAAATGCCTATGGACCCGAATGTATGGCTAGAGAAAATCCCCGAAGGTGACCCCCGAGGCACTGACACAGCCACCAGACAGTATTACCACACTGGTGTCGGATCTCTGATGTATGCGGCAAATGGATCCCGGCCCGATATTGCACATGCTGTCACGGAATTAAGCAAATATGTGCAGAATCCGGCTGCTGAGCATGTCACAGCCCTCAAACGAGTTTTCCGTTACTTGAAGGGGACTCTAGACTTAGGAATTACATATGGAGGGACTACAGATGAACTGATACCCTATTCAGATTCAGACTGGGGAGAAGACAGAACAGATAGAAGATCAACATCTGGTTATGTCTGTACCTATGCAGGGGGAGCTGTTACTTGGAGTTCAAAAAAAACAGCCCACCGTAGCCCTATCCACTATGGAAGCAGAGTATATGGCCCTCGCGCACACAACTAGAGAAGTAATATGGTTGCGAGCGCTTCTAACCGAATTAGGGTTGCCACCTGATGGTGCAACTACTATTATGGTCAACAATCAATCAGCGATCAAATTCGCTGAGAACCCAATATTCCACGCGCGATCAAAACACATTGATATCCGTCATCATTTTGTTCGCGAGCGCATGGCTTCAAATGAAGTCAAAGTTCAGCACTGCGCCTCAGAGGAGAACTTAGCAGATATATTCACTAAAGGACTACCAAGACCATTACATGAATATTTATCTGCAGGTATTCTAGGTACTCGGAATTGAGGGGGAGTGTTGGGATAGCAATCCCGAGTTAGTGCTAGAATGCACTTGAAGCTTCGGCATGACTAAGCGGCATGAACATTTAACCGCAATAGTAGGCACATATAGTAATCCGTAGTAAATTCTAGAAGTAGTACAACTTGTATTTAAGTACGATGCCTCTCCCTCGAGAGGCTAATTTAATTCTCTCTCTCACATACTCTCCTCTGTACTTCCAACATAGAGGCAAGGTGCTTGGCGGATGTAGCTCCATTGCCTTCCTGTCTTGGAACTGTGCTTCAAAGTTCGAATACGATGCATGGGATGCCTTTGCTTCGAACAAGGGGTGGAACTGGGAAGGCTTGTTGCCCTACTTCTGCAAGTCCACGGCTATTAAAGCAGACCAAGTGAACACCTTTCCGGGAATTTCTACCACAGATACTTCGGCTGGAAACAATCCCGAATATTTAGGCCTCGACGGACCTGTTCAAGTGAGCCAGCGGAACGTTTGGCCACATTCTCGCTAATGACAACATTTATTAGCTGTCTTATAATCAGGTTGACCCCGATACTGTTCCTATCTATGTCAAGACGCTCAACGAAATGGGAATCAAGACAAACCCAACTCCGGTACGTGATTCACCTAATTTCATATTCTTGTCTTGAAAAGTGTTCTAGGAAAATGGTGAACTCACTGGCATGATAAATTCGCACATGAACATCGACTCTCTTACTGGAACCCGCTCATACGCAGCAACCACTTACTTCCGTCGCTCTGAATTGCGTAGCAACTTCCATGTGTTGACGAAAGCACAAGTAAGCATATTTCTGCCTATCTGTAGTCCCTGCTCTGATCATGGTGCGATATCAGGCGACGAAAATTCTCTTCAACCCTACTAGGAAATCAGCTGGAATAGAGGCAACTGGAGTCGAGTTCCAGGTTGACTCGCAAACATTCACTGCACGTGTGAGAAAGGAAGTAATTCTCACAGCGGGTGTCTATCAGTCACCTCAACTCTTGGAGCTATCCGGTGTGTAATAAATTGATGCATCGCAGAGGATACTGACGCTAATTTCTATCAGGGATTGGTAATCGCGGTCTGCTAGAGAAGTTAGGTATATCGACGATCATTGAATTGCCAGAAGTGGGCAAAAATCTGCAGGTCCGTTTTCAGATCATCTGCTGTAATCCATCTCAATCTCGAGTCGTAGGATCACTTTGTCGGGAGCGCTCAATACGAGCTCAAGCCTGGAATCCTCACTTTTGGTATGTGCTTTGGAACATAAATTCTATTACCTTGTGATTGAAGTTGCTTTCTAGACGAATTGAGGAACAATCCCGTTTTTACTGCTGAGCAAGCCGAGATTTAGTATGTTTCAACCTTATCACACATTCAGGGTTGCCGTCTGAGTCTGATGATCAACTGACAGTGCAAAAACGCATGGTGGTATGCTCGCATCATTCAATACCGCACTATCCTTTCTTCCTTTCTCTCACTTTCTCGATGATGAAAAGGCCAAGTCCCTTGTTGAAGCATTCGATCAGGTCCTCTCTAGTAGGTCTGAAACCACTGCTCTTCAAGCCAAGCAATATGCCGTACAGCGTGAATGGCTTGCAAAGGGTGTAGTTCCACAAATGGAGCTCATTCTTTTCAGCAATGGTTTTGTCAATCCAGAGCCTGGAAAAAGCTATATCACTGTTCTTGGTGCTGGATTGGTGAGTACTGCAATACAGGATTGGCCAGACTTTAGTATTGATATATTTATAGCACCACATCAGCCGAGGATCTGTGGTGAGTGCAACACTGCAGAGTTTGATTGATGTTTACAGTGATCACAGCATATTAAATCAAAAGATCCTCTTCTGCCACCTGTCATTGACCCGAAGGTATTCGACAATGAATTTGGTATGCCTTGAGTTCATCTGAGATTGATATACTCATGCTAAAGAAGGACCTGCGCAGATGTGAAGCTGTTACTCGAAGGCCTGAAGCTTGTGCAACAAGTTGCGAGTATGAAACCACTGGCAGATATTATTGAATCCACCATGATTCCTCCACCAGCCCTGCAAACTGATGTTGAATTGATTGGGTGAGCAAATGAGGCATTCCCTGTCTTTGTAAGGAGACCTATTTACCACTTGACATATGTAGATATCTCAAATCATGTGTTGGTGTACGTGTATGACACTTCCAGATGGGTTTCCCTGCTAATTTAGTTCCTATGCAGAGTGCTCAGCATCCAATGGGTGTACATCCTTCCTCTTGTTCTTGAAATCTGATACTGATGATGACTAGGGACTGCATCTATGGGACCACAAGAGCTCGGTGGTATGTTTTGGCATCATCTCTTGTCATCTGACACCCATCTCAATCCTCCAATGTAGGAGTGGTGGATGGTGATCTCAAGGTATATGGAACAACTAATCTTAGGGTATGCGATGCAAGCATAATCCCTCTTGGTTTGGGTGCACATCTGCAAGCTACCATCTATGCAATTGCAGAAAAGGTATAGTGCATGATTTCCCATCTATACAGAATGTGATTTTAACAGACAGTCTAGTTAGCAGACATGATCAAGGCAACTGGGACTAGGCGAAGCAGCGCAATGCTAGCAGACTGATGCCATTTATAAACTAAGTACATTGCAGATTAGTTTAAGTAGTTGATGTGAACATTCACAAATCATGTTTCGACCTTAAACAATGCAGTACTAGTCACTTGTTCACCGATGAATAAATATTAAATGGCTGCCCTTTAATATTCTGATCAAAAAGTGGTACATTCTGAATCTCAGCCGACACCATCACCCCAGCCAGGATTCTTGTTCACTTTAACAAGGCCGTTAGAAATAGACACGAGCGCAGATATGGAAGAGCTCACCCCATTCGATCTTCAATTTCTTCCCGAAACGTTCTAGCCTCTCTTTAAGGAGGTCCCCGATAGCCTTTTTCGCCCCGCCCCAAACTCCATTTCCATAGAGACCTGTATAATAAATCATTTCAGCTCGGGACACAGCTCTGAAGTGAGCTCTGACAGCTGCTTCCAGTCGAATGATTGGTCGGCTACAATGTTGTTAACGGTTCACTTCATAAGATGGCGATTGAATGGTCAGTTCCTTGAGAGGATCAGCAGAAAGGGCGATGAGGCGAGTGAACACCTTCTGGAAGAAAGGGAAGTTGTCTTCATAGTAGATACTCTGAAAACTGGTAAGATATGACACTACCAGGATGTCGTCAACCAGCCAGTCCAATGGTGTTTTGCATTCTTCGATTGATAACGTATGAAGGTTTGTCATGTCACCAACGAAGGAAGGGGACCACTCGGAAAAGCCTGCGTCATCGATGTCGACGGCTTTGATACCGAGAACAGCTTCAGGAACTGTTTTGCATCAGAGACGGTCGCAAAGCTCCCCGAGAGCTCCACCTCCCCGAGGGAGCAAGATGTCGATAGGAAGTGCTGTGTTGAAACCGTGCAGATATCACAGAGGTGTATTTAACCTTTGGCCAAGCAAGTGCGTCCTGACTGGGAGAATAAGACGACACTGAGACCCGACGTGAGAGAGGCAAGAATTCTAGAGGCACGGCCACAGGTGTAAGAATTCCATGGCTCCAAATAATCGGCTTGCGCGCAGGTCGAGAAGAGCAACGAAATGCAGCGGAAATGGTTGCTACCCTTCCGGCAGTGTGCGAGGCGTCAGGCGTAGGAGCTCTGGAGGATCAAAATAATAAATAAAAATGCTTTACAATAGAGCTTTGACACGTACGAAATCTGAATATATTTCGAATGGCTTCAGCCCCAACCAAGACCGCAGAAAAATATCAGAGGCAAATGTGTTCCTGATGAAAGCATCGTTCATGATGGTCCCGATTTCCTTTGGGGAGAACCACATCGAGAAAGACGAGAGGTGCGCTTATGTAAGAGAGCATCCACACTTGATATATCGCTAGTGGAAGGCAGACGTTTTTGGATGGGCTGTCCATGTCTTACAGAACACAGAACCTTCGGCTACTTCCGACGGATCTCTTCGTCCTACCATCACCACCGAAAAATTCGTCTGTGCTCCGTCAGCCAATTCGCCAGGCTCACCAGACCAAAATACTATCGAAGTCAAGGGCACCTTTCAGCGAGTGCAGAGCATCTGTTGACAGACGAGGATGGATAGCATAGTAGCTTTTCCGTATGGGTGTGTTTTCTAGTTCGGCTGCCTATGAACTTGTACTGATAACGCGCTACTTTTTCCTCAGAGATATTATCCATGAATTTTGAATCTCCATTTTCTGCACCGTGAAATCTCGCTTCACGTGCGTGGCTCGAGGATATCACCCAAGGTGTGTGTAATCTTTGGACGAGCAAGCATGTCCTGAATGGGAGAACAAGATGGCACTTTTGATGAGGCGTCCAGGGATGGGCTTGGAGGTGTGATACATCGCCAGAGAGGCTGAGCGCAAACAGGACACAAGGTATAGGATTCCCTTGGACTTGATGCTTCTATGCTGATAATTCGGTGCAGCCATTCTTGTCGGTCAGGAAACTTGAACCTTAGCCTAGTCCAGCGGCTTGACGTGAGACTTCTGCCTGCAATGCTCGTGACTTGCTACCGACCCCTCGGTCTCATGATATCATGTTCTCTCATTCTTTCTCGAAGGCTACTTCGTCTGAAGTGTTACCCGAGCTGTCTATCCACAATCACCAGCGAAACTCCAGGTTGGTGGTCATGAGGGCAAGTGACTATGGAACGACGCGCTTTCGTATGTCTTTGCTTTGTCTTCGGCTAGCTTTTACTTATTTTTTACCTCTAGAACAAACTATTCGTCGCGTAAGCTTCAGATCAGATGCGCTTCAGAATATTTGTCATCAGCCCTCGATGCATAATGCTGCGTTCGGTTTGAAAGCATCACACAAGGTTGTTCTCTATTTTTTTCTTCTTACGTAGTGAGTCTAACATCTCGTATAGGAGCTTATAACGAGATCTTCCTTCCTGAGATCGACAATGGACGTGAGGCCATTGCACGCATCGCTTGCATACCATAGGCAATGTACACTTGTCCACAGCCAGCGAAGTAGCCGTACGAGACGCTATCGTGCATCTCACTTCGTGCGTTCTGGCTTGGAGCAGGCAGTAGGGTCGGATTTCATCCTCATAGAGCGTATAGATGGCGTGGCGCTGGAGGAACGATGGCTCGATACTTTCAAAGAAGACATCGGTGCGGTGATTCGGGAAATGCTGTTCCTCGATCTGGGTCTTCATCAGCGGCCGTTTTCGCAGAATGGGAGTTTGTTCTTCAAGAAGAGTGTTAGCCCGGAGCTGCAGAGCTGGCTCTATGCGAGGGAGAGGGATAGTGAAGAGCCTGCTGCTGGGAGATACAGGATTGGTCCTGTCGTTGATAAGCAGTATTGGTTCAATGAGCCTGACCACGCTTGTAAGCAGTTTCACTTGCTTGTAAGTTGATAATGGACTCAGATTGTTATTCACAGGGACGGATATGGCATCTTACATTCAAGTCACTTGCCGTCTAGCACTTGGGCGAGCCCAATCTCTAGTGTCCGGCGCAGCATCTTCTTTCCCATCCCCTAGCTCTCTTCTGCCGGTCGAAGCCTTCCGACTTCGCGGAACTCTGTCAGCTGTTGCAACAGTGCATATCAATGGCACCTCACATTAACCTACCTGAGCGTGGGCTGACAGTCCCTTATCTCATTCATCCCGACCTCTTGCGGTCGAACGTGATCGTCAAGCCCTCTGAAGCAGCCAATGTCATCTCATACATCGACTGGCAGCATGCCGTTTCTCTTCCTTACTTTCAGAACACCAGGCTCCCCCAGAGGCTATTCTTCGTGAGGGAACACTGGTCCCTATGCCTGACGAACCCTTCTCTCTATCGGAAATTCCTTCAGACTTTCCGCCAGAACTCAAGGGACTGGCTGACCTTGAGTGGAGACTCGCCAGCCGACAGCGAGACATGTCAAAGTGTTGTTGCAAAGGCTTCCTTTGCGTTTGCAGGCCGCGTGTCTCCTGCAAGGGGACCTATTCACTTCTCTCCCTGATGTGACTCTGTACTGTTATGCCGACGGTCCGTAACTCTTACGTCGGCTGGTTTATCATCTATGTGATGTATGGCCCGACATTAGTTCTCTGAAGCGGACCGGGAGCGAGATAAGAGAGAGTGCGCGACGATGATGCATTGTATCGAGTGTTAGGAGTTTTTTTTCCAGCTCAGATCCAGTGTGATCCTGATGGATGGTTCACGGGTGACGCGCGAATGAGCCAATGAGGTTCGTGAGAATTGGGCTGCTAGGCGGGAAGCATGGGACGAGGAGAAGGCGGGTGGTCCGTATCCGTTGGAGGATGGGATGTGGCCGTTTCATTTGACGTGAGTCTTTATATGCGCAAAATTTTACGTATCAAAAAGTGACACTACCACCACCACCATCAAAGACGAGTCAGTGTAACTGAGATAATCGATATCCTGATCGTTGAGTGTGGCGAGAATTGAACTGACAGACTTGCAAGCTTACGTCATTGACATCCTCTCCCGCTGCTACTTCCACCATCACTTGTTAGCCTCGATTTCCAGCAACTGCTAGCGATTCCTCTGGAGCATCGTCGAATCAAATGTCGATGGTGACGCAAGATTTCTTACAGGAGTGTGCACTCGTCTCGTCTAGTGGGCGCCCCGACTCGACAAGGCGGCCGCTTGCAAAAAGACCTGGAGAGGCTAAGCGGAGTGTAGCCATCTGACTGGAGGATAGCGTGCACTCATACAGTAGCCTAAGGCTAGGCACTGGCGCGGCCTTGCAGACTTGAGATTGGCAGTGATACCTGGGGCTCGGTAGGCACTATTTGTGAGTACTGACCTGATGACAAAAAATGAAGCTGACTCTGGTTTGTCAGAATCGCCAAGAACTTTTCAACGTTGATTGTGTTCGGGCTGCGATGGAGTCAGTGCTTGTCTCGAGGACCGTAATACCCTTCTTGGTGAACTTAGACTATCTGGTTGAAGGCACGCAGGCTCGCGTGCATCGTCTGAGGCTCGGCCGCTGCCATAGTACTAGTAGACTTTACAGCAGTAAGGTATTCGGTCTCTGTGACAAATTTACGTAGATCTTACTGCGTCGCCTGGCCCCCTCGATTCTACCAGCTTGCTTTGGGTGGTTCGTCCATTGGCATGGAGGGAGTTTTGGTGCGCATCAATACAATAGGGTACATGCAGAAACGTGAACATGAATGAACACAATAGATATATAAATAAGACATAGTAACAATCGATCTACCTGAGGATCTACAATCACATCCCCGCCATAAATTTATCCTTTTTTGTGCAATTCGTGTGGTACCGTCGTTGCTTTAGATGAGAGATTATTAAGCATTATTCATCGCGCATTGATCCTAGGATAACTCAGAAAAAGATTGGGATGCTCGGACGTGGACACATACTTTCAAAGGTGGAAACACTTCCAGATCGTCCGTCTTAATATCCCTTTCACGCTGTATCTGTTTTCTTCATAACATGTTCTACTGTTAAACAGTGACCGAGCTTACCTGACTTCCTCCGGCTGTAGTTGCTGCAATACCGCTCACTCCATTGTGGGGGTGAGTCAACGAGCCCAGAGCGAGAGCGTCACTGTCCCTGCCACGGTGGGCTGCGCTGAATGCGGATATCGTGTTTATTCCTTCAGGTGACTGGATGTACGCCCTCGCATTCAAATTTGCCAATAGAGTACTGAAATAGAGGGAGCAGAGCGAAAAATCCACAATACAATAATGGAGTGAAGTCGGGTAGATTTTAATCTGAAATCATAATAGTTTAGCGCATCAAAAACTCAATGGAAAGAAGACACTACGAACAAGTATGAGAGCGACAGTAGCGATGACGGCTGTGAATGAACCACTCAGAACAATGACCATAATGAGGCGGTATATCATGCGCATCTTTCTGTGAAAATGGATGTGTCAAGAGAGGGCTGTGAAACATATTTAACAACGCACTTGGGGACAATAGGCGTTCCCATGCGGGTTAGAAGGAATATCATGCTAAAGGACACGACAACATCCACAGCGACTGAAACACTTAGATAAGAGAAGTTGAGCCCCTAGAATATGTCAGTACAATGGAAGCTGTGCAAAACATGTTACGGACAACTATTAAAGGCGAAAATACAACTTCCAGGGGCTTTCCGTACCTATAGAGACGTAAATAATGTCGACAGGCAAGAACAACATATCACCCACACATTTATCAGATATACTTGGGAACAAAACGCGAAGTGAGCTTTCTGGATGTCGCGATATCTATACACCTACCGAAGACTACAACTGTGCATTGAAAAATATTTAATAAGAGAAATTACGAATGAAATCCACGCACCCAGTTGCCAAGAGGAGAGCATAACCTGAAGTTTTTAAAAAAAGAAAAAAGGAGTTAAAAGCCGCAGGCGATAGAAATTTAATTGATGCTAACCATGATAACCATAAATGCGACGGTGGTGCGTTTCTGCTTTTTTGAACAAAAGGTCTGTTTGGAAACTGAAAGACGTCAATTTATCTTCAGGCGATGTCTGCAGCACTCACAAATATAGATTCTCCGAATGAAGTATAACTGTACAATAACAATGACGATGGTCTGCGAAAACATCAGTACGACTCATTGGTAGCTGTGTTCTCTGTTTACCTCCACCCAGATGTGATGCTTTTATGGGACCGTCAAATCATGGGTCTCATTTTAAAACGGCTCGAATGACATACCAAAAGTTCCCTACGGAAAATCGAAAGACGTTAGCTTTGTAGCAAAAGGGTCTATCATCGACGTACACTGGCGTTTCCCCTAGTCCCTCGATCCTTCCATACTGATGTATCAAACCACGCCACTCTAAATGACGAGATTAAAAGGTGAGTCATAGAACACGTCCAGTGTATACTCACGCGCTTTCAGAATGAGAAGTTCATTGGTCGTATCGAACATCCTATTGACTTATCAATAGATAGGTCTCCTTTCTATTAGTAGAAAGTACGTGCCAGAGTGCACCTATCTGTCCAGAAATTAAAACTAGCCATCGCAAAAGAATGAAATATACCTACCAAAAATTTCAGAAACCGTGGATCAACGTTCGCGGAGCTTGAAGGATATTTCTGTCAGTGCACGGTTTCTAATAAAGTGCCAGGACCGTACTTCATATAATATATAAAGCTGAGCGAGGGATGAAGGTCAAACATGCAAGGAAGATACAGGATTTGACCTACACTTGAAGACTCGATACACCCCACATCGCGCAGGCGAGCCAAGATCCCACAAGAAGAGACCCATAAGACGAAGTGAGATCCAAGATAATGGGGTTCTCAGTGGGTACAGGGCAGTTTGACGTCGTGGTGTTGGCCATGGTGGGACTGAAGTTCGGCGAGAGTGTCGTTGGACGAAATTTATAGAGGGTCGAAGCGCTGTTCTCACCCATCAAGAAAGCATAGCCAGAGAATCTGCGCCAGATAGAACAATGTCACGGATCCTCCTCCTTTACATCCGATTAGTCGTCGTGGATGAATGAATAGGCCTCATCTTCATCGGTCTTATCATCAACACCGGGCATTCCGAGTCATGTGTATTAATCCAAGCATCTCGATGGTGTCGATGGCGGCGCGTGATGATGATAGTGACAATTTGAATCAAATTTGATTCAATTTGGTGCCTGGCCTTGCCGTGCCGTGCATGCCGTAGTCGCCCACGTTATTATCACATATCACACTTGTTACGTTGAGCCGTCTCTTTACCAAATGAGGCTATGTCCTTACCCTCATTCTCGTGGTCCTGACGCCTCTCTCATGAAATAGGAGCGCTGCCTCAGCCTTACTCCCCAATACTCATGTTGTCATGGTCCATAGACATCAACGAGACACACGGTTTCTGGATATCATTTTTCGATATCACACCCAAGGGCATCCGGCCATGATGTAAATGAATACCGAAGGCGTTTGCACTCTCGAAAATGACAGGAACTCCAGGCGAATAAAGTCGACGAGAAGGGGAAGAGAGGGCGGTTGGTCTCCATGGGAGCTACGGCGAGCGTAAGAGGGAACATCACCATCAATGCACTCCTCAGCGCTCAGCACTCAGCTGGGAAGCACACTTTGAGGGCGCTGTCAGTCTGGTGAAAGAGTTTGGCCAGCAGAGTATCCATGTATCCCACGTACCACTTATCGATTTTGGTTTGATCACTGACCGTGTACTTGTGGGGTAGACCATCATTGATGGCGGCATCTTGACCAACTTTTACGTCGGACATCATCTTAACGACACTGAGTAGGAACAGAACGAACGCCTTAGGTTGTCTCCAGAGAGTAGGGTAGAAGTACCTGTACATTCTTCTTATCATTGGCACTGTGGATGACCTGACCTGACCTGCCTTCATAGTGCTCCTGCACCTTGTCAAGCAGCTTCGTTCGACTCAGCATCACGTCATTACGTCGAATATGAACCTTGTGCCATGCCCGCGCAGAGCAGCCTACCCAATTCCAGGGCTCAGATATGCCAGGGTCTGCGATGGCCCACCACTTCATCACAATCAACTTCGGTATCTGATGCAGAATATTGTCTGGCAAGCGTGCAGAACATTTAATTATGCAATATGCTAGGTATCTATTGACTATATCAGATCATCATAGCTTGTGTGATTGGGATGAACACGCACTGGCGTACTGATGACAGGCAATGTGCCACGAATCGCGATAGGTAAGGCGCCTATCCCAGTCTGAGCGGACCCATCGTGCTTCAAGTTTTGGTTTGCGACCCGATGTGATTCTGGTAAAAAGACCACATCTTTTCATTCGTCAGAAGATGTGCAATGATGTAGTCCATGAGCAAGGTGTTGGTATTGGTGTTGGTGTTGGTACCGGTACAAGGTCCCAATAAGGAACGGCCGGGTCCACAGCCCAAACATGGCAAGCTTGCCATGCGCTGTGGCCACGAAGGCTCGTACCGTTGTGATCACACTGTTCAGTGTGTCGCGCGGAGTAGAGACGCATCGTGGGGAATGTAAACAAGGAAATGAATTAAGCTCGATATGAGGTACAGCACTAAAAATATGGAAAACATCAAATACGTATTTAGCCAACGCGCCAATAATTTTCATATCATCTGCTGCGAGAAGAGTGTGAATGACCTCGTATCCGGATACGGCGGCACGTAACAATTGAGCAAAAGACTCGGAGTCAAGTAGAAAAATATTACAGAAAAACCGGCATGCAAATGCGCCAGCGAGTCAGATCCTTTGCAATAGAGTAAGACATGGGCTTCGTCTTCGACCTCGGCCTGACAATGATGGCACAAACGCTGACAGCAGGGAACAGGAGGACGATGGCGCTCACTCCATCTCAAAATTTCAATAGCAAGGGTATGGGACGAAGTCAATAAGCGAACAAGAGCCTTCCTGTGTATTAAAGCACGAAACCAAAGATGAAACAGGCCAAAAAATACCGTAAGCCAGGAATATTGTCAACGTCAAAGGGAATACAGGGGATGGGAACTACAAGGACATTGAAAAAGGAAAGTAGGTAAGGCAGTTCCGTATTGAACGACATCTGAATTCATAATCAGACCCAATACATTTCACATCCAACTGTTGGCGCTTAAGGATGTGATCAGCGATGGACACTCCCGAGTCAGACAACAAAGTTGGTATTCATGATGACGCATCGCTTTGAGTAATAGATAGTAACAATGAAGTGCCAGTCACTTGTTCATCGATGAATAAATGGGTGCCCTTCAATATTCTGATTAAAAACGGTATATTCTGAATCTCAGTCAACATTGCCATCCCAGGCAGGATTCTCGTTCACTTTAATAAAGCCGTTAGAAATAGACATCGGCGCAGATACGGAAGAGCTCACCCCATTCAATCTTCAACTTCTTCCCGAAACGTTCTAGCCTCTCTTTAAGGAGAGCCTCCGATAGCGCTTTTCGCCTTGCCCCAAACTCCGTTTCCATAGAGACGTGCACAATGAATCTTTTCAGCTCGGGAAACAGCTCTGAAGTGAGCTCTGACAGCTGCTTCCAGTCGAATGACTGGTTGGCCATAATGTCGTCAACGCCTTCTGGTTCTTCAGCATAAATGCGCATGGTGAGAGAAGTCAATTTCGGAGCCGGTGGGAGGACTTCTATGGCCTTACGGCACCAGGTCATTGAGGTCGACGGTCCGAGGGTAAAACCCAGCTGATTGATGCCAAACGTTAGGGACGTCAATGAAGGAAAAGACCGGTTTGTGAAGTGAGGCGGGTTTGTCCAGGCTCCACGAGCTATTGGCAAATGAACAAAAGGTTAAGGAAATATGTAGGGGCTACGTACGGGTCACTTCATAATATGGCGATTGAATGGTCAGCTCCTCGAGGGACTCGGCGGAAAGGGCGACGAGACGGGTGAACGCCTTCTGGGAGAAAGAGGAGTTGTCTTCGTAGTGGATACTCTGAAGATTTGTAGGATGTGACACTGCTAGGATGTCATTGACCAGCCAGTCCAATGGTGTTTCGCATTCTTCGACTGATAGCCTACGAAGATTGGTCATGTCGCCAGCGAAGGCTGGAGACGGCCCGGAAAAACCTGCGTCATCGATGTCAATGCCTCTGATATCGAGAATCTCTATCCGGGGGAACAGCTCCAGGATTCGTTTTGCATCAGAGATAGTCGCAAAGCTCCCCCAGAGCTCCACCTCCTTGAGGGAGCAAAATGTCGATAGGAACTGCTGCGTTGAAACCGTGCAGTAAATCGGATGTGAGAATGGGGTATCCCAGATTAGTTTACGAGCCTGTGGCATATCAGGGAGCTGAAAACATGAAGGACTGGAGGAATAAACTGTGTCGGGGCGCGTGAGATGCATTAGAGCATCGTCCGGGTATTGATTATTCAGTGACAGGATTGGGCCAACGTTGGAATGAGCCCCGGGCTCAAACTCGACCTTCTTAACAAAAAGAGGTACTTGGGGCAAATGGGATCCAATGTCACGCCAGCGCATAAAATCGCCTTCGGACGAAAAGACTGCGGTGGAGAAGAGATGTCGTAGGGAAGCCGCGCGCCATGACTTGGATACACACGATGACGCGAGTAAAGAATCTTTGTCGTCTGTGTTGTTTTCGACAATTGTGTCTATTAACTCGAGGGGAAGTTCGTTTCCGATTCCTCTTCCTAGTACATATAGATAAGTGAACTTCGTTTGTTGGTATTCAGTCACGCACCATTTTGAGTAATAGATACGTCAACCACTTCTTTCTGCGACATCACGCGTTCTGAACGTTAGAGACCTTCGACAGGACGGGCTCAAGAGGGCTGATTGTCAGAGTTGGGGCGTAGAACTTAAGGCGTCAGACAACAGCCACAAAAATCACGTGCAGCGCGTATTAAATTTGAAATTTCCTGGCAAATCTCACTCAAGCGACCATGGGCGCATCGTTTTCAAGGCATTTTCATTATAAGCTTCCTCTTATCGACGTCGGAAGAGAACTTGTTTCATCTCATCGACCCCATCTACACTGGTAGACTGAATCCCCGTCGCAATGCTGTTGATCTGGAGAATAATACTTTGTGTTGAAGCGAATACAAGGCTTGGAATTTCTGCTGCAGTATAGTTCAGGTACGTTATCAGTTGTTATGTCGCCTTGTTGTTTTCATGATACAAGGCAAGGTCACTTAGCTGAGATGATGTCGACCGCACAACGGTGGTGAAAGCCGAAAGTGGTCTTTATATACTCGGCATCCCTTACTTTTCGGTGAGTTCCGTTCTTTTTTACAGCATGGCTTATTCAGATTCCGTGTCTGTTAGTAATCCGGGCTGTATATATGTATAATCTCCTCGGCGCTAGGTTCAACACTCAGCTATGCCATCGCTCAATCCTCCCGGGAAGGTTCTCGTCTCCGGTGCAAGTGGCTACATTGCAGCATGGATCGTCCGTACCCTTTTGGAGAGAGGCTATACAGTACGAGGGACAGTGCGCAGTCTAGCGAAGGGAGAACATTTGAAGGAGACTTTCAAGTCGTATGGAAATAAGCTGGAAATTGTCGTAGTCGACGATATGTCCAAGGTGCCGTGTAGCGTTCAATAAGACGAGCAGATTCTGATGTCCAAGACAGGACGGCGCTTTCGATGAAGCAGTTAAGGGTGTGGATGCGATACTCCATACAGCATCGCCTGTCCAATTGAACGCAGATGACCCCCAAGGTATGTTCTGCCTTCACGGATATCGATTTCTTATTTCATTGCATGCAGAACTGATCGCACCCGCTGTGAAGGGCACAGTTGGCATGCTGACCAGTGCAGCCAAGTATGGGTGCGCATATATCCACTGATTTCATATTTCTGTTGCCCAACATTGCTCAGATCATCCGTACGGCGTATCGTCGTCACTTCTTCGTGTGCTGCAATTCTGCGGTCAGAGTCAGGTACCATTACCTTATCAGAAGCCGACTGGAACGAGCAATCACCAAAGGAAGTAGAGGAGAAGGGCCGGGATGCGCCGCCTATTGCGAAATATCGTGCGTCCAAGGTACTGGCCGAGAAAGGTACTGTGGTCTTCGTCCCGGACGAGGTGCATGTACTGATGGTCCGAAGCTGCTTGGAGTTTCTATGAGGGACACAAGTCTGAGTTTTCGTGGGACCTGACCATGATTAACCCGCCATGGGTATTTGGGGTAAGCGGTCGCTGGATTCCTTTGGATACTTATCTGACTCCTCTTGTCAGCCCTTCATTCATGACGTGCCCACCCTTAATTCCCTCAATGCCACCGCAAAAGTATGGTACGACAGCGTAGTCCAAGAGAATATGGGTG
Source organism: Desarmillaria tabescens (assembly GCF_030435595.1). Taxonomy (NCBI): domain Eukaryota; kingdom Fungi; phylum Basidiomycota; class Agaricomycetes; order Agaricales; family Physalacriaceae; genus Desarmillaria; species Desarmillaria tabescens. The sequence continues at coordinate 597,247 of NW_026848311.1, forward strand.
GATTGTCCCCCGACGCAATCCTTACGCTGCCAGGACACGGTTGGGTGGACGTCCGTGATCTCGCCGAAGCTCATGTCCGAGCATTGGAGGTTGAAGCAGCTGGTGGTCAAAGGATCATCGTCTCGGCTGGCTCATGCGTGTGGCAGGACTGCAGTAGGTCTTTTATACGCCTCATAAAACTCGGCTGATTCACAAATGCAGTTAATGCGACGCAATCTGTCTCGACACCTCGCACTCTCCCTAAGCCTGTCCCTGGGGATCCAAAGTACGCAGTTATCTTCGACACGAGCAAGGAGAAGAGATTACTTGGGTTGAAGTTCAGGACCATGGAGGAAACAGCGAGAGATGTCTTGGCCGATTTTGACAGACTCGGGTGGTGATTGAGAGGTATACGTTCAGTCTATTTGTATGTTCAAACTCACAACTTCTCTGGCTTATTTGCCGAATAAGAATCGATTTCCAATCACCAACCATCAAGCGCTCGTTGAATGATGTTAATCTTTCCTTCTCAAATCATGCAAGGAACGAGAGCCTATGTGTGATGCAAAGAACGATAGACATAGACGAGCGGTACCCAGTGACGAGGCCGATTCCCCCGAGCAAAGAAGCATCGCAATCTTTGCTGTCCTAATCCCTTATATCTGAAGGGGTGTTATGAAATATCCGGGGCGGCAAATCAATGGAAAAGACGATGCCGGCCATTGATGCATCTATAGGCTGACCTCGTCATCACACCAGTTCCAACCCCAGTCTTGCCGATGGCGGGATGTTCATGCCCAACTGCGCTCCTCATCACGTATGCTGAACTAGGTCGGCTCTCAGACGTGCATCTGTCTTTACAGCTAAATCAACAAGAAACGCTATGTATTCCTAAAGAAATTTCTCGCCATACGCTCGTAAGGGTGACAGCAGCAGGTGGTGGTGGTAACGCGGGGGAAGAGACGTACAACGATAAACTGTAGTTGACGGTTTTCCTAGGTGTGTATGGTGCTTTTTCGTGGCGCGCGCCTGACATTTACACAGGACGGCCGAGTGGAACCGGTGAAACAACTGTGTTCACTATCAAGGCAACCCGTGTCATGAAGGCATGCTTTGTACCACAGACGTCGATCCTGGCTGACCTTGTCCGGACCTTGCGAGCTGGATGGTCAGGACACTACCTCCTGGCTGTAACAAAGGCCAGATTCCACGAGCTATTCGAATCCGCGGAATCTGGTCCACATTTAGCCAGTTTAGCACAACCTCCGTGAAATAATTCTAATGCTGTTCGGTAATTAACACTATTAATCGCGAATGCGTCGGCTGCTGTATAGATGGGTTCCAGCTCCGCGGAGAACAGGTACGCTAATATTATGGGTGCGTCCAGACATTGAAGATGATGAGAAAAGCTGTTCAGAATTTGTTCCTATGTTTCATCGAGGCTTGAGGTTATACAATTGGTTCAGAATGAGTACACAACCATAAAGGCGGATTCTCACCAGCCGATCGAGAGACTTTCTACGTTCACTCCATCCATCACACTAGCGCATTGTTAACCCTAGGCCGTCGCCGTCGCTCTCGCTCATACCTTTGTAAAGGTACTTCAAAATCGTCGAAATCCTTATATGTCGTTGGACAACTTACATATCATATGTTGCTTCTTCTCCGTCTCTGCCTTGGCCGATTACCAGATTGTCGGCTAAGTAAAGGACGTGTCAATGTCTATCGGCTACCCCGTCCCCGGTCAGACTTACTTCAACATTACGCCACTGGTCGACTACTAGTCAATGTGCATACACAATAATGGTCCCAATCATAGGAAATCGACCTAACCTAACCTATTTGATCCGATCCCTTCCTACAATTCATTCAACAGGATGATATAAAACTGCCCTTGTCTCTGTTACATGCAGTATCGTGGATGGTGGATTCAAAGCTCTTCCAGCTTGTCAAAGTGGGCAATCTCACTCTCAGCCACCGCATCGTACTGGCACCCATGACCCGTTACAGGTCAAGGGAGAAAAGCTATATTCCGTATGTCTCGATAATGAAGGAGTACTACGCTCAACGAGGCAGTGATCCGGGAACACTTCTCATCACAGAGGCGACGTTTGTGGCTCAGAAGGCTGGGATATACAAGAACGTGCCAGGGGCACGGACTCGGGCGCAGCAGAGTGCATGGAAAGAGGTGAGATTCATTGTCGGTCGTTCTGATAGACTAATTTTCTGACGTCTAGCCAGATAACCGACGCTGTGCACGCCGAAGGGAGCTTCATATTCTGCCAACTTTGGGCATTAGGACGTACGGCTGACTACACCGACCTCAAGGAGGAAAATCCTTCCCTCGACCTTGTTGCACCTTCCGCCATCAAGCTTACCGACTCCTTGGAAACGCCACGTCCACTCAACCTTGATGAAATCAAAGAGTACCCTCAGCTCTTCCCCCGTGCAGCCTTTGACGCTATACACAAAGCAACCTTCGACGGTGTTCAGATACACGGTGCGAATGGATTTCTTATCGACCAGTTCCTGCAAGACGTGTCTAACCAGCGTACGGATGAGTACGGAGGGAGCATCAAGAATCGTGTTCGGTTCGGGTTAGAGGTCCTTGATGCTGTTGTTAAGGCTATTGGACCACGACGGACAGGAATCAGGCTGAGTCCTTGAGGTACCGCGCAGGATATGGGCATGCAGGACCCTGTACCCACGTTCTCATACTTCGTGTCCGAGGTTAAGAAGAGGCATCCCGACCTTGCTTATTTACACGTCGTGGAG